>NC_072476.1:105379056-106004056 GCF_027574615.1 Eptesicus fuscus
TACAACCTGATAGAAATTTTCCATAGTACTTTGGATATTTTATGTGATTATTCTGTGTCTAATAGTGTTTTTTATGTTTTTGCCTCATCTTCATCCCAAACCTAAGGTCCGGACAACAGTATGGTTATTGTTGGGGATAGGAAAGGTGGGTGGAAGTGGAGGAGGGTATGGGGGGGATAAATGGTGATGAAAACATAAAATAAAATAAATAGGAAAAAAAAAGGTTCTCAGATTAGGCTTTCAATCTATTTGGTCACGTTTTAACCCCTAACAGCTCTAACCATGGTTCTTTGTACTCAAAATTACTTATCTTTCAAATTCCTTTAAATAAATTATTGGTTTGGTGGTTTAAGATAAAAATGGGATTTAATTACTTTATCTTCAGATAATATGAATAAAACCTGGAGAAATTGAAAACAACTATTAGAAAATATTCATACCTAAATTTCTAAAACGAAGGAAAATTATTTGAACCACAATTTTTTCACTGAAGTAATCTACTAGGGAACATGAAAAAAATCTCATTTTTTGATACTGAAAGCATTAAAACTCTTTTAAAAAGACCCATTAGACTAATTCTGAGAAATAGTTTGTTAGCATTTATTACGTATACTTTTGATTTTAGCATTTCTTTTGGGACATTTTGATAAGACTTCAGAATGCTTCAAACAGGCATTTTTTTTCTGTGTTAAGACTAGATTTTTTAAGAAAGAAAACATACACTATTATACAAATAAAAGACATTTAAATATTTTCTGATTATCTACATGTTCATATGTGTTTCATATTATATAGTTCAGATATTAGATGCCAATAGTGGGTATTTTTATTCTTGGATTTCTGGGAGAAATAACATGATAAGGGAAAAATTATTATAAGGAACAAAATAAATAAATAAAATAGTGATAGGTGGATAATTGAAAGCCACACACAGAATCAATAACTCAACACTTACATTTCAGCTCTCAAAACTGTCTTCTCTCTACTCCTCATCAAGTAGAATTTGTAAATGTTTTGATTTCTAATTTAATCACCCTCTATTTAAAACCTTAACTTAAATTCTAATGATGAAATGATAGCTCTAAATGGTAATTTGTTATTTTAAGTTTTCTCTGATAAAGCTATATAACTTCACTCTCATAAACTCACTTTTAAATGTGTTCATCTATTTAATCCATTGAACTTATAATTTTTTTCAAAGTAGACCCTGCTGAAAAATTAATTTAAATCAAGGTTCTAACTTTAACATTGATTAACAAGATTTGGTAGTATCACATGAAACATGTTACATTTTAGAAGAAAGATTAGTTTGACTATGGAACAATTTCAGTCTAGTCTATTCATCTGCAATTTCATTTTCTTTAGCCACCACAAAATGCTTTATAAACAGCAGCTTGCAAAAAATGTGGGCACAGGTTCTAATGAGAGAAACCAAAATGACTCCTTTGGAACTGAACGTGAGTTATGGTTTAACTTCTCACAGGGGCCAAAGAAAACAGGAGCCCACAACATGGAAAGGGCTGCGTCTGACACTGAATTATTGATAGTCATCCTATATAATAAAAGGCTAATATGCAAATTGCCCTCTCAGGAGTTCAACTGACCGGGAGCTCGATCGTGCGCTATGATGTGCGCTGACCACCAGGGGGCGGTGCAGAATGAAAGGAAGTCCCCGGCCAGTAGCTGGCAGCCAGGGGAAGGAAGGCCCCGATGGGCTCTGATCGTTGGCCAGGCCTAGGAACCCTACCCATGCATGAATTTCATGCACTGGGCCTCTAGTTGTAAAATAACTCATTGTTTGCTGAGCAAGACATAAACTGTTCAAGTTGACTGAATGTGTTACTTATTAGAACTAGGCTAAGAGCTTAAAATGCAAGCTATCTTTTTATGCCAAGGATTGACTGCAATATTATTTTCTGAGATAAATATCTTTAAAATTGTTGGCAATTTACCTAGGATGTTTTCCATTGATTTTTAGAGAGAGTGGAAAAGAGAGGGAAAGACAGAGAGAAATTTGCCTCCTGCATGCCCACTGACTAGGACCAGGCCCAGGCCAGGGAGGAGCCTGCATCAGAGGTACATGTGCTTGACTGGAATAGAACCCAGGACCCTCTGGTCTGCAGTCCAATGCTCTATCCACTAAGCCAAACTGCCTAGGGCTGATTGTATTTTTGTACTTTGGGATACATAGCTGTGGCTTTGAATTCTCTTTCTGTTGTTTAGGTGTATATCTTTCAACAATTTTTAAATCCTTTTGAGTCCCAATTTCTTTATCTTTGAAATACCTAAGGTTTGTTTTATTAGGATTATTGTGAAGATTAAATGAAATGATGTGGATAAAACCTCCACTAGTCTGCATGGAAAGGAGGACCAAAAATAAAAGCCAGAGAAAGTGGAAGAAGCCAGGAAATTGTAATGTCCCTCTTATGCACTCTCACTGAACCCAATGAAAATCCGATTTTGATACCTACTGTACAGTGCTTTTTGCCTTATCTTTCTATGTAAAAAATGAGCTTTCTAATTAAAGAAAGTCCCATGTGTTGTTGTTTTTTAATTTTAGTTCATAATTGGCCTGGTATCTGACTCATAGTTAACCTTATTAAATGTTACTAGTTTAATAAATAATAGAATGACCTCAGAGATTCTGTAATTTGAAAAAGATTTTGTCACTAGAATTGGTTAAGTCTTAGGACAACTGATCAATGGATAAGGCACACGTTATTTGTCTCAAATGCTCTTTTAGAAACTCTAATCTAATGTGAGAATTCTTTTTCTAAACTACCAATTTCAAGAACTGGGAATCTATGAATCTGTAGTTTTAACAAGCTCCCCAGGCTATACTGCTAGACAGTCAGATTGTCTTTGGAAATTCTAAAGCTCTTGGCAGGCATGATTCAACAAAAGTTTAGTATTAGAGTGCCTAAGGTGAAGTAGTCAGGTCCCAACAAGTTGGTAGAGTATGGAGCAGGCGGCCATCAGAGAAGAGGATTCTGAGAAATCTAGGCAGTCAAGTGTGTGAAAATCATCTTGGATAATGCTTTCAAAATATCTGATTATTTGAATCATGACAGAAGATCAGAATAGAAATATAAAAACAGTCTGGCATGGTTAGAATCCTACCTTCGCTTGGCAAATAACTTAATCTTTCTTACTTCATTTTCCTAGTCTATAAAATAAAGATAATCCTGTTTCTAACTTATAAGGTTCTGTGAAGACTAAATGAGATAACATATGCAAAAGACAGTGCTTGGAATAGATATGTGCTCAGTTTATACTAATATCATCACCATCATCGCCATTATCTTTCTAGGACCAAACAAATATTATTTTCTTTATAAACTCTTAACTGATGTTTCTAGGTTATAAATATTTACCTCTATTAAAAATGTCTTAAATATAAATCATGAAATAATTTTAGAATTTAGTTCTATACTCTCTTGTATAATGATATCCTAGCTAATAAAGAGGGAATATTGAAATTGACCGTCACACCATCACAAAGATGGTGGCACCCATAGCCACAAGATGGTAGCGCCCAGTCCCCTCAGCTCTGCCGGAGTCCCCCAGTCCTTTCAGCCCTGTCAGGGGGGTGGCAGGTGCGTGGTGCCAGAGTCTCACAGTCCTTTCAGCCCAGCTGGGGGGTGGGGTGTTGGCAGGCGCATGGTGCAGCTGAACCTGCCCTTAGCCCCCCAGCCACCCAGGGCTGGCCCGAGGTGCAGGCAAGCCTTGGATGGCGGCTGCCCAGCTGCCTAGGGCCACCCGAGGCTCAGGTAACCAGGGCTGGCCGAGGCTTGCGCTGCCAGCAGAGGCAGCAGCAGAGGTGTGATGGGGGCGTCATCTTCCCCTGATTGCTGGGTCGTCTCCTATCCCTGAGGGCTCCCGGACTGTGGGAGAGGGCAGGTCAGGCTGAGGGACCCCCTCTTCCAGTGCATGAATTTTCATACACCGGGCCTCTCATTTTAGTAATGATTTTCTTGTCTTATCTTTGTTCTTTTGAAGAAAATTACATTCTTACTGATTGATAGTCTATAAAGTACATCTATGTTGGGCTGAATATACAGTAGTTTTCAAAAGCACATGTTAGATGGAAAATTGTATTCCACAAAGCAATGCCAATTATAGCAAGTTCCCACTGGAACATTATAGAACATCATCAACACTAACAAAAAGGAGGTGATTATTTTCACTTTGTAGCATGTGCTTCCAAAATTACTAATTACTAATCATTGAAACGTATAGAGAGAAGATGCTTTGGTCTTAAAAACAGGTAATACACATGCTTTTGAGTTCAGAATGATAGACACTGGTTAAATTTCTACATTTTCAAGAGAACTCTCTATGGGACTTAGATTGTGTAAGTATGGGACAAACTAGAAGTTAATCCACTCTGACACATTGCTAACAAACTTGCTACCCTCTAAACACAGCCAAAGAAGGCTTATTATTTTTCTATTTTACATAAAAAGTGGGTAAAAAATAGAGATTTAATATTAGCCATTGGCTCCTGTAGTCATTCAGATATGACATTCTTGCAAGCACTCACTGAAGTGCGTATTTCTTATTTTTAGTTTGAAATCCAGCTATATTCAATAGCAATCAAATTCAAATATTTGATACTCTGAATTCTAGATCTGGAATGTACATCAAGGTCAATTTTATATATCTTTGTCTTCTGTGAAGACTTCATCTTTTTAAACATCCTCAAAGGACTATAATTTTGCCTCTTTAATTTTCCAGGGTAAAAATTCTTTAATACTTTAGTCCATTGAGACTAATTTTCATTCTCCAATAATCCTTTGCATGTTTAACCAAAATATTTTGTTTCGATTATATCCTTGTCTCTTTGGTTCTGTCTACCTTGAGATAAAGTACATATAGAATATTTGATTACTTATTGAATGCAGTTATAATTTTTTTCTGTGCTTTCTTTACTCTAGACTTAATATAAAGCTAACTCCTTTTAAGATTTATTATTGATTTCATTACCCCTCCTTGATCATTTTGGTGCTCTTCTTTGAAGCCTCTTTCATTTTTCCATATTTTTTTCAAAAGAGATAAAGTGAAACTGACAATAACTCTTCTTGCTAAATATGCCAGACAACTTCAGAGCTTTTAAGTTGTTGTTTTTTTCTTCAGACATACTTCTTTTCAGCAGCGCAGCATTGCCTAAGATAAACATGTCTATGGTGGTTTTAATGCCAAAGGCTGTTTGCCTTCATTTCCTTGTCAACAGAACTCAACCTAAAGAATGGAGTGAAAAGAGAAGCTTTTGTAAAAGCTTCTCGCTAAACCTCTCTGACTTGATTCACCCCAGAAGCCAGTTCTTTTCTTTTCTGCTATGACAGAAATCTTCTGTTAGATTGTCCTTAGAATTTATTTAACAGCTACTGAATGCCAATGGTGTTGACAAGAAACAAGAAGTAGGATTAGCTACTGTTGGAAGGGTTTCACATCCCATCCAAATAGCTTTTCAACACTAAAGTAGGGAATGTGCTTGTTATATTTGTAGGGCATAATAACCCCAAAATAACTGGTTTTCATTTGGCAAATTTTATCAAAATGATATACATTTTTTTTACTTGTTTTACTAAGTGGTCCATATATTTTGAAAATGATAACACATTCTATAAACCATTTTCTTCAGGTAAAAATAAAATATTGTACTAACTAGGAGATTCACCAAGTAGATGATATTCCCAGCCAAAAAAGCTACTTGGGTTTTTGCTGAAGCAACTATTGCTACTAAAATATATACTTGTCAGCCAAGGATGCCAGTAACTAATACATTATAATAAGTACATAAATTAATTAAATAAGTAAATAACTAAATAAAATCTAGTCAATCAATAAATGATAATAAAACAATTAAAATTCTGCCAATATAGGCAGTATAATCACCATTTTAAATTAACCCCTTTTATGAAGAATTTAATGTCAATTATTTTTATAGATCTGAAGTATACCAGACAGGCAAAAAATTGTGTATGAAATGTTTGATTATAAGTTACCTTTTTGACAATATTATTTGTACTTTTTCTCTTAACCTCATAGGAGCTAAAAATATTGAATTATATGTAAAATAATCAACTTTGCATAGCTACTTATACTACAGTCTCTTTAAAACTTGAGATTTTAATACAAATCCATAAGCACTGATAGTTGCTTTGTTAAAAGTGGGGATGATTGAATAGATATGTGTGTGATTCTAATGAATAGAAAGCTCCAAACTGAGTAGCATAGTGCAGAGTAGATTCTCTATAAGTTGCTTTTAATGAGAGGAAACATACTATAGAAATTTTTTTAAGATGAAAGTTTTTAAAAATAATGAAACACTAGTTGGGAGAAAAATAAAATATGTGATATGAACATGTGGCATCAATTTTGTTGGTAGGACATGTTAAAATGGGATTTAATGTACCCTCCTTTCACAAAAACACACATGGAAACTTCTTACCTGGTGTTCCATTGGGAAATGATTAAATATGGTTCAGATCAGTCTTATGCTGATCAAAAGAATACTTTTATTGATTTCCAATATTTTTCCTTAATTTGAATAATTATTAAACAAGCCTCATAATTATAAACAAGCCTTACCTCTTATTCAGAACCTCATTTGTCCAACATTTTTATTAATACCAAAGTCTCTTCTCTTTTCTCCATTCACCAGGATTATAGCTATTTTCAGAAAATATTCAGTTGTACTTACCTGACATATATTGCATTAATTACATGAATCAGCTAAGATTTCTTTAAAATATACACAACATCCCTAGCCAGTTCGGCTCAGTAGGTAGACTGAACGGTCCCAGGTTTGATTCCTGTCAAGGGTGCATGCCTGGGTTTTGGGCTCCATCCCCAGTGTGGGGCGTGCAGGAAGCAGCCAATCAATACTTCTCTCTCATCATTGATGTTTCTATCTCTCTCTCCCTCTCCCTTCCTCTCTGAAAATAAAATATACACAACAGAACAAAAGATAATAAAAATTATGGCCAAATAGAGCATGCTGCATAGATCTAGAATTCAAACACACCAAAAAGGGGAAATTGTGTCTTAAAGCACAGGCTAACTGGTAAATATTTGTAACAAGCATAACCTCTGAGATTATGTGTATGTGTTCTTATAAGCAAAAATAAATAAATTATTGATTCTTGGAGAAAGAATATGTCTTGAAGTTGGCCATGCAAGTAAAGCCAAAACAAATAACACAGACTAAAAGGAGGTGGGCTGTGTGTGCCTGGAAAGTATATTTAATGCTGTAAAATAGCTCGTTGTTTATCAAGCAAGACATGCGTGATTTGAATTGACTGAGGATGTTATTTGCTTGAACTGGACTGGGAGCTCAAGTTGAAGGTTATGTATTCACTGATTTGTTTATCCCAAGGCCTTGCTGCGGTGGTAATGCTTTGCATGGTGCCCTCACACAGTAAGTGCTGGGAGAAGGCTTTCTGGGTAGTTCATGCTGTGAATGCCTTTTGGTGACACATTTGTCAAGTGCTGTGTTACTCAACCTTAATGAGCTCCTCATCTATACATTGGAATTCATGATACCTACTGCATAAGGATACTGTTTGCATTAAGTGAGTATATACATATGAAAAACAAAATAGTATTTCAGAGCAACATGCCTCAGGGCCAAGTGTGTGAGTCTTATCATTAGACAAACAAATTTACACCTGGCAAGTGAAAAATTGGGTTATTATTGGTTTGCATGAGAATCGGCAGCGTTTTTACAACAGGCCTGGGCAGGGGCTCTCTCACTCAAATATACTTCCTGTCTTGCCTTCTCTCTCAGGAGGTTGGGTGGATTTTGTCTAGGCTGCTTTGGGGATGGCCATCCTAAATGAAGAGAAACTCAGCCATTGGTTCACTAGAAAGTTCCTGGCTGATATGATAGTACAATCTGGTGGGTGGAAATTATCTTGTGCTTTTGCTACTGGCATTGAGTAAATATAGTCAAGCTTACCACCACTCGCTTCCCCAACAGCTGCACTAGAATTGAACTGTCCAGTACAGTATTAGACTATGTGTGACTAGTGAGCTCTTTAACCCTTTGCACTCGCTTGCTTTTTTCTCGATTCCTTTATTCTACTCGGGATTTAGTTTTTTAAATACCCCAGATTTTACAAAGCATGGCAGTAGAATAAAAAACTGGAGTTTCTTTTCATACAAACTTATTTATTTGGATTTTTTTATATTTCAAATTATTGATACATTCAATACAATTCAACATACGAGCTGCTACCGATGCTAACCGTGTCGAGTCACACTTGACATCTGAGTGCAAAAGGTTAAATGTGCTGAACATCTACACTAATAAAAGAGAAATATATAAATTGACTGTCACTTCACGACGCCTACCAGCTGATCAGGAGTGAGTATGCAAATTAGCGGGACAAAGACAGCGGCAGCCACAGAGCCAGCCAGAGCAAGTGGGAAGCTTGGATCACCCCTGGAAACAGAGGAAGCCAAGCTTCCCACCCGCCCGGGCCAGCCACTGAAGGAGGGGCCTGTGGGCTCTGGATACGGAGCCGGCCTGGGTGGGCACGCGGGAGGCTTGGGTCGCTGTCGCCCTGGCCAGCCTCCAAGGGAGGGGCCTACAAACGGCCCTCAGCCCCTTACCCAGGCTGGCCACACCCCCATGGGGTGAGGGTCCCCGCTGGGGGCATGGCCAGTCTGCAAACAGCTATCAGCCCCTTACCCAGGCTGGCCAGGCACCCCAGTGGGGACCCCCACCCTGAAGGGGGTGTGGCCAGCCTGAAAACAGCCTTCATCCCCTCACCCAGGCTGGCACGCTCCCCCAGCAGGGACCCTCACCCCATGGGGGCATGGCTGGCCTGCAAACTGCCCCAGCCCCTCGCTCAGGCCAGCAACTTCCCGAGTGGGGACCC
The DNA here is from genome assembly GCF_027574615.1 of Eptesicus fuscus. Taxonomy (NCBI): domain Eukaryota; kingdom Metazoa; phylum Chordata; class Mammalia; order Chiroptera; family Vespertilionidae; genus Eptesicus; species Eptesicus fuscus. The sequence goes on from NC_072476.1 coordinate 105,387,945, forward strand.
CTACCCCAATGGGGGCATGGCCAGCCTGCAAACCACCACAGGCCTCTTGCCCAGGCTGCCCCACCTACCAAGGGAATCCCCACCCTGATCCAGGACACCCTTCAAGGCAAACCAGCCGGCCCCCACCCATGCACCAGGCCTCTATCTATACTAATAAAAGGGTAATATGCTAATTAGACTGGGAGATCTTCCAGGAGACCTTCCAGACATTCTTCTGGACAAAGCCATGGTGGCAGGGCTGAGGTAGAGGCAGTTAGGGGCGAAGAGGGGAGGGCAGTTGTGGCTGATCAGGCCAGGATGGGATGGCAGTTGTTGGTTATCAGGCTGGTGCGAGGGCGCTGTTGGGGGTGATTAGGCTGGCAGGAGGGGGGGGCAGTTGAGAGTGAGCAGGTCAGCAGCAAGGGCCAGTTGTGGGTGAGCAGGCCATCAGTGGGGGTCAGTTGGGGGTGATCAGGCCGGGGGGGTGGGGTGGCAGTTGGGGGTGAGCAGGCCAGCGGGGAGGGCAGGTGGGGGCAAGCAGGCCAGCAGGGGGGGGCAGTTGGGTGTGATCAGGCTGGCAGGGGGGCCAGTTGGGGGCGAGCAGGCCAGCAGGCAGAGTGGTTAGGGGCAATCAGGCAGGCAGGCAGGTGAGAGGTTAGGAGCCAGCAGTCCCAAGGGGTTCCAGATTGGAGAGGGTGCAGACAGGGCTGAAGGACACCCTCCTATGCATGAGTTTCATGCACTCGTCCAGTAGTTTAAATATAATTGAGATGTGCTGACATTTTAAATATACTCCTAGTTTCAAAGGTTGTTTAGTATGAACAAATTTAATATCACAAAATAATTTGACATGGATTATGTTCAAAGAATATTTTGAAAATATTGACTTAAATAAAATATATTGTTAATTTTATCTTCTATTTTTACTTTAAAAAATGTCACTACTAGAAAATTTAAAATTATACATGTGTCTCAGATTATATTTCCATTGGACAGAATTGCAGACTATGGACCCAAGCCATGTAGGGTTATAAATTTCAACTGTTTATGTCCCAGTAAACTTTAAGAAGTAGGAAAGTGTTTAGAAAGAACATGGTGGAAATGTAATTTGCTCAAGCAAGATGTTGAAAAGACTGTTGACTACCACTAGCTGACTCTAGGAGCTTTATTATCGTTGATCAAAACCACAAAGAAGAAACATTATAGTTAATGGTAACTGGCACTATATGAAGTATTATTAAATTCTGTAAATTTCAAATGATGTCAATCTTTCCATAAGGATGACTCAAATAAGAAGATAATTTGGATGACTCAGTAGCCCTTAAAAACTTCAATTAGAAATGATGATATAAAAACTTCCAGCATTAACTGTCAAAACATGTATTTTTGAAATACTTTTGTCACATACTTAATCTTAAATGTTTAGTAAAAAATAAATAGCGACAATGTCTAAGCAAGTCATAGAAAGATTCTAATTAGTTGAGTATATTTCTTTTTAGTTACTCTCTCTTCATACTATAAAGGATAAAATAACTACTTTGTCAAATTAAGGGGACTCTGGTTCTGACTGAAATCCAGTAGATAGAGGGAGGTCTATACTAGTAGGCTGACAGTTCTTAAAGGTAAACACTAGGGGTATTTTTCCATCAACTTTTAGAAACCTGATTTCTTGTGATCTGTGTCTGTATCAGTCAGGCACAACCAGAAATGCAGAACGACTGGGTGCTATATTCATTCAGTCACTCATTTATGTATTCATGTATTGATATTAAGGAATTTATTATGGGGGTTTAATCTTATGCAGTTGTTGTGGGAGCTGATTAGCAGGAACTGTGAGGCTGTTGTCCTTGTGTCTGATGCTAAAGCTTGAAGGATAAAGGAAGATAATGTAAAGTGAAGGAGAGCAGGAACAAGCTGCTTTTCACCTGGATGGCCTTCATCCTGGGCTACACACACACACACACACACACACACACACACACACACAGAGTTGGAAGGAGAATTTAGTGGAAGGTGGAGCAGTTGTGGCCATGCCTTCTATCTCACATCAACAAGGTGACCAGAGGATAAGTGTTGGTGACCAGAGGATAAGTGTTGGTTTGTGTGATCTACCACATTGGCTGTGGCTTCACTTCCAGCCTCCAAATCTGCATCTCTGTGGCTCATGGAAGGAAAGCATGGGAAATGTAGTTCAACATCGCTAAGAGGACACAATGCAAAGCCAAGTGTCTCTTCAGCTGTGTCCTTTTCTTTTCTGTGCTTTTCAATCTGTCCTCTGTGTATAGTGTCACCTGGTGCATGGGTATAGCCTTGCTGTTTTTCTCTTCTTCTCTTTTGTATGTTTTCAACACATTTGTATTGTTTCCGTGGTGTATTTATCTTTGTTGCTATTTATTTTAGGGCTTATTTTTTCTCTGAGACTTATCTTTTCCTTTCTGTATCTTTGCCTCTTGGCCTCTTGCCTGTCTGCCTCATGCACTTCCTCTTTTATGACCAAGAGATTCAGTTGCTTTAAATTTTTTTTAAATTCCATTTAGTGAATGTATTTTTATGGTCTCTATTCTTAATGTTCAACAAGACTACAGGGCAACTTAGATAACTTTCTAGAAAAAAATCAACTTGAAAACAAATTGAATGACCCTAGATTAATGTTTTATATAGAAAACAGTGATGATAGCAACAATATAATCAATATTAAAAAGAAATGATGCCAAGTTTTAATGGATGCCTTAGAGCAGTTCTGACAGCTGCTGAATGTTACCTCTTGCCACTGCAGCATTTAACCAGTACTCCATCTGGTCTTTAAAGGTTAGTTATTACCTCACTTCACTGTTATGTATTTTTCAGAAGAGAGATTGCCACAGGCATGCCAGAGAGGATAGCCACCACTAAAATAAGGGATCTCCAGAAAGTTTTATTTTCCAACCAATTTTCTGAGAGACCTTTAAAAACCATTATTCATTTGTATCAATTACCCAATTATTAAACACAAAGTTGCCCATGTGGATGTTGTTATTGTTTTGCCACACTCCCAGGTGGACCCGATCAATGGGACATTTTCTGCCTATAACCTAACTGCATGGGACTAGGAGTTTGGGGCAGGGTTACTTTGAAAGCATCACATGTTGTTTAGTGTGTGCTGGGACATTCACCAACAGAACAGCAGAGAGCAGGGGGACACTGAGGTGGAGAAAAGGAAATGTCAGAATAGACAAGATGGGAGAGTGCAAACACACTGTCTCTGCTTCTCAGCTTAGCTAGGACAGCACTGTACTGCTGTGTGTCTGCAGAAAACCCCACTTGTCATTGGTTAGAAGTGTGTGGATCTTGCCTATCTATGTGGGTTTCGGCCCTTTCTGGGCAGGAAAGAGTAATGGATCTCTCAGTACAGGATAAAGACCGTTCATGACATCTTGGCTTTTCTCTCAAGTAACTAACTACACATGAACTCCCACGGGGCACGCGTACCAATCACAAACCACAGATTGCACAAAGATGAGTTATCATAATAGTATTGGTACCTGACATTGGCACAGAACCTTAGAATTTGCAGTGTTTTCACATATCTTACCTCAGAGTGAAGAGAATAAAGATAAGAACCAGTCACCAGCAGTAGGCTGGAAGGTGGAGAGAGTGACTAGGAAAGAACAAGACAGTAAGTCAGGAAGACAGGGTCTGTGGGCGGGAACCCCTAGAAGGCATGAAACAGAGAACCACAGTTAAGTGGGGGAACCTGGCGTCTTATCTCTAATCTAACAACCCCTGCTGGCAAAAACGCCTTGAAAAGAGATGCAGCAGATTGGAGAGTGCTGAGATTTCACAGTCTAGATGCCAAATTTAGTGAAGAGCATTTGGAAAAAATGAGTACAAAGACTTCAGAAAAGCACAGCTGTGCAGGCTGCTTTTACCAAGTTCATGTCAACTGTGGCTTGAAAACAAACCTTGGGCCTTGAGGGCCTGGAGACACTGGTGGAGGCCCACATGCGTTTCATGTGCTCTTTGGCCATGGGATGAAAGAGGTGGACAATCAGTTGGCTGTCACCTCATTCAGCATTCAGGATCTTGAGGTGGGGTGGGGAGGGGATTAGGCAATTTAAGCAGCCTGCCAAGGGACCTGAGGCCTGGCAATGCAAACACCACAATGGTCCACACTGACTTCAACAGCACCACAGACCCATGACTCTGGCTGGACTGGCTTGAGAGTGTGAGCAAACACCTTGCAGGTCCCTCCACCCTAGACGGCTGACATCAATAGGGAGAAAAGGATGGACATCACTCAGTTCCTCAGGGGTCACTCTTGTGTAGATTAAATGTCAATTTTTAAATCTAGTTCGTGGCGGTTATATCAAAGCTAGGATGCCTTTGATATTGGCAATGAAGTTGTTCTCTCTTCTTCAGGGTTTGCACATTCACTGCTGTTCTCTTCGGAGTCTCCAGGCATCCTTAACAAGTACACTTGGGTATTCAAAGCAATGGCTTTCTGAAACTTTTTTCTGATTTGCTATGACCTTGTCTATAGAGTGGGTTTCCCTGATGCAATAGAGGAGAAAATAAACAAGAAGTACACACTTTCAGTTCTGACTCTGCCCCTTAATACAGAATCAGAACCGGGCTGTGTTTCCTCGTGTTCAGCAGGAGGCGATCCTGCTGGGTGGTCTTCAAGTCTACTTGAGTTTTTATAATGTGTGACAGAAACAAGCGCAATGCCTTCGGTTAGACTTTCTTTTTGTAATAGGCACGTGCTTCTTTCCTCTAAAATTACCAGCAGATTGCTTCAACATTTTGGAAGCCTCCAATACATAAAGAAACCTTATTCACATATGAAGAATTTTGAAGGGATTTGGGCATGTCCCTTAGAACAAGTCAATAATTCCATGAGAGCAGAAGGTAGCAGCACACAGCTTGTCTGTAAGAATAAATGGGTGGGTGTTGGGAGGCAGGGACAAGGTATGGTGTTGCAAAGCTGTGACACAGAGATGAGCTGGCCAAATGTGGGGTGCGATGCAGAGATGAGCTGGCCTCTATGTCATGGCTGGAAAGGGTCTGGGTCCAGGTTGTGTGGTAACCAATCAGGGTGCTGACCATTGACTGTCACTGTAGAGATATGTGAAAGCCATGCCCTGTGAAACTTGGGGATCAAAGACCCAGCCCAGGGGACACGTTGCCTGGTGAGCTAGTGCCACAGGCTGCTGGGGCAACAGTGAAGATGGTGTCATAATCCCATGTTCTCCAGGTAGAGTCTCTCAGAAATATGCTCTTAGTGGAAGCCAGTCTTATACTAAACTGCTTAAGACAGATCCCTGGGAGGTTTATCACGCGTTTCACTGTGGGAAGGTGTGAGTTCTTTCGATACCAGATATTATGTGGTGTCTTTGTACGTGCTGATTAGGTTGTGTCTACAACAAGACTCCTTTAATTGAAACCTACAAAGGAGAGAAAGAAGAGGCTACAATATTGTTTATTTCTTCATTTATTTTTTTCATCATCACAATACTAAGGAACAGTAACTAGTTAATTTTAATCTGACCCAACTGTTTTGGGCCTAACCATTATTTCAAGGATCAGTCTTACTTGGATTTGGTTTTATGTGTTCAGTCTTGTATTATGCAGTTTAGGGAGGAAGACAAAAGAAAACTGAATAAGCATATTCTTGAATTATTTGCCAAGTTATCTGCAATCATATTTCTGTTGTTTTTCTTATGACCATGCTCATTATAGAGAATTTGAAAAGTAGAAAATATACTTTGAAAATCATATTGCCAATACCTTCGCCACCAGGGGTCACTGCTATTAACATTGGGAGACATTTCTTTGTAGTTGTTTTCTTTGGCTCTGTAAACCATAGAACATATTATTAGCAAACATTTTTAATTTTAAAATGGGCATGATTCTTATTCCCTCTCATTAAAGAGGGCAGTAACAAGCCAGTTCCCCTTCTCAGCTATTTCTTTAAAGTAGACCACACTTGTTTTTGCTGGCTCTGATATTTCAGCCTTGACCTGCTGTCTTCCCCAAATCCAAGCCCCACCCACACCCCATTTCATCACAGCAGCCATTAGGTCTCAATTTGACCTGTGGTTCTTTTGAAGATATTCCCCCACCATCTGTCCCCATACTCCAGTGCTAACCTTCAGTAATCTATGTGTATTCACATAGGGATTTTTTGAATTCTCAAAACCTTTCGCCATCATATGATCAATCCACTTATGAGGTGGATTGAGAAGCCCTCAAATCCCAGCATGTTATACTTGGGGTCCTTAGTTGAACCTCCATAGGGGATGATTAGAAAATGTTCTCAGATTGGTGCCTCAGAGAGGTGCTGCCCTTTTAGAGTTAACTGAGCCTTCAATTTATAACTTGATTATGAAGACAGCCTATTTCTACCTGAGCATCTGTCTATTTTTTCTTATTTCTCTTTTATATACGTCATCTTATCTTCTAGCTCTGTCTCTAGATGTCCCATTGTAGGAGTTTACAGGTATGGGGTATCAGGTATCAGATGAGAGTATTCTACAGGAAAGTTTTAACCAATAAATCTAAGAGTCATTCCTCTCTTTTCCTCATCTGCACACCTCACATGTGGGTAATAGAAAAAGGTGATATTCTTTATCTTAGATTCTCCAGAAAGGAGAGCCTAAACAAAAGATTTAAGTGCTAATACTGTAGTGGCAAGTGAGACCCAATAAGATGGAGAGAGGGCCAGGTAAGCAGGGAAGAAGGAAGAGCAGAACAGAGGTGCATTATGAAGTTGAAGTTGGCCACAGCTCTAGACAAATAGTTATCCGAGCTCCTAGGCCTGCCTAAAGAAGCATATAAAATGCACTCAAGATTGCCAGTGTAGGGGATAGAAGGGGATGGCAAATCTATCAGCATACATTTCCCATTAGTTTTAGGTTTATCTCAGAGGTTGATCAATTTGCAGTATTTTCAAGTTACACATTTGTGAATGCCAAGAGAATTCACATGGGTTCACTACTATAATGTAATTTTTAAAAAGCTCCTGGGCAGAAAGTAAGTGATATGTGGTACAGATCTGAGGGGGAAAGCACCATTAGGTTGTACCAGCATGAAGCCCATTGGTCAGAATAAGAGATGAGGCCAAGAGTACCTGCATGGTGTAAGTAAATGTTTAAAATATAAGGAAAGCAGCAACATAAAAATGAAGACAGAAGACACAACAAAAACAAAATAATTGAATAGTGTAACTTTATACAATATAATTCACCTCTTGCATACTCAGACCCTTTAACTATGAAATAAAGAAGTTAATGTTGCCTGAACATTGAAGTAATCTAGGTGATTCTAATATGTGGGCAAGATTGAGAATCCCCACCTAGAATCTCTAGAGTGTCATTCAGTTCTAAAGTGTTATGATTCTAGCTGCTCTTTTAAAAAATTCTAAGAAAAAATATTTTTCAATCAACTTCTTCAGCCAGCTATGTTTTGTAAGAACTTTCAAACTCAGTGAATTTATGCTTATATGGGTCCATTTGGGAAAGATATCTCAAACAGATGATTGTGGATTCCTCAAATATTAGACAAATTATAAATTAAATTAATTATTTCTATTAGCCTTTGATTTATATGTTTTTGTTTCTCCAGAATAAATCTGTTGCAATTTCTATTGACTGCATAGTATAATTCTTCAGAACCTCTGCCTGGTGATCTTTCTCCTTGCCAAATTCTTTTGGAGAAATTGTTAACTGGAAATTCTTTTTCCTATTTTGCAATATTTGGACTGATTTTTAGTTATTCTTCTCTAAAAATATGAAATACTAAGCAAATATAAAAATTTAAAAAATAGAAAATATCTGTACGGTATAAGGAAGGAAGATACCAAAAACAACAACAACAAAAAACAGTCATGCCTCCACTGCCCGCCTTAGTAAAGAAAGTTACTGATATTCCCTGTGTGTATGCCTTTGCATCCTAACTTATTCCATTACTACTACTCAACGGCAGTCAGCATCATCAATGTTATACTTATGATTCTCTGGCTTCTCTTTTAACTTTATATGTTAGTAAAACTTAATGCATGGATCAGTATTGCATATTTTTGAACTTTATATAAATGAAGTAATATTATGTGAATTCTTCATCATCTTGTTTTTTAGGCTTAGATTCATCTGATATTTACTTATATTGCTGATTCACCTGATATTTACTTATATTGCTGTAGCTGCAAATTATTCATTTTTGCTGCTGCATGGTATTCTATAGTGGGACTAACATACAATTCATCTATTTGTTTAGGTTAGATAGATAGAAAATGACCTTAAAACATTGAGTGGCTTATTTCTTGCTCCTATAGTGTCTGATGCAGATGTACCTGGTTGGGTAGCTCTCCTTCTGTGTGTCCTCCAAGCACTGACCTCAGGGATTCTGGCTCCTTCCAACTGTGTGCGTCACCATTTTGCACTCTTGGATTGCAACATGGAGATGGGAGTGTGGGTGTGGGCACTGTGTCTGTGCAGTTGAGTGAGCAGAGCAAGAGATGGAGGACATAGAGACACAGAGAGAGCACATGGGGGAGGAAGAAGGACAAAGAGAAGGTTACTGCGTGAGGCATGTATGACCATTACTAAAACTGGTGCACATATTCACTATGTTTTCTACAGAATTCAGTTTAATTAATATTTAAAATTTTTCCCTCTATTACAATTGAATTTCCATAGATAAATTTATGTCTCTCAATGTCCATGCGCAAGAATTTCTCTAGTATATTAGCTTCAACAGTTTTTAACCAGGAGATATATTCTACATCATCTCCCATAAATATTGAAAACTGGGAGAGAATTTTCAGCAAGAAAAACTTACTGATACACTTTAAATAAATTTGCCAAGTTAGAAGTCTCAACTTCTAATATTTCCAACCTGTGTAAACTTTAATACTAATTCTCTTTAAGTAGAAAGAATTAAAAGCTAATGCTGAGATTTTACTTTTTTTTTTAACAAAAAATAATGTTTCCTTTATTTTTAACATTTTGAGCTTATTAGTTTCCCTATCTTTCCAAAAAAACACAATATCTATGATGAAGTTAACTATGAAATTGCTCCCCTAGAAGCAAATCCAGAATTCCAGCACATTTTTGTAAATAGCAAAGAAGTAATTTACTAGTACAATTTTATAGAAAAATTATTTAATTAAAACAAGTTTATGTATTGACACTTGTGGTTTAACTAGAATAATCTGTTCACATTTTAACTGTACTAAGGACCAAACAGATATTAATAGCAAGATTTCCCTCAAAACACTGGGTTCTGGTTCCATTGTCAAACCTCTCAAAATTTAAGTTCCAATTTTTGAAATAATTCAACTTTGTATGTATCGATGAAAATCAAATTACTTGAGAGGTCAAAACATACAATGAATGCCACAGGCAAACACAAGTTTTAAATGCTTTTTTTTTCCATGTTCATGGTTTCAAAACAGAAGTGTCTTTTAACTATTAAAAAACACTAACTGACATACTCAAATGCTCTTGGAAATACTATTTGTTAAAAGTTAGCCTTAATTTAGGGTGTTAATCTTGATTCACCCTGATTTAGTCCAATGTGTGAATATACAGACTATCAAAAAACACTCCTTTGTTTTGTCTACTGACACAGAGCAGCTAATGTTTCCACTGTTGGCAATCCTGTCACATGTACGATACAAAAATAAAAATTCCCTTCCAATATAGCCAAGTTTTCAAATAGGTTAGTTTCCTTATGCATATTTACTTTTATTTACTGCATAAGCATCATGGGTTGTTTTCCAATTAAAAAAATACGACTTAAGGATTTTCTTAATGAGTGTGTCTTTTAAAAAATTTAGAAATGTCTCAAAAATAAACTTTTATAATTTAATTTTTAGTTTCAGCTACTAGTGTCTATAAAGGATCTTAGATGGCTACTTCTAGTTGTCCCCTTACAGCTACAAGAGGAATGAATTTGAAGGTATGCAATTTTTTAGTTGTAGGCATACTGGTAAACACGCTAGTTCCTAAGAGTCACTGAATATAGCATGTCACACCCAATAAAATTTGAAAGATGCAATTGCTATCACTTTATGTCATCTTTCAGAGGTTTATTTTTGTTAGTTTACTTTGTGTAGTAGAGGAAGATCTTTCTCAACTTTCTTTGCTGTTAAATCTACAGTAAATAGAACACTCCCTGGCATACACTAGGGTTCAGTGGATACTGGTAGAATAAATGAAACATGTTTTTTTCTCTTTTTTAAATATATGTTTTTATTGATTTCAGGGATGAAGGGAGAGAGATATATATATAGAAACATCAACGATGATAGGGAATCATTGATCAGCTGCCTCCTGCACACCCCACACTGGGGATCGAGCCTGCAACTTGGGCATGTGCCCTGACCAGGTATCGAACCATGACTTCCTGGTTCATAGGTTAACGCTCAACCACTGAGCCACACCAGTTGGGCACGCTTGGTTTTTATAATGATAACTCAAACAAGTCACTAACACTAAAACTCCTTTATGTGTATTTAGAAAGGATGTGGTTGATCAATTCAAATATATTCTGTGTCAACAATTTTATAAATAATGCCAGCATTGTGCAGAAAAGAAAAACAAACAAAAATCCTGCCTTTCTTGAGGTTCCCTTTGTTAGTGTTCAGGCAGGTGGAGGATGGAATGGGGAGAGGACCAATAAAAGTTCATGTTGTATAGAGAAGGTGCAAAACTTTCCTTTGTAGGCACAGGGCAGTAAAGGATTCCTAAGGAGGCAGAACATATGGGGCATGTCAACACTGAAATTGGCAATAGAAAAAAATTATCAAGATTATTTCTGAGACAAGGTGTTTAAGCAGAGAAAATATAAGGACTAAAGTTATGAAGTAGACCTAGAAAGGAACACAGGCAGAATTTCCCAAACTTTGTTTTTTATACCCAAACCTTTCTATTCTCTGTATGAACTCTCCACCAATGCAAAAAGGCACAGCAATGTTACCTTCTTGGTTTCATGTTTTTCAAGAAAGCCCTCACCTGATTAAAAGTTGGACTGTTGAAATCAAATTCTGGCTCAGCTGGTTACTTAACCTCTTGGAAACTCGGTCGCCTCATCTTTAAAATGTAATAGTAATAACAACGTAGTTAAATAAGTAAGTATGCAGCCAAATGGCTTGACACATAATTTTTCCTTGTTTCCATTCCTTCTGATTGTCTTTCATCACTTTCTTCCTCCCTCTTCTTCTCTTCTTTCCCTCCTTGAGGGGGGGGGGGCGGGGGGAAAGCCTTTGTACTTAATCATAATACTCTGTGAGCACCAAGGGAAAATTTGACTGAGCTATAACTTTTCCAAGTGTCCAGATCTCTGCTATTCCTTTGGGCCTCTCTCCCTTGATGGTGAAGCTGAAGCAATATGTGATGTAGGACCTTCACAATGTTTTGGGGAGTCAGGATTTATGCCCATGAAACAAATAGCCACAGCTAAATGAGATAATGCTAAATTGAATGCAAGCCAACATCCTATAGTCCAAAGAATAATTTCCCTGGCCAGTGAGGAAGCAGAAAGATCAACCCTACTTACCAGTTTCAGTTCAGGGAACTGAACTGCCAGGCGAAGGCATTCTTTCTGGGAAATGAGCTGCTTCTGCCAAAGAATGAGAAAGGCAGTTTTCACACCGCTCATGTACATGGTCTCTGCTTGAGCCTATGGTCTCATTTGTGTACCACACTTATAAATAAAATGGATTGTTATGTTAAGTAGATTCTGGATACTGTAGAGAACATATTCATTTCCAAAGAGCTGTCTTAAAAGAAAATCCTCTGAGTTCTTGAGATCATAAATTTTCTCCATCTCAAATTGTTGAACCATATGCAATTTGGGAACAGGATATTTACAAGGTATCATAAAAATAAGACATCCCAGTAGAAACGAGAACAAATATAATCCTAGAGATAAGTTCCTCAAAGTTAACCTTTATTTCCCTGTCTTTCCTCCAAGTCCCAGGCTATTGGTCACAACATACCAGCTTAGAATGAAAGAGGAACATGAGAAACTTCTGTTATGTTAAAAGTGCAATTAAAGACAAAATATGACACCTGTGTTTTGTTAGTTTCCTTTCACTGTATATATAAAACTACCTGCCTATTTCACCAGACGTACCACCCCAAGGATATTTCGTGCTTCTTCTTAGAGTAAATTACAGCCACCAGAGTATCCATGTCTAAGGGGATATTGGGAGATATGAAGGTACTTACCAGGTTTGAAAACACCTTGGTAAGAGTTTGAGCTCTCAGCCCGGCTGGTGTTGCTCAGAGGTTGAGCATCGACCTATGAACCAGGAAGTCACAGTTCAATTCCAGGTCAGGATGCATGCCCGAGTTGCGGGCTGGATCCCCAGTATGGGGTGTGCAGGAGGCAGCCAATCAATGATTCTCTCTCATCATTGATGTTTCTATCTCTCTCTTCCTCTTCCTTCCTCTCTGAAATCAATAAAAAATATATATATTATTTTATAAAAGAGTTTGAGATCTCATAAAATATGTGGAGATCCAGTGTACTGAGACCCCATTACTGGGGAAAATTGAGGTGCACATACATAGACTTTCTCTGCCAACTGAGGCTAGTTTTTGAAATGTCCATGTCTTTACCCCAAACAACTAAAGCATGGGGAAGAAATAGTGGCAGAAGGAAATATTCATAATTTCCACTCCTATAACTTTTCTTTCATGCCTTCTGCTTTAATATTCAAGCACATATAAAATTGTTTTGGAACCCAGATTGTGTGCACGTGAGTCAGATTTCTGTGGGGAATAGTAACAGGATCCTGGGTACCTTGTAAAAACACAGGTATGGGGACATAGATACAATGGAGAAAAAAGTAATGTCAGGGAGCTACATAAAGAGATGTTTCTGGCTTACAGGTCAGTGTTCAACTTGCTGGTGTCACACACTTATTTTGTAAAATGGATCCCAATACAGATCATAGAGATTTGCAGATCATGTTAATATTCTGTTGGTAGGTGAGTTGGCAGCATGTGGCATCTGGCTGACCTGGAGAGAAGTTAGCAGCTATCTTTCCCATTAAGTCGGTGCGACTTGACTTGCCACAAGGCTGGCAGGCATTTTTAAAGTTGAGTTACTTTCATAACAAATGCCAGATGCCAGCTGGATTTATAAACACGAGGCAGGTTTCAAGTAAATCTGGTTGAACTTCAAAATATTAATGTGCTGCATTGGAAACTTGGTGTTCTACCCATTTAGCTTTCCCAAGCTTCTCACACACAGTTTAAGGAAGGAATTCCTGAGGCTCTGGGTTGGGAACTGAGAAATGAGAGCTGCGGGGGGGGGGGGGGGGGGGGGGGGGACGGGGGGACGCGGGGCTAGGAGGCTGTGATGGGACAAGGAATGGATCTGGCTCCTGCTAGTCAAAGAGGCTGGAGTGCAAAGAGGAGTTTTGTTCCCATGATTTAAAATAATGAAAACAAAACACAAAGACTTTGTGATCCTAAAGGATCATTGTGATGAAACAAGGGTCTCCTATTTCTCTCCAGGCCAAGTAACAGTGGACTGGAATCTATGAAGTTTGAGTTGTAGATTCAACTCTTAAAGATGATGGGAGCACTACCCTCCTTTCTGGGCCTCAGTCTTTGTTACCACGAGCTCTGTGAGGGTTTTATCACTCTGATTGTTCCCTTCAAAACCTTAGGGACTCCACTGTATTCTCTAGGAATATCTATTTGCTTTCATTGCTATGTTTGAAAAGTGTTATTTATATTGCTATTTAATTTTAAATTGTTGCCCAAGTGAGATAATGTGTAAGCTCATTAGTGAACCTGATTGCATATATCCTGTGCTTATTTGTCATATGTGGAGATATTGAACAGACATTTAAAGTGGAATTTTAATGTATGGGAAAGAGATGTTTGTGAATAAAGTCCTTCTTCAAAAAATGGTTCATTAAGTATTCCATATATGGTATAGTATTTGAGGACATCAACTAAACTGCGATTAAATTCTAATTTTTGCATTTTGTGGTTGGGTAACCTTGAGAAAGTCATTTAAGTGCTCTGAGCCTCAGTCTCCCCAGCCATAAAATGGGGCCATGTTTTGAGATAAAAAAGCATAATATATGTAAAATATGTAGTACAATTCCTGGCTCATAAAAAAAAACTATAAATGTTAGACATTAATACTGGTTATTAATTAGAAACTTCCAAAAACACTCTACTTGGGCCAACTGAATAAAATTGAATAAAATATATAATAAGCATGATGGCTTTGGTGCAAGAATAAAGAGAATTGATAAATATTTAAATTGAATGTTTATTGACTATTTATCCAGTCTGCTTAACACTATAGTTCAAGATTACACAGATGAATGGGGCATGGCCCTTAGAGGAGGTTCAGTGTGTGTGTGACTCAGCATGAGGGCCAGTGATGCAGGGCCAGTGCTCTGTTGCAGGGAGCTGTCACAAAATTTCAAAGAGACTCCTGAGTTTGACTTGGCACTACCTTGAGGGAGGATAGTTGTTAAATGTCCAGAAAGACCCAGATTAGAGTATGCTTGAGCTGAGTCTCCATGTGGGGAGGAGTGGGTATGATTCCTAGGCACGGGATGAACCAAGGCACAGAGGCCTGAAAATGTCTGGCAAGTTCATTGCTGGAAGTAGCTGTCAGGATGGCTAGTAGGAAGTATTGCTTTGGAAATGTGGGAAGAGAATGGACTGTCTAGGAAAAAAAGACACTTAAAAGGATGTGGGTTTGATCTTAAAGGCAGACTCTGGTAAGATGATTCTGATGGTGAATGAATGAAGGGTGGGGAGGAGGGCGTGGACAGAGGTGAAACAACAAAACAAAACAAAAGCCCAATAAGGATGTTGTTGCTGTTAATTCAGGTGAAAATGATGAGGACATGAACTAAAGGGGTTGCAGATGAGGTGAAAACAGTGGCAGAAAAAGAGATTAGGGTGGTGGAACCATCTAGCATGTGAGGGAGAAGATAAGATAAAAGTCTGCCTTGGGCAACTCAGGGCACAAAGTAACACAACCTGTTCCTTAATATCCTTCAGGAATTCTTTTCTGATTTCCCATGGTCTCTGTAACTGACCGAGTGCTTGAAGCTTTAAAGTCCTGTGTCTTAAAGCAACTTCCCAGAAAACATGCACCCTTAGGTGTCAGATCCAGGAAGCTGAGTATCATTAGATATCAGGTCCAGGAAGCTGAGTATCATTAGGTGTCAGGTCCAGGAAGCTGAGTATCATTAGGTATCAGTTCCAGGAAGCTGAGTAGTGCCTCTTCATCCATCCACCCGCAGGCACTTTGACGATGATCTTTCCTCCACATTGAAATTCACTTTGATCATTCTATCTCCTAAAATACACCTAAAGCCAATGTGATATTTGGGGTAAAAACACATTTTCTAAAATACTAAGCCTGAATTTAAGGAAGTAGGTAAAAGCCTTCAGATCAGAATAATGTCATACCTGACCTTAAACTTAGTTCACTTCTCTGGACCTCAGTTTTCTCATTTATAAAATAAATATCTGTTGGTCTAGAATTTTAACTATTGGGACACAGAAAACTCTTTGAGAATGTGCCTTTATTTCCAGAAAAAATGGACATGTATATAAACAAAACCATTCAGATTCAGAGGACATTCTGAATCCTTCCTAAAGTCTGTTCATGAATCCCAGAATAAAACCTCAGAGCTAGATAATCTAGGAGGATATTTCTGACATTCTGTGCTAGGAAGGATATGTACATATATACAGACAGGAATCCAAGGAGTAGGAGAGACAGAGAATAAATGGAGGAAACTGTGGTCCTATTTCTATCATGTTTATTATTATTATTATTAATTATATAATAACATATTGTTGTTATGTTAATTATATTGTGTTAACTTTTGCTGCTACCTTGGTGTAGTACACTGAATTCTAATGCAAAGTGTCCTCTCCGTTTGACTTAATTTTGATGGCTCCATGAGTAGGTTAATGTGTCTCTTTAACTTACGTCCAAGGTAAAATCTATTTCTTATATATAAATTAAAACCTAAACCAACCAAACATTCCTTCCTTTCTGTCACAAGATTCCTTTCCTCCACTTGGATATACATGTGGTCTCAATGACATCTCTAACCAAAGCATCCAGAGATTTTGTGACGGGTTGAACTGGTGGAGATAAACATTCAGGCTGTGCCAGAAGTGTGTTGGCTGCGTTAAGAAAGATGTTGAAGATGTTGTGCTTTTGCATTTTGCTATCTGACTTGATTCAGCTATCCTTGTGCATTGCTGTTCTAGAAATAGATATCAATTATAACTGCCAGGTTGGGGAGGGTCAACTCTTGACAATGTCATGACAGAGAACTTTGAGTTCATTTTTGGGAAGAAAAGATGGAGAAAGTTTTAAAATATGCCTTTATATGTGTTTTCATTATTGCTTAACAAAATCACAATGTGCATTTTTCTCTTTAAAGCATTCAGTAATGAATCATTTTCCAATTTCGGAATTTTCAAAATCAAACCACTTTAAAACAACCCATATCAAGTTCTTATTTGGTTATTTCTTTGGTCGTCTAAAGTTCTCATCCTCCCCATAAGTCTAAAGTTAGCTGCAACCTTGATGTGATATTGGACTCTTGAATGAATGGCATAAACAGATACAGTGACAGAATTATGTATGAATGTCAGAAGTAGTATTTAGTGCAAGGTTTCCACCGACTGTTTTAGTAAGTTGAACATACTGTGGTTTCAGACTAAAATGGAAAGTGCACTTGGTTTCTCAGGATTCCCAGGATTTAAAATAGTCAGTGATCAACAAAACAAACAAAGCAAGAAAGATCACAACATTTATGAGGAATACACTATATATATATATATATATATATATATATATATATATATCCTTTATAATAAAAACCTAATATGCAAATAGACCGGACGGTGGAATGACCAGTGGAATGACCAGTCACTATGATGTGCACTGACCACCAGGGGGCTGACGCTCAACACAGGAGCTGCCCTCAGCCCGCAGGCCACATGTCAGCCAAGGCGGGTGCCAGCAGGGGGCTCCCCGATCACCCTGCAGGTCACCCCACAGATCAGCCCTGATCACCAGCCAGGCTAGGGACCCAACCCGTGCACGAATTTCATGCACTGGGCCCCTAGTATGAATATAAAAATCCCCAAGAAAATGAAAACTATTTCTAAACAGCATTTATATTTAATTATCCTAATTTGAGGTACAAAAATTAGCCATGCAATCCATGAACAATTCTTTATTCTGAGCATGGATGTGTTGGGCTTTGCAGAGGAGTAGCAAAGGCAAAATTTTGCAAATACCTGCAGACAATTGTACTGGAAGGAGTAAACCTAATGGTTAAGAGCTGTGGAGCCAGGTAGAGATGGATATCCATCTTGGCTCCCTCTCTTGTTGATAGATTGAAAATGGGCAACTAACTTAATCAAAATCTCAATTTTCTTAACTGTAACATGGTAACATCCCTTCTTTATGAGGTTGTTTTAAGTTTAAATGAGATAATATAGAGAATATGCACCACCCTTGCTTCAATGGCTCTGTAGGGCTGTTTGAATGGTCTGTTTCACTCCTCCTGTCCCTCTTAGAAAGTCAATTCCACACACACAGACTTTACCTGTCTTATCCGCCATTGCATTTCTTAGAATGATATGTGCACATTGTAAATATTCTGTAGATAGTAAATCAGTGGATTAACCTTTAATACCAGGCTAAATGATTTTTTATTTTTTGCAGCAATGAGATCTATGGGAAAATTTTAAGTATGAGGAGGGGTAGGGAGTGGTGGTAGCAAAATAAATTATCAAGGAATATAAATCTACAAGTCTGTAATGGACAAAGGGTCCCTGCTTCCTGCAAGGACCTCCCATCCCTCTGGCATCTGGATCCCATGCCCTCTCACCTGTTCATTGACTCGGTTCCTGCAGCTACCTCACTCCCCACCCCAAATCTCTTCTGCACGGCTTCTGCTTCTCTGTAGAACCCGTTCTGTGGGCAAGCTCACCTTAAGTAGCTCCTCTTCCTTGTCCCCTTGTCTCCAGATAAAGCTAATTTCCATGGAACCCTTCACAGAAAAATTCTTGGAAAATTTGCATTCAGAGGTTTTTGTATTTTGCACTCCCCATTTTTCCTTTTATGGACCCCATTTTCAAGTGAGATGGCTGAGTCAAATTTATATAAACATAAAACTTTAGTAAATTTTCCAAGTCTGCTTTCCATAAGATTATACTAATATATATTCTCACCCAGAAGGTTTATTTCCACCACATTTTTGTTGTTGTTAATCCTCACCCGAGGATATTTTTCCATTGAATTTTAGGTAGAGTAGAAAAGAGAGAGAAAGACAGAGAAAAACACATCAGTCGTTGCCTCCTGCACAAACCCCAACCAAAGCCCAGGCCAGGGAGGAGCCTGCAACCAAGGTACATGCCCTTGACCAGAATCAAACCTGGACCCTTTGGTCCTCAGGCCGACGCTCTATCCACTGAACCAAACTGGATAAGGTTTCCACCATATTGTTGATTCATTGAAAGAGTTAATGAAAAAGTCTTTTATCTCCTAGTGTGGCAAATACTGGGTGATCTTATATTGGACTGAAAAGGTTTTTAATATGAATTAAACTGAAACTAGGAAAGCTTCACATTAAAATGCCTTGATTTACTTCAAATTTTATTATATTTGTGATTACAATATTTTACTTGGGGAAAAACATAGCAAACTAAGTACATAGACTTTGTCTTCATTTTCTTCTGTACATTTCTGAAAATACTAACAAACTCAGGAAAGAGAACACATATTTTTAGGCCCATCTATCTCTGCATTATCCCACCCTAATTTTATAGATTTAGAAATTATTTTTTTGCACAAGAATAGCTAATTCACCCTCCATTAGCATAAATGTTAATGTGCATATATGTCTTTTGATATTATAATTCCTCAAGAAGCTAATTACAAAAATAGAGTTAAAACTAGTTTAACAAATTGATATTTTATTTCAATGTGCTTCAACACATAAAACGTAATTATTGCATCTGTCAACCCACAGATTACAGCCCTTTCAGTGTGTTTAATAAAATTCTCAATAACCCTGGAAAGCATTAACACAGCAACAAATGCGGCTTTTTTTTTTTTTTCCTAGCAAACTGAAAGCTGATGGTAGCATCTGTGGAGCTTATGGTCCATCTTATGCACCTCATAAATTTGACAGTTTACTTGCTTGACCATGTAATTGGGCTCAACAACTGAGAACAACCTTTTAAAACAAATTAAACATCACCATGTCATCATCTTTTATAAGTAAAAATTTCCTTGTGCAAAAATCCATCCTTGGAAGATGTCTAACAAATGATAATAGTTGTGTTTCAATGACTTATCATTTTTAAAAGTTTATTTTTGAGACCAAGGCTCATTTTATTTCCCATTCAGTGATTGTATCCGAATGCCCAAGCACTCTCAGAAGGACATATATCCAAGTTGCAAAGTAATGACAATTAATGACACTGATCATTCTGAAGGTTCCCGCGACCAAAGCCTTTGGTCATAAACCCATGGTGACTGATATTCTGGTGAATGTTTTATAGTTCTGAAGACAACTGATACATAAACCACACTGGAAAAAAGTGTCCAAGTGTGAAAATTTTAACTATTAATGAGAAGGTAAAGCAACTAGGAGGATTTTAAACTTGTTCATGACTTTGAAAGATAGTTTTTAATTATTAAACACAGTTGGAGGTATGCCTTATTTCCTATTATTCAGAAATTCTATCTCTAAGGATACACCCACAACTGCTTATTTCCAATAGGATATGGCAACACAAATTCTATGGCAGTATTGATTGAATAAAAAGAAATTGAAGTTAAAAACAAAATCCATAAAGAGTTGAAAAAGTAAAGCATGCAATTTTGATCTATCATAATTATTATGGAAATATTACACAGCTATGCAAATAAACACAAATAGCTACATGTAAGATTAAAAATTAATATCAGGGCATATTATAGAGCAGTGATAACTTCATGAAATTATATAGAATATAATTACATTTCCATGAATATTAAAAATATTCAAACTCAAGTATATGTTTTTAATGTACTTGGTAAAACTCTAGCAACACAAAGGTATGTGTTTTTAATGTACTTGGAAAAACTCCAACAACACAAAAATAGAAGAGTGGAAGAAGAAAGGGAAAGAGAGGCACCAAAAGTCCAAGGTGGTAGATATTCAGGTGTTTATGGTATTTTTACTTAATACCGTTTATGTAATTTCTAAATATTATTTCATGGCTGTTTAGTAATTAACAAAAATAAATTGTTATAAACTCAACTGAATATTTTAAGAACATTTTAAAAGAACATTTTAACCATTGAGAAGGGAACATTATTTTATATCTATGTCTTGGCTCAATAAATTTGTTGCTTTAGCTAGGGCTCATATGGTAACCGATTTAGTCAACTAAAAAAAACAACAAAAAACACTTGCTTTTTAAAAATACTGATACCTCATGCAAATCATGTCCAGCCAGGCTTTATGGGGCATGGAACTGGGACATAACACGTTAGGGAAGGGGGCGGACCTCCGTCTCTGTCTTCCTTGTTCCATGTCCTTCTCCCCAGCCTGGTTGTGGTCACTTGTTTTCTTTGTGGAGCCATCCACATAATACAATGTGACAGAATGAGCATGGAAAGTGCAAGCCACGGGCTGGAGAACTAAAATGGTCTTTGTCATCAAGTGACTTGCCCATCTACATCTCCCGGAGACTCTGGAGTTTTCAGAAGGTAGAAATGATGTTTGGGAAAGTGGACTTGAAAGACTGTCAGAATATTTCAGGCTGATCATCAAAACTCACCGAGGGAAATGGCCTCCCAAATCAGACCCCCTTCCCTTGATGATTATAATTCGAAAATGCATGTCCTGCTGGTTATGTTTCTGTAGAGACAGGGCGCTTTACAGTCCCATTTCACTGTCCAAGTCAACAAGGGACATTCTGAATGGAAACAGTTTACCTTTTGTGCCCACTGAACTTCAGGGAGTTTGAAACATGCCTCGGACATATACTTCTAAATTCTTAACTATAATCCTGAAGAAGAAAGTTCTCTAAAGGTGACATTTTTAAAAATTATAGAATCTGAATGTCCCACCCAACATTTTAAAAATCCTGGCGTGTCACCAAAACAGAACACTCCTTCAACGCCCTTTTCTGGTTTACATTTTAATTGGTTTTTCATTTAAATTCTGGAGAAATTATTTTGGAAATCTGAAGAAATTTCATTCCCTCTCCCTTTGGATGGACATGAACACAAATAATTTTTTTCCCATAGGAAAAAACAATTCAGGTTTTTCCCTGGTCAGTGAATCTAAAGAACTCTTTAGATATTTGGCCTTGTTTTCCTAAATCAAACACACTGTTTGTCACTAGCATTAACCATTACTTACCATTGCATGGACTAAGCCAATTAACCTGGCAGAATTCTAAGTAGGCTAAAAGCAAATTGAATAAAAGCTAACATAATTGTACCATCTTTCTTTCTGAGAAAAAGAATAAAACAAATTGTGAAAAATTATTTTTAACCTGAGTTTATTTTCTATTGAGAAAAAAAAAAATCACTTTGTTTTCACATAAACCATCTCTTATCCTGGCCTATTCACTCTACATCAGATATACTCTTATTTCACTCAATGAACACATGCCTAGTCTAATTTATCTTTTATTTTCTTTTTAATGAGATACCCAGGTACTGTTGAGTCCCACTGTTTTTTTCCTCCACTATATTTTCCACATGTATTTAAATGCTTTTTAAAACAGCAATAAAGGATTAAGGTTTTATTTGCATGTGGACATATCTACATTAATAAAAGAGAAAGATGCAAATTGACTCTACCTTCTGACACCCACCAGCCAATCAGGAGTGAGTATGCAAATTAACCCAACAAAGATGGCTGGTTAATTTGCATACGCAGGTGCCAAGTGGCCGAGGCCCTCTGGGCAGCATGGGAAAACAGAAAGGTGGCTCCAGGCTGGAGCAAAGGCAGAAAGGCGGCTCCAGCTGGAGCGAAGGCGGTGCCAGCAGCCAGGGGAAGGAAGGCCCATTCTTGCACAAATCTTCATGCATCGGGCCTCTAGTAAAATCATATTACAGATTCCTTGTATCTTTCTGTTTCTCCATGTTCTATAGCATTTGTCTAACCAACTTACTGCTGTAACCATCTAATTTCAGAACTCCTCCAATGGTGAAGCTTTTCCCTAATACAACTATGTGTTCCCACACATACATAACAGTGAATGAAAACCTAGTATAGTTGTTCTTATTTCTACCTAGGTAGTTACAAATCTATCCAAGGTTCTAAGAGGTTGGCACTAAAGAAATAAGGCCAGACATTAGGAGTACAGAGACTAAGGACCTGTCTCTTGGCCCAACATCTGTGACTTTGCATTCCATCCTAATATTCCGGCTGTTACAGGGAAGCAGTGAACTGAATCAGTTAACATTCCGCTGCCAGGAAAGATTTACTTTTGTGGCTGGAATCAAACTGTGAGCATGTCAATTTCCTCTTTGGTCCGCTGGCAATGATAGAATAGCCACTTCAGCAAGTACTTGGAAACTGGGAACATCGATGAAGGTGAATAAAACACTTCAAGAGCTTTCAATGAAAGGTAGGTCTAAAGGATAAAGTATTATATGGCTCAGTCAGGCAGGAGTTGTCAATTGTCATTTGATATCTTTCACATAATCCTGTTTTGCTGCAGGGACCAGTGCTAAGGAAGTCTTATTGATTGCTACAAATCAAGCTAGAAATGTCATAGAAAACCTCTTGATATCTCGATAGTGTTCATTGAATTCATAGAATCCACCTCTGAGGCTAAAATTTAAACTAGAGGATGGAATGTCCTCATTAAATGATACTCCCAGAGTTACCAGTTTGAATTTAGCTATTATGAACAATACAGAAAAATAATTTAAAGGATCATCTCACTTATTCAAAATTTGATTGGGGTATGAAAAAGTGCTGGTTAATTTTTGAAAATCACTTATATAAAATTCTTTTATTATTTTATACATATAAAGCTTGAAAACATATATATATATATAAACTAGAGGTCTGGTGCATGAAAATTCATCCACTGGAAGGGGGGTCCCTCAGCCCAGCCTTCCTCCTCTCACAGTCTGGGATCCCTCAGGGGCGAGAGGCGACCTGGTGATCAGGGGAAGGTGATGCACCATCACACCTCTGCTATTGCTACTGCCAGCAGCACAAGCCTCGGCCGGCCCTGGTTACCTGAGCCTCGGGCAGCCCTGGGCGGCTGGGCAGCAGCCATCCGAGGGTTGCCTGTGCCTCGGGCTGGCCCTGGACGGCTGGGAAGCTGACATCTGAGGCTTGCCTGCACTTTGGGCGTCGGCTGGACAGCCGCCATCTGAGGCTTGCCTGTACCTTGGGCTGGCAACTGGGTAGCTGCTATCCAAGGCTTGCCTGTGCCTCGGGCTGTCCCTGGACGGCTGGGGGCCTGAGGGGACTGGAGGACTCTGGAGGCAGGTGCATGGAGCAGCCAGGGCCCGCCTGGGGGCGGGGCTGGCCTTGCTGCGTACCTGCCACCTCAGTGGGGCTATGGGACTGGGCACTGCCATTTTGTGGCTGTGGATGCCACCATCTTTGAGGGCAGGGCAGTCAATTAGCATATTCCCTCCTTATTGGCTGTGGGTGCCGCCATCTTTGAGGGCAGGGCAGTCAATTAGCATATTCCCTCCTTATTGGCTGTGAGTGCCGCCATCTTTGCGATGACATGAGGGTCAATTAGCATATTCTTGCTTTATTAGATAGGATTAGAGTCTGAATGACAATTTTAGGAAAGCTGCATTTGTGTTATGGTTAACCATTTTTCTACAGAATTAGAAAAATTAATGTAATGAGATATTGAGCTTTTGATCTGTTTATAGGCTACTTTTTATATAAAAAGGTAAGCTTCTTATATAAAAACATTAACTTCATTCTAACTTGAGAATAATTTAAATAAATTTATATTACTTCATATTGATCGATTAGAAAGAAATGTCTACTGCTATACAGATGTAGGGGACTCTTTTATTGTACAAAGAGACTTGATTGCAACAAACATAAGAGTGTGCTTATGTTGACAAGGCTGGTCCTCAACCTCTCCTGACCCATGTCACTGTCTCCATGCTGATGACTGTCCTTGGGAGGACCAGCCTGCCCACCTGTCCCTGTGCTGCACCATGTATTCAACTCACTCTCCACTTGAATGTATCAGGTGAACCTTTATCCATTAGGCAGAGGGCCAGGAACTTAGAGATTTTCCAGAACTTTGGGAAGGTTTGAGACTGAGAAAGGATATGTCACCAAGGCACAAAAAAGAGAACTTCAATATCAAAACAATACATGACATGATGTCATTTATCCCAATAGCCATAGTACTAGGTGAACTGTATCTGATGTGAAATGGATACAGTTTAGATGTTTTATTATAAGGTAGGATATGACTTTTAAAAGTAAGATGATCTAGTGTTGATAAATGGTCTTAAGTGGCCTTTGCTCAGACCCTAAATAGTCCAACAATTCTCAACTTCCTCCTTCACAGCATTATCCTGATTGTTCTGCAACATGGCACCTCTAGCAGACTGGTCTCCAGAACCAGAAAGCCAGAGTCACATTCCCCTTTATTCAATTAAAATTTCCTTTTAATTGCTCCAGAATACAGTGCCTTCCTTCCACGCTCCCTGGTCCTTCTTCAGTTTAGGTCCTCATTTTTCTTAACTCTGAGCAGGACTCTAGGTTTCTGGGCTCTATCCCCTGTGCCCTAGTCGTTTTCATACTTCCCTATGTATAAATAAAACCGGGCTCTTGAATTGAGCCCACAAATCTATCTGGAGCCATAATTTCTGAAATCAATTATCTATATTGTTTTCATACATGGTATAGTAAATTGAAACTTGACAATCAATGAATCGGAACAGTTTCAATTTGAGATCCTTCTAAATTATTTCATCTATGAAGGATGGTCAACGAAGTAAAAAAAATAGTGTAATTATTAATTTCTTGGGCTGTTTTTAATTTAAATTGATTGGTTTAAGAGTATCTGCCAGGCACAGCTTAATCGGTTCTATATCTTTTATTTTTTAATGCAAGTTACATTTACTGGTGATTTATTGTGCTTAATTTGTATACTGTTATGCTATGAAGTATAAAGTACATGACAAGCACACTCATCCATCCATGGGAGGATCTTGGTGTTCTTTCACATGTGTGTAGCATGCTATGAAAGGTCAATACAAATTGAAGCAATTGACTGTGGTTTTGATGTGGTTTTTAAGGAATAAAATTGAGTTACTCTTAATGTAGATGTTCATATCCTGGTTATGAATATGGAATATATTTACTCAAAATAAACTGCTTGACTATTGGTCATCTCTTTTATAACACAATATATTCATTAGTTTATTTTATAGATGTTTGGAGAGCTAGGGCTCTTTAGTTATCAAAACTAATTTAAAATCAAACAGATCTTAAGTCCTTACCAGTTAAAATCTAACAGTTCCTGGGAGCTTAGGTAGGTGCAGTCATTGTGCTTAAATTTCACCCACATCTTCCTGATTAATCTATTGGTCATCAGTAGCACAATATACCAAGTTTCAAACAATGATGTAAACAACTAGTAGCTGTCAAAGACATTGATAAATATTCTTTCAGTTACTTAGCTCTCCACTGGCTGTAATTCAAAGAAACTTTGTCAGTTGTTCACAGCAGTAATTTAAAAGACAAAGATCTGGGCCCAGCCAGCATAGCTCAGTGGTTGAATATCAACCTACAAACCAGGAGGTCACAGTTGGATTTCCAGCAAGATCATATGCCTGGGTTGCGGGCTCTATCCTCAGTGTGGGGTGTGCAGGAGGCAGCCGATCAATGATTCTCTCTTATTGATGTTTCTATCTCTCTCTCCCTCTCACTTTCTCTCTGAAATGAATAAAAACATATTTTAAAAAAAAGAAAAACGAAAAAGAAAAAATCTGGGACAGCATAAACTTGAATTTATTGGGTCAACTTACCGTCATCATTCTAACAGGTCAACTGATTATTTTGAGCAGAAAAGCAGACCGATGCTGTGGAAGTTAATGATACTAATTATAGTGTGTGTCCTATCCTCCCTGAAAGAAGTGATTATTCATAATCCACTCCAAATTATGAAGGAAACAGTAAGAGGGCTTGAATGTATACTGCCAGCATCTAAAATTGGAAAAGAAATATAGATTTGAAATTATACTCTCCTAACAAGGTCTCTCATTAAAAATATGATTATATTGCCTATTTTAATGATTATATCTGGACTGTTTTACTCATCTTTTTCTTTTTTCTTTGAAAAAAATTGTGAGCATTTAAGATCTGGAGTTCATGCACAAAGAAATCAGAGCCTTTTTTATGACAACTTGATAAATCAGTTTCAGAGGCAGAAAGAAAAATGCGAGCCCTTTGTTCTTAATTTACAGCTACATTTAGTTTAGTGTTTTGTAATTCAACTCCAGTGCTTTCTGAAATGGAAGTAAGTTTATCTCAAAGAGAAATCTTTGTAATCAAGTAAGTGTGAGTCACATTGCATATTCTATTTAGAGAGACATAATGTAGGTGCTCATATTCAAGAAATGTTAAATGGCTCCTTTGGTAAAGAAACACAATTAATTTTGCTTACCCCAACAAACACAGTTTTTCTTTTTTTGTTTAATTCCTCTATTAACATTTCCCAGAGTACAGCTTGTGACTCTCCACTGTGTGCAGTGAAGTGTGTTTGTGTAAGAGGTGAAATGGGAATTACCAGAAGACCCATTTTCCATTGCATGGTTCTCACAAGGGTGGGGGGGAGGGACGGGGGGCATGGAGTGATGGACCAGCTGTTGCAGTGAGTAATAGATGTGGAAACAGAATCAATATGCTCTTGGTTTGCATCACCTCTCCATCACTTCGTATGACTCAGTCTATTTAAAACCATGTTACTGCTGTATCTTCTGAACTGTCACATGGAAGTGATCCAGCCCATGCTTCTTACTCAGGTAGCAGGGTAGGAATAGTGCACTGGGGAGGTGATGCCTTGTTTAACTTGGCATTGCAAAGCAACTGTCTGAATTTGCACATCTATGGCATTTATCACTAAGGAGATAGGAGCTATCCTCAGTATGAATGAGAACTTGAGCTCATGTAAAACCTCCTTCCTGCTTCTCCTTTGTTCAAAAGGAACTGATCATAATGTTCTTTTGCAAAAGTCTTGTATCATTTGAGTCAGCTATTACTTCCAGGGTAGTAGTTTCAAGAAAGAGACGTGAGGACTCAAATATTCACTCCCGGACATTGGGCACCATTCAATGCCAGTGGTCTTGATCCGGCATCTAGAAGGGTTCAGCAATCTGGAGAAGGGGCTGTGCATAAATTAATTAAGAGTCCAGAGATGAAACATAATTTTGAAAGGCATTTTGGGGGACAGAAGAGACTGGCTAAAGAAACCAAGTTCTCCTTGTCTCAGGACCCCTTTCTTTTTATTAACACAATTTGTCCTAAGGCAAGGTGGAGATATATACATCAAAGGATAAGGTTTCATACAGAATCCATTGTCAGATTTGGGAATTGCTTTTGGCTGTTCAGGTGTTTGGCCAACAGGAGGCAATAACATGTAGATTAAGATGCCCTGAGCTGTCTGGCAGCAAGCAATCATCCTTTTCAGCCTTGCTGACATGCTGGAATTGGCTTCCAGCAAATCACTAATATAGTAGGAGGCCTGTGTCTTAATGTGTTCTTACTTTTTGACAGTGATTTTGATGTGTCTCTTAAGGGAAAAAAAATTGAGTTACTTTTGATGTAGCTGCCTACCTCCCGGTTATGAATATGGGTGAGCTGATTTGATCATTACATTAACCTAACTTCAATATGTGAAGTCCAAGAGGATGATTAAAATGTCCTAGACAGAACTAAATATTTCACCTATCTCTAACCATTTAGGAAAAAAATTTAAAGAACAAGTAAACCTTCAAAAATATCAAGGCAGGAATCATTTTGTGCACAATTTTTTTATATATACATAAACCCGGAAAGATTCTGTAATGTACTGAATGTTTGTGTCACCCTAACATTCATATGTTGAAGCCTGAACCCCCAATGTGTTGATATTAGGAAGTGGAGATTTAGGGAGGCAATTAGGTCATAATGGCAGGACCCTCATGAATGGGGTTAGTGCTCCTAAAAAATAGACCCCAGAGAGCTCCCTTGCTCCTTCTGCCAAGTGAGGACACAGCTAGAAAACAGCCATCTGAACAGGGGGGTGAGGGCATGAGGGGGGGAGGAGGGGGCAATGGGGCAATAAGGACACATATGTAATACCTTAATCAATAAAGAAAAAACATTATATATATATATTATTTATTTATTTTCATATATATATATATATATATATATATATATATATATATATGTATATAAGAAAACAGCCATCTGTGTGCATAACCCATGGACATAGACAATAGGGTGGTGAAGGTCTGGGGCGGGGGCAGGGGCAGGCTGGAGGGACTCAATGGGGGGGGACATATGTAATACTTTCAACAATAAATATTTTTAAAAAATAAAAAAGAAAACAGCCATCTATGAACCAGAAAATGGTCCCTCACCAGATATGGGATCTTCTGGACTCCAGACTCCAGAATAATGAGAAATAAATGTATGTTGTTTATGAGCCCCCAGTCTATGGTATTCTGTTACAGCAGCCCAAAAGGACTGTGGCAGATTCTGAGGACTATTCTGAGTAAATGAGGAAAAGATCAGGCTGCTTTTTACATTTGCAATAGTAATATTATAACAGATACCTTCCTCTTATCACATGCAGGGCCTTAAAATAATTATTATTATATTCATAATCGAGGGAAACCAATATGACTTATTTTATACCCTGTAAATACACTTGTGTATTAAAGAGACCTACCGAATGTGATTTGGAATTAAGCACTTATAATTTAAGACTATCAGAAAAAGAGATGTTTTCTTTTAGTTTCCAAGAGAAAAGATGCAGAAAAAAATTGTCACCTGACTGGTCGCCATAGGAAAGTTTTATCAATTGCCTGGGTAATCTATTTTAGGGTTATCATGTCAATCAAAATTTCATGGTTAAGAAAAAGAACAGTGAAAAGCTTGCTATTTTGGTGCCGAAAAGAAAAGGGACATTTCTATGACTTTATTCTATTCTGAGAAGTGATTTACTGTTTGATAATAGAGTATGGGAACTTTATTGTTCCCATTTCCCAATTTCTGCACATTTGAGATAAACTTCCATGCACTGCCTATTGCAGAGCTTTTGCATTAGCTAATGCGCTGTTGACAACTGTTGTACAAAATAGCTGAATTGAACTGCTTAGCGAGCTTTAGGACAGCATGTTTACTGTTATCCAGCCATGACAGGGGTCTGCATCTTCAATTATTGGGAACCTGGACAAGCAGTAGACAGAAGACCATTCAAGTTCCTAGATTTGGAATTTTACTAGAATGACTAATTTCTTATATTTCTGTTTCTTTTTTGTTTGTCTGCTTGCACATTCATTTCTTAATAACTTATTTATTCATGTAGTCATTCCAAAAATACTTATTTAGGGACTGTTTGTGTGCTAGACTTAAAGACCCAAAGAGGAGAGCATCTTTGACCTTGAGTAGCTTCCAGTCTAGTAGGGAGCAGAGATATGTGCAGTTACTGTACCATGTGAAAGCTTATGACTGCAAAAATCATAAGGCACCAGGGGTTATGCTCAGAAATTAACACACAGTTCAGATGAGGCAGATCAGCAGAGGATCCTCAGAAGAGGTGAGAATATCCTCAAGCAAGCTGAAGGGACAGTGGAGGAAGGGGTGTGGGATGAGGCAGGAGAGAAGCAAATTAGAAGAGAAGGAGAATAGTTAGGAGGTTGGTGCAGTAATCTAGGGGAGAAATGAGCATGGACTGAACTGGAAAAGGGAATGGAAAGGTGAGGTTCCATTCAAACGTCGTTGGTAACTAGGGCATGGAGTGGGGACATTGATGCGCAAGCTCAAGAGAAGAAAGGTAACTGAGGTTGCCATGCAGAACATGATCCCTAAATTCCTTTCTTATAACTCCCCCAAAATGGCTCCAGGGATGCTGAGCTCAATCAAGGCTTCAAGTTCCTTACAGTTTCCTAATTAGAATGAATTAAATTAATTCAATTCTATAAACTGATCCAATTCAGTATCTGTGTTTATAAAAGTCCCAGGAAAATGGATCACACACAGAAAACAATGGTAATAAAGCTAAGTAGGTGGTGAAAATAATTATATTTACAATTGCTTTCAGCTAGTTATAAAAAGTCCAGTGGAAGAATGTCTTTTCTTGCTTTGGAGGTCAGAATTTCTATTGCAAAAATATGGTTGATCAAATGATTTATATAACATTGAAATCCACATTAAAAGTTTTCTATCTGGGCTTACCTAGAGCTCTGGGTATAAAAAATATCCTAACATGAGGCCTACACTAAGGAGACTTCCTTTTTCACTGAGATAATAGAGGGTCAAAGTTTGAATTAGCAACAGCCAACAGAATATCTTAGATCAGTACATCCCCCTAGGGAATTTTGTGGTCTACTTTGGACCGATTTCAATCCATGACTTGGTAAAATTCTTTCTCTTAAACCATTTATCAAAGCAGCAGGGTGAACAAGAGATCACTGAATTTATTTTTAAACAATGAAAACCTCCCATATCCTTTATCTTATTTGAGTTTGCTTTTGCCTCCAAAATGGACATTAGTATCATATTCTCACAGAATATTACAGAACACTATACTCTAGTCAGAATTTAACAGAAGTATACAAATTACATAGGAATCTAACTGAACAAGTTTAAGACAAAGTCATCTATACATATAAAAGCCTAAGCAACTGTCCGACCATTCGACTGTCCATCCATTAGCAGATTCTCAACACAGGAGCTGCCGAGCTGCGGTGACTTGGCAGCTGTGGTTCTTGGGTGACGCACCCAGAACCAGAGAGGAGGGAGCCTGATTCTGGGGTGTGTCACCCGAGAACCGCTCTCTTGCAATCTGGGATGCCTTGGGGGATGTCGGAGAGCCGGTTTTGGCACGATCCCCACAGGCCAGGCTGAGGGAGCCCATTGGTGCACTAATCTGTGCACCAGGCCTCAGTAAGATATATTGACAATAAGGAGAAGTTGACAAAGGTAACTTAGCAAAAGGGAAAATTTAAATATCCCTTTAATGTGCAATTTTATTATGGCATATTTCTATTGGGTATCTAATTAAAAGCCAGATCCCATCCAATTGCACATGAGATAGGTGGTTTGCCTTTGGTAAGTTTCTCAAGTGCTAAAGCAACATCACTAAGATGATGGGAAAAGATTTTTTTTAAGTTTCTAAATCTAAAAAAAAAAAAAATCTAAAATTTTTCTAAGAGATTTGTTGCTCCTCTTGAAACAAGTATTTTCAATGTTCTTCCAGGTCAATTCACACCCACTTTCCAGAAGCCTCTTCCCCACCCCTGCTTTATTCAATATGGTTACAACCATGAATATCTTTTCTCTTCCCATTTCCCACTCAGAATCCAACAATTTATACACAGTCTCACCTTTTCCACATACTTATTTATTCACTTGTCCACATTTGTTGCTTCTATTACAGAAATCCTTAAACACTTTTTTCTAAGCAACACACTCTGTCGTAGAACATCTTGTACCTGATACTCAACTCTGTTGACATAATGTGCATATATATATATATATACATATATATATTGTGCATATATATACACATATATATACATATATATACACACATATATATGTATATATATGTGTATATATGCACATTATGCGTATATATATACATATGTGTATATATATGCACATTATATATATATGTGTATGTATATATATGCACATTTATATATATATAAAATTTCTGCAACTAGTTTCTAAGGTCTTAGATAATAGGATGGTGCTTATTAGGTTTCTCTTTAGACAGACCTACAGTGTTAGGACTTTCGACATGGCTCTGTCCCTTTGGGTACATGGTAGGATTGTACTTTCTCAATCTCTTTAAAGTTAGGCACAACTTTATGATTTGCTTTGGACAATGAAATGTGACAAGCAATGAATGTCATTTCTAGAAATAAGCTTTCAGAGCCAATTTGTGGTTCACCTCATTGCCATCTCTGTCATGACACCATGGAAGCAGATATGAAGATAGAATCTCCATCAGCTGGATCCTTGGATCCACTATGATGGTGGAGCTCACTGTTGCACTGTGACGGATGTGTGCTCCGAGTGAGAAATAAACAGTTCCCTTGACATGCTACTAAGGTGGAAGCATTCTGTGTTTCTGCAGCATAATCTTTCTGATTAAGCATCCCAGATAAGTATCATACCTGTAGAGGAGATCCAGTAAATATTTGTGGAGTGGAGAGTTAAGAGTTAACTACACACTATAACTTATAATTCATTTTGGACAAGTCTGAGTGAAACCAGTAAGCATAATCAGGGGCACCAGTACACAATTAAAAACAGCAAACAGATGATTTTGTGCTGACATGCAAAATAAAACTTAATCTCCCTTAGCTCGGGTTGACCTTAGAACTACTAAGAGAGTCTGGAACAGCCTGAAGTTGCAAATAATTGATGTCTCAATTCCTGGAAGAGTCATTTCTAGGGCCAGTTAGGAAATGGGGAGGAGGTAAGAAAGGAGAAGCTGAAAAGAAGAATGTTTTATAAAGTTGGCAAATCATGTGAGTGATTTGAACAGTGGTTTTAAATAAAATACTGGTCTTACTTTAACCCAGCCTGAGATGGGCTTATGCATTATGCATAAATGTATTATATTCATTTAATAAATACCTATTATATACAGAAACATGATAAAAAGGAAAAGTGGGAGGCTGGCATGTGTTTTATGAAAATACTTTCAGAAAGATGGCTTTACAAAAAGAAGTGGTGACTTGGTAATTTAATTCTCATAAAAACTGTAAAAAAAAAAAACTGTAAATAGCACCATCATGACAAGTTTTGTCCTACTTGTAGTCATCTTCATTTTGCGTGACATTTTCAAATAAACTGTGAGTTTGTGTAGGTGTAAGTCATGGTGAAGTCCTTAAACGTAACATAAAACACTGCAATATTCTTTCAGTTCTCTGCATTTTCATCATACAACTCAGCCAATACTATTTCACAAATATTCATTGCCAACTTTCTTCTAAGCAATATTATTAAAGAACTGCTTTCCTCAAAGCAGTTCTTTAATGGGCTTATTAATTACAAAGGGGTCTTGTTGAAATGCAGATTCATATCCAGTGGGGTGGGGGCTAAGATTCTGTATCGCTAACAAACTCCAAAGTGATGTCAATCATGCTGGCATGGACCACACTTTGAGGAGCAATAGTTTCTCATGTTGCCATTGGTCTGGGTCTGCCTCAAGAGGTTACTTCCCATCTGAGAGGTTAGAGCTCACTGGAGCCAGTAGCCACTGCCTTGGCGCCCTCATCAGGAGATTCTCAGAGGTGCACCTGGTGCTCATCCCAAGCAGTCTGCATCAGAAGCCACATCCAGCACTCACAAATTTGCCCCACCTCACTGAGCCAGGCACAGGCAAAAATCCCCGACTTGGACAGTTAGCTAAGAGTTCTTCTCTACGCATCACCAACAGGTGACCCATTGAACTGATGGAGAATATGTGCTGCTGATTCTTGTGGAGCAATATTTGCAGCTCAAACTGCAGCCCATCAGAGAAGAGGAAGCAAAGAAACCAGTTGAGGACCCAAAGAAGTACAGCGCCAAAGGGCACCATTGACTATCTGTCCTCACACGTGGCAGGGACGCATGCTCATCTGCAGCAGATATGCCCTTGCAAGAGCAGCCTGCTGACGATGGCTGCTCTGATGCTGATCCATTCTGCAAAGTAGAGTTTCCTTGTTATTCTGAAACATGGATAAAAATGATTTTGAATATTTGTGTTATAAAAACATTCCACCATTATGATTATTAATGAAAATAAGAAAGATCTGCTAGTTATTATAGATACATTTCTTCTGTCGCAAGTTGTTATTTCTTTTTGCGATAAAGTTTCTCACTGATACTGTCAAGAATTTAAAGGTATCATCATTAAAATGTCATCAGACTTTTTGCTGGTATTTCAAGCACAAAGCCTAATATAACACCGTATGTTCATGAAAGCCAGGTCATATTTCATATTAAAAATTCATAAAGGTATGTTTTGAAAACTTTATAAAAGTTTAATATTGAATGTGAGTCCTAGTATGTGTATGCTATTTATCTTATCATAATTATATACCAAATATAATCTGTTTTTCATTAAGCTCCATATAGATGTAGCAAATCCCCTCTAAAAGTTTATCATTTTGTCATTTCTTTGTGTCAAATGCTGTCAAACAGTTGGAAAAACATGTCATTTGGACTATTTCAGTGACAAGGTCCCTGTTTACATGAAGCTCTCATTTTTGTGGAAGGAAAAGAAAGTAATAGTAAATAAGTGTGAAACCAAAAGAAAATATTAGAGTTATACCTCCCACAAAGATATGTGAAACAGGTTGTTTTGCCAGACAGTAATGGAATGGGTTCTTCCAGTCTGTGATCAAGAAGGTCTCTGTTAGGAGGTAACAGTCAGACCTTGGGATCTGAAGACCAAAGGAGAAGCCAGCCAACCTGTAATCAAGAGGAGAGGCAAGATGGCAGAGGGGCCAGGCAGCACAAAGACCCTAAGGCTGGAAGTACTTGGTTTGTCAGGGACAAGGAAGGCCAGTGAGGTTGCAACATTGCAGGCAAGAGGAAGCAGAGAGATGAGCTTGGAGAGGTGAGCAGGCATTAGGCTGTGCAGGGCCAAGCATGATCAGAGGCTGTGGAGGGCTTCCATTTGGAGCTCACTGCTCAGAGCTGGTGTTACAAGCATGGAGCCAGCCTGCGGGGCACAGCTCTCAGCTCTGCAATTTCCTGCTATGTGATATGGGCAAGTCTTTTCACTTCCGTGTCTCCATTTCCTCATTATAAAACATAGATGGCAATAGCGTCAGCCTTCAGGGGTGGTTGTGAATATTAAATGGGTTACCATTTGTAGAGTACTTAGAACATGGCATGTAGGGGTCTGTATGTGTTTATTCAAGAAAACATCAAGTTGCTTTCTGTTCTTCAACGATTGTTCTGCTTCCACAGTGAACAGTAGGAGAGACCCAGGGAGACTGAGATTTTGCCCTTGCTTGCTGTCTCAACCACTGTCAATTATCCTGTTTTAGGTTACCTATAAATTTCAGTAAAAAAATAGGACTCACTTGATAAAAATCTTGTGAAACAATCTTTTAAAAATTTAGAATATAGGTAGCTTATTGCTGACAATTATTTTTTAGTGCAGCTCTCCTAAATTATCTTTTATAAAACATTAAAAAATTCACTACAGACAAGTACTAGTATATCAAGTTTTGTGTTCGCTGCTTTGGTTCGGTAAGTACCAGGAGGAAGGGTTTACCCTTAAGGAACATAGGGTTTAGTTTAGGAGACAAGAAATAAACAACAATACTTGCAAAAATCACCACACCCATACAAAAGACATGGTTCATTCAAAAACGAGAAGTGTGCCTATGGAGTGGGTCAGAGTGCATTGTGGTCATTTAATTTCTGCCCCAGAGGGAGGAAAACTAAGGAGGTGAAGATAAGCCACACAAAGTAATTGATACAAAGTGACAAAGCACTGGGGGACTGGTGTTTCAGAAAGAAACAGCTTCAGTAAAAAAGTGGGACATTTAGATTTCTTTCCCTTGTTTTTCAAAAAACCTTTTTGCTTCCAAGAAAACAAAATATATATTAAAATGTGCCCACAAAATACATTGCCCACTTCTTATTGCTAAAACAGTCCACGCATTGCATGCATGACTCCGTTTTCATCCTGTCCCTGAAACATTTTCGTGTAACACCGTTTTACTCAGGAATTAAAGAAAATATTAGGAGGTTTTAACAACATATTATATTTTCTACTATATATTATTAAATTATGTGTAAATACATATATGTAGTTGTTACATATTATCTAGCTACAACTTTGTGAAATTCAATTAAGAAAAGTAAATATTTCTCTAGCAAATTATCATACCTAAGGCAATGATTTCTTTATAGAATTCATTTGGGTAGAGCTCTTGTTTTCCCACTCTGAGAACATACAAATTTTATTTATTTCATCTAAAACAGATAGCTCATGATTAACAAAATTCAAAGTATTAAATGCATAATATCATAATTTTCAAAGGTAACAAAATTTTAATAGTTCCTGGGGTACTTTTTGCTTCTATATCAATAAATATAGACAACTTGGGTTGATAGGTAGCCCTTCAGCAGTCAAAAAGTATTGTTTCATACCCAAACTTACTATATATTTCCCTTATATGGATTTCAGAAGTAATAAAATAAATGTTTATTTCATTTAAGTTGGACAACTCTTTTTAAAAAAAGTCTTTGAACTATTTTGTTTT
Organism: Eptesicus fuscus; assembly: GCF_027574615.1. Lineage (NCBI taxonomy): Eukaryota > Metazoa > Chordata > Mammalia > Chiroptera > Vespertilionidae > Eptesicus > Eptesicus fuscus. The sequence continues at coordinate 105,424,434 of NC_072476.1, forward strand.
GGCAAAAAATAAAGAGTGCTGCAGTATACAATCATTTGTATAAGAAATATACAAAAAACAAATATTTAGGAATATGGCTATCTGGCTGTTAGGAAATGCTAAAATATGTAAATTATATTGAGTAATAAGACAAAACAATTTGTTTCCCAATTTGTTTTGGAAAGCAAATGAGATATTCTGTGATCATTCAAGAAAAATCTGAGGATAATGCACATTCAGATTTTCTTAAAATCTTTATTTTGATTTCTCTCAAATTCATACACATAAAGCAATTTCTCTTAAAAATCTCTTTTCTGCCCCCACTACTTTCTAAACTGCAGAATTCTCCCACCCCTCCAAATTCAGCTGTCTCAAGCTCTGGTCTCTCAGTTTAGTGCTGGGTCCTGTACATCGATTTATTCCCCTCCCCTCATGCACTTGGTAGTCTTCCGGCCCAGACCTAACCACGTCACTGGTTCTTCTCCTCACCATTGCCCTGCTTTGCAGAACAAAGACCAATCAATTGGGCAGGATACAGTCCACAGAGTATGACCACTGATTGGAAGAGAGTTTATCGACAAATGTAAATATAAACTAAGGGCAAATATCTTACTTTTTATTTTATAACATGTAGAAACTTGTAATAAAACACATAGGAAACCCTCTTGGAAAAAAATAAGAGTTTTCATTATATACCTGAGTCCAATCTTATCTCTTAAATAATATCATCTCTTAAATAGGATGATAATAGGAAAATATACTTGCAAAATATCCTGCAAATATTAATGAATTTTTATACAGGCTTCCCTGACCCAAGCCCATGTTTGAGATTTCCGGGAGCCAAGCCTATGTACATACAGTGAAGCCCCATAAGTGGATTCAAATGAATGAGCTCTGATTCTATTTCGCCTTGTCTTGGCTCTTCTCTGTATAAACGCATCTTTGTAATGCACGTAATTGTAATAATTTTAAAGCATTGCAAATTGGAAAATAATTTACATCCTTTTCTAAAACACATTCCTTTCTGAAAATACATTAACTTTCGAGGATTTCACCACCATTGTTAAACATGCAGAGCTTTTTGCATGGACTTTATTTTGGCCTCAAATGAAATATATGTAAAATCACGAGCCATTTCTTTTTCTCTGGCTCACAGTAAGTTATTGATGAGGAGGAGACTGTCTTTCTTATTCAGAGCTGTTCACATAGTCTCTTATTAGAGTAGAGGTAAATTATAAATCTCCAGAGAACTAAGTTTAGACTTTGTTAGACCTAAACGTTTGTTGTTGTTGTTGTTTTGTTAGAGATTCTGATTGTCTTTAGACAAGAATATAAGAAAAGAGTGGTAGAATGAAAACACCAAAAATTCAAGAGCCTTGTTTTCTATAATATATTTAATAGACAGGGTGTCCCAAAAATGTGTACACTCTTTAACAGCCGGTAGCTCAATTTTGAAAATGAAATGCATTTTAATAAATACTGCATTTATAATTATTCAAAGTGTGCATATACATTTTTAGGGACACCCTATATATTATAGATATATAATGTAATATATAAATAATATGTATAATATATATCTATAATGTGTCTATACCATATAGCTGTCTTTTCTTGAAAAATATTGTGATTCCCATCCCTTAGGTTAAATTCCTAACAATTTTGTGACTATTATACCCAATCTGCATTTAACCCTGCCTCTGCCTAAGAAAATCTGTAAAAATGTATTTTGGTCTCATCAAGCTCCACTTAAAACCCTTTGGCACATGTCCCAGTGACTTTCAAAATACCTGCATTTATCATCTTTCAGATTAAAAAAATGCTGTTACCTTTACATCTATGTATAATTTCTTCCATTTCTTAGTTTTCACTTGTATTTTATGAATATGTGGAATGTTTGAACCTTTCCAGTGAACTTTGGTGTGTTTTGAAAGCAGGTGTATGTCTTATTACCTTTATACTAATTCCAAACGCTTTCCCCCCCCCCCGCAAGACCCCCATATGTGGCTGGAATGAAGGGGTGGGATGGAGAAGGATGGGGGAGGAGGCAGGAGTGTGGGAGGGCACGGAGAGTGGAGTGGAGGCTGGCACCTAAAGCGTTGTGTAGCCTTGTTTCTTGAATATGAACTTCTCCCCTTGAGCTTATCTTCTTGAGCATGAAAGGCATTGGGAGGCAGTGAAGAATTCTAAACTAGCCAATCTCATGACCAAGTATGTATTTTGTGAGAGATGTAAAAATAAGGAAGCAGACTTAAGGGAGGAAGATCAGTAAAGCACTAGTAATACTTTGTGTAAGAATTGCCAAGAACCAGAATTATGATGTCACAGCAACCGTGAAAAGAGGTGTAGGACTGAGCACTGCTAAGGAGATAAAAAATAATGCCATTTTTCAAACTGCAGATTACTACCCATTAGTGGGTTTTGAAATTGGTTTCGTGGGTCTCACCTAGTATTGTTTGTTTTTATTTGTATTGTTCATTTGGGGACCTTCTGTATTTATTTAAATATTAATGAAATTATATTTTATATTTACTTAATGCCTTTACTTTATCATCCTATATAATAAAAGGGTAATATGCAAATTGACCCTAAAGGTGGAATGACCAGTTGCTATGACTGCACTGACCACCAGGGGGCAGATGCTCAAGGCAGGAGCTGCCCCCTAGTGGTCAGTGTGCTTCCACAGGGGGAGAGCCATTCAGCCAGAAGCAGGCTCAAGGCTGGCCAGCGCAGCTGCGGTGGTGGGAGCTTCTCCTACCTCCACAGCAGCACTAAGAATGTCCAACTAATGGCTTAGGCCCATGGGGAGCAGGCCTAAGCCGTTAGTCGGACATCCCCTGAGGGCTCCCGGGCTGCCCTCGGGATTGCAAGTTTAGGCCCAATCCCCTAGGCCTAATCCAGCAAGTGGACATCCCCTGAGGGGTCCTGGACTGTGAGAGGGCTCAGGCTGGGCTGAGGGACCCCCCCACCCACCGAGTGCAAAAATTTTCGTGCACTGGGCCTCTAGTACATAATAAGGATACAAGGTCTTTTATGAAACTCTTTCACTTATATACATGTGTTATATGTATTTCTGGTGTGTGTGTGTGTGTGTGTGTGTGTGTGTGCATGCACATGTATAGTAGGTGAGTGATTATGTAGAGGGAAGATAGAAATTATGGAATTAATGAGCATGTGACTTTTTTTTTAAGGTGCACTTCTACTTTTTTATTCTCTTCCATTGGGCTTCTCTGAGGAGACTCCCAATCCTTGGGTCGGGGAACAGGGAGGGTCTCACCTTCATTTTGAAGATTCTATTTGATAATCTGGATCAGGTCCATTATCCATTATTCATTACTCATTTTTCTCCAATATTATGTAATTTTTCAGTAAGGCATTTCATCTATAAAAATAAATTGTTTTTACAGAAACTGCAGCTATGAATTTGCCCTGGGAGTTTTTGGACTTAAACAAACAAACAAAAGCATTTTAAATGTTACCAAATTGGTCTTCTGTTGAGAGGCGAGAACATAAGAAAGCTATCAAAAGCCTTCTAAATTTTTGTAAAAGCAATAGAGTTCTAAAAAAGTACATTTTAAATGCTATATCAGAAACATATGGATTAAATTTTACCTTATATATGTGAGAATTTACATGTAATAGGAAGAAATGGTTTTAGCAAAATATCATTTGAGTTTTTCACGATGATTGATAGTTGGCACAAGGTACAAAGGAATCCCCCTACCTTCCGTGAATATATAAGAGGTTCTAGCTTCAGACTGTACTGTATTTCTATCAGAACAGTTATATTGGTGTATATTTAGTCTCCAGCTAAAGGTTAACTTCTCATGTGATGGGAACACACTCTTAAGCACAGATTTCCTTCTTTTCATTTGACCTAGTCTGGGTTGGACTTTATAGTAGTGGTGATGGTGTGAGTGCCTGTGGGTGGGGACTGGAAGGGACTAGTCTTTCAGGATAGAGACCCTCCGCTGTGTACATAACTCCCTCTGCTGGTCACTAAACACATGAATCAAGAATCTTCCATAGAAAATGAAGTTGAAAAACATTTTTTTCCTTAATGCACTAAAACAAGCATTTAATTATAGACTGGGTGTTAAACTTGCTTTCATATTTCTAAAATCTGGGACAGGACAGCAATATATTCATGCACTCTGCAGTATAGATGTGTGTGTAAATATATATGAAGTATGGTGATATACACGTATAGCAGAAACACATAAATTCATGAGCAATATGTCTTTCAGAAAATCTTGGGGCCTTCTTTCCTTTTCTGTAAAAAGAAGATGTTTAGACTAGTTAAATGCAATGTTTCTTATAGGCCTAAAATTCAATGAGTCTGTATATTTCATCAATTATACTTGTATAGAAAAATGTTTTGGAAGAAAGACGGGAATTTTTTAAATATATTTTTTATTGATTTCAGAAAGGAAGGGAGGGGAGAGAGAGAGAGAGAGAGATAGAAACATCAATGATGAGAGAGAATTATGGATCGGCTGCCTCCTGCACGCCCACTACTGAGGATCAAACCCACAACCCGGGCATGTGCCCTGACCAGGAATCTAACCGTGACCTCTTGGTTTATAGGTTGACGCTCAACCACTGAGCCATGCCAGCCTGGTGAGACTGGGGAATTTTTGAATTGGCAGAATGATGAAAAGCAGGTGAAACTCCTTCTAGGAAGTTTCATGAAGTAGACCTTGTTTATGAAGATTCTTATCTAAATTTGGCACCTAATACTAGTACATACATTATCCAAATCCAGACAACTGATAGACATGTTTTCTTGGAGTTCATTTATGTATTTATGTATTTATGTATGTATGTATGTATGTATGTATGTATGTATGTATTTAATTTTGAGTTGGCAAAGCCTTACCTAGTTTTGAAAGAGAGAAGTTGGGTTTGAGAGGATTGGGGTGAGTATGATGAGTGAGGGAAATCACATCATTTAAAATTTTAGACTTGAAAGGTTACTTGAATTAATAAAGGCAGTGTTCTATCCAGGCCCAAATCAGTGCTGAAGAGTCTTGGTAAGTTTTAGGGGAATGCATGCTCAAAGTAGAATAATGTCACTGATGTTAAGTCCTTGAAAATGAGTAAGAGTTGGTCAGATAAATAGAGGTGAAAATGAAACTCTAGAAAGGGAACACCATGACCAAAGGCAACGGGATATACAAGAAGCATGGAGTAAAGTGGCATTTCTACATTGAAAGCATTAATTGTGAGATAGGGAATGGTGGCACAAGAGACCGAACAGTTGGAAATCATGCCACACTCTATGCCAAGCTAAGTATATTGAGATTTATTCCATTGCCAGCAGGGATTTTAAACAAACTAGGGATACAAATTAGATGTGAATTTTAAGTGGAGCAACTAAGGTGTGGTATGGAGAGTGAATTTGAGGGTGGCAGGACTAGAAGCAGGGTCTTTCCATAGTCACGTAGTGATCATTAATTTGAGGATTTGGGCAGAGTAGGAGGGATAGAGGGAAAGGAGGAAATGAAGAATGGCATATTTTGAAACATGAAATCATCAGGATATGTTTAATTGTTTGCTTTTGAAAAATGATAAAGACAATCCCCAGAGTTTTGGTTTGAGTAACTGTTACCATCAGGCAAACAACAAGGTGGTGGATGATGGGGGTGTTGATGAGTAAGCACCGGGCCTTAGAAATGTTGAATTTTGCTGCACATGAATACCTCTGTGAGTATGCTTCATTGATGCCATGTTTAACACAGGGGGACAGAGACAGAAGGAATTGGTAATTATCATCAAAAACAGAATAGTACCTAAACATAGGATTTGAAGTATTGCATGGAATTGAGTTTAAATTCAATAGAATTTAAACATTTATATATATTTTTAATTTTTGTCACTACCCAATAAGTTAGCTCATGAAAAGGTCGGGAAAATTATAGGCAAAACATTCAACTTTCATTTTTCAGTACATGTGAATTTTATGAGCAATTTGCCCCCACCACTTAGTAAAAGCATTTAACACATCATAAATATTCAAGTAATGTGACTAATAATAATTAGAATTTAATATCAATTTGGAATTGGAAGGGAAAAATGAGATGTAACAATTATTGTTTTTCCAAAATCAGAGTCATAAAACTCATGCATGAATTATGCAATTAACTAATGTTTTCATAAGTAGGAATCTGGTAGACTGAGAATGAGAAGAATAACCGAGCTGAGATAAGGAAGGGAGAACATTTCTGAAACAGCGGATTCAGTTGGTTTTGAAGCAGGACAAAGAAACAAATGGAAAGGCAGGGGGGACATTGAAAAAGGACTCAGGTGAAACCAAGGGGTTTGGACTTGATCTGGTAGGCAGTGACTTTTAACATGAAGAGACTTGAACAGATATGGGTGCTTCTGATTTTGACTATGGCATCTGTGTGAAGAAGCACTGAAGCATGGAGAGGTTATAGTCAGAGGGAACAGGTAGGGGCTAAGGTGATAGGAACAGAGTGGGAGCATGAAGGAGGAAACATCTATAAAAATGCTGTCTGACTCAATGTTGGTATCTTGGCAGATGGATTTATATACAATACTCTGAGGTCTCTACCTTGAGATAAAATAGTCTCTTTATGGTGTACATTTATTCTCTTTCTTCAAACTTTGCAGTAAAACATTTCATCTATATTTTTCTATGAACTAGATGAATGAGCAACATTTTTAATCTTTGTGTTTCTCATCAATAGAAAAGTAAATTCAAATCATATCCTTGATTTTTACATAAAATATTAATTCTGAACTAAATATTATTCTCAGCATAAGTTATTTATTTCTTTTTTATAATTCTTGACTCCATGATTATCACTGGGCACACTTTTCTTTTGGTTGAAATGTATACATTTATTAATACTTATTTAATGTACAAATGTTTAGAAGTGGCCCTGAGTTCACATTAGCAATATTGGAACAATTAAGAATGCAAAAACAAAGGAAAATCTCCACACTCCATAAGTGGTGATGTTATAAAGAAAGGTTCATATGTTCTTTATCCATTGATTCTTTTTAATTTTAAAGACTAGATTTAGATTAGATGATGTTGACTTTCCATACTGTTTCTCATTGTTTTAAGCCAAAGCGGCTTGAGATATATACATAACTACATACCTGTTTCACATTATGGCTTATGAACCAGTAATTTTCTTTACCTTCCAGAATTCCCCAAGCAGCCAGGCAAATAGTTTGGCTCCAATTTTTATATAGCCTTTAAACATAGTTCTATTTTAAATTGGGGTTAAGTGTTCTTCTAGGACAATTTTTATTTTGTTAGGCAAAAACCATTTTTCAATGAATTCCCTAGAGCATCAGTTCTCTAACTTTCTGGCGCCAGACTTCTTTATGCTTTACATTTTTGCCATGCACATCGTAATATTTGGCTCAATAAAAGATTTTCATACCTGCTTCTGCATTCAATCTGTTGCAATATGTTGTTCCATGGAAGTATAAAGGAAATATCTGGCTTTCCACAGATATCGAGTTAAAAAAGGGTGATGTGTTTTAATAGACTTTTCAGGTAACTGTGTCCTTTCATGCAACACCAAGACTTGGCAATTCATAATTTCTTGAAGGTTAGTTGCAATGTGGAATCTTACAAATAGCACTATACTTTTCATATTTTGTTACATTAAAATAAATTGATCTATTTTGCACGTTGAGGGGATCTTTTATCCATGCAGGATTTTGTCACCTCATGCTTTGGCCATTTGGAGAATATTGAATCACTGAGGTCTGATGATCTCCCAAATGTGGATACATTTGATGGTCTACTATCATCATATGTCCATAACCTCTGAAAAACTCCAATGCACACTAGTGGGAGAGTGTGTGTAAAAAGGGGGGAAAATGTCTTGACCATGTTTTGACGTGTTAGGGTTTGAGGACCCCATAAGGGCTTGGGGACCACACTTTGAGAATTAATATTCTAAAAAAATTGGCTTTTTTTTTCTTTAATGAAGCTGTTGGCAAAGTTTTATCTTTGGCTCACTTATGTTCTGTCTTTAAATTTACTAGTAAAATTAAAGAGAGGTTTCTGGCTTGTGTGGATACCAAAGAAAGGGTGTCACTACTATCACTACTTTCCCCTGGGAGAGGTGCAGAAAATGTAAGACCTTGTCTATACAAAAAGAAGTGGACAGCCAGTTTGAAATGGAATTGCCATGGCCTGGAGCAAAGAATATCCTTACATGATATTATTCTACAATGTCATTATAATTTTTCCCAGTTTTGTGTTACCCCCATTACCTATAATAGTACCTCGCACCCTTGGGGATCAATAAAAAAAAATCATCTTTTTGGTGCTTGGAGACAAAGGTAACACATCTCTTGATATTTTAGAATTACAACAGCATAATATACAATTATCCCAAGCAACCTTACAAACTAATTCTTTGAATGTCTGGCAGCAATTTAAAAAGGACATGAAAGGATTTAATCCCTTCCATTGTGTAGAGGGCCCCCTGGGAAGGCACCTGAGCATTCTATATTGGTCCCTCTTGCCCTTTTGGCCAAGAGGGACCCTCTTCTCATAATCCAATTGCCCACAGCTGTTGCCTGAGCTTTCTGTTCATGTCGAGGTTGAAGCCTCGTGATGACTGGTACCATGGATCTGTCTCTCGCCCAGTGGGGCGAGCTGGGCCCTCCCTGGAGAAGAAACCCAGGTTCCCCAAGATATGTGATCAGTGCTGGGGCCCCGCCAGCAGGCGAGGGGATCCCAAGGCAGGTGCTGGGCGTGGAGGCCACGGGGGCATAGGCTACTGAGGAGACAGAACTGAACCTCACATCACTCTGTTTGGCCCCAGAAGATAGCTGATTAGTCAGAGACGGGTAAGATTCCTCAGAGAAGGAACAACCTAAGACAGGCACAGTCGCAGAGGGGCCATCAGGAGAGAACTTGGGGGTCAACAGAGGTGCGACACAGACCCTCACCCCCCCCCCAACTTTGCAGGGGCCTGAACCCTCACCCCTTCTGAGGGAAGTCTCCTGACCCCATGGCTGCTTAACTTTCCATGCCCAGCTCAGATCGGGACCCGGGTAACAGACAGAGACTTGGCCGACAGCAGCTGCCCTCTCACTGCAACAAGACTTATTTGAGTTGTCTTGTACCCATGGAGTGGGAAAGTGGGTTTTTGATATCTAAATCCAGCCTGCCACCAGGAATGCTCAGGGCCTACTCAAGAAGGCAAATAATCCTTTCCACTAATATTTACAGGGTAAAATAAGATTGTTGTTAGAGTATTAAATTTAACAGTAAAATAGTAGTCAAGTTTTCAGGCTAATTTAAATTGGCTAATTGAAATAAGCGAATATTCTAGAAAAATTAATTGTACTAGACAAAAAGCAGTTCCTAAAGTGTTAACTAAAACTTTTATTGGTAGTTCATCTCATGATAAAATTGCATAACATGTAATGAACCTAAAGCAGTCATATTATAGTGCAAAAAATTAAGATTTAAAAGCTATCAAGACTACATTATAAAAATTTCAAAAGCCTCCTAATATTTAAATCAAAAAAGGGGGGATAGTAGAAGAATATCATGTAAGGAAAAATATCCTGTAAGTAAATTACATATAGAAAATTTGTACTTTAGAAAATTAATTGCAATGCTAACAGCAAGACACCCATGAAAAACACACATGATGTCAAAACAAGCCAGAGGAAAATCATTTGGGCAAAAAAATGAAAAAGGATCCCAAGTCAAATTTATAGAAAATATTCCTTTATTAACTTTTGGTTGAGAATATGTTTGTATATTTTCAGAAAACAACTCGGAGACCATGTGGATTCCGGCAACAGGGAAGAATTAACAGGACTACTTCAGCCATGAAGACAGAAGAGAAGCAGTCCAGAGATGGAAGACGCTGACATCGCCTTGCCATACTAGCAGTCAGCAGCTGTGCGTCCCTGCAGGTTGCCCAGGACCAAACCAGAAAGGGTCGGACCTGGATTACCACCATCCAGAACTGTAATATCATTGCTGACATGTACACATAAGGAACTGTTTGACATTGAAATTGGGTCTCAAAAGAACTGTTGGCCCAGAAAGAAACTCACTACAGACTGATTCATTTACCTTTCAGCATAACCATTATTGCTTGTCTCATTTTCGGTTCTTATAAGTGTATTTCTAGTAGCACATGATCTCACTCATCTAGGGGAAATGATGAACAACATAGACTGATGAATAAGAACAGACCCAGAGACAAGGAGGCATGGATCAGACTGTCAGACCTCAGAGGAAGGGTAGGGGAAGGTGGGGATAAAGGGGAGAGATCAACCAAACGACTTGTGTGCATGCATATGAGCCTAACCAGTGGTCAAGGACAACAGGGGGGTGGGGGCATGCGTGGGGAGGGGTTTGGGATGGGAATGGGGGTATGAGGACAAATATGTGATACCTTAATCAATAAATAAATTCAAACAAAAAAATTTACTAGTAAAATGAAAATAATAGGTGTTAGTAGGTGTAGGAAGCCTGCCTGAAGATATCTATGAAAGGTGAGAGCATATGCTTATGTTTGCATTCCGTTCCTCATGATCAAATTCTCACAATTATTATGAACAAATGACATTACATAGATTATACAAACTCCCATTTCATCATGACAAAAGTAATAGGTATTATTATTCATGTAGTCTAGCAACAATATATGAGAGTGCTACTGTGTAAGAAATTGTTTTCTTGAACAATATGAGAAATACAGAGAATTTAATATGCTATATGCAGAGAATAAATATAAAACATATAAGCATAACTCCTTTAAATCTCTTAGTACTTTTTAAAACACTCTTTTTCCTTGGAGACAAATAAGAACTCCTTATTGATTTTTAAAAGCATACACACATGCATAGAAGCTGTATTATTTAATGAGATATTTTTTCTCTCTCTAAAGGAGAACAACAGATATAAATTTTGTATGCACAGTTTTCAGTTTACTGTTCTGAAAACAAGAGAGTCATATATTTATTACTAAAAGAGTAAATTTATCAAACTGATGAGAAAAATAATTTTTATAGTTTTTAGATTGGTTCTCTTTAAAGCAATTTTTCAATTCTTGTGTAGTTTTTGGAAAACATTTTTCTAGCTGCATCAATCTTTGCAAAAGAAGTTTTGAGAATCATTTAATCTTGTGGTTTCCATACTTTTTAATATCATGGACTTTATTATAATAAATGCAATTTAATGAAAGAGAAAAAGAGATTTTATTTTTATTGCCAACTCCTTGTTTTGCCAAAAAGGAAATTAAAAACTAACAAAAAGCAAAGAAAAATCTTTACATATCATCACCATTGATCATAATGTAAAGAATTTCTTAAAACCAAATATCCAAAAAGACAGTGTTGAATGTATGGAAAAGTTAATATATTATCTTCATTTCTCTCAGCCCTACACATACTTGATTATGAGAGCTATTGTCAATGTTTATAAATCACTGCTTTATGGAACTAAGCCAGAAAATGAAAATTCATTCTATTTTAAAAGATCATCAGGAAAAGGTTTCTAGAACAGGTAAGTCTTTTCTAATGTAAAAGAAATTCTAATTTTTAATTTTCCCCATTTTTTCTCCCAACCCTCCCATTCTTCCATTGAATGAAGGGGAAAGATAAAAATACATTGCAATTATTTTTAACAAATGCCTGTTTTTATTTCTGAAATGATCTTGTCTTGTTTGTGTCCTTAGGAAATTCCCATGAGTACTCATATACTCAATGCATCCATCACTTTCTCTAAAAGCCTTCTTTTCTCTCCTTAGTGTCATATGTCTCACAGCTGGTTGTGTGTACTTATTGTAATAGCAATTTTACTAAGTTGTCTTAATGTATTTGCCATTCTTATATGATAAGGTCTGTAGTTAGTTGTCAAATGCAGTCCGTTTATATATATTATGATTTTTAATATATTTTGTTTTATTTTAACATCTACTTGATGATCTCTTTTTACCTACTTTTCTCATATTGTTTTTTCCTCCTTTCCTGCTTAGTTTTGGGATGACTAAGTCTAAAAAAAAATTGCCCATTCCCATGGTTTGAGGTTATAAATGATTATTGTTAATTGATTATCTAGATATTTAGCATAATTTGCAGTCTACATTTAATTCATTTCTCCCCTCCTACTAATTTTGAGCTACGTGGAGTACAGATTATGAAGATTTCTGTCTTGCAACCATTCTAGAACATTCTCAATCATTAATCTCTTTAAATATTGTATTTTCCCCATTCTCTATTTTTCTCCTTTCCAGAATTCCAATTACACATGTATTGGGTCTTCTCTTACCTTCAACTTAATATCATTTTTTTTAAAAAAAATCTTTTGATTTTGCAGTACAGGTAATTTCTCTCTTCTGTTTTCTTTCAACGTATTATTCTTTTTGTAGCTCTGTCTTATCTGCCATTTAACCTATTTAGTACATTTCACATTAAAATCATTATATTATTATTTTAGAATTATTTTGTTTCTTTTAAACCCAAATTTTATACACACAAAGAAGAGAAATCTGCATAGTGTCTGGATTCATTACTGGTTTGTGCCTGAAAAAGCTCCATATTATGTTGGTGGTAGTGGTGGAGTGATGGACAGAGAAAGACAGCTCAGTTGTGAGCAATAAAAGCACAGGCCCTGTCTTCATGCATCACCAGAAAGCGGAGGGGGGGGGGGAGAGGGGGTGCAGAGACAAATAGAGAAATGATGGTCATTGCCATGTGGTCACTAATAAGTGTACATGAGTGAACTTGAATTCCTAATGAATGCCCAGAAATAACCATGAAGGGTAGCCTTTGCAGGGATATTATGGTCTCACCATAGCATGCAGGAGTGAAAATCAGTGGGTGAGTTATTACTACTAATATGTGCTTATTTAAAACCCTAATTATCAGGGTCTGGAGAAACATAGGCTATAAATCAACAATTAAGGTAAGGCTGGAGAGAGACTCTGAACAGTAGCATTGATTCTGCTGGTGGAATAACAGACTCGTCTCAAATAGGACCTAATATTTATAAACTTGTCAAGATGAATATTTTGTCATTAACTTAATAACATGATGTCATTGGTGATAGACTCCAGGGTGAATCTTTAGTCTCCCTTCCTCTCTGTCTAAAATCAATACAAAAAAATTGAACATGTGCAATTTATTGTTTGTCAATTAAACCTCAATAAAGCTGTTCATATTGTTTTTACACTTTAATATCACAAATATACAACCCAACTAAAAAAAATACTGCTTATCTTACGATTTGATCAGATAGTTTACTCAAGATCAAAACATCATCCAGTAGTTCTTCACTCAGGATGAGAGAACTCAGGCTCATACTGAAGCCTCGAGGATCTGGGAAGAAGTCGAAGTGCCGGTCCTGCCTCACACTCTCACACCAGGTTGCAATCACTGCCTTCCACAGGCAGTACTGCTCCCTGGTTTCCGAGTAAACTCCCAGGAAACAATAGGGAATATACTGTTTTCTTTTTAAAGATCTGTTTCTCGCGGATTTGAAAATTGATTTTTTTCTTACTATGTTTTGTTTTCTGATAACATTTTCTCGAATCAGACGTTTTTAAATTATATATCAGGAGCACTGAATGACTTCACATCTGCCACTTGTAAAACATTTGAACATTTCACAACTCTTTCGAGTCCTTTGGTTTCTTAAATACAGTATTTTTAAAAGAAACTTCATTTTCATTTTCTTCACCTTTTCCATTTGACATCTCTAATACCATTTAAAAAAAATTATCACACCTTTTCCTTTTGATTTTGTATATACAATTTAAAACGTTCAAAAGTGTGTTTTGCACTGTGGGCTTGAATCTATTTTATGTTTAAATGAATGATTATTAATATTTCTCTAATTAAAATTTTGTGATTGTTTAGGATAAACAGTTCTCTCCCGGGACCTGAGGGATTGTACTGAGGAGTAAAAGCAAGGAAATCAGTTCCTCAGTCTTCTCTCATCTCCACCTTTTCTCCAAGCCCGAGCCCAGGGGGAGGGTTTACAGAGGAGGTGTGGGGTCTTACATCCCGAGGCCTCCGGTGGAGAAGGCTGCATATCCCTCGAGAAACCTGGCCTTTGGCTGGTGCCATGTCCATATAGCAAGGGACTAATGGGGCGGAGGTGGAATGAGCAGGCATTTCTACTTGCCTGTGACAATTTTAGTTTACACTGATTTTTTTTCTTGGTCACAATTATCAACAGCTGTCCCTTTCACTCTCGAGCTGATCCTGGTTTGAATGATGGAGTGGCCCGGATCTCCTTCCCTGAGTTGGTACACCTGCCTCACAGCAGTCACGAGGGCTGATTGCTGAAGACTCATAGCTGATTCTTTCCAGAATCCAACATTACCTGGGAGGCTACACTCCTCTTCCCTGCCCTCCGCCCCACGGAGCAAGAGGCTGAAACCTGACTGATGCTGCCAGACTGACTCCCTTACTCAAGGTAGGACCGACCCTATGATGCAATGTGTTTTCCAAACTCGCCATGAAATCAGACTAAAGCTAATCTCTTGCTGAGACCAGATTCTTGCTTAGGATTTGTGGTTGTTGTTTGTTTAGTGTTTTCTACACTGTATGGCTTTATTTCCTCCTTTTCTCCTGAGAATTCTTAAATAAATTGCACAAGAATCTCGGGTGATGCTTCTAGAGAACTTGACCAAGGTAGTGCTGGGATTAGGGCCAGGAAGCTGACGTAAAAAATGGGACTCAAGAGTTAGATAACCCGCTAGCTGGATGGCAGTGAGACGCAGTCGCTGGGGAGAGGTGAAAGGTTAATAGTCTGTGGCTTGCTTCAGCTTCGTGTTGCTAAGACTTTTGCCAATGGTGAACTTAGATCTGATACAGGCAGAAGGGCCTAGATTAACTGGCCTGTGTCTACGATGTTTGTGATGTACGGGGAAAACAGTAACTATAAGAATAAAGGTACAATAAGTATTATTGGAATTGAGTAGCTCCTGCTAAACAGCATCTGTGAGTTTAAAAGAGAAAGTGTCAGACTCACATCTATGTATCATGAATTTAAAGCAAAAAGTTAAAGGGTCTACTTGGCATTATTTAAAGAGACTCTCAGTTCTTGAAGCCAGAGGAAAGACAGAGCTAAAAATCACACAATACTGGACTATAAACAGGCAAAAATCTTTTCAGCTTAGGAAAGTCTACCCAAGTCCTAGGTGTGAGAGAGAGAAAATACTATCTGAGACTTCAAGTAGAGGATATTTAATTAGAGGCATTTGAAAACCTGATTCCTCTTAGTGCCTGAACTCTCCAGGCCTGCAAAAGCACCCACTTCCCTTGATGGGACGTAAGACCTCCCTTGTTTAAGGACAATTCCAAGTCCTGCAATGCAGTAGGTTCCTTACAAGGTACTGCTTTTCTTCTTCAGCATGTACCTCTTACACCTTCATGACCAGGCTCTGTGATAGGAGGATCTCACTAGAGAAGTGCTGGGTCTGATAGGGAAGAAAAGAATTATACACCAAAGAAACTGTAAAAATCTGTATAACATGTACTGGTAAGAGACCCAATGGTTAACACAATTACAATAATAGTTGTGATTTTGGAAGTGTAAACAGAGGCATGATTATGAAAACTGTAGGGTCCTGAAGATTACTGATATTTTGCACTATTGTTAACAAATGCTTTGTTTCAATTTTAGCTGCAGGTACTTTTACATTTCCAAGTTATGGCTTAGATAAAAGTTTCAATTCAATTTTAAATAAATGAGAACATAAACATAATAGTCTATTTCATAACTTTAATTATATATTTTATCAAAGTCTATACAAATGAAAACTAATTTAGTCAAAGAAAATTATAATTAAACATTCTGTCTCTGAGTATATGATCCCAATATTCCATAATTATTAAATATTCTGAAAGTATCTTATTTATATCAAATTTGAAGAAACCTTAGTTTTTAACTTATAATTACTCTGGGACCAGTTAAGGGGTCTCTTTTTCAGAACCGGAGTCTCATATTTTCAAGAAGATTCCTAAGATAATAACTATATAACCAAATTTTCATAAACTATAGCTACCTAATGAAGAAAATAATTTAATATACTTTTAACTTGATTCAGAAACTATTTCAGCTGCATGTTAAATGTATTACCTCCATATATATTTCCACAGAGTAGTGCCAGATCATTTAATGGATAGAGAAAAATTTAAAAGTATTTCTTGATGAAAACAGCTCTGTTTGGCCTAGAAAGTCCTGGTAGAGGCCAGAATGGGTGGTTTGTGTGCAGATTGATGCATTATTCCATCAAGATAGGGAAAGAGAACCATCCTGTCATCATCTGTCCACATAAGGAAGTACCTTTAAAGCATGAATACCTCTGAGAACCTCCTCAGCAGTGTTTTGTACTAATGATTTCCCACCTGTGATTCTTGGGTCAAGGGATTCCTCAGCACAACATCAGCTATAGGTCAAGAGGCAGGGATCTGGGATCCCTGTTCTGTGTTCAATGAGAGCAGCTTTATTTTTACCTACTACATGCATTGACTTCTAAATAGGATTGCGTTTGACAGAGAAATGATTACATCTGAAAACTATTGCCTTAGATGCCAAGTGGTCAAGAGGAAGATAATTATAGATTTTTGTCCTAATTGATTGTATCTGCTCGGGTGGATCTTTTGCTTGGAGTAGCTAGTTAGCCACCTCATCATCACACCTTAACATCGCTTTCAAGGACCGTGGTGTTGTGTCTGCCTTTGCTTTATGATGGTTCTATTGACCCATATTAGTGATACTTTGATCACTTGGTTAACAGGTGTCTTCCAGGCTTCTGCACTATAAAATTACTCTTTTCCTCTTTTTAATTATTAAGCTTATTATGGCGAGAGCGGGTGGTATGTTTTAACTAGGTAAAAATCTAGTGCGTCTTGAAGGTTTTTATTTATTGCTTTATGTATATCAATATGGACTCATGGTTTCCTATTTTATTCGGTGTGTCACAAGACATTACCATCATTATTTATTTTGATGCTCACCTTGTCCCAGAGTTGTCCTATGTAGACCCTTCAAGCTGGTTTCTATGAATACTTGACATATTCCTATCTTTCTTTCTTTTTTTAGTATTTTAATTTCTTTATTGGTTATGGTATCACATAATTGTCCTCATCCCCCTATTCCCATCCCAAACCCCTCCCCATGTATGCCCCCACGCCCCTGTTGTCCGTGACCACTGGTTAGGCTTATATGCATGCATACAAGTCCTTTGGTTGCTCTCTCCCCTTTTCCCTCACCCTCCCCTGCCTTCCCTCTGAGGTTTGACAGTCTGGTCAATGCTTCCCTGTCGCCAGGTCTGTTTTTGTTCTTCAGCTTATGTTGTTCATTATTTCCCCTAGATGCGTGAGATCATGTGATACAAGAAATACACTTACAAGAACCGAAAATGAGACAAGCTATAATGGTTATTTGCTGGGAGGCAAATGAATCAGTCTGTAGTGAGTTTCTTTCTGGGCCAACAGTTCTTTTGAGTCCCAATTTCAATGTCGAACATTTCCTTATGTGTACATGTCAGCAATGATATTACAGTTCTGGGTGGTGGACAAATGGTAGTGGTGCAGGTCCGACCGTCTCTGGTTTGGTCCTGGGCATTCCTATCTTTCTTTGAGCACTGTCTTGTTTTCTGGTATAAAATGATGTTCTAAGTTAATCACTCATTTCATACCAATATCTTCAATTCCAACCCAACACCAAGAGTTCATTCTACTTTTCCCCAATTCTGTGTTTGTAACTCCCTTTTTTGCCAATGCCAATCTGGTCCCTAAGTATATTTTTAAAATACTTCAATTGCTTGGTACCCCTGTATGTGACCAAGCTCCCATTGCTATTTGCACCCCATTCCCCACTCACACGCTCTGGCTCTGGTGTCTCACACTGTCCCCTCCCCTCCACACACACCTGGGCACTCTCCTCCCTGGGCTCATGCTCTGACTCTTCCCTCCTCCAGGCTCCTCCATATGGGCACCCTCTTCCCACTCTTTTATCTGAACCGCTGACTGTTTCCTCAACACAACTGGCCTCTGAAACCCACACTGGTCTCCTCTCCACGTGGACACTTCTCTTTCTGTTTGGGGTCTGTCACCCCACAGCAAAACTTTACCCCGTGTTGTCAGCCTCACCACTCCACCTGGGTTCCAACACCTAATGACAAGATGCCTCTTTCCAAAGATACCCTCCTCACCCTGCTCTTGCTCGGATACCCTGAGCCCAGCCATGGACTCTGACTCCCACTGCAGCATTCGTGCCTTTCTCCTTCTGTTGGGCTTTGATAGCCTCCACTCCTGACGCTCTGCTTAACCTCTGGGTCCTCAGCACTGCACACCAGCCTATGCCTTTCCCTGATACTTACTTGTCCTGCCTGACTTTAGGGCATCAGGCCTGTATTATTCAGGAAGGAAGGAGGAGAAGAGAGAGATTTATTGTTTTGCTTGCTTATAGTCACCAAGATTTTCTCTATTGTTTTTTCCCACACTTTTCAGTTTACTTTGGAACTTATCCTAGTGAAGCCTTTGTTTTCCTAACGAGTGATCTCAAGCCTAGCTTCTCTATTATGTATTCTTATATGAAAGTCTTTGCACAGGTAAAACTCGACACATTAAGTGTTTAATAAAAATATTTCCTTTGGATTCATACCAGTGTAAGACTTTACTGGCATAATAGGGTGAGTTCTGATGAGCTTGATTTGTGTCCTCTTATTTAGAGGTAGAACCCTGCAGATATATTATTTTATTCGTTTAAATTTCTTAAGGTATTTTTATATTACACTGCAACAATACTTTCAAAGTAAAAAATCTAGCCCAGAGACCAGTAAATATGATTTTAATGGACCCGTGACTTTCAGCCCCATTGGATTTGTCATTATCTAGTTATATCCTTTTAGTACCGAAATGCCTAGATTCATTTTGAAAATTAAATACAAATGTAAATACAACACAAAAGGTAATGTTCTGGGGCAGGCGGTATTCCTAAGGATGCTTTTTTACTAACTGTGTGTATTCATCACATAATTATAGTGGGAAAATATGTACATAAAACCATGAAGTTTTATAATATTGTTTGATAGAGTTTAAGGAAATATTTTGGATTCTGATATTAGCACATGTTCTAATCAGTTCAATATTTATTCATGTCAGAAGTAACAAAGACACTGCATTCTAGACAGTTTCCCATTGTTTGCCACAATTACCTTGTAGATAAAGCAGACCTCTAATGCGATAAACTAAGAAAATAAAGGATGTTTATCTTAAGCTGAGCACATGAATAGATATGCTGATTTCAGTAGGAGTCATATGATTACCTAAATGCGTATTATCTTTTTAATGGATAGACAACCTTTGTTGTGAGTGAACCTAATTTCTTTCTTACTAATTTTAGTCAAAAATAGTTCAGTGACTGGCTGAGCTCCAGTGGCTAAAACAAACAAGATTCCAAGCTATTTGAATGAATCTGGTGGCAAAAGTAATGTGTTTTTCTCCACAAGAAGCAGGCATCCCCAGAAATTAGTAAAAGGACATGCGTACCGGGGGGCATAATGTCAAAAGATAGACATTTGAACTTTCTAAAGAGTTCTTTCTATTTGACTTCTATGCATAGAGGGGCAACTTAGGCCAGTGAGCTTGTGAGAATTCATAAGAAGGGTTTAAAATGGTGCTTAACTTTAGACACAGTTACGACAGCCGAATTCCTCTTTAATAAAGTGGTTTAAGGCATGGTGAAAATTCTTGCCAATAAAATGAACTCCGTCTTCCTTTGGGATTAGCCGCGTCACTCACCTACCAACCTGCCAAGCAGTAGGATTTCCAGCGATTGCAAAATATACTGTGTATTTTAAATGACATATGATGACAACTTAACCTCCTTTAACATCTCTCAGCCTTAGCTCTTACATCCATCTAGGATGTCCCTCTCTCGTATATGTCAAAGCTACAGTCACCTTTTCTTCCTTCGCACTTCCTCCTGGCCTTTAGCCACACTATTCCCTTATTTATAACACGTGCTCCATCCTTCTGTCCGGGGAGATCCTCCATTTGTTCTGTAGATTCAGCTTCACAGTCCCACCTTCTGCTGGGAGATCCTCACTAGTAATCTATAAATGCCTTGGCTGACCCTCCTCTAAAGAGAGAAACTAATGGCATCGGCAGTTTTGCAAAATAATGCATTTTGTAATTATTGTATTTGTGTATGCTTTATCTGTTACTTTAAATGTTTAAGAAAAACAGTCCTGTTGGATTTCCAGGCTTTTAAAGGATGTGGTTAATGGACTGCCAGGGTTTCTCCATATCTACTCTCACTTTTTTCCTTTAGTAATTGATTCCTCATATTTTAAGCAGAGCACATGGCTTCCCAGCTGGAAAATGCATTTTCAATCTCCCTTGCAGCTAAGTGGGCCGATGTGATTAAATTTGTGTCAAAAGCATATGAACAGATTTATGTTTGCAATTTATGGATTATTTTCAACTTAAAGACAAGCTGCTCCACAGAGTTCCTCTCTCTGCCTGTAGGCTGGGATGCAGATGGGCTGTAGCACAAGTTCTGTCTCCTAGTAATGGACAGCACCCTACCGCAGGCCTAGGGGAAGGCGGAAGGAACTGCTGTCCCTGAGTGACCTTGGAGAGCAGAGCTACCCTACCAGCTAGAACAGATGGAATTTTGTATAACAAAGAAATATATATTCATCTTAATTTAAGCCATTTTATTTTTAAGTCTCTTTGTTTTAGCATCTTTGCTTTTTCCCATAAAATACAATAGAACTTAATTAAGTGTTCTGGTAATCTATTGTTGTATGACAAAATTAACCTCAAACTTAGTGGCTTAAAACAAACACTTATTACCTCTTGTGGTTCTGTGGGTTGACAGGGCTCAGGCTGAGTAGTTCTCCCATTGGATCTCATGTTGTCATCAGAGAGATGAAGAGGCCAGAATCACCTGAAGGCTCAGCTGGTTTGGACACGCAAGATGGCTTACTCACATGGTGAGAAGCTGACCCTGGCCAAGAGCTCAATTTGCGTTGGTACCTCTCCATGGAGCTTAGGCCTCACAGAAGGATGTTGGGTTCCAGGAATAAATATTCCAAGATACCCAGACAGCAGTGCCACCAAGGCTTCTTATAGTCCAGCCTTGGAAGTCCCATAACATCTCTCCCACTAGTTCTACTGGTCAACAAGACACTAAGGCAAGTTGACATTCAAATGGAAAGAGATTAGACTCCACTTCTCAATGGAATAAGTAATGAAGAATTTGCAACCATCTTTAACCTATCACATTAATTACATGAGATTCCCCCCACCCCAGAGAATTTCTAAATTTTTAAAATGTCTTAATAAATTATTTTACTACATGAAACCTGTTTTATTTAGAGAAGTTTAATAGTTTGGTCATTAATTACGTTGTGATCAATGGTCAGTGTTCCTCTTCACAACATAAAAGTGCCATAGACATTAAATAATCTTAGAAGCAGTTACAATAATTTTATATCAGAAGAAAGTAAAATATAATTTTAAGAACTACATGGAAGACACTGGAATCCATGCTTTTGTATAACAAATAAATATATATTCATCTTAATTTAAGCTATTTTATATTTAAGTCTCTTTGTTTTAGCATCTTTGCTTTTTTCCATAAAATACAATAGAACTTAATTAAGTGTTCTGGTAATCTATGTTGTATGACAAAATTAACCTCAAACTTAGTGGCTTAAAACAAACACATTACCTCTTGTGTTTCTTGTGGTAATGAGATAATCTTCGTTTAGATTATCGCATTAATTCTTCATAAAAACCAATGAGGTATGTTCTGTTATTGTTTTTACTATCACTTCATTGTGGAATTGTATGCTTACAATGTTTAGGAAATGAAAAGTTGGGTTCAGTAAATTTCCCAGTCACAAAAATTTAAAATGGCTAACCTCAATCCAGGGTTCTGGGACTAAACCACAAAGCGAAACTTGGATCCCACAGCTCTGTTTTGAACAAAGATTGTTTTGTATGCTATTCTGTAGCGTGATTAAGAAAGTTTCTGCCTTGTGTTTTTTTTAATATTGACTTTGCATATCAATATGTGAGTACATTCTTCTAGTTATGAAATCTCATGAGACACTAAAAGACACTAAAATTTTTAATGCCTTTATATAAATCTTGTACTTTTTATATTAATTTTATAACATTTAGAAATAATTATATAGAAAAATCACTCATTATGCTACTTTCAAGAGTCAATTGTCATTTATATCTTGAACTGTTTTTGTCTTTCCTCTATAGTAAGTTTATATTGCACTTATCATTTTGTGACCCACTTTATATTTTTGTTTACCTCATCATAAACATATTCTAATGTTATTGGAAACATTTTACAAATCATATTAAGAACTTGCATGTTAAATAACATTCCAGTCATACACAAAAATAGACTAGTGCAGTGAACCCCATGTACCCATTATACACCATCAACACGGCAAATATTTCATCTGAGAGTGTTCCCACTTCCCTTTGCTGCAGTTCCCATATCATTTCATGTAAACATTACTTTCAATAGTTGAATGTTATTCAGTCTCATGAGGAAACATATTTTGCTTATATAAAAAAACCTGATTATAATTGGAATCTTATCATGATGTTCCTTACTAGATTATCCATGGTTCTTTGATTATATTGAGCAGAAAAATGTTTCAATGCTCTCAGATGAACATCTGTGCCTTATCAGGCTTCTTCTAATTAACTTTCATGCTGCTGATTCTTCAGCAAGATTCCCTAGTATATACAAAACACATTGACACACCAAATACATCAAATTAATGAAAAAGCAACACTCTGGTATTAATAGTTCTTGAAACGATAAAATCCACAACTGGTAACTTTGAAGAGACACAATAAATTACAGAGGGGGAAAAACACAGTTTTAAGTTCTCATGCAAGTATCAGAAAGGGAGCACACCCTTCACCTTAAAAAAATGAATAGCTCTGCACGTTAAAATCCTCCTTTTCATTATAGACTCAATTTGTTGTAACACCAACACTGGCCCTCACCTTTGCCCGAGAGAGTATTTATCAGGTTGATTTCTATCTCTCGTCCATGTAATGAAAGTAATGAAAAATGCCTGCCTTCCCAATACTGCCCCAGAGGCCTTGATAAAATTCTCTCAATACTCCTTTGGGAAACAAAAGCAGCAGCAAAATAATTTAGAATAAAAAGTCTCTGTGAAAAAAACACACACAACAACAACAACTAGGAATTATTTCTGAAGCAAAAGAATGTTTCAGAGCCAATGGCAAGGACACCTGGTTGAATGACGATGGGCAAAATTCTGTCAACAATTCAATTTAAAAACCCATTTCTAAAAGGTTTACAGCTGTGCTGATTCAGTCCCCGTGGGTCCCACCTGACTTTAAAACAGTGGTGATCTTAAATCACATTTGCCAGTCCGTGTGAGTGGAGGACTTGAGAAAAAGGACAATAGTAAAGGATTTTATTCTGGAACATAATTTACTCTTTCTATATTAATTACCTTTCCTGTAGATTGTGTGTTTATTCCACACTTGACACACGAATTAGGAGGTATTTTTGTATTGTTGGTTCACTTTGCATATAATTCTCATTCTTTCTCTCTCTGCAGTCCATGAAATATCTGAATTTTCAGACTACACTTATGTTCAATGTAGTTGTTGCCTGTGGAAATTGAGTCCTTTCAGAGTTGCAAGGAAAGCATTCCATGGACCCACATATGGGAGGCTGAGGTGTAGTAAGGTTTGTTAAGTTGAAGTAAACACCATGGGTCTGTCCTGCTGTGGGAAAGTCCAGTCTTGTGTTCCTCAAGCCCAGAAGTAGGGCCAATGGCCAGAGACCCTGTGCCACATTAACACTTAGTCAGTTTAGCTTGTCCCCGTTGGGTAGCTCAGTCTGCTCCTGGTTGTGCTTCGGCCATGCTTGTTCACTTAAACCCTCTCCCACTATCAACGAACTACTTAAAGGCAGGGATCATGTCATACTTATCTTTGTGTCCCTTATATCCAGCACTTTCAATTCTTACAAAGAAAATTATAGAACATATAACTATGTTTTGTAGCTTTTAAAGAAGTTTTATCTGGTCCTAACCCATTTGGTTGGGAATGATGGATGTCCAAGGGACTTATCTTCAACTAAATTACTGTTATAAAAAATTCTATGTCTAGCCATTGCATTCAGGGATAGCTGAGAGAGATCCTTTTCTATTTAACATGAGTGGGGGAGGCAACATAAAATCATGAGAAAAACATGTAAACGGTGAATTATATTGGGAGACACTGTCATGTAATATACATTGGTTTCTATGCCAGATAAAATAAGTCATTGCTCTTGCCTCCAGAGAGCTCATAAAGCTCATAACTTAGGAACAAATATATTTAAATGTTTATAGATCCTTAGTAACAAAATGTGGATAAAATATGTATTAATGGGAAGGTGCTAGCAAATGCCAGAAGAATAAGCAGAGACCAAATTCTATTGTGGTTTAAAAAAAATATCTGCAAGGTTTTGGTGATTAACAGTGATGACTTGACTAAAGATACTATGTTAGAGTTGGGTGTTTTAAGAATAAAGGGGAGAAAGCAGCTCAATTTATTTTATTTTAATTTTTTAAAATTTTAACATCAAACCTCAGAGGGAAGGTAAGGGAGGGTGGGGGGAAAGGGGGAGAGATCAACCAAAGGACTTGTATGCATGCATATGAGCCTATACAATGGACACAGACAACAGGGAGGTAAGGACATGAGTGTGGCGGGGGAGGAATGGGGGTATAAAGATATGTATGTAATACCTTAATCAATAAAGAAATTAAAATAAATAAACCAACAAAACAGAAAAAAAATTATCTTTATTGTTTAAAGCATTCCAGATGTTCCCCTTTTCCCCATTGATTCCCTCTCTCCACACTCATATCCTCCCCAGACCTTCACCCCCCTATTGTCTGTGTCCATGGGTTATGCCTATATGCATATAAGTTCTTTGGTTGATTTGTTCTACCCACGCCTCCCACTTCCCTCTGAGGACCTTCAGTCTGTTACATATTTTAAATGGTTGGCCCAGAGTGTGGAAATAAGTGATGGTGAAATTATTAGGAAGCAGTTGAAAAAGAAAAATAAATCCACAGAGCTTTCATATCACAAAACTTGTCATTATTGTATTGACAAACATTGCCTTTTTATAAACATTCTTCAGCTCTAAAAAATGACCTGTCATGAGCATTTCAATGATAACATAAATGAAGTCTTCCCAGCACAGCTCAAAGTTTTCAATGGATAATTAACTAATTAGTCATAAAAAATGATTTATCCTTTTGTCTGGTTGGCATTGCAGTTGAAGTTCTGAGATTTAGGTCATGAGTCATCAGGTAATGGGGTTTATTTCCCCAGGTAAAAATCAGGGAAGAAAAAGAACAACACTTACAGGACAACACTTACAATATCTTGATGTCAGGAATCTACTATTCCAAGTTTATAGGAAAATTCCTATTATCTTAAATTTACTTTATGTCACTTTATCCCATACACATCCCATGGCATTATTTAATTTTTTCTTATCTTCTGAGCTCTAGGTGTTGTTTTCAATTCTTCGTAGCCTGAATGACAGTTTATATTGTGTTCAATGGAAAAATCAGTGCACACTTTAGGTAAACCTCTTGGAAAATACGAATCCATCCGTTGATGTTGGCTGCAATTCCCTTTTGTTCTTTGATTTGGCATGGCTTACATTTCTCTCATATTTATTTTAGGAGATATATGTCCTAGCACACAATGCAAATTAGGAGCACAGAGAGTTCTAAACTAGTTTCTGTTTGACTTTGGTTAATAACAGATTATTTCAACTGTTTTATAGAGTTGAAGAGGCGTGCCTTGGACTCAAGGTTGTATATTCATTTATTACAGTTTTTCAAGACTTTGTTATAGATGATGGTCAGTAAGATTATTTTACCTGTTTTACTAAAGGTGAATTGTGAACCAATCAAGAGATAATGTCATTGTATGTATCTACTGTATGCTTTCAGATAGGAAGACATTGAAATAACTTCCCTCTGCATGCTGCTCCTTGGTGTATTTGAACTCAGATCCCTTTCTTATTCAACTTTTCCTTCGACCCCATGCTCAGCTCTGTATTTTAGGGGGCCAGAGATGATCTTCCTCACTCATGTGTCAGAGAGCTGCTGGACGAGTTTGGTTAGTGGTAGGCACGATGAAATTGGAGGGAGAGGGAAGGGAGAGTCCAAGGCATTTCTCCACCTCTCCCTTTGCCTCATACATGTCCATTCGGAGCTGTTCCTCTCTCTCTCCAGCTCCCACCTAATAGGCCCACGTAGCTTCCTCCATATGAGCCAACTTTCTGGGTTCCAATAACCCTGTCTATTCCCTTTGTCACAGCTTATGGGTAGTAGCAGCTTCTGCTAGTTCTAATCTCAGGGTTACCACACCATCGTCTTGGTTGGAGTCTCAGCTCTATAAACTAAAGCCACATCAACTTTAAATACTTGAAGTGACTGTTTTCCTGGTTGGATCCTAACTGACTCATTCCATTTTATTCTTTCTTCATCTGACAATTGATAGTCACATAGTCCTCTTATCTGGAAATCTCTGTTGTTATTGTCACCATCATTGATAATGAAATATGTGTGTTGCTATCTGAAGGGCACAGTGCTCAGTGCTATAGGTGGAATGAAGGATAAGACTGAGTCCAATTAGTGGAAATGGTAAGAATGGGAGGCAGAAAGGTTGACACACATGGTGAAGTTCTGAGTTCACAGATGTCTCAAAATGTGGGAATTGTAGAATAAAGATACTAGTGCGGAGTGCTGGGCCCTCTGATTTGACAGAGCTTGGTGATATCATTTCTTTAACTTATTCATTCAAGACAATGATAGGCTCTAATCAAGTGCCAGGATCTTTGCCAGAGAGTAGGATGAGGCACTAGTCAAGACTAGAAACATGAAAATGAACTCTTGGAGGCCTTAGGGAGAATCTGTTCTGCCTTTTTCAGGTTCTAGAAGTGGCCTGCATTCCTTGGCTTGCAGCCCCTTTTCACCTTCACATCCAGCAATCATATCACTCCAAGACCCCTGTTCCTGTCGTTGACTCTGACTCTCCCCTCTACCTCTTTTACTTATAAGGACCCTGATTACATAGGGCCTACCCGGATAATTCAGGATGATTTTCCCATCTCACAATCCTAATTTAATCACATCTGCAAAATCTCTTGACACATAAGGCAATATAGTCACAGGTTTCAGGCCTTAGGATGTGGGCATCTTGGGGGAGCGGAGTGGACATTATTCTGCCGGCCACACTGCCAGCACGCCCTGTGAAGGATCAAAGCAGTCACAATCAGACTTTGCAAAGGAGATGCTAAGAGCAATAAGTAACCCCCAAACTTTAAGATCAATAGGTGAATTTGAATTATTTTCTTTTTTATTTCTTTATTGATTAAGGTATTACATATGTATCCTTACTCCCCCATTATCCCCCCATCCCCCCCACTCATGCCCTTACCCCCCTGTTGTCTGTGTCCATTGGTTAGGCTTATATGCATGCATACAAGTCCTTTGGTTGATCTCTCCCCCTTACCCCCACCCTCCCCTACCTTCCCTCTAAGGTTGCATTATTTTCCAACACTCCCTTTTTAGGGAAGAGTTCTCACAATCTGAGAGGTGGTCAGGCCCTTAGCAGAACTTATGAAAACACCCAGTTCCTGGAAACTGAATGTAAAATGTTTTCCTGAGAATAACATTGCAGCACATACAATTTCAAAGGATGATTTCTCTGAAATTCCAATTTGCGTGGCTTGTAACCAGGAAACAAGTGGGCAATCATGACTATTGGTAACAGTCTCTTCTAAGCAACTGGAAGAAGGTACATGTATGTGTGAAGTGAGGGCAGAGCTGGACCCATACACACTGGGACATCATGTCCACACTGGTAGACAAAGCAGTGCCCCTTACTCCACTCAAAGGACAATGGCACATGCATGGAACCTCCATGTGAAAGGATATTTGTCGACTGTGGTTTCATATATTCTAAGGGACTCTTCTCAATTTCCCATTGAATAATTTTTAGCATAAAGAATTTCTAGGAGGTAAGTGTAATTAAACAAGTAAGGAACCAAAGGGATGCTGCTAACCAGAAGCAGGGGAGGGACACAGATGCCTGAAAAAGCCCTCCCCGTGACCTCCTTCTGTCTGGGTCCTACAATGTGGAGTGAGCCTGATCCTTCCATGGAAATACATCCCTGGAGAGCAGAAGCACCTCTTTGGGAATGACATTATTCCACAAGCTTGAGAACATCCTGCATGTCTCAGCTCCGCTCTCACCGTAAGGGAAAACCCAGTTTCTATTACATTTTTGTTCATAAATGTCCATTTACCATGCTCCCCTCACTCCGTAAGAGACTGGAGGAGTGGCTCTAAGTCACACATCTGAGAAGTTCGACTCCAATCAGATATCTAAATGTGGGACCCATGATAAAATGTAAATAGCCCTGAAACCTGATGACAACCATTGCATTGCTGTTTTGTTGTTTGTGAACTGAGGTAATTTTTTTCATTATCAAAGTATCATGATGAATTACTTCCCAAGGAGAATAGAGATTTCACATCTGGTTCCTGATTCTAAACTGATGTGCACTGAGGGCAGAGATCATTCTCTTGAAGCCACTTATTGGGAAATTTGTTTCTTTGTTTGTAAAACTCTTTTCCCCAAAAGTCTTTCCATGTCTGGAATGAGGAAGTTTAGGTCAGTGACAGGTATCATTGAAGACACAGAAGTCTATGCAAACGTAAGGAATTGAATTAGCTGACCATAAAGTTTGCACAGGTTATGTTTACATCCTTGTAGATAACAGCCATGATTTTTTTCAAGTGAAAATACTAATTCATATGCTCATTTTAAATTTCTCAATTGAAATATATTTCTGCTCAACATTTTCCAGGATTGTGTAAAGAAATGCCAATGACATTAGCTATGATTCATCTACAATGTGGCAGGCATTTTTTGGTGTTATTATTAACACTCTTAAGAGCCCAAGTAGTAGTTAATACACTCACCCATTTTATTATGAAGAAATCAAGGATCAGAGTACATTTCTGGTAAATAACTGAGTTGGGATTTCAATTATGAGAATATAATCCTAAATTATTTTTTCTTTCTATGATTTGTCTCTTTCAAGAGATATCACTGAAAATATTCTCCTACCCTGAGAGGGGCTGTCATCACTGAATTATCCAGTGATTGGGACTGAGTTACCCAGTTGATACTCTAGACTTTTTTTTTCTCCTTTCTGGCTTCATCTCTTTGGTCTCTTATATTGAATTTCTTTCTCTGACCATTTAATCAGACTTCTTTAGGCAGAACTGTTTTCTACTTCCAGGAAGAACTAGAACAATTCGAACTTAATCATCCAAAGTCATGAGTTTTCACTCAGTGAAAGAAAAATACCACATGATCTCACTCATTTATGGATAATAAAGAACATTATAAACTGATGAACAAAAATAGATACAGAGGCAGAGAAGCATCGAACAGACTGTCAAACGACAGTGGGAAGGCTGGGGAGGGTTAGAGGGTGGGGGGAAATAAGAGATCAACTGAAGGACTTGTATGCATGCATATAAGCATAACCAATGGATGCAAGGCACTGGGAGGGGGGTGAGGGCATGTGCCGGGGGCTAGGGGAGGCTGGGGGAAGGTTAATTGGGGAAAAAAAGGAGACATATGTACTACTA
Organism: Eptesicus fuscus; assembly: GCF_027574615.1. Taxonomy (NCBI): domain Eukaryota; kingdom Metazoa; phylum Chordata; class Mammalia; order Chiroptera; family Vespertilionidae; genus Eptesicus; species Eptesicus fuscus. Next base: position 105,454,160 of record NC_072476.1, read on the forward strand.
TATGTACTACTAAACAACACCAGCGTCATGAGTTTTCATAGTTACACTTTAATCAATAGAACAGAATGGAAAAGTATTCAGTTACAATTTTGCAATATTATCCTCTCCACATTTTCCATCTACTGGAGTATTTGGATATAGTGGATGCAGGTGACTATGGTGGGGATCCCAAATGTGTGCACAGATGCAGCAACTCCAACTAGTAGATGGACAGCAGAATTCATGAAATCCTAGTGTTCCCATTGTTGTTAATCCAGTGGTATCGTGTGGTAACGAGTAATAGAACTGTCACTCCAATTAAACATATTTGTCATGGCAACTGTTTAGAGTGGTCTTTTTATTGGCCTTTGTTTATTTGCTAATATGCTGGTTGGCCTGCATATTTGAGGAAAGCAAAGGTAATTTCCATAACTAGATGATATAAAGGAATGATCAGATCTGAGAGGTTTTCAAACTTCGGTGATGTCATCTCTACTCTATGGGGGCTGGAGAGAAAGGAGGAGCTGGCGAGCTCAATGTCTGCAGTCCAGCTCAGACAAAGCAGCTCTGCTTCTGCATATCTAAGACCCATTATATTGGCTTCCATGTATGGTTTTATTATTTTAAAAAATGCTTTTTCTGCTAAAAATATTTTAATAGTTGGTTTTTCTTATCTATCCTCCTGAAGATACAGATAATTACTCTGAGGACCCCAAGCACACAGCTATTCAACCTAAACTGGAACACACATTCTTTTATTCCATTCCCCTCTTTTTTCCTAGGTTAGCTGGTATTTGTGAAAAGTATTTCATGAAATTTATTGATTGACATGTATTATTTTCCCAAACATTTAATAATTGATTTTTGACTGGTAATATCCTCTCTTTTCTTTTAGGACGTATCCCTATCTTTGGAATTGTATTTGGAAGTTAGATTATAAAATCAAAATCCTTTCAGAGAATTTCTAAGCAGACACTTTTTTTCCCCTTAGATGAGTTTTCTAGGGGGGCGGAGCAGGGAGCTAACTAAAGTGTTAAGCCCTGTTTACTTGTTCTTTTATGCAGCTCAGAAAAGGTAGGATAGAGCTCCTAAAACCAGATATGCTTTTGCTTTGCAGTTGTAATAATTTTTACTTCCTTTAGGTTAACTTATAGAAAAATCAATGATGCTGTGCTCAGGGGAAAATTCATTTTTTTCTCTTTACAACATTATAGTTAAAAATCAGAAGCAACTTAAATGAACACCAGTGTAGAAAGATAAGTAAATTATGGTACATCAAGGGGAGGTGACTGAAAGGGGTATCTCTCCCTGATATTCTTTCCTCACCTGGCTTGCAGGATGCCATGCTTTCTTAGTTTTGCTTTCCACTCATGGGCCACTCCTGTTCAAGTTTCAAGTCCCCTGTGCTTCTTTCTCTTCATCTTCCTGACCTCTCTTCATAAGGAGGCCCCATGCTCAATTCTCTTCTCTTCTACTTTTCTGAACTGTAGTCTCAAATTAATCAGGGCCTCACTCTCAGAACTCAAGACTTGCATATCCAGTTGCATACTTGACATTCCCATTTAGATGACTAATCTGATCTTGTCTACACTCAACTCTTGATTCCTATCCTACCCACTTCTACCCCTTCAGTTTTCTTCTTCTCTATAACTTCAATCTTCTATGTGGCTCAGGTGAAAAAAAAAAAAACACACAAAAAACAAACAGGGTTAATTTTGCCTCCTTTTCTTCTCTCATGCCCACAACTGGTAAATCCAGTTAGCTTTACCCTTCAACAATATTCAGAGGAAAATTCTGTGCACGCATTTTCTTTTGTTCTTTAGACCACAAGCCCTCTTTGAGTAAGTTTGCTTATACTTCCAAGTAAGCAAAATGTTGAGACGAATTCTCTGAGATTTGTTTGACTGAAGGACTAGAAGTAGGTGTTTGTTTTTAAAATGCTTTCCAGATAGGAAATCGGTGTATGTTTAAGCAGCATTTGTCCTAGGGAAGCACCAGGGTCTCTTGTTGACAACCAGAGCCACTCTGATGCCTGCTCTATTTTTGCCACATTCTTGGGCTTCCAACCAATGTTTGTGTTTCTCCCTGGGACCCAAGTACCGAACGGGGAATGGGATATAGAAAAGAAAATAAATATATATATTTTTATTTTCTCTTTTCTTTCCCCTGACTTCCATTCATATTTATAAACATACTGGGGCATCAAAATGGAAGACAGTAGAGTATTATGGTAATAAATAAAATGAACCTGGCTCAGAATTTGTGGTTGAATGTCAGTGTTGCTTTTGCCAATTTTGTGATCTAGGGAAGATTCCTACATCTCTTGGAAGCTTTCTTCCCCTTGTAAAGTGAAAGTTCTAATACTTTTGTGAGATGGGTATTAAATTCTATGTTTAATGCATAATGGGTATTCAGGAAACTGTTAGCTGAATATGAATGTGATTTTATAAATGACAAAACTTCACTTTAAAATATCTTTTTTCACTATTACAGATAGAAATAAGATGTCATTTTTTTTGCATTACATAACAATTATAATATGCCTCAAGTTATAATTATCTAGGGAATGAAGTAAGAAACATGCAGAAGCAAACATACCTTACATAGGACAGAAAACTTATCACATAAGATAGCAGAGCATATCCCTGAAAAAAAAAAAAAAAGGGCACTTGGGTGTGTAGCTCTCAGTAGAGAAGTGAAGGTCAAGAACAATTTGATTTTGGAAATGATAGCATCTCAGTGGGTAAGAGCTGTTGGCTGGGTAGATGAATCTAAGAGCATTAGTTGTTTGGAAAACATTACAGGGTCACTGAAAAGAAAACTTAAGTGCTCCCAGATAATTTATATTAACTACTTGATTTTTCCCCAGTTCTGTCTCTGTGCTGACGTTTTCAAAAACCATGTAGTAGAGAAACACAGCAGAAAAGGACTACACTTATTGAATTATATATTCCAGAAATCATGTTAAGCACTTTTTGCACATTAAAGTTATTTTGCAAATCATCTCCTGTTTTGGGTTACGAAAAAAAACAATAACTCTCTAAGGCTAGCAGAAGGATGCTATTGGAAATAAAAATTGTTTTATTATATGTGTACTTAAACTGCTAAGTAGCGTACATTTTATCCATTTTCATCTCATATCCATGGATGTAGAATTAAGTGTAAGATCTTATTGAGTGAGGATCATGAGTAAAGTGATATTCATTTGCTAGGGCTGCCATAACAAAGTACCATAGACTGGTAAATAACAGAATTTACTTTCTCACAGTTCTGGAAGCTGCAAGTCCCAGATCAAGGTGTCAGCGGGGTTGGGTTCTTCTGAGGGTCATGCAGGAAGCATCTGTTCTAGGTCTCTCTTCTTGGCTTTGAGATGGACAATTTCTCCCTGTCTTCACATTGCCTCCCCACTGTGTGAACCTGTGTCCAAATCTCCTGTGTTGCAATCTTAAAGGATACCAATCCTCTTGGATTAGAGCCCAGTTTAGTGAGCTCATTTTAAGTTAATTACCTGCAATGATCCTACCTCCAGTCACATTGAGTTACTAGGCTCAGTTAAGACTTCAACATATGAATTCTGGGGCTTGGTGTGGAGGGGACACAAGTCAGCCCATAACCACTATATCTCTCATTTCTCTTCTTCACAATTCCTAGCAGGAATTAACTTGTTCCTGAGCGATGCTTCATAAATATTTGATAGTAATTTGAAAATTCTTTGCATCAAATATACAAAAATGTAAGTTTATCATCCCGAGCATGTCATAAAGAAATGGCTTCCTAAATTGAGGGAAAACAGAAGCAAGACACATTGCAATACTTTGACCATTTGAACCAAGCCAGGCCACAAAAGCTAATTTAGGTTTGAGGACTGGATAGAATGAGCCTTCAGATATAAGGTCATTTCCTCTTCTGTTTATTACCAAACCAGAAACATGAAGTCAAAGCTACACACCAGATCAAGGACACAAATGAGTGGGCATGGCTCTGTGTCACCTCCTGTTATTCCTTCCCAAGCATTCCCAAAGTTTGGTGGGCCCACCAGGTAGACTGAAAGTCTGTCATCTCAGACAATTCCAACCGGAGTTTAATTACACTGTTTTAAGCTGAAAATGGTGAGATTGAGAAGAATGGATGTGTGGAATTTCAATATACAAGGGTACAATCTATTTACAGTAAATAAATTCTTGCTAAACCACAATTACATGCTTCCAATTTTTATTTCTTCCTGTGTCATTGGATCTTCTTGAGGTTTCAGGGGCAGGCATGCCCTACAACCATTTTCCAATGAAGCATAAATTTGAGCATGAGATATGTGAAAAGCACTTTATAAAATCTAAGGTACTACGTAAATCATTGATGTCAAATGCTGTAAATAAATGTCAGCTATAACTTTTATTCTTCAGTAAGGAAGATATATATATATATGTTGAGTATTGATTATGTTCCAGGTGTTTTGCTAAGAATTAGAATAGGGAAGTAAAAAAGACAAATGTGATCCCTTCTGCATGAAATATACAGCATAGCAATTTTGATATAATGTTCATAATGCCAGTTTTATCTAAATTACATACTTATTACTATGAACAGCTAGGAGAGAGGCTCAGTAAACCTCCAGAATTTGGCCCCAGTTTAGTAGGTTGGCTTTCTTAATTCCAGGATGCTAAAATAAAATGTACTTATTGGGACAATGACATACTTCTCTCTTCTTCATATATAGAGAGCACACTCTCTCCAAGTCCAGAAAGAAAAAACATTGTTCTTTGCTATTTTATGCATTTCATTCCATGGCTATAGATCTTGACATTTTTCAATCTCTTTTTCATTGAGGGAGGCAATGTTTAGGACTCTTTCTTTGAGGGCGATCTGAATGACCTAGGTCTTGGCCTAGGAACTGCCAGCTGGAGAATGCAGCAGTAGGGACCTTTCTTCTTGCCATACCAGTCATGCAAGAGTGGGGACCACTCAAACTCTCTCTATCCTGCAAATGTGGTCACAGTGGGTCAAATGTATGCATAAACTTTTTACTCATGAGTTGAAAATTGGGTTTATTATTGTTATGATTGTTACTTTAAGAAGTTAGATAAGTTTATCTTAGTATCTCAGAAAGAAAACTACCTCAAAAAATTAAGGATAATTCATTGGCATTCATTATTTTCATTCAAACTTTAACCTACCTAATACTCAGGGAACATATCCTCAGTGCTTTTGGTCAATAGTTTTTTAATTGAGATCTGATGAGCTCTCTGTATATCATCTGTCTGGGCAAAATCGTTATAGCTGCAGAGAATGCACATCAATGTCATTAACCCGCTTTTCCTGCCAGCACATTCAAGCTAAAGAACAAAGTCATAATTCCACAGGGACTGAAGATGGACTTTAAGTAGATTTGCGTGGGCTGTGAATTATCTCCAGCAGTACATCATTGTACAAGTAGCCCATTAAAGTCCACTAAAATTAGAAAGGTTAGGGTTCATGCAATTCTTATCCAAGTCCTGCGTGTTAGCGATAGCCCATGGCCCTGTGGTAGCCTGATGTACATCATGTGCCTTAGAAAAGGAAAGCTCTTGTCGATTCTCTTTCCCACTGTATACTCGGGTGATCTGAGCAGCAGTTAAACATTCCTGTCAAAAATAACTACTGAGAAATCTAGAGTTCGTCCTCTGGAAAGAGCCAACCAAGAATAATCTGTGTTACTGCTCTTATTTGGGCATCTAGTTGAGCTGTTAGAAATTCTAAGTTTTTTAAGTCATATGATTCCTGATAAGAGCTTTCTGTAAAGATTGTGTAAAGAGAGAAATTTTAACCTACTACATTCTAATATGTTATATTTAAATATATACCCCACTTCTCACATGGGCCTCTGTTAGATGGAAAGTATTTTCATGTCCTTGATAATCTATGGTCAATTTATGTGGGTAAGCAAGGGGTGACATTTGTTGTGTGACTGGCGGATAAGAGAGACAACTGTTCACTTCATTGTGAGTAGTAGTTAATGCAAAAGAGTTTTCATCAGAATTTCCAAATATTGATTTATGACCAATAATTTTTCAGACAAATACCTACAGGTTTAGCCATCCATTATTCAGCCATCCATTCTACCCAGTGCCCCTTCCCTTTCCCTTGTATTGTCTTTCTCCGTTGGGAGTGGGGATTTGCCCTTTCCATGGGTAACTCCTCCCTCACTCAAGGCCACGAGAGCTTCCTAGCTGAATGAAGCAGGGTTGCTCCAATTTCAAGTTCTCCTTGTCGCTGATGTCTCTGTTTTCTATTTGGATTTCTTGCGTGTTTCTGACCCATTATTTATCTCTATTCTCTTGTACTTGAGTATTTCTGAATTGTGCCTAACCTACGGACCCTCTAGCTTCCTAATCTTTGCTTTGTGAATCTAGTTTCCTGGCCTATCTCCAAATCAATTGCCACACATGCTGTGCTGATGTTATTAACAGTTAGCTGCCTGAACTTGAACAAGTTGTCTCAATTTTCTCACTAACAAATAACAAGCTCAGTGGTACTCAGAGGCCTTTCATTCTAATGTGTCAATGTGGTTGAGTTGCTAACACAATGTACCAATTCATCAGTTTTGGCTATGGTTATAGTGACTTTGAAATATAAATATTGGTAAGTGAACAACAGATTTAAACAATCTTTTTGTTATTTTTTGTGTTTTTTTCCTAATCAGTTTAGTTTTAGAAAGTGCTTTTAGTGTAGTATTTTAAAAAAGAAAAAAGTTTGAATGGATGACTATTTCATCAGCTTTTTAAAATACTCTAAGGAATGTATTTGGCATTAATTATTTGTAACTTTTATAAGACTTGATTCTAACTACCTACCTAACACATTTTAAAAGAAATATAAATTGCAAATTACTATTTTTTTGATCTTCTGAAATATGTCGAGGACTGCTCTAAAAGTACGTTTCATACATTAACTCATTTATTCCTCAAACCCTGTCAAGTGGATATTATGATTATGTCCACTTTCAGATGAACCGGCTGAGGAGGAGAGGTTAAGTAACTTGCCCAAGGTTAGACAGAATGCAAGAGCCAGGACTTACACAAGGCGTCTGGCTTCAGAGCCGGTGCTTGTAAACATCACACTGTCTTCACAACCCACTCAGAGGGAGTCCTTGAATGGAGTGTACTGAAGTAGAAAAGGCAAATAAGGTGTATATTTATATCACAACCCAACACTTGTAACACTCTCCCCTACCATTCTACTCTTTAAAAAAAAAAGACACACAGAATAAAAGCTGCTTATCCATCTGCTCATTTTCATTCTCTCGTTAAGCACAATTGGCATGGCTTTTCTATATGCTCTTCATCTCTTTCAACCTCCAAAATATGTTATTTTTTCCCTGAGGCATATGTCCTCATATGAGTTGGTTTAATTTCTTTAGCTTTTTCAATACAGCATCTCTACTTGTTGCTAAATATAAGTCAACATAAAGACAGCCCAAGAGAGAGCTTCCAGAATTCTTAGAGCAGAATTGAAGAATCATATTATCCTAACACTTACCATCTCTGTCTCCATCTATATAACTTCAAGTGTGGATGTCCCGTATGCAATTTAGTTATCAGTCACTTGAAGGTATATGGGTTTCTCCACACTAAGATTTCGATCTTTAGGTTTACTTCCAGCTCTAGAATTCCCTGGATGGTGAAAATGAGAAAATATTTGGGGACAAATATTTGGACCCATGTCTTGGAGGAAGATGGGTCAAGAGCCAAAAAGATGAAAAGTTCTGGCTACCATCCAAGCTTTTTTTTTTTTTTTTTAACTCTCAGTAACATTTCAACAGATGATGTCTTTTTTGAAGAAAATGTAAGCTATGAGTTTATTCCACATGTATACATTCCTGGTTTTCCCTTAACCAACTCACAAAATGAACTGAATTTCTCACTCTTCTGGCTGTTGAGGGGCTCAGCGAGCACAACCTAAAGAAAGAGATGGCTTAAGATAACTGGTTTTCCTTAGAAGAAAATGCAAATAAATTGGGGTTATAGAGAGAGAGGCCTGGAGATTTATAGCGAATTCTAGAGCATCACTATTTCACAAATGGCACACCTGAAGCTTGGCTTTCAGAGGAGTGATAAAAGTCTCCTTTAAAAGCGGGTTGAGGTTAAATTGTAAGTGGGCACTGACCACAGGACTTGCCTTGCAATTTGGAATCTCAGATTTACAAAGTTAGTGACTGATTTTATTCTTTGGACGCTTTAGGAATAAGTAATCAGAACCTGCTCATACACGAGCCAGTGAGCTCATGTTTGCTAATAGAGGAGGGTAAGTCAGGCTGACTCACCAATGGGGCAAGACATTTTCAGGACTGCTTCAGACAAGATCAGAACACAGATGAGTTTTCATCTGGACACACTGCTGATTAATCACCGTATGATAACATGTAGACCGTCAATCAGAATAGTGAGTGTTTAAAAAAGAAGCTTTATTTTCTAGAGATGGAACTCAGGTTTTTTGTTTTGTTTTTTTGGGGGGAGGAGGAGTCCTTTTACAGAACTTACAGATCCTATTGGAAATAAATTATCAAAAATGAAAGGAAAAGATCCAGTTTGAGGAAATGAAAACATTATTGGTAGATTAGAAAAATATACATGAAAAGTCAAACCAGTAAATTCACTAATACATCACAGTTCCTGGAACTTTTCTTATCTGGGTAGATAAACTTGCTGGTTTGCTAAGAATAAACAAAAAAAGTAGGTAATTTATTTGCCAAATATTAAGTATTTAACACTCATCTTTTGGTCCTTAAATACTTCCTCAGATTTTCTTGCAGAACCTAGTCATTCTTAGTTCACATACAATCTTAATAAATTTGACCATGTCTTATCCCAACCCTTAGCAGATTAAAAGCATCTTCATAGTCAGGAAGTAGAGGACCATCTACATGCAAGAACTTTAAGAATATCCTATCTAATAAAGAGGAAATATGATAATTGACAGTCATGCCCTCACAAAGATGGTGGCGCCCACAGCCAATAAGGAGGGAATATGCTAATTACTGCCATGCCCTCAAAGATAGTGGCACCCACAGCCACAAGATGGAGGTGCCCAGTCCCCTCAGCCCCGCTAGGGCAGCAATCGCATGGCACGGCCAGGCCCACCCCACGTGCCTGCCTTCGGAGTCCCCCAGTCCCCTCAGCCCCTCAGCCACCCAGGGCCAGCCCAAGGTGCAGGCAAGCCTCAGATGGCAGCTGCCCAGCAGCCCAGGGCCGCCTGAGGCTCAGGTAACCAGGGCCAGCAGAGGCTTGAACTGCCGGCAGTGGCAGCAGCAGAGGTGTGATGAGGTGTTGCCTGCCCCTGATTGCTGGGTCGCCTCCTGCCCCTGAGGACTCCTGGACTGTGAGATGGGGCAGGCGGGCTGAGGGACCTATCTAGTCAAGAATAAAAGATAGACTACTTAGCAATCACACAATAAACAGAATAATTAAAGATTTAAATGCTCACAGGAATCAAATTAAAAATGCTCCCTCAGCTTCCCATAGACCCGTGGTCGACAAACTGCGGCTCATGAGCCACATGCAGCTCTTTTGCCTCTTGAGTGTGGCTCTTCCACAAAATACCATGGCCTGGGCAAGTCTATTTTGAAGAAGTGGCATTAGAAGAAGTTTACGTTTAGAAACTTTGGCTTTCAAAAGAAATTTCAATCAGTTGTACTGTTGATATTTGGCTCTGTTGACTAATGAGTTTGCCGACCACTGCCATAGATGATGCAGAATCAGAGCTTTAGAGCACAGTTCAAAAATGTAAGGGTATAATAGTGACCTTGAGTTCTCACGAAGAGGTTTAACACATCCTCTATGTGTGAATTTACTTGAAGGGATTTCAGTTCAAAATAGTTTGTTTTAATGATTGATATTTATTTAATTAAATCTTTACTAATATCAAACCTGGATTCTTCAAAATGGCTTTTTCATAAATTCCATTTCACATAAAAATACAATCGTCACAAGGCTTGTGTAAGTTAAGAATCAAGTATGTGACAGTCATGGTATTCTTCTTAGAGCCAGACCGTCTCTAGCATATTGGAGCAGGGGTGTACATTTCAAATTAAACACAATTTTGCCAAGTTCCAGAATAACACTTTCAGCTAATGTTCTCCAGAAATACCAGTTAAAAAAAAAAAAAAAACTGAAGAGGGGAAGGTCTAGAATGAACCTCTCTGGATCAGTTGGGTGATCTGAGACTGACACATTCAGATGTTCCCCATGATTCTTGGCTGGGAATAAGGGCATCATGAGAACTATGAAGCCCAAACAGGATTAATACAGGTGTTCTTTAAACTTTAGAGTCTGTCAGAATTGCATCTCTAACCCTATTCGTTTCCTCAGGGGAAAAAGTTATCTCAGTGAATATCAGAAGGAATATCTATAATCTGTACCTTTGCCCAAGATGTCAAAGATGATTCATTCTCCTAAAGCAGAGAGAGCCAGGGGATTCTAAGCAGAATTCTTTGGCCAGACTACTACTACCTGCAGCTGCCCAGGGAAGCTCATGAACAATCATTTCTAGCATGGCCTCTCTGAAGCTTTTGCTAATCATTTTACTCAGAGGACTTGGGGCTGTTGCAGCTGTTTAGCTGTGTGATTGTGTCTTGATCATCTTAATTAACAACTTTTATCAGTGGATCTGTTCTGCTTTATTTTGGCAATATTGATGACACCATTCTTTTAAAGATATACCTCTGAAAAAAGTTACAATGAGAACTACATTCAGGCAATATGCCTTGTCTAACCTCATAAAATTGATTCCTGACCATCTTTTTTCTGAAAGAAAGGTCAGAGGTTAGAGAAGAAACTGTGCATCTATACACTATTTGGTACTTTTGGTAGCTAGTATAGGACATTAGAGTTTCAACTTAAGTTCTGTGTCACTGACTCAATTTAGTAAATTTGTGTCGATTTGAGGTTTGAGTAGAGTCCTCTATTTTCCCCTATCTGTTTGAGAAATTCATTAATTTCTAGGAAGGAAAAAAAGGTTCATTAAAAAAAAAACACAAAGGAGAAAATATTAATTGGCTTTTATAAAAATACTGATGTTATTAAGCTCCCAGAAGTTTTTCTTTTAGGTTTAATATGAATTTTTGGAAATGCTTATAATGATTTTACTTGGTATTTTTCTCTTAATCATTGCTATAAAATTGTCTTCACATGAGAAACTCATAATTACTTGTTCTCAAATTATTTTCATGTCAATCCTATTTATTTATATTGTGTTTGGTAATGTGATTTAAAGGCCTAAAGAAAATCTTTTAAACTAATTTGCATTATTTGGTAATAATTAAAATAATATAATTAATATTTTATAGAAATTATTTTTCTTTGATATTTTCTCAAGAGAGAATATTCTGTATTCCTAATTTTTATATTAGTGTATTTGAGGGCAAAGTTTATTTCTCAAATAGCACAGTTTGTCTTGCATAATAGAAGTAAGAAAGTCGATGAAATTTAATAAAAAGAAATAAAATTTTTAGAAAAGTATATTACAGGAAATGTACTTGTGACTTGGGGTTTCTTTGTAATTATCATGTCTTTTGCATTAATTAATTTATTGTTTTATAGGGACATATAAATATTTGAAGGACATATTTTTAGGATCTCTAATAAGATCCTGAAACCCTTTGAAGGCTGAGAAATTCCTTTTATTTTTCTGGAATTCAATACCAGCTATTATACTTGATAGACCATATGAACCTGGTAGAATAGCTGTATTTCCAATGGATATAATATACAAGGTAATTTATTTATTTATTCACTCATCCATTATTTTATCCATCTTCACATATTTCTTGAATACTCAGCAATATATGTGAGGTATCATATTTTATGTTAAAGAAAAAAAGGTCAATAAGAACACATCCAATGTTTAAATAATTTGGAATGCTTAAAATAATCACCCCCCTCCAAAATAAGTTCTGTTTTCCAAGCCACTCTATCATTCTATCATAATTCTGATACAAAAACAGGATAAAAATAGCAGGAACAAAAAACAAACTATAAATAAACAAAAATCACCTGTATGTATAAAAGCCAAGCGATTGAAACAACAGAATGACTGGAATGACTGGATCAACCAGTTGCTATGATGTGCACTGCGGTGGCCAACTGGCCGGATTGGGGCCCTGATTGGTTCCCCACACCCCAATCTGGGGTGAGACTGGCCGGCCAACCACCTGCGACCCCTCCCCCCAGCGGGCACCCCCCCCAATCCTCACCCATTGGGGGTGGGGCCAGCCAGCCAACCACCCATGGCCCCTACCCCCATCAGTGTGGGCCAGCTGGACCCCAATCATGCCTCTAGTGAACAATAATTAAATAGCTGAAAATCATTAAGCAGTGATATATTGAATGATTACTTTATTATGGACAAAGGAAGTTTATCCCCTGAAATGCAAGCATAGTTCAACATTAGAAAATCTATTATTGCAACTTTTAGCTTTATCATATTAAAGAAGAAAGTACACAATATAAAACAGTCTGGGTGTATTAAAGTTATATTTTTTTAATTCTTGAAAGAATTAGGAGATATAAAAGAGAACATGCCTAAAACTTGTGATGGGGGAAATATACACTGATACCATAATCAGAAATATAAAGGAGGAGATTTACTTGCTTGAAAGTTAGTAACAAGAGATAGCTTATACAGAGAAAGATACCATGGGTAGAATTAAAATAAAACTTACAGACTTATGGTTCTAGGAAAACGGGAGTGAACACGCCTTTATCTTCCATTGAACTCAATTACAAAATCTGGACAGAATGCATGGCCAGCTATTTGAGAACTCTTGAGAAGTAAACACAAGAAGGGAGGTTGGGGGAAAACATCAGAATTCAAAGTACCACTGAGCCAGCTGTGAGTCTGCACAGTTTTCCTCCTCTGGTATGTCCTGGCCAGAGCTCAGCACATTCCAAAACCCAGAAATGAGCACTGTGGTGAAGACAGGGAGAGGGGTGGGAGAAATCCTCTGGTTTTAGCTCAAGAAACCAAAACAGAACTTCCTAAAACTCAGAGATGGTCAGGGAAGGGGGCTCTTAGATTTCTCCCCTTTCTTCTTCTCCATTATCTTAGGGGGAATGGTAATAAGGGAGTAGTTGTTTAGTTGCTATTAATTCTTCCTTGAAGAAAATAATTCTTTTCCTTCTTTTGCAAAAAAAAAAAAAAAATCTGTTCTAGATATACAAGTGGACTTTCCAGTACATAATATTTTAAATAACAAAGTATATGGTAAATAAACTAATAAGCTTAACATGCTTACTATGTATAATACAGTATTTTAAATCACAAAATAAGCTCCATAAAGTACAACTGGCAAGTGAGAAACCAGCAGAAGACAGAATTTAAGGGGACAGGAACCTTCTCCTTCAGTAGAGTGTGACTTCAAAAAGGTTCACCAAACCTGGAGTGTATATCTTTTCCTTCCTTCTGTGTCCTGCTATGCTTCACCCCAAACTGGGTGGAAGTGGGCAGTTTCTTGTTGGAAGTCTAAAAGGTGCACTCCTCAGAGGAACTGGGATGTTCCTATGTGGTAATGAACGGAGGAGCTTAGGAAGGCCAGTTAGTAGGGATGTTCAGGAACTGGGCTCACCAGCCATTGGGGGCAGGACGTCTTTACAGGACGAAAAAAAGGAACTGTCAACTTGAATTTGGTATCAGTGAAAATGTCCTTCAGGACTTAAGGTGAAATGAAGACATTCTCAGATGAAAAAATAAATAAATTAGAGCAGTTATTGGCAGCAGCCTTGCCTTGGATTTTGTAAAATGTGTTTTATGGTTGAAAGCATAAAGTATAACATTTTCATATTGGAGTTTTAATGTGTGTAGAGGTCTTATATATGCCGGCTAGCTGTATACAGCATAAAGGAGAAAAGTTAAAGGGAATTTATAATGGCAACATTTCCGCATTCCATTTACGTGGTAAAACGCTGATTTTAAATGGGCTGAAAAAAATAAGTATGTATTTTATAATTCCTAGAGTCAGCTCTAAAAAAATTACACAAAGAAATATAGTCAAAATGACTAAGAGAATGGAATTTAGAACAGTGAATAAGAAATGTATCTAAAGCAAAGAGGAAAACACCAATGACCAAATAATGTTAAGTTTAGGAAAAATACAGTCTATCTTCAAAGTCCCTGTGGAGACTTTACATAGTGTATCTCTCAGAGCTTAAAAGTATTTCATCTAATACCTTTTTAGGGATATGTTGTTGTTGCAAATGCAACACACACACAACTAAGAGCAGTGAAACAAGCTGACTGAAATACAATAGAATTTTTAAAACTGTTCTATTATTACAGCTGTTTGATTTATGAAAACACTGATGTTACTATTATTTAATGTGCTACCAGACACATTAAATAATAATAGATTACCATTATGACTTCCTTTGAATGATCGATTGCTAAAATTTGAGGTTTGTCTCTGTCTCTCTCTCTGTCTCTCTCTCTCTCTGTGTGTGTGTGTGTGTGTGTGTGTTTGGCTAAATTTAAGAAATGGATATTATAATTAAAATCCCTTTTTACATGAGAAATCGAGTGCCACCTTTCACTTAATTTTATTTCATGAATGATTAATACTTATAGAGATGTTTAATCAGGGACGTTTCTACTATGTACTTTATATTCTGTGACTTAAGGCAACAAGTGTTGATTTTCTAGAGCAGCTGAAACTCTCATACACCATACACTGCTGGTGGGAATGTACATTGGTAAAACTGTTGGTTGCATCTGTCATGAATACCTGCCAGCTCTCTGCACTGGTGTTGCGTTGTCGTGTAACAAATCGCCACAGAGCTATTGGCTTCAAACAAAACCGTTACTAACTCACAGTTCTGTAAGCCAGAAGACCAACACAGCGTGGCCAGGCTGTCTGCTCAGGAAATAGCAAGGCTGAAAGGAAAGGTGTTGGGAGGTCTGAGTCCTCATCTGGGAACTCTGGGGAGAAATCGATGTCCAAGTTCATTTAGCTTATGGGCAAAATTCAGGTCCTTGAGATTGAGGCTGAGGTCCTGCTTCCTTGCTGGCTGTCAGCTGAGGGCCCCCTCACTCCTAGAGGCCACTCCTCAGTCCTTGGATGGGGATCCAGTATCACCAACCAGCAACAGTGCAGCGAGTATCCCTTGTGCTTCAGATCTCTGACTTCAGCCTGTGCTCCTGGAGGAAACTGCTTTTAAAGCAGCTGGTGTGAGTATATTAGGCCCATGTGGATATCTCCCTATCATAATCCCACCTGGATAATTTCTCTATGATTAGGCATCGACTCTTATAGGCATTTTTAGTATTCTGTATCTCCTGCCATGACTGAGCAGTTCAAGTCCTGCATATATATGTTCACCAAAATACAGCACAAGATTGCTAATGGAAGCACTACTCATATTAGCCAAGATCTAAAGATTCAATACCAATAGGATAAACTATAGTATATTCTTATGATTGAATACAGGAATAAGAATGAACCAATTAAAACTACTTATACTGACATCAATGAGTCTCACAAACATAGTGTGTAGTAAGCAAATAGCAATGTTTTATGGAAGCTAATAGAGGGGTACCTAACCCAGCACAGAAAGTCATAGAAAGCTGCATGAGGAAGGTACAGCTTTCACTGTGAAGAATTAGAATGAGTTTTGGGAGAAGAGATGGGACAGGACTGAATTTTAAGTTTAAAAAAATATGAACATAAGTAACATCTGTAAAAATTATAAGCAGATGTGTATTATGCATAAATAGTAAGATGGTGCAAATGGTGGGTTCAGAACAAGGAGAACCTTGCCAGTCTTATTTAGAAGACTGACTTTACTCCTCTAGGTATTGGGGGCATGGGAGGTCCTTGCAAAATGAAAGATATAAACATATTTGTATTTGGAATCACTGACACTGCAAAATGGAATAAGAAATTAAAAGAGGATAATGTGGAGGAGACTAGACTAGTTAGAAGGGCATTCAAGACATACAGGTGAGAGGAGATGGGATGCTGAGATAGCAGGAGTAAGCGCAGGAGGGGCATATAACAAGCATGGGTGCTTGTACCTGCCTCCCTTCCCCAAATCTCTTCTTGAAGTCTTAGTTCAGACCAAAGTGTAAGTGCCTAGAAACTACAGATATTGAATATTTCTATGTCTCCCAAAAGAAGGTGAAATAGGAATTCAGGCTTGAAGTTGAAAAGATAGTTCCTGGTTGTGCAATGCCAGGTATTTTCCTGAAGATGGTTTTATTATTGTTTTTTTTTCTTTGTTTCTAAGTCATCAGGACTTTTCCAAATGCACCAGACCTATGAGTAAGGGAACAAGATCAGAAAGTATATTCTAAGGCTGAGGTGTCTGAGCAAAATCTATGCTTTAATTCTATGGTCTTCACAAAGTCAACAATTGCAGAGACTTGGGACAGAAATTCTTTAGGACTTTCACGTGCAACTGTGTCCAGTGGAGTGGTCGTGTAAAGGGAATGTCCCAAGTCCCTGCTATAAAAGCCTCGTCAGATCAATTCTTATAAACAAATAATAGGCCAACAGAGGGGCCAATAACATTTACACAAAAGTATTCATTTTGATGTGTATATTAAAGTGGTGTAAATATTCTTTTCCTTTTAAGTTTCTCTTGTGATTGTGTATTGTAAAGGCTTCCCCAACCTTTTAACCTGAATTTGCTAACAAAGAGAATGGAATTGACTTCTGAAATAAAGCATATGTGTTAATATGATTAATTTCACTCAAATTCTATACAAATTTAATTGTTGCAACTGTTTCCAATTGAGAAATAAAGAACTAATTTTCTGTTACTCTAATTGAACTACAGTTAGTCTACAATTAGTTTGGGCTTATTCCTTTGGATTTCCCCTTCCGTTCCCACCATACACACAGAGTCAGTCTCTCTCTCTCTCTCTCTCTCTCTCTCTCTCTTTCTCTCTCTCTCTCTCTTTCTCTCTCTTTCTCTCTCTTATATTTTGCTAAGAATTATTTGACAACATAAGGACCTTTAGTCAGGTAAATATTCCAAATTGTATCTATAAATAATTTATTCACAAGAATTAATTTTTTTTTAAATTTTCATTGACTCTAGAGAGGAAGGGAGAGGGGGAGAGAAATAGAAACATCAATGACAAGAGAGAATCACTGATTGGCTGCCTCCCGCAAATCCCCCACTGGGGATCAAGTACACAAGCAACCCAGGCATGTGTCCCCCCCACCCCCATCAGAATCAAACCTGGGACACCCCAGTCTGCAGACCAACACCCCACTCACTGAGCCAAACCAGCCAGGGCAAGACTTAAATTTTTTAGAGAAATAAAATAGCAATGCCTTTTAGCAGAATATTGCTTTTTTGAATGTTTTAAAAGTGCTCACATTTTTTCATCATGGTTTGATAAAAAGATCTATATCTTTAAGAAGTTTTCCTATTTGAGATGGACTCATGCAGTGTGTACCCTTCATCTCAGGCTTTCTCACTTAGGATGGTTTGAGATTCACCCCTGTTGTTACCTGTGAGTAGCCTGTTCCTTGTTATTGACACTAGGGGCCCAGTGCATGGATCTGTGCACCAGGGGGGGTCCCTCGGCCTGGCCTGTGGGATCTGGCCAAAACTGACATCTCCTGAGGGGCCCTGGATTGCGAGAGGGTGCAGGCTAGGCCAAGAGACCCCATGGGTGCATGATCAGGGCCAGGGAGGGTATGGGAGGTTGGCCAGCTGGAGTGGGACCACGGGAGGGTTCCAGGGCATGTCCGGCCTGTCTTGCTCAGTCCGGATTGGCCAGACCCCAGCAACAAGCTAACCTACCAGCTGGAGCATCTGCCCCCTGGTGGTCAGTGCACAGGGAGTGGTTGAGCGGCCTTAGCATATCATTAGCATATTAATCTTTGATTGGTTGAATGGCCAACTAGATGCTTAGCATATTGGATTTTTATTACATAGGATTCCATTGTATGACCATACCATTTATTTATCCGCTCTTGGGCTGGATACATGTGGGCTGTTTAAATTTGGGGCTAATATTAATACAGTTGTTATAAATAGCCTCTACAAGCCTTCTTGTAGACATCTCTTTTAATTTCATTCGGGTAAATATCTAATGGAGAAGGAGGGTTACCAGATCATAAGAACAATGTTAAATTTACTTTTACAAGAAACAGCCAGCCCTTTTCCAATGTGGTATCTCATTGTGGCTTTTGTAAGCTTTTAAACTATGCTGTGCTTTGTGTTTGTGTCATGCCATTTAGTTAAATGCCATTTCTTTTACTAGAGAAGTTGAAGAAAAACAGAGTATAAAGTTTTCTATTTTCCAGTTTCATCACCAAAAATAGTTGTTGGAACAGCTTTCTCTAAATATAGTATTTTAAAATAATTCTCCTTAATAATTGTTCTTTGTATTGCATGTAAGTTTTACTTTAGTTTTGAACTCTGCCTAGGGGCGTTTTTTCTACTAACATTCAATAAGCTTTTGTGAGTACCTAATAAGGTCTAGAAAATTCCTACACTGATGTTTAAATAGGTAAATAAATCATAATCCCTGTCCTCAGTGGTTTTAACAAGAGACAGATGTGTAAACAGTTATGTGTAAATATTATAGCTACAAGTTTGGTTGTATACATGTGACACAGGGAGGAGGAGAGGAAGGAAGGGTAAAATTTGCAAGGTGGAATGGAGAGTCACGAAAACCTTTGAGGGAGAGATGCTGGCACTTAATTCTTTATCTAGGACATTTAGAAGATGTTATGGTGGTTTAAGTCCTTTATTATTATTTGTTGTTGTTTTGGTAGTTTTGTGACCATATCGTTTTTCTACCTTTGCAATCAATATTGTGGAAAGTGAGCTAGACAAAAGGTGCTCATTCTAGTCCCATCTCTGTCTCTGAAGTTCATACCCCTAGTTTCCGAATTTGTGTCCTTGACAAACTCACAACACTGTGGGATTGTGGGGGGAAGTATGGAAATGCACCTTTCTTAAAATCTAAGCAAATATAAGGCATTGTGAAGGTATACTATCAGTAATGATAACATGTACCTTTTTTTCTTTGATATTTTCTCAGATGTTCTTCAAAATACTTCCTCATCACCTTATTTCTGTTACCAGTCTCATCTCTTCAGGTCTGCATCATATCCATGGAGTTATGTTACAAAGTGTGTTCTAATCTCAGATTCATTTTGTTTGTTATCCTTAGTCTGTTTATTAGCCCAGATATATGCAGTAAACTAGTTGTATTAGTTTCCTATTGTTGCTGTAACAAGTTACTGCAAACTTAGTGGTTTAAAATAATTTATAATCTTATATTTCTGGAGGTTAAAAGTTTGAAAAAGGTCACACTGGGCTAAAATTAAGGTTTGGCAGAACTACATTCTTTTCTGGGGTCTTTAGAGGAGAAAACATTTTTTCATTCCTTCCAGTTTCTTCTGGCCACCTATATTCCATGGTTCATGATCTCCTTTTTCCATCTTTAAAGCCAGCAAAATGGCATCTTCAAATTTCTCTTTGATTCTGTTCTTCTGTCCACCTCATCCACCTTTAAAGAATTCTGATTACACTGGGCCCATTGGATAATACAGGGTAATCCCTTATTTTAAAGTCAGCTGATTAGTAACCTTAATTCCTTCTTGCCATGTAATAATATTCACAGGTTCTGGAGATTAAATCATGGATATCTCTGGGAGGTAATAATTATGCTTTCCATATTGATATTGATTTTTTGTTTATTTCTTTGTTTTTATCTAATAATGTTCTTATTGGAAACACTGGGCATCTCCTTTATTGTTAGCCCTTTGTTCTTGTCACCACTTATGTTCTCCATAATCACTTGCTCCTCAATGTTTTTGGACTCTTCTCTCTTTGTTTGCAAAGTTCCTTTGGTCAAATGACTTCTCTCTCCCCTTAAAGCTTCCTTTGGGCAAATGACTTCCACCCAGAACTTGAGAGATCATCAGTCCTAAGAAGGACTTTGGACTTCAGTCTTACTTTTGGCCTCATTTTATTTATGTCATCCATTCTCCTTTCTTGTTAAAGTGTTACTGTTTAGTGAAAAAATAAAAGTAATATTATTTTATCATTCTTTACCATTTCCATTTCTTTTTTGAGTTCAGAAGTTCTTAATAAACTTTATGATCTTGATTTATTGTCGGTAGGTGTCAATCATTAATCTAGAATAAGAAGTAGTGAGTAGTAGACAGAAATTTTAGTTTGGTGATAATCTCCTTACTATCACATTTTATTTTTTTATTCCTGTTAGAGTGCGTGTGTGTGTGTGTGTGTGTGTGTGTGTGTGTGTGTGTTTTCAGATAACACTAATTTCTGTAACAAATAACCCTCAAAACTTTAGTGTCTCGATATATTAGAATTTCATATCTCACTAGCAAATAGTTCAATGTTATTGTTCCTGATTGGCAAGTAACTTTTTTGCATGTGGTAATCCAGGAACTTAGAATCCTTCCACCTTGAAGCTCTGTGAGTCTATAGGCTTTGGAAACCTCTATAGACAGAAACAGAAGGGGATATAATGCATGAGACTTTCTATGAACTTGGCCCACTTGTGAAATGTATAACTTCTACTTGAATTCTATTGGTAAGAACTAATTCTATGGCCACAAATAGAGGCCTGGGAAATAGAGTTAATGGATGGAGAGCTGCTTGCCAGTGATAATTACACTGTGAAAGGGAAAGCGTGAACATGGATGGACCTCTAATCATCTCAACCACAGCACACTTTTTACTGGCTCTGTCATCTCTCCATAACTTCCTCTCCAAACTTGCTGCCTACCATCAAGATCTTTCTTAGTCTTCCATGATGCTTCCCCAGAAATCCTCTCCTCTCCTCGTTGGGAAGCTCATGCACCAAAGGTGGTTTGGACATATGGATTACATATGTCCCTTTTCTATGACATATTCTTTAGCATATTCTACAATATTACTCTAGTTGTTATTCTCATCTCTCTCACTAGTTTTGTCCCATAGAAGATTAGATATTTTTGTTTTCTTTACATTCAGAATTTTGGAGTTCTCTATTTCAAGAAGACTTTCATGCTCATTTGTAGCTGCAACAAAGCTGCCTTCCTTCTCTCTCATTTTTTCTATAATTTTCTCACCTTAGCATAGCTTTCAACCTTCTCCATATTCTTTAAACTCTCATGTTTTTAATTTTTTTGTATCACTTCATTTTGTGTATCTAATACCAGTTGATCCGCTCTAAGTCAGATTATAGTAAAAGCATTTCCTTAAGACCTTATTGTTTTTCCCCAGCCATAGTCACCAAGTTGAATAAACACACAAAGGTTTAATGATTGCCTCTGGCAGGAGACTTTGGAATATTTTCCTGGGATTCTATGTGGTCAAGACTGATTTCTCAACTATTTCTGCATAACCCTTTTGGTCAATGACATGCTGCAATCGCTAAAATTGCATGTGGGTGGTCAGTCCCCAAATTGGCCACTCCCTGGGTTAAAAAAAAAAGAAATGAGAAAACAACACTGCAAAAATAGTTTAGGTTTCATTTTCTAGCATGGAAAACACAAATCAGGGTTGTCTCTCAACTGAAGATAAGTAAAATCTTTCTTTTTTATTAGGAATTGTAAATTTCTTCTAGATTTTTCTATGAAAGTAAAACAATGGCACATCACTACAAAATTCCAACCTCATTCCAATCAAATATATATATATATATATATATATATATATATATATATATATATATATAGGCATAGTTGTACAAAATTCTTTGTACAGATTCAGTGAAACCTTATTTTAGACTTATCTCAAGGAAGTACTGCATCGTGGTCAAGATCATGGCCTCTAGAGTAAAGATACAAAACAGGATATATGATCTTAATTAAGTTTCTTATCCCTTATGTGCCTAAGTTTTGTCTTCTTTTAAATATGATAAAAATACTAGATCCTATGTTATAGGGTTGTTATGAAGGTCAAATTAAGTAAAGTTTCTAAAGCAGTGCCTAAACAGTGTATACTTACTTATTAATTAAATAAATTCATAGTAAATTAATTTATCAGTTGTTTTTATTATTGAGTTCAAGGATCCAAGTATGACAGATCATCACTATGATCCCTCTTCATTTAAAATTTTGATCACTCAGGGCATAGTGAAGCCACTGTAGAATATATTAACATTATTACTGGTACACTGGCTAATATGGACTTTTTTTTCTCATTGTATTAAAGTTGTCCATAGTCTACATAGATGATGAGTCCTTTGATCTGCTCCAACTGCAAGGCCACACTGTGTCCTATTTTTGGTGCCAAGTTTGTGTTCTTTGGAAATCACATGATAGCTTGGCAATATCAATGCTAAACCAAGTAGAGAGAGAGATTTCCCATTTTTATGAAACACCCACAAAAGTCAACATTCTGTTTTATAGCATCTACTCACCAAGTAACAGAGTAATAAAACCAACATTGGAAGGACTTGAAAGTACTCAAGATATTTTATTCTGCCATCTAATATAATTTCAACAAAACATCTGGTGATCTAGTTAATAAAAAAGAAGCAGGAAAATAAGTTTTTCTTGAACATGTATCTATCATGCTTTCTGAAATTTAAAGAAACTATAGAGTACATATTTTTTTAAAAAATGACCCTACTCTGAAGAACTAGTAATTTGGTGGATAAGAAAAGGCAAACATACCCTCAAATTAATTATACCCAATTATATTAATTATATCAAGAAAGGTATTTTTCTTCAATATCTGACAGTTTCTTTTCTAAAATACATCTTGAATATGTCCTTTTCTTTCTTATCAGAGGCCACCCATATTTTGCCTGAAACACCCCCTTTTAACTGGTTCCTACATTTTCACCTATGGCCTCTCCGTACAAATCTCCACATAGTAAACTAATCATTTGAGGAAAATCCAGTGATGCCATTCTTCTGTTTAAAATCCTTCAAGGGTTTTTCATTACGTGTATAAAGCAAGCCACAGTCTTCACCATGCCCAGCATGAGGCAGCCCTACATTCCTCCAACCTCTTCTTGGGCACCATTCTTCTCCTTTGTATGCTCACTGAGCTCAGTAGCTTTCCCCATGCTGTACCCTTCTTCCTAAAACACTTTCCCCATAAGCCCTCCTGGGAGCTAGGTCCTTTTCATCATTTAGGATTCTAGTATCCCCTTCCCAGAGAGCACTTCATGAACACTGGATCTAAAGTCTGCCTCTGCTATTCTCCACCTCAGCTCCCTACTTACTTCTGAGGACATATTCGGCTTGCAATTTTTGTCTATTTTTAATATACTTTTATTGATTTCAGAGAGGAAGGGAGATGGAGAGAGAGAGAGAGAGAGAGAGAGAGAGAGAGAGAGAGAGAGAGAGAGAGAGAGAAACAGCAATGATGAGAGAGAATCATTGATAGGCTGTCTCCTGCCTGCCCCACACTAGGGATCAAGCCCACAACCCAGGCATATGTCCTGACAGGGAATCGAACCATGACCTCCTGGTTCATAGGTCAATGCTCAACCACTGAGCTATGCCAGCTGGGCACATATTTTGTCTATTTTTTAAAATAAAATTTCATGCACCGTATGTATCCCATCCTTTGCCCCACTTCAGTTGTTTGAAGCAGGAACCATATTATTCTTATCCACATGGCTTCCAGCCTGAGTACCTGCTTTGCAGTAAATGTTTAATACATTTTTGTTGAATGAATGACTGAAAAAATGAACACTTAGCTTTTAAAAAGTGGACTCATATTTTTCAACCTACATAGTACTTCAGTTAAATACACATCAGGAAATGAAGTAGAAATGAGAAGAATCGGGCCATGAATTCCATCATCAGTGAAGGAGAAGCAAAAAAAAAAACACACACACACTGAGGTTTGTTGTTAAATATTCTCTCTGCTTAGTTTGCAAAGCAGGAGCTTGGAGACACTGACAAACTCCATTTTGCTATTAACAAAGTTGAAGAAAGTTAAGGCTTACACAGGCTGACAGATTCAGGGGCAGGTAAAGTAGGAGAGAGGACTTGAGTAATGTCTTGAAGGAAAGATGGAATTTGGGTTGGAATGGAAGGGTTAAGAAAAAATAATGAGCAAACATGCAAAACCATAGATGCAGGAAAACAGGCATTATATAGCTTGATGGACACTTAGGAACACTAACTTCCTGTTTTATGACATAAAGTTCCACAGAATTAGATTTCTGAAATCTCTATTCACCCACTGAAATACTCTGGTTTATTTCAAAGCAATTCTGTGCTTTTCTTAAAGTGTTTCATAGGTTCATAAAACCATGACAAATGAAGAAACCAGAATCTTTTACTCTGTGACTCTTCTTGAGATTTAGGTTTTATTATAGGTCATGTAATGCTTTTACCCTTATTAATTTTACTAAAGAGTTGGTGACATTTCAGAACATGCCTTATCTGACATTAACTCCCAGTTAAGGAGATTCATTCATCACCCAGGGCTCTCTTATAATAAAACCAACTGGGAGGAAAGACATGTGTGACTTTGTTATTTGGTTAACTCTCCTGAGGGAAAGTACTTTATCCAGTCCCACATTGTGCACCTTCAGAAGACATTGCCCTGAAGGCTAGGCATGTGTATCAGAGCTGGACTCCAGTGTATCTGACTAGTCTTATGTTCTATTCAGATTCTTTTTGTCCCACCTCTCCCTCCAGCCACTGCTACAAGAACCAGTTCAGTGGACTTAGCTTACTTTCACACAAGGAAGCACCTTGCTCTGACTCATCCCAGAGCTCTGCTTCTGCTGGGGCCTGTCCTATGCTACAGGGATATTCAAGGCACTCATGCAGGCATTCAGGGAAGATTGGAGAGTTAATGACCATGACCCATCTTGCCCAATGAGGCCAAGAGCTAAAGGATAAATGCTTTCTCCTTTGTCCCCTGAGTAGACAGCTCTGAGGCATATTTCATATGTCTCATCTTAAGGTCATACTGGATCAGGCTCTAGCCACCCTGGTGGATAATGAGTTAATTCTTATATTGGCTTTTTCCTTCACTCTTCCACTTTTTGTCTTGTCTCCTTCCCAAGTGAACTAATTGCAAACAAGTCTTTATCCCAGGCTTCCCTTTGGGGAATCCAATGCTAAAATGTCCCTTAAAACAAAGCAGAAATTATTCAAATGGCAGGATGCTAAGAGTACTCAAAAAAGCCTGTAATCTAACATAGCTGATGCATGACAATTCACAGTTTAACATATTACCATTATAGACACTGGGCTTTGTTACAGAAATATTTGGGGGGCTGGATATTGGGGTGAGAAACTGAAGCCAGGTTGGCCAGACAAGAGTGAGATAATCAACAAATAGAATAGGCAAGTTCAAGTTCTTTAACAACCAAAGATCTCCTAATGATTGTGGAGCTGAATGCGGAGAGAAAACTGAGAAGAGCAGTGATCTGATGCTGAATGCAGTCTTTATATGTGATTCACTTTTGCCTGGAGTTTACAACGATATGGAACTCTAAGGGTTGTTGTTTTTTTTCTTTGTCTAGTTTACTACTGGTTAAATGCATATGGCTTTTAAAAAATAATTTAACATACCTTAATAATTGTGCACCTGTCATTTCAATACAGGCAATGAGCCATGAATTATTGAGGTCATTGTAGTAAAACATTATCTGTTTTATTCATAGAAAAGGGTATACCTAGCCTGATAGACTGGAGTAAGGTTAACTCTTTGGTGTGCCCTGCTCAGCCTGAGGAGAACCCCAAGGAACTTTGTCAATAAGAAAATGGGACTCCGGGCTGGAGGGTGGGGGAGGAGGGGTCAGTGACCATGCTAACCAAGGGCAGGAAGCAAGATCTCTGACTTTCAAATTAGACTGTTAAATATTCTCTGCTTTGTGTACCTTCTCAAAGGGAGAAATGAGTAAGGTTGAGGTGGCAAGGGTAAGTCTAGGTCACAATAATATATACCATCCTTCTTTGAGAATTTGTGTTTTTCCTTCTTTCATGAAGACTTTCATTTTGTTGCCTTCACATGTCTGTTGTTTCCTCTATTTCCTGTTCCTGTTTGCTAGAAGTGAAAGTTTTTTTGGCGTTTTGTTTTACACACACACACACACACACACACAATTTGCCCAAAGCATTTGTGCCATTTCTGTTCTCTTGAGCAAACACTTCCAAGCTCTAAGGCTTCCAAACATCTTAAAGATCAGCACGTAGCACATGTTCCTATCCCAACCAGCCACAAACCATGGATTCTGTTGTGATCTAATGTTCAGGAGGACCTTCTGCTGGGCTCATAAGGATGTGAGATTTTAAGAGGCTTGCTTCTGCCTCTCTCAACTTAAGCTAATTCCTTTTTTTATATTGTTGAAATTTCTTTATTTTTGTTATTATTTTTTAAAAAGACATCTTGATGTTCAGAGCACTGTGAGTACCTCTCACAGTTCACTTTTCCCTAGGTAAACCTGATATTTTAAAATCTTTCTGTTAAATATATATAAGCAAATTTAATGCATTCTCATTCTATGGGAAACAGTGATAGAACCCAGTTTTACCATTAATAGTACGTAGCTAGTTAACCTAAGGGGCTCCAGCAGTTCAAAGCTCACATAAATATTAACTTTAATCCCTTACATCTAGGATTTCCCATTGTTAGTTTAACCCATAGAGCCCAATAACTTGGCTCCCCTGGGGCAAATCCGAAGGAGCACTGTGCAGTTCAGAGCTCCTGAATCATTTCTTGTACTCTCACTCTGCTTGGCTCACTGATTCTGGTTTTGTTGTTTCTGGTTTTATTTTTTTCAATCTCACAAATAGGTATGTGAAACAGATGAGAAATCAACTTGAGTATTTATGACCATAATATTTTTCATTTGATTGCTAAGTCTATTTTTGACTACTACAAGTAAAATGCCAACTTTCAGTTAGAAAATATTTCACAAAAGTCCTTTCCAAATCGAAATGTTAGAAGAATCTAAAATGAGTTGAGCAGCAAGTCACTTTCAGTTATATTTTAAAGAGAAAACTTCAGATCTTTGAATACCTTAAATCCAAAGAGTTTAATCAAATGAATGTTCAAATACTCAATGGAAGCTTGCTGACAAATGTGGGAAATATGCTCAAAGGAAAACAAAGAGCATGGAAAACATATTATTTTCATATTATTCCCTGATGAAGGATTGATTCAATAGCACTCCCAAATCATCTCCCTGTCTCTCTCTATAGAATTAGCCAAGTATTTGTTTCTTTAGACTCCTTTGCTTTCCTACTAAACAGGACCCTCATGATTGACATCACCCCTCTATCCTTCAGCTCGTCCACAAGGAAAGAAAATCTACTACCTCTAGACTTTTTGTACTTAAAGAAAAAAAAATGATTTCCATAGGCCTGATCCAGTATCATTTGGGTTTCTGCTACAGTGTGCATTTAAATACATCTGACCTGCCATACCTCCACATTCAAGATATAGGTCACCAGGACCACTTATCCCGTAAGAATCACTGTCTTCCACAACCTAATGTGCCAAAGGAACCTACAGCCACACTGGAACTCTGCTTAATAATAGAATAGAAATAGTTTCCTAACCAAGTATTCTGTAATGAGTGACTATTACTTGATTCAAGTGGGATTAATTAGTTTTGTACCAATTATGATGAAGAAGCAGTATAGAGATTTTATTCATCAATAATTAAGCCTTTTGTTTGTTTGGTTTGTTCTTGATGCATACAATTCTACGTCTGAGTGGGGTAGTTCTTCTTTGAATGTTAGGGAATATGAAGAAAAATAATTATCCTCAATTATGTTGACAGTTAAAGATTGAATTATAAATTTAAATCAGGTCACTAATTGAGAAGCCTGGGAACTTCATGTCTTATTATATGTCATATTGATGTCATTTCCCTGATCTGGACAGAGTGAGGTGAGACCTAGCTTGATCCCTTTTAGCTTGTATTTCCTGCACCAAGTAAAAAACAAACAAAAACATTTTATACAGTGGTAAATACTCATCATTAGACACTATTACTCAGTAAAAAGTAGAGATTTGACAAAAAATAGAAATCCCATTATTTTACCCAGATGAGCACATAATTCTTCTAGAACTACCAATTAAAGTGGCATGTTTGACTCTGTTACTAGAACTTTTTTTTTATTTTATCTAAGCTGATGAAGGATTGCTCACAGACCTAATGAGTGGGTGATAGTGTAACACAGTAAGTAATAAAGTACATTATCCAAAGGTCAGGTGGAAAGAAATTGTTTTGCCTCCCCCTACTTCCTTTTAATCAATACCAACATAGAGATCAAATAAATTGAGCAGGTCCATCCACACAGGGCCCATGCATACTAAGGACTGACTCCAGGGATCAGAGGATCCTTGGCATAAGACTGACTATATTCAATACCACATAGGCATCGTTTCTTTCAAAAACATTCTAAATCAAACCATAATTCCATGTGAACAATTTAGGTGGAATTTATAATTTAAAGAAGTTTCTGTCTCTAAGATTAATGAGCTTTTGAGAGTAAATGAAAGAAAAGGAATCTTAAGAATAATGTAAGAGACAAAGAGAAAGCTCCAGGTGAAGTTTTTTTTTTTTTTTTATCTCCCTCTGAGAAGAATTACAAAAACAATAAAGACAAAAACAAAAACCCAAAGGATTTAATTATTCTTATCCCCTTCCCTGTTTGTTGTTGTTGTTGTTGTTATTGTTGTTTTTAACTTCTTAATACTCAGACCTCCAGGCTGAATTAGAAAAAATGAGCCAAAGCTGAATTTCCTTGTTCTCTCTGAGCAAAAGGAACACTTCTACATAAATGTATTAGTTTTCTGGAGCTGCTATAACAAACCATCCCAAACTAGGTGGCTTAAACACCAGAAATGTATTGTCTCATTGTTCTGGAGGCTAGAAGTCTGAGATCAAGGTGTCACAGAGCCAGTTCCTTCTAGAGATCTGAGGGAGAATCTGCTCTATGCTTCTCGCCTAGTGTGTGCGTGTGTGTGTGGGGGGGGGGGGGGGGGAGGGATTTGGCAATATTTGGTATCCCTTGACTTGTCTATGTCTTATCCTAATCGCATACTTCATTCTCACATGGCATTATCCCTATGTGTGTGTCTATTGCTATGTCCAAACTTCTCTTTTTATAAGGATACAGTCACATTGGCTTAGGATCCACCCTAATAACTTCATCTTATTACTAAAGATCTCATAAAAGCACCTTTTTTTTTAAAAAAAAAAAGTACTTTATTTGTTTTTAGTTCTGTCCTTCTCTCTGTAAATGTAGAGGTCTTGGCATAATGACCCAAAATCTCCCATGATTAGTTCTAGGTGGAGAAATGTGGGGAATTTTTTTAACCTTGTATTTTTCTGTATTGTTGCAATTTTTTGAATATGTAACATCAAAATGATAGCAAGTCAGTTTTCAAAATAATAGAAATGGTCAAATTTGTACAGGAAACTAAATAACTAAATAGAGAACACACACCACCAACCATTTCTATGTCCTAATTTATTTCAACAATTAGATTCAATCCCCCTCTTTGTTTCACAACTTTATAAACTTTGAATTTTTAAGAGTATTATTAGGATGTTTATTAACTTAGGAGCCCATGCATATAGACATTCTGTCATAGTATAGTGTTAAATATTCTCAGGTGATTGATTTCACGCAGGAAAATAATATATGTTCTCTGTTACCTTAGGAGGAGAGTTTCCACCTGAATTTATTTGAGCCTTATTTTTGTTAATATTGCTGTTCTGTCATAATGAAATATTATCAGCCTCCAGCTCACTAAGAGTATACTGGTGATCCCATCAGCTATTAGCTGGCTTCTACAAAGAGAGCAAACATACTGCTAAGGACCTGTCATCTTCCCAAGCTATGATTGATTACCCCTCACTGATTACACAAATGAAAAAGGACAGTTTGAAAGAAGCATTGTAGAGTAAACAATGTCTCTGTGTGAACGAAGAGGGGGATTGTTTTGGGAGTTCTGTCCACTACTTTGGCAAAACTAAAAGGGGGCTAGAACTCCTTATGACATATCTCCGTGTAGCCTTTTCAACTTCCTTCTTTTTCAAGTCTTAGACAAATGTTCAATTAGTTCTGGTTCAACTACAGTTGACTCATGTTTCTAAATATAATCTTGACATTGTAAAAGCTTATCTTTTCTTCTATTGTTCGCACACCTTGAGCAGATTGTCCTGGAGGAACCGAAGGTAGTTATCATGTCAGTTTATACTTCTGGTTGCAAGGGATCTGGTTGCCTAGTGACCAGATTACACTACCCATCCATGTTGCCTAAAGTCTCCAATGCACTGGATATTCCAACATGTGGAATCAATAAACAGAAGTTCTGAGTATCTAATATGCACCAAGCTCCATGCTGAGATGAAGACTTTAAAGATAAAGTCCAGACGATCTCTCATGTCTATTTAGATTGTATCTTGTCCATGATACACACGTGCGCACAAACACACACATACACACACACACACACACACACTTTATAATAAAACTAGAGGCCCAGTGCACAGATTCATGCACTGGTGGGGTCCCTCGGCCTGGCCTGCGGGGATTGGGCTGAAACCGGTTCTCCCCCGAGGGATCCCAGATTGCAAGAGGGCACATTCTTCTTGAGAAATAGTGTCTATAGGGACTATGGGATTGGGTGTTTTTTTGCTAAATTTGACTGATTTACTGGACCAGGAGGCAGGAGAAGAGTTATCATTTTGGCTTGGGTAATTGCTACTGGGCAGGGAGGAATATGTTTGGGACCAGATGGTAGGAATGGCATTCTCTTGCTATTTGGATTGTTGTCTCCACTCTTGTCGTGGAAACAGTGTTGCTTTAGAAGCCAGAGACCCAAATGAATTCTAATTTGAGCTAAATATTTATCATCTATATGAATTACTACATATCTCTGATTCTCAGTTTCCTACCTATGAAAAAGGGAGGCTAGACTGCTGATACCTCAGCATTATTATAAAAGAAAAAAAAGATATTATAACATGACGTTTAAAAGAAGCCACCGATTTCATTGTTTTATAAAAATGTAGCATTTCGTGCATCCTCTAGTGAAGAAAACATATAACCTTGCATTTTTTATTCTTTTTTGTATGGTAAATAGAGTAACTCATTGTTCACCTACTATGTGACATGAGAAATGATCAATCAAAGGCAAATTTACCAAATAGAAGAAAAAGAACATATTAAGAAAGGTACCCTTTTGAATAGCTCTACACTTTAAAGTGTGCTGCGCTTCTATTATACAGATGGAATGGATTAAAGTGGAACAGTGATAGAAATGGGAAGAACTCTTGCTTCCGGATTGGGGTGGGACGTTCCATTTGACTTCTCAAATCTGATTCAAAACAATTTACAAGAAATGTTAATGTTTTAGCATTCTACTACCAAGCTGTAATTTTAGAAGGCTTAATTAAAAAAAAATCACCAATCACCTAGACCAGTGGTTGGCAAACTCATTAGTCAACAGAGCCAAATATCAACAGTACAACGATTGAAATTTCTTTTGAGAGCCAAACTTTTTAAACTTAAACTTCTTCTAACGCCACTTCTTCAAAATAGACTCGCCCAAGCCATGGTATTTTGTGGAAGAGCCACATTCAAGGGGCCAAAGAGCCACATGTGGCTCGCAAGCCACAGTTTGCCGACCACGGACCTAGACTAACAATCTGATAGAGTTTTTCTGGGTCTGTCTTAGAAATGGTCTCTGTAGTAGGAAAAATTTTAAGTCCAATGGAACTAGCAATACAGAAGAGGGTGGGTGATACAGGTATTCACACAGTTTCTTTTAACTACCTTCTAAGGCTGCTCATGAAGCTGTGGAGTATCTAGCAATTTTCCAGAAAGGCCTAGTACGTATTACATTTGCTCCATGAGTCAGGCAAGCTACTTAAACTTTCTGCACTAGGATTCTGTTAAGTCGGTTTTAAAATAGAGATTGTGTGCATGTGTGTGTGTGATGTACATAGCAGAACTCAGAGAACGGTAACCATTACTGATATGCCAGTTGTTGCTCCCTTACCTCATTTAACTTTATTAGTCAAAGACTATTTAGAAAACTTGAAATGACTATTTTTTTACTTCAAAAATCTTCAGCTGATACATAGTATTAATAACTCTATATACCTAATGGCTGACGTAGTGTGTTATATGAAGAAAACATCAGGAAAGGAATCCAGTTCAGCACGTTAACGGACCATTATTGTTTCTCATTAGTCAACTCAACAATAGATCTGGTTTTGCCATAATAGCTGTGGGCATGACATAATTATATTAACTTCCAAACAGAAACCTAATTGTAGGCATCATCTTGGCATTTGTGTTTTTAAATTTTTAGGAAAAGATTGGAATTAGTTTCTAGAAATTTTATTTTACTCATTATTCTTTTTTCTTACAAATTAGCCGCACATAATTAGCCACAGTACATAAAGTTTTTTATGTCATTTGCACAACGAAATGTTTGCTACTTCACAAATTTGACTTCATATTGTATCTAAGGTGCTCATGTTATAAAGCTTTCTCAAGATCTTTAAATTTTTGTTTTATAAGAATTGTGTTTGGTCTAAATACATATATATATATATATATATATATATATATATATAATCTATCTATCTATCTATCATCTATCTATATATATATAAAAGGCTAATATACTAAGTGTTTGACCTTCCGACCAGTCGCTATGATGCGCACTGATCACCAGGGGGTAGACATTCAATGCAGGAGCTGCCAAGCTGCAGTGACTTGGCAGCAACAGTTCTCATGTGATGCACCCCGAAACCAGAGAAGAGGGAGCCTGATTCCTCGCAGGGCCACGTGATGTGATTCCACCTTTGGCCGTGGGTTATGTTGTTGCTGAGGCACTGTTGCCCCGAATCTGATTTATTGCACACTTGCATTTGCCTTCCACATCCTGTACAACAACAACTTTGCAGAGTGCCCTCTCACACTCTGGGACCTCTCAGGGGATGTCGGAGAGCCACTTTCAGCCCCATCCCCACAGGCCAGGCCAAGGGACCCCACCTGCCAGAAGGATCCTGCTCACTCCGCAGATACTTTTCAAGCCAGGGTGCCACTCCAGGTGCAGCTGGCCAGGGAGGGACTGCAGGAGATTGGCTCCAGGGCACATCCTGCTCATCTCGCCCAGTCCGGCCCTGTCGGTCACCTTCTAATTAATTTCCTTTCAATGTGCACAAATCCATGCACTGGGTCACTAGTGCAATATAAACCATACCAACATTTTCTAACCTTCCCTTTTTCTACCTATTTCCTTCTGCTTTCTACAATGCCTTTTATTTTCATTACTCATTATTTTCTAAAAATAGATATAACTACTATGCATTTTCCTAAAAAATGCTGAAAAACATAAAAAAGTACTATTTCTGTGGACCAGAAGAGTAACACTATTAAAATATCAATTTTCCTCAAATTAACCTATAATTTTATATAATCCCAATAATAATTTCATTGGATTTTATGGGGTAGAAATTGAAGATCTGATTTTATCATTTACAAGGAAATTTAAAGGACCTACAAATGACAAAACAATATTTAAAAAGATGAAGACTGAAATAGTACTTATACTAATTTACTTCAAGACTAACAATAAACATGGACTAACCAGACAGAATAATCTAAGGATAGACACATCAATCAATGGAATAGAATAAAGATCCTTGAAATAGACCCACCCTTATCACATTATTTCATTTTCTACAAAGGCGCTACAGCAAACCCATGGAGAAAATAGTCTTTTCTAAACTGGTGATGGAAGAACTGGATAATTCTATTAGAAAATATAAACATAAAAGCTAAAAATATAACAATATTTCTAGAAGAAAATATAAGAGAACCTCTTGACTAGAAGATAAGCAAATATTTCTTATAAGACTACAGCATTTAATAACTATTAAAATCATTTTATTTTTATGATGATGAATAAATTACTCTATCAGAATTAAATACATTATTTATTAAAAGACACAGGAGATTGGCTCCAGGGCACATCCTGCTCATCTCGCCCAGTCCGGCCCTGTCGGTCACCTTCTAATTAATTTCCTTTCAATGTGCACAAATCCATGCACTGGGTCACTAGTGCAATATAAACCATACCAACATTTTCTAACCTTCCCTTTTTCTACCTATTTCCTTCTGCTTTCTACTAACCTTCCCTTTTTCTACCTATTTCCTTCTGCTTTCTACCAGCAAGAAAAACCTTTGAATAGGCAAGCCAAACCCCAGGAGAAAATATTCACAAATTATGTATCTGACAAACGATGATACATTTCTGGAGAAATTAAGATCATGATAAGATGCAATTGTACACTCACCATGTCTAAAATTTAAAGGCACAAAACAAAATGTGAGTATATTGACCAACTACGATTCTCACAATCTGTTGTTTGAAGTGTAAAGTTCTACAAATATCTTAGAGAAAGTTCTGGTAGATTTCTCATAAACCTAAGTATACAACTTACCAGGTAATCCTGCCATTCTGCTCCTAGGTAGCAACCAAATATAAATGAAAATATATTTCCACAAAGAGACCTAAAACAAATGTTCATCACAGCTTTATTTATACTAGATAAAAATTGAAAGCAGCCTAGCCAAGTGTTGTTGAAAAATATAGGTAAACCATGATGTGTTCAGACAATTGAATACTATTCAGCAACAGAAAGGATGAGCTACTGATGTACACAGCATGGATGAATCTGAAGCATTTTTATGAGTCAAAGAAACTTTACCCAGAAATATACATACCATATTACTCTATGTATATGAAATTCCCTGGTAGGTAAAACTAATCTCTGGTGGGGGAAGTGAAACAGTGGTTGCATCTCAGGGATATGTACAGGCATAGGCTTAAAAGAGCCAAAAAAAAAAAAAAAAAAGAACTTTCTGGGGAGATGGCAGTACTCTTCCTCTTAAAGCTCTGAGTTATATAGATGTATATGTTTATTGAAGTTCATCACATGGTGCACTTAGGATTTGTACATTTCACTATATATTAATGTAAACTGAAAAGGAAGAGAGCTATGAACAAACATTAGCTCCGGTTAATGATATGCATCCTGAGTGTTTTGGAGTGAAGGGAACAGATATCTCCCACTTTAAAATGCATCCAAAATGACAAAAATTGATGGATAGACAGAAAAAGGGTGATGGGATAGATATGTGTTAAAACACACAGAGTAAAATGTTTTAGAATATAAGTATATCTTTGAAAAATTTTATAAACTGGGGTAAAAGCAATACACAAATATAAACATCAGAGATAGAGAAGCATCGATCAGACCTTCAGACCTCAGAGGGAAGGTAGGGGAGGGTGGGAGGAAGGGGGAGAGATCAACCAAAGGACTTGTATGCATGCATATAAGTCTAACCAATGGACACAGACACCAGGGGGGTGAGGGCATGAGTGCGGGGGTGGGGAGGGGCAATGGGGCGATAAGGACACATATGTAATACCTTAATCAATAAAGAAAAAAATTGAACAGTGGTTGTACTAAGTGACCCAACTTGAATATCTCTTATTAAATATATTCTCTGTATTATGAAAAGGTCATTTAAAAAATGGCAAGCAGAAAAAAGAGTCCTGAATGAAGACACTATTTTAAGGTCTAAAAACATATCAAGTACCATGGGATTTTGATCCTTTACCCCAAATTGTCAGTAAAACACCGAACCACAGAGCATATTTGATTTCACCACATAAAATAGGATCTACACTTGAATTAAATATGTAAAATTTTAAATTTGGAAGGGACCTTAGCAACCATCTTTTAATCCCCTTGTTTTAAAGATCTGAAAGCTGATGTCCACGGGGCTGTGGGTTCACTCAAGGTCACGGAGCTAGTAAGTAGCAGTGCTGTTTACCAAGAGGACTTGGCTATCAGATTCACTGCCCTTTGAAGGTCCCTTGTGTTGTTGTGAATCAGTCAGACGAGACTCTAGACTATCCAGGAACAGCCACCTGTGAAATGGGAGTAACCCACCTGCTCAGTTGTCAAGTAACTCACATGCAGTTTGCATTGTTCATGAAACTTAAATACCACTTATTATTTTCAATGTGTATGTAGCAAATCAGAGATACACATCTCGTATCAGTTTATTTCAAAAGGGACTGAATTGCCAGCTGTAATTTAACCCATTATTTTCCATAAACTATACATATGTCAGAATGCAATAATCCAAGTGACTGTGAGAGAGAAACCCATATTAAAGTGGAGCAAGCAGGGGCTGGAACATAATTAGACAGCTAGGAAGTTCATCACTCTCCACCAGAACTTAAGTTTTCCAAGTAAAGGAGAGTTTATAAGTTATATCTTTCTAAACATTCTTTAAAGATATTCAGAATAAAACGAATGCAATCAAATGCATAAATGTGAGCTGTTCTCAAAGTAAAACACTAAATCTGAAGAGAGGTATTGTATGATAGGAACATAATAAATATTTAAGCAAAAAATAAGTTTCTAAAATAATTTTATTTCATGTGGACTCAAAGTATTCCACTTTCATTCTACATCAACATGACCTTTACCTCATCTTGTCCCTAGAGAGAAAGCTGAGAAGGAAAATATGCTTGAAAATTACTTTTCTTATAATAAAATTCCCAGAAGAGCACTATAAAAAACACATTTTTAGATTGCCATAGATATTTAAGAAACTTCTGAGAGCTCTGTGGAACACTATTTGTTAATATGCTAAATAAGTACTGTTTTATTTGTTTATTAAATAACTGAATGAGTGGAGAAAATAATGAATTATAGTTTTTTTACAGTTTTCAGGGCATTTCATTTGATTTGGCCTTCCTAGTATCAAATTATGGAATATCAAAAGATGAAAAAGATAATGCTATATTTTATCTATTAAGCAATTGAGGTTCAAATAATAGTCTCAAAAACAACAGCTTATTATTAACAAAACAAATAATAAAAAACAATATAGCAATTTGTCAAGTTCTTAGGATAAATAAGTATCAAAGGTGCTACTAAATTACATTTTCTAATTTCAAGATAGTGCTTCTTCTACTGAACTTTCTATCTGAATTTATCACATCACATAATTTTTATTAAAAAAACTGTTCCTATAGAAGCATACCAAATCTGTTTCTATGTTTTCATATGTTTGACAAAATGATAATGATTTCCAAAGGGAGTGCAACAATTTGATACACTCAACTTAATGGTAGTGATTATTAAATAGTAAGCACTTGTCTTCTTGATCTTTTTCCCTTCCTTCTTTTCTATCAATATCTATCATCTATCTGTCTGTCTGTCTATCTATCTATCTATCTATCTACCTATCATCTTTCTATCTCCATCTATTCATCTACCTACTTACATATTCATATATATTTTTCATAATACTGGAGGCCCGGTGCATAAAATTTGTGCACTTGGTGGGGGGGGGTCCCTCAACCCTGCCTGCACCCTCACAGTCCCGGAGCCCTCAGGGGATGTCCGAGTCGGACATCTTTAGCACTGCCTCAGAGGCGGGAGCGGCTCCTGCCACCACTGCTGTGCTCGCCAGCCATGAGCCTGGCTTCTGGCTGAGAGGCCCTCCCCCTGTGGCACTCCCCCTGCATTGAACGTCTGCCCTTGGTGGTCGGTGCGCGTCATAGCAACCAGTTGTTCCACCGTTCAGTCTATTTGCTTATTAGCCTCTTGTTATATAGAATACTATTAACCATTTAATCTCTGTATAGTGCTTTCCATGTTAGAATAATTATATTTTACCTCTGTGTTGAGTAATTTATAAGGAGTGGTACCTAAATCAAGTGGCTTCCTTTGAGACTAAGACAGTTGCACAAAGGAAAGTATGTAGTATAGAAGAAATATGAAATGGGTAGATTTTGCAGAACACCAGATCTTTTGAAGTTGTCCATAACCACTGTCGATAAATCATTATGAAGGGTTAATTATGTTGCCAACTCTGCTGCAGACCTGGGAGCACAAAGAACAAAATGCTGCTTGTGAGAGGATTTTAGCCTAAGTGACAGATTTGGAGTTTATTTTCCGGACATTCTAAGGCCTTTGAAGGCTTTTATTTAATATTAAAAAAAAAACACACAGAATAACCCATTTTGGATTTTTATACAATTTATGATTCAAAGGAAAGAAAGCAGAAAACATGGTGACCAGTTAGAAAACCAATAGAGTTGGCCTGAGTTGGGATGGTTATAGTGGGTGTTAGAGAAGGGACAGAATCAAGTAATCCTAATGAAACAGAGCAGTAGAATATGTTGGATGAGTAGAGATTTAAGTCAAGGAAAGAGAGGGGTCAGTGATGCCTCTGAATTTCTCCTTTGGAAAAGTGGCAATTCCACTTAGGATGAACACTGAAAGAATCTTTTTTTTTTTCTTTTTGGTCCTTTTATTTTTGCCAAGGCAGTATGTGTTGAAGAAAGGTGATTTGAGTTACATCTGGAAACTATCACTTATCTGCTCTCCTCAGATAAATTGTAGACACTTTATCAGAATTCTACACGGGACACAGCAGATGGTGGCTACTGAGGGGAACAGCAAGTGGTTTGTGTTATACAACAACACAGGAAGCAGGGAGGGATGGAGAAGGGTTATCACTAAAGAACATGCACGTCTGAGTGATTTGGGTTCCATCAGTAAATAGAGAAACATTTTTATTTTTTTTCCACTTTATTTACAAAACCGATGGATGTGAATCTATGTACTGGGGTGCAGTTCATCTACTCAGCAGCCCGGATCCCCAGATATCCCAGTAGATCTTCAATATGTGCCCAGAGAGATTCTGGACTTGGCCTCTGTGGCCTCTGGGGACACCTTGACTTGGTCCACTTCAGGGTCCTGCTGCTCACGCTCTGGGAGTCAGCCTCCTTGCCATCTCCAGGCCGAGTCGTGTTACCACTGCATCATTCGTTTCTCTGCATTTCCAGGTCACGATGACACCATTTTCCAGATCAGAGGTTGGCTTAGTTTGGCTCTGTCCTCTCTGTGTGCTGTGTGGTCTCCAATCGCAGGAGCCCATAGCAGCACATGGAAGGCAAGAAATGATCCTTCAGCTTCAGATCTTGAAAATGTCTAAATCTGTGGACATGCGCAGAATACCCAGGCTGTCACCTTCCTTCGTTATCTCTCTCTCTCCTCTTTCTAACCTAGTACCTTTGAACACAAAGGATCTAGCTCTGTAAGATGAGCCATCAAAAGGGGAGGGAGGGTGGGTGGGTGGGAAGAGATCAACCAATGAACTTGTATGCATAACCCATGGACACAGACAATGGGGTGGTGAAGGCCAGGGGTGGGCTGGGAGAGGTCAATGGGTGGCAAGAGGGACATAAGTAATACTTTCAACAATAAAGATTTTTTAAAAAAATCTCCTACTCATACGTCGCTCGAAGAATAAACACCACCAGTCGTATCAATGTATATATGTGCTTGGGGAGGAAAATTTTCTCTGTCACCCAGGCTGGCTTTTCTTGCCCTGGGGCATCAGGATGGCAGATTCCAAGTAAAACTCAACCCAAACCAGGCCACAATGTTCTCTTCCTCTTTGCTATCAACATGGCATCAAAGTCAGCCATCTCCCCCATCCATACCAGTGTCTCCAGCCTCCTTACTCTTCTGCTTAGTCTTCCTGTTCACCCAGTGTGGTCTGTGTACAGCAGTTAGTGAGAACTATGATTGCTTGGAGCCCACTACTGGCCGCCTGATCCGTGACTCAAGCACAAGGCTCATAGTTTGCTAGTTTTTAAAGTTTCACTCAAATTCCCATAGAATTGAGAAGAGACGTGTTTGTTTGTTTTGGGAGCTATGAAGTTTCATATTTTAAAAATCTTTGCAAGGTTTGGGGTAAGGGAGATTCCAAAAATGCAGTCTCAGTGTCTTCCCAGAGGAGGACTCACCCTGTAAATCGTTAGAATTTGTGGTTTTCCTCTTTTTTAAACATCTGTTGCCTACTGTGTCTGTGGCAATCAAAGGATTATGTCTTTCATTAGTCAGTTAGATCACAGGATCTGCCTCTGTTTAATAACCGCTGGAAATGGAAATGAATTAGTCCTATTACTTAAATAGTAAGTAAAAATACACAGCTAATGAAATTATTTTTTTGGAGCCAATTTTTCTCCCCAAGTTAAAAAAAAAATGATGTAGCAATATTTATGCCATGGTTTTCATTGCTCTCCTCTCTATGGGTATCTAAACATGTATTCTCACAGTACTCCTGAGAATTCAAGAGGCATGCTTATCCCTTAGGAAATAGAACTAAATGTACAGTAAATTGATCCAAGCTTCTTTATGGACTCAAAATCAGTTTCAAGAACCCATGACTTTTCCGTTGCAATTTTCTGCTCAATAAATTATATAACTACTAAACTTGCAAGAGCACTGTGTAGATGCAAATCAATTTAATTAAAATTATTGTAGTATTAAGTAACTTATATCTTTCCATTTACCCTTCAATGAACCTCTTCTCCAAATAAACACACCTACATATTCAGTTTCTGGGATTCTGCAAAGATTTTCCTTTAAAAACTTTAAAAATTTCCCATTTAAGAAATGTAACGATTCTTTTTTGCTATCTTGTTTCTTCTTTATGTTTGTTTGTTAATCCTCACAGAGGATACTTTTTTCCATTGATTTTTAAAGAGAGTGGATGGGAGAGGGAGGGAGGGAGAGAGAGAAACATCAATATGAAACAGACACATCAACTGGTTGCCTCCCATGTGCTCCCTGACCTAGGCTGGGGATGGAGCCTGCAACAGAGGTACATGCCCGTGACTGGAATCGAACTCA
Source organism: Eptesicus fuscus (assembly GCF_027574615.1). Lineage (NCBI taxonomy): Eukaryota > Metazoa > Chordata > Mammalia > Chiroptera > Vespertilionidae > Eptesicus > Eptesicus fuscus. The sequence continues at coordinate 105,494,837 of NC_072476.1, forward strand.
CGACCTTTCAGTCTGTGGGCTGACACTCTAACTACTGAGCCAAGCAGGCCAGGGCTTGTTTTGTTTTTTAAATTGAGCCTAATCCTTATAAAGAAGTACAACATCTTATTGTGCTTTAGTTTATGCTATTCTATTTTTTAAAAGTAATGTATAAGATAAGTAGAAAGCAACAATATCATTAATATTTGAATTCAGATATAACTTAATTATTATTGCATGGCATGCTTACTGGTTGTACAAAAGTTTCCAACTTATTAAAATGATATATTCTGAACAACTGATTATATGTAGCTGAGGAAATACACAAAGTGACTAGAAGTATTAACAATTTCTTACTTGAACTATAAATGATGGAAAGAAGAACTAAATCAAATACAGGGCTCTTTCTAAATTAATAGAAAATAAAAATAATTTATTGTTATATTTACTCTCAAAAGACTTCATGGCTTTCTTGATTTGACTGTTTTAGATTTTCCAATCTTCACCTTGTTTTATGATCACTAATTTTTCATCCAAAAAGAATCAGAAAATGTGAAATTCACTTTAACCCATTAACTGCCATGATATTTTTAATTTAGTTTTAAAAAGTCTGCTGCTTGTGTTTATAGATGCTTATGGTGCACAAATGGTTAATGTGGACAGTAAAATGGCAGATTGTAATTCCATTATAGTGACGTTTATGAGTGAGTTGCTCGGGTAAGATGTGAAATCTCTCCTAGAGATCATTAATGTATGGCTAACCTCTTTGACAGCTAATACAGGTGTGTGTTTAAAGATTTATCCAACTGTGCCCCAAAAAGTTGAAATGAGTGAGGACTGAAGGCAATGATATCAGTTAGTAAGCTCTCTCAGAGTTCAGTGAGAGGTAATGATTTCTGAATTGGAGTATGAATGGAAAGGATACAAAACTTGAGATATATGGAAAAGTATAATCTAATCTAATAATAGACAAATATGCAAATTGACCATACCTCCAACACACCCACAAGCCATGCCCACAAGCCACACCCACCATCCAATCAGAGCGAGTATGCAAATTAACCCAAACCAAGATGGCTACAGCCACAGAGAGCAAGGTTTCCTAGGTAACAGAGGAAGCCAAGCTTTCCGCCTGCCCTTTCCAGGCCTAAGCCTCCACTCAAGCTACAAAGTTTCAATTATAGAAGGTAAACAAATTCAAACAAATGGCGGCAGAATGGAGCTTGAGAGAGCAGGCCAGGGTTGCCGCCGGCACCAGGGGAAGCAAAGCTTTCTGCACACCCTGGCCGGGCCCACCCGCTTAAGGCAACAAAGTTTCAATTATAACCCCAACACAAATGGCTACCGGCCTCAGAGGGAGCCCCAGGCTTGGCTCTGCTCCAGGCTACAAAGTTTCAATTGTAGAAGGAAAATAAATTCCAGATACCAGGCCTCCGCTTGCGTTGCCAGGGGCGTGGCCCGCCTGCAAACCACCACAGACCCCTTGCTCAGGCCGCCCCACGCCCCAAGGGAACCCCCACCTGATCCGGGACACCCTTCAGGGCAAACCAGCTGGCCCCACCCTGTACCAGGCCTCTATCCTATCTAATAAAAGAGTAATATGCAGATTGATCATCACTGCAACACACAATATAGCTGCCCCCATGTGGTCAAAGATCCTGCTCCCATGTGGACACAAGATGGCCACCACAGATGGCCAGCAGGAGAGGGCAGTTGGGAGGCACCCGGCCTGCAAGGGAGGGCAGTTGAGAAGGACCAGGCCTGCAAGGGAGGGCAGTTGAGAGGGACCAGGCCTGCAAGAAAGGGCAGTTGGAGGTGATCAACCCTGCAGGAGAGGGCAGTTAGGAGTGACCAGGCCGGCAGAGGAGGGAAGTTGGGGGCAAATAGGCTGGCAGCGGAGTGGTTAGGGGGTGATCAGGCTGGTAGGCAGAAGCGGTTAGGGGCAATCAGGAAGGCAGGCAGGCAAGCAGTTGGGAGCCAGCAGTCCTGGATTGTGAGAGGGATGTCCGACTGCCCGTTTAGGCCCGATCCCAGTGGGATTGGGCCTAAACGGGCAGTCGGAAATCCCTCGAGGGGTCCCAGATTGGAGAGGGTACAGGCTGGGCTGAGGGACAACGCCCCTCTGTGCACGAATTTCGTGCACCAGGCCTCTAGTCTATAATAATAAAAGCATAGTATGCTAATTAGACCAGACATCCTTCTGGGATGCAGCCGGGGCTGCAGCCGCCACAGCTGCGAGGGAGGGATCCAGGTAGCCATGGCTGCAGAGGCCTACTCTTGCACAAATTTTGTGCATTAGGCCTCTAGTATAAAACAACATTGAGACTATGGGTGAAAGGAAATTTAAAAAATAAAAGGCAGATTTTTCATAAGGTATAAAGCCAGGATGAATGGAGATATTATTAATGGATAAAGACTCAGAGAAAAATTCTGATTCATGATTGAAAGAATAAAGAATATTAGTTCAATGGTAAGTTTACGTTGAGTTTGAGGTCCTCATTGGAGTATACAGGGGAAGATATCCCACAAGTGGAAATGACAGTGGAAATAGGATAGAGCATAGGACACGGTGAAAGTTTAGTATTCTCCATCAATAGTTCTCCAACGCATTCAAACTCTATACACAGGTTTTAGAAGGCAGTTTCTATTTCATTTCAAAGTTAGACTTTGTGTTCTTTAGAGGCTATGATTTGGTTTCAGGGGAGAATTTCTTACTTTATGAGTTTATTTACAACAGCCTGAAGACTGCTCATAAAACAGTCAGGATCCCAGTCAGAAGTTGCTCAGCCACTCTGCTGCATGCCTCCCAGAAAGGGTTGTTGAGAAAACTCAGGCCTATTAGCTACAGTCATTGAGGCCTCTGAATACCAGTGAGACACACACACAAAAACGTGATTACAGGGATTTAATAAGCAGCACTTCCGACCTTTCATTTCCCCCTTGGAATCTTTGTCTACAGGATGATTTAATAGCTGTCTCCAGCTTGGGCTCTCAGCAAGCATCTGATGTAACAATAACCATAACCTTTGACCGCTGCACTTGTTTCCTAGCAGAGAGGGTCTATAAAAACACTGAGATATGGCCCGTTTCACCCAGCAACAAACTTCAGCACCAGCAGCAGTGCCAAGGGGAGGCTCGCAAACTGAGGCATGCTTTAGTGCTGCCTGTTATCTGTAGCCATGCACCTCACCAAGGACGACCCAAATCAATAGAATATCTATGACTCAGACACATAGAAACATGAACAGACTGTTGAACCTCAGAGGCAAGGCAGGGGAGGGTGAGAGGGAAGAGATCAACCAATGAACTTAGATGCATATATGCATTACTTGTGGACATAGACAATGGGGTGGTACTGGCCTGGGAGTGGGGGGACAGGAGCAGGCTGGAAAAGGTTAATGGGGGGGAAAGGGGACCTATGTAATACTTTCAACAATAAAGATTTAAAAAATTGATACACACAATCTTGGTCTACACAGGTATTCTACAGTGTCTTAGGATCATTCTAAACATATAAAGAGAAATATATTCTAGAAGCATTGGAGAGAGAGTGCAATAGAGCAGAAAGCATCATTTCATTATTATAGAACAATGAGATACAGAGAAGCCGGGTAAGTTCTATCTACACACACAGAATGATTTGATTATCTCAGTGAACTCAGCCCATCAAGTCAGTTATATAAAAATTGCACCAGTTAAGAAAAATGTCATTATCATATGAAATTCAGTCAAATACGACTTTACCACGATTAAATTGATCTCCACCCATCAAAACAGTCACACTAGTCTGTAGGCACTACAGCCTCAACTTGTATACAAATTTCCTAATTCTGCCTAGCTCCGTGTTTCTTTCCATTAATGACGTCTACTTTAACTTTGGCCCCGGGAAAATATGTGTTGTGAAAAGTTCTGTCTCAGGTTTCATTTCCTCCTTAAGATGATGATTAGCAGCTAGCTTAGATGTGCCAGGCAACATATGACTGATTAACTTGGCAATGTACCTGAGTGATGACAGGCAAGCCGGGGTTCTTTATGGGACCCTGTAAACAAGTGTCCCTGTGCTGTGAGAGGTGCATGTGCTATGACTATCGCCGTCCTCATTCCTGCTGCCACGACCGGCTTCAATGTGGACAGAAGGGTAAGAGTTTTCTAGCTGGCAGCAATTCTGCTCACGGTGCCTAGCCTAAAGTAAATGCACTGAGAGATCCCGGCGCCAGGGCAGAGCACTGACAGCAGCTCCCACCCACGTGAAGAGGCCCCCGGAGGGGACGTTTTCTTGGGAATTTAGAATGTTATCTTCCAAACCAGCTTTGCCCCCTTCTCATGACAACTATAACCATTACTTTTTATTTTATTTTATTATTTTTAAATATATTTTATTGATTTTTTACAGAGAGGAAGAGAGAGGGATAGAGAGTTAGAAACATCGATGAGAGAGAAACATCGATCAGCTGCCTCCTGCACACCCCCTACTGGGGATGTGCCCGCAACCAAGGTACATGCCCTTGACCGGAATCGAACCTGGGACCCTTGAGTCCGTAGGCCGATGCTCTATCCACTGAGCCAAACCGGTTTCGGCTATAACCATTACTTTTTAAATAGCCGGAATATTTATACACCTTCTTATAAGTGTCGATGTGTTTCTTTCCTTTATTCAAAGCAAATTGACAAATACATGAATTATGTTAAAACATGGCATGGGCAAGAGGAATTCTTTTCACAACTTGTCTGATTTTAAAGCTCAGAATGTATTTTTTTTAATATTCTCCTTAAAAGGTGTTATGGACTGAATTGTGTCTCCTAAAATTAACACGGGGAAGCCCTAAATGCTAGTGTGACTATATGTGGAGATAGGACCCCTAAAGAGGAAACTAAGGTTAAGTGATATCATATGGGTGAACCCGAGTCCAGTATGTTATGACTGGTGTCCATACCGAAAGAGGAGGAAACACCGGGGAGGTGAGTGCATAGAAAAAAGGGCAGGTGAGGACGAGAGAATGTGGCCATCTGCAAGTCAAGGAGAAAGGCCTCAGGAGAATCCAAACCTTCCAGCACCTTGATCTTGGACTTGGGACCTCCAGAACTGTGAGAAATAAACTTCTGCTGGTTAAGCCACTGGTCTGTGGGGTTTTTGTTTGCCTCTCAGGTCCTTGACTCTCTATTTCTCAGAAAACAACTTTCTGTGCTCTTTGGGGCATATATGAGCAAAATGTAGCTTCCACACAGATTTTGAGTTCCATGTTTCAATTTCATCCAGTGAGAAAACTAACTCAACTCTCTCTTGGTCCAAATTCAAAAATCTGATTGGGCAAGTTGGATTCAGATGTCTACCCCTGGTCTAATTGGCTGCAGTCAGTGGAGCAGGAGCATGTAATGTGGTATGGACACAGATCCTGGGATCCACTGGTACTTACACACCGAGTTGAAATGATCTGTTTTATATCTTTCTCTCCAGTGGATTGCCATCCCCTAGAGCCATGGTCGGCAAACTGCGGCTCGTGAGCCACATGCGGCTCTTTGGCCCCTTGAGTGTGGCTCTTCCACATAATACCATGGTCTGGGCGAGTCTATGTTGAAGAAGTGGCGTTAGAAGAAGTTTGTTTAAAAAAATTTGGCTCTCAAAAGAAATTTCAATCGGTGTACTGTTGATATTTGGCTCTGTTGACTAATGAGTTTGCTGACCACTGACCTAGGGCTGGGATGAGGTTTTATTCAGGGTATTTTTTTTTTTTATCTTCATAGTCTAACATGATGTCTGGTACACAGAAAGTATTCAATATGCATTTGTAAAGCTCAAAAGTACAAGTAGGTACTAACTGCATCTGGACTAAGGTTATATTTATCCTTTGGGGAGCTATAACCAGAATATGTGAACATGGGCCAAATTTATTTATTTTTATTTATTTAAATCTTTATTTTTCAAGTACAGTCTATATCAACATTATTTTGTATTAGTTTCAGGGGTGCATAGTGTGACAATTATATACTTTACAAAGTGGAAACCCTGATATTTCAAGCACCCACCTGGCACCATACATAGTTATAACAGTATTATTGACTATATTCCACAGCCCCAGGACTATTTTGTAACTACCAATTTAATCTCTTCAAGTTTTTCACCCAACCCCTTAATTCTCTTCCCCTCTAGCAACCATCTCTGTATCTCTGTATCTATGAGTCTGTTTCTATTTTGTTTGTTTACTTAATTTGGATTCCACATATAAATAAATTCATGCGGTATTTATCTTTCTTTGTTTGATTTATTCCACATAGCATAATATCCTCTAGGTTCATCCATGCTATCACAAATGGTAAGATTTCATTATTTTTTATGATTGAGTAATACTTCATTATATACAGTGTATGTACCACCAATTTTAACCACTCATCTATCGATGGGCACTTGGGTTGCTTCCATATCTTGGCTATTGTAAATAACATTGCAATGAACATAGGGTGCATATATTCTTTCAGAATTAGTGTTTTTTGTTTTCTCAGATACATACCCAGAAGTTGGATTGTTGAGTCAAATAGCAGTTCCATTTTTAATTATTTGAGGAACCTCCATACTGTTTCTCCACAGTGGCTGCAACAATCTGCATTCCCACCAGCAGTGCAAGAGGGTTCCCATTTCTCCACATATTTGCCAACACTTGTTGTTTGTTGGTTTATTGATGATAGCCATTCTGACAGGTGTGAAGTGATATCTCATTATAGTTTTGATTTGCATTTCTTTAATGATTTGTGACATTGAACATTTTTTCATGTCTGTTGGCCATCTGTATGTCCTTTTTGGAGAAATGTGTATTCAAATCCTCTGTCCATTTTTTAAATTGGATTGTTTGTTTTTGTTTTGGTGTTAAGTAGTATGAGTTCTTTATATATTTTGGATATAATTCCTTATCACATGTATCATTGGCAAATATGTTCTCCATTCAGTGAGTTGTCTTTTCACTTGTTGATGGTTTTATTTGCTGTGCAAAAACTTTTAGTTTGATGTAGTCCCATATGTTTGTTTATTTTTGTTTCCCTCTCCAGAGGACATATATCAGAAAAAATATTGCTACAAGAAATGTCAGAGATTTACTGCCTATGTTTTCTTCTAGGATTTTTATGGCTTTGAGTCTAACATTTAGGTCTTTAATTCATTTGAGTTTATTCTTTTATACGGTGTAAGAACGTAGACTAGCATCATTTTTTGCATGTATCTGCCAAATTTTCTCAACACCATTTATCTAATAGAGTACCTTTATCCATTGTACATTCTTGCTTCCTTTGTCATTTATGATTTCACCATATAGGTGTGGGTTATTTATGGGCCCCCTATTCTATTCCATTGATCTATGTGTCCATTTTTATGCCAGTACATTGCTGTCTTGATTCCTATAACCTTGTAGTATAGTTTGATATCAGATAGTTTGATACCTCCAAGGTTGTTCTTCATTCCCCAGATTACTGTCGCTATTTGGGGTCTTTGTGGTTTCATACACATTTTTGGAGTATTCTAGTTCTGTGAAAAATGCCATTGCATTGAATCTGTAGATCGTTTTGGGTCATATTGACATTTTAATGGTGTTAATTTTTCCTCTCTTTGAACATGGTATATGCTTCCATTTATTTATGCCTTCTTCAGTTTCTTTCATCAGTGTTTCATAATTTTCCAAGCATAGTTCTTTTACCTCCTTGGTTAAATTTATTCCTAGGTATTGTTTTATGAAATTGAAAATGGGATTGTTTTCTTAGTTTTTCTTTCTAATAGTTCATTATTGGTATATAAAAACCAATTTCTGAGTATTTATTTTGTATTCTGTACTTTACTGAATTAATTTACCAATTCTAATAGATTTGTTTTTGTGTGTGTGGAATCTTTAAGGTTCTCTATATACACTATCATGTCATTTGCAAATAATGACAGTTTTACTCCTTCCTTTCCAATACTGTGTTGAATAAGAGTAGTGAAAGTGGACATCCCTGTCTTATTTTTGATCTTTTTGTAAAATATATTTTTATTTATTTCAGAGAGGAAGGGAGAGAGAGACAGAAACATCAATATCAATGATGAGAGGAATCATTGATCAGCTGCCTCCAGCACACCTCACACTGGGGATCAAGCCTGCAACCTAGGCATATGCCCTGACCGGGAATCGAACCATGACCTCCTGGTTCATAGGTCAACGCTCAACCACGGAGCCATGCCAGCCAGGCTCTTGTTCCTGATCTTAAGAAAAATGCCTTTCATTTTCCCTCATTGAATATGATGTTAGCTGTAAGTTTTTTTTTTTAATATACGGCCTTTATTATGTTGAGGAATGTGTTTAACATGGGCTGGACTTCAAAAATTCAAATCCAAAGGGACTATGGTTATGAGTATAGCAGATGGCATTATGTTGATAAATACAAGGTGCAGTTATAAAGGTGAGAGATTTAATCATGTTCCAGAAAGATAGGACTCTTAAGACTTGCCAGATGAAGTAGAGAATTAAGGTGATAATGATTTAAGTAAAAAAACAATTTGGTCTTTCTTACTTGAAGGTGAGTGTTAGATGAACACTCTATGGTATTTTATTATGGCAACCCTAGTGAACTAATACAAAGGGGAATTATCTCATCATTTCGTACCTTGAGTTTGACGGTGATTTTCAAGGACTTTGAAACAAATTAGAGCCTGTCAAAGAGATTTTAAATTAATTATTCATAAAAGCTACAGAACATCATGATACTACTGATTTCCAAAAGAGGACCTTGAAACCAAGACTAAAGATAAAATTATTGGAAATTGCTTTATTCTCTGTCTCACTTTATTTCTGGCATGGCTGAGCTGGAACACTGTCCTCTCAGTGTGTTTAGACTACCAAAGGTGTTACAGTTCAGTTTGAATTTCCCAAAAGTGATCCTTGAGTCTCTGCAATGTCCAGTAACTCACTTGTATTTATTTGAACAAAACTATGCGTTTATTCTAAGAAATAAAGTATTCATTAGGTATGTGACTTTTACTGAAGTTTTTGACTCATTTTCGCTGACCAGGATCATAACTATTTAATTATATTAACATTGCTGCTTTAATAAACATTTTAATTGCTCCCTCTAAATAGCCAGTAGTTGTAAATGTATGACGATCATATCTATTAAATAAAAACAGCACCACTAAGGCAATAAAATTTTTACTTTAGCTCAAATAGTGTCTTTATAAAAATAGAAGCAATGTTTTTTCTGACTATCTTATGAATGTATTTTCTGATGTAATTTTATTATTTATAGCTTCTTTTGGTTAGGTCATTATACAGCTAATTCTTGCAATTTGATTTTTTTGAACCTCTTTAAATACATTAAGATACTCTCATGAAATCTAATCTCTCTCTCCAACTAGACAGAAAGGGTTAGCATAATGGAAATAATGGGAAATTTTCACACATTTATTAGGTTCAAGGTTTTCCTAATCTGGCCATTTAAAAACTGTGGCTAGCCTGATATGGTTTGGGCATCAAAACCTTCTAAAAAGGAGTTGAAAGTAGGGCCATAAGTACTAGTTTGTGTTATTGAATCTTCATTAGCATCCTCAGTGAATTAAAGGGATAAGTGCTTCTTAAAAATTCTTCCTAGGTGACCTATGAGGCTGGAGAAAAAGAAACCAGAATAACAGAATCAAAGTCAGTATAAGCAATGAGCTACATCTCAAACAATTATGAAATAGTCACATTTGGATGCCATTCCACTTTATCTCTTTCTTTTTTCATTCTTTCCTGGTCCCCTTCCTTTCCTTCCCTTCCTTCCCTTCCTTCCCTTCCTTCCTCCCTTCCTTCCTTCCTTCCTTCCTTCCTTCCTTCCTTCCTTCCTTCCTTCCTTCCTTCCTTTCTCCCTCCCTCCCTCCCTCCCTCCCTCCCTCTCCTTCCTTCCTTCCTTCCTTCCTTCCTTCCTTCCTTCCTTCCTTCCTTCCTTCTCTTCCTTCCTTCCTTCCTTCCTCCTCTCCTTCCTTCCTTCCTTCCTACCTTCCTTCCTTCCTTCCTTCCTTCCTTCCTTCCTCCCTCCCTCCCTCCCTCTCCTCCCTCCCTCTCCTCCCTCCCTCTCCTCCCTCCCTCTCCTTCCTTCCTTCCTTCCTTCCTTCCTTCCTTCCTTCCTTCCTTCCTTCCTTCCTTTCTTCCTTCCTTCCTTCCTTCCTTCCTTCCTTTCTTCCTCATATACATCTTTCTTGCACAGTGTCAGTTCCCACACAGGAGTGTTTGTCTGAACAAGACTGGGATATGTTCTGGACCTTACATTAATGATAACTCCTATCACAAATTATCTCCCTATTTTTTCTCTCAGTGCAGTGATGTTCGTCTCTTAATATGTTAGTGAAAATTGGTTTAATTATTTGGTATTATCTTCTATGAGATAAGATATTGTGTATGAATTACATTTGAACCGAAATTTGAAAAACCAATTCTTAATTAGAAAAGACTTCTTAAAAGAATAATCTAATTCTTTATCAGCCTAGTAGAATAAAGAGTTTTCTATTTTATGGGTCTTTTAAGACTACCTTCTCCCACCCAACCACAGTAACTAGGTCCCTTTGAAACCCATTCCAGTACTTTTGTTATCTGCCAGTGTTGCATCTGATAATTGACGCCTGCTAGTGGCATAGGGGCCATGTAGGATGGGTCTCGGCATAGGATCGAAGAACAACCAACATTCTTTAAATTCTAAGGTAAGGAAATATACAAATATTTACAGTATTAGTCTGGCTTAGTTCATTTTACTGTGTTAACAGGCAACCACAAAGACATTATACCTGAATACAACAAAAATAATTTCTCGTTCACCCAACATGTCAAGAATGAGTTAGAAGGGGCTTGACTCCATAGTCACACAGAGCACAGGCTGTTGTAAGTTTCACAACCTTTGATCTATACTCTATGGAACATGTGGCCTTCTTGGTTACAGCAGCAGGTCAGAGATTGATATTGTACATGGACTTGACACAATCTCTGCCAGTACATTACATACATCACTTTCCCTCATGACCTATTTCCAGGACTAGTCACAGTAACCTGCCCTATTATAAGCATATGGAAAAGTGAACTCCAGCCATGTGCCCAGCAGGAGAAAAGAGTTAGAAAAGAACTGTGTAAACATTTTCTCTCTTTTCCGTGTCTAGTACGGCTAGAGAGCAGGTCCAATTCCTGAGTAGAGGAGGCTGGGGATTGAGAAATAAAAGAAAGAGACAAGACACAGAGATAGAAAGAAAAGCTGGGGCCGGGTGGACCTCTGCCCTCTTCTGATGGAGAGATGTGACCCAGAGCCAATGAAGCGTGTTTATTTTATACCTCCAAATACCAGGAAGTTTCACCAAAAGGTCAAGACAAAGGAGATTATTTGTATTCTTGAGTAGGCCCTGAGCATTCCTGTTGCTAGGCTGGATTTAGATATCAAAATCCACTTCCCCACACCAGGGGATGAAGTGAAGGTCAAGCTGACAACACCCTTGCCTTTTTGGCAAGGCATGTTCTCAGGGCGTGGCTTTGCTGACGCCACTGGGTTCAGCTGACAATAATTAAAGACTGCCCATGTGCCTTCCCAGGGGCCCCTCTACAGAACTGCATATGGGTGAACAACAAAACTTTCTACCAATAATGCATCTTGTCAGGCTCCCTAGTAGAGTGATATGAATTGATAATTTTAAACTACATATAAGCAATTTAAAGCAACTAAGAAGTGTTATATATGTAAAATCACTTTCTAAAACAAACATACCCAGTAATATATATTCACTTTGGTACCTCTGCAAGGATACAGACATATAAATGTTACAACTCAAGATACTCTTTTGGAAAATCCATCTTGAAAATTATTTCCAGATTCAGTTATTTAGTATATACCATTGATGACTTTCACTTCATAATTTACTAATCAAAGATAGAATTATTCACTTGATAATTTGCCTATGCTTGAGGCTTGACTCCATATTTTATTTATATGTGTATGTATATATTTCACTTATCTCTTTAAAAATAAGCAAAAATATTTAATTCAGACTCTGAAGAAAATTCAAACTAGCAAATTTCTAGAAACGTGTTAACAACTTGATCATAGACCGTATAGTTGACTTCCTCTAGTGCCCACCTGAAGAGTATACATTTGAAAGTACAATGCTAGTTTCAACTTTTTATTTGGAACCTATTTTTTCTTAATTTTATAATTATATTTATTTAAAAAGTTAATTCACGAGGATATTTAGCAAATCAGTAAAATTTAAAAGCCCACACAGAACTCGGATGTGAATATAGATTGTTAATGAGCAAGCTGATTGGCACCGCGTAGCCTCCTGTTTTGTGTGGGCAGCAGCTTTTCATTCCTCTAACATTCATAATAAAGCAAAGTTACAAGAAAAGCCTAAAATGAAATATGAGAATTTTGAAAGGCATAATCCTCATCACAAAAAAATGACACAAAGGCAAAACAAATCATAATGATTAACTACTTCACATTATCACCAATAGAGTTATTCTAACACACAAAGAGTAGTTAAAGGCAAATGATGAGTATAAGGAGATAGACTCACAGGCAACTGTTAATTCCTGTTAAACTTTACATTTTTTTGTACTTAAAGGTTTCTATACCTACAAGAGATTTTCAAGACAACCTATGCAATATAAACTTTACATATTGATCTTACTTTCATTTTATTCCTCAGAAACATGAGGCCCAGATTTACTCTAACCAACAAAACGGTGCCACTTGTCCCAGTGACAACCAAGAGACCCTGCACAATCTAACATCACATTAATACAACACAGTCCAGCTACCCTCATTTTCTTTCAAAAATATCTGTCTTGCCCTGTTGGCATGAGTCAGTGGTTGAGCGTTGACCTATGAAGCAGGAGGTCATGGTTTGATTCCTGTTAGGGCCACATGCCCAGGTTGCATGCTTGATTTCCAGGGGACAGTGTGCAGGAAGCAGCTGATCAATGATTATCTCCCATAATCGATCTCTCTTCTCCTCCTCCTCCTCCTCCTCCTCCTCCTCCTCCTCCCGTCCTCTCTGAAATAAATAAAAATATATTTAAACAAAGCAAAACAAAAATATTTGTATTGATTCAGATAACCTAAAATAAGAATTACTTATTTTAGAAAGGCAAGTTTAGCTTTGAAATTACATGAAAAACCTCAGGTATGAAGATTCAACAAGGTAAGATGCCACTTTAGAAGTCTATGCTAGTGACCTCCCAGGATGTCAGACCATCTTTACAAGGGCCAGATTTTAGCACAGCTGTCCCAATGGTATTGGGTACCATGCAGCATGATAGGTGTTTTGTGTCCATGCTCTAGAATCTGGCTAATATAAAGGTCTTCTGAGGTCATGGAATGTCACTGGTATTTCTCTGACAGGATATTCAGATCTTCCTGATGTTAGCTACTCAAAGATCTTCAGTCTGTTCAGCAAAGATTTCCTGGAAAATCAGAATGGTGTCACAGGGGTTCTATGAGAAATAAATCCAGTTCATACATGAATCCCTGGAGATCTTGAGACACTTTGGTTAAAGGCATTTGAATGCTTTAGAGAGGTCAGTGCTCTACTTGAAGAAGAGACCACATTAATTACAAAGCACTTCATCAGAAAGATATACTGCCAAGAAGCGAGGTTTTCAAAATTCTTTTTTTCTTACTTGCTTTTATCCATAAAAAGCTTTGGTAGGCTGCTGCTATGTAACTAAAGCCTGCAGAAGTTTATAATTCTTCACTAGGGGTGTGATGGTAAGTGTGATGTGTCAAATGGGCTAGGATACAGTCCTCAGTGATTCAAACAAACACTGATGTAGGTGTTGCTAAGAAAGTGTTTCGTTCCTGTGATTGAACTATAACCACTTGACTTGAATAAGGAAGATTATCCCAGATAATCTTGATGGACCTGATTCAATCAGTGGAAAAGCCTTAAGAGTGGAGCTCAGACTTCCATGATGAAGAAAAATTTACACTGGTGGGCAGTGGCTGGCTATATCAGCCGGCCCTTCCAGGTGGCCTGCCCTTCAGATTCTGGACTTGTCTAGTCAGCCTCACAATAAATGGAGCTTCCTACTGGTTGCTTCTCTGATTAAACCCTGGCTAACACAACCTACCCAGTATTTGGGATAGATCTTAGACTCCTCAGAAGTAATCACTGTGTAAACTGGGAGCATTGCATTATTGGCAGTTTATGGTGGTAATAGTTTACAAAAGTACTACTTATAGACTGAACAGCTACATAGAAATATCAGGCATCGGCTTGCTCACTTCTGGTTCCATAAAGTCATCCTGCAAACAGCAGAATAATCTTTTTGAACCAGTCTAGGCATTCTTATCTCTGCAAACATTTTTATTTAAACATGAAAGACAGTTGTTTCAGGCATGACACACTTTTCCTTTTCATGGCTTCACACATCTAGAGTATGTCCCCTTTCCCAAAGGGAGAGGAAACTGCCAGCTTCATTACAAAGTAAATCGAAGTATTACTAGCTTATTTTAGAGTCTGTACAAGAGACGATATTTCATCAGACTTTTGTACTCTACTTTTTAAAAATATGCTTTTTATTGATTTTAGAGAAGTAGGAAAGGAAGGAAAGAGAGAGGGAGAGAGAGATAGAGAAAAATCAATCAGTTGCCTCCTGTACTTGCCCCAACCGGGGATGAACCCACAACCTGCTCTTGTGCCCTGACCAGGAATTGAACCAAAGACCTTTCGGTGCAGAGAATGATGCTTAACCAACTGAGCCGCACCAGCCAGGGAAGAACTCTAGTTTTTAAAAAAGCTGACAGAATTTTCGGTAGCAGTATCATGGTATGGCATGGTATTCTAGATTTTGGATTAACCTAAAAGATCCAGATGACCAACTTGAGATGCAGTATATGTGCTTGGTCACCTGTCAGAATTCCTAGTTATGCATCAACAGCATTCAGACCTCGGCTTTCCTGATGGGGCAATGTGGAGATGTGGATGCCACACCACCATGCTTCATTTTAGCACACTTTTATATCTTGTCCAAGTTTGAATTTTCTTTGTAGTAATTTTTTCCCAAAAAATGAAGAGTTTTGCCAAATCAATCAATATGTTTCTTTTTATAATAAGACCATAGTCGATCTCTGTCATTTCTTCTTTGAGCTTTGGCTACCAGGGAGTTGCAGAATAAAATTTAGTTTCCAAATATGGTTTATCTCTTAGATTTATTTTATTATTTTATTTTACAGCTTCCTCTATGGTTTCAAATGTTGTCTTTTTATTTAAATGGTCTGAGAAACAGAGGCTGAGTTGAATACTTGGCCTCAGGTTGTCTCTTATGAAGTCATTCTAGGGAGGAGGAGTGAGGGAGCAGAGACAGGGAAGTGGTTGGTGAATAGCATCTTCCCAACATTACCACGGTGGGCAGGAGGGCTCAGTGTCTTCAGATTCTCATAAGTGTACAGCATTCCCCTCTGAAATGCCCCTGAAGGATGAGTTTGGAGTCTTTATCCAGTGAAACAAATTCATATACAAAGAAGACTTATCCCTTAGATTATTCACTCGCTCTTGTCTCATATTGATGGAGGCTCCTAGGTTATTCTTGCTGGGTGAGGCTTCGGGTAGAAAGCCTTGACATAGGATGCTAAGGATGTCAGGTAATCTGAATCCCCACTACTGCTGCGGCTGAACTCAAAAGTGGGCCAAGGAGACAGATACAGGGCCCCCAGGGCATCTGCTCAGTCATAGAGTGGGTGTGCCTTTTGGTACAGCACGCTCAGTCTTTTGGAAAATAGTTGAAGAGGAAATGAAAATATACACACACACACAATAATTACTTCCAAGTCTACTTGCAAATGCTTTCTTATTTTAGGCACACTGAGTTTGGAGTTAGAATTATAATGAAGAGGAAGGAATGAAGTGAATGAGAAGTTTTATAGGTAGAAAGTGAAATGAATGCATGGAAAAGTATTGGGACAAATGTACATTCCGTGGTTGTACTGGAATGGAAGGAAAGGATTCATATATTCTGCAAAGGCTTCACTTAAATTAGCTAAAAGCATTGCTTCCTCTTTCATGGAGGAAATAGAAACAACCAGATGATTCCTTTAAAATACTCCTCACACTGGTAAACTGCCCATTCACATGCCTGTGTGACCACAGAATTCACCTTACATCTCACCTGTATGCCCTCCTATGAAGGACCTTCCCATCTCCCTTCTCCCACCTGCTCATAGATATGGCTCCAATGATGCCCCCTCTCTCTTGAATCGTTACTTTCAATCAGGAAAGAAAAAGCAATAATATTATTCATTCAAGAAAAAACAAAAAATAAAAACCCGTGGCCTACTTTCCCCCTGAATTCACTGCATCATTTCTCTGCTTATCTTTACTACAGAAAACGTTCAAAGACTGGTCTCTGTGCCTTGCTTGAAGTTTTTCTTCTTCCATTTTCCTTAAATCCATGCCACCGATGCTGTCACCACCAATCCGCTGAAATGACTTGCACATGTACTAAGTTAGGGTCACTTTTCAGTCCTCCCCGCACACTGACTACCATCAGATTGGACACAGTTAATCACCCAGCTGTCACTCAGCTCCCAGGACACCAGCCTTTCTGAGTTTTCCTCCTACTTCATGCTCACTCCTTTTCTCAGGGCCTGCTCATAGGTGAGAGGAGGATGATTGAAAGCAACAACCATGAAACTTCCCAAAAAGGCTGGTTAAAGATGTAAACAGGGAGTGAATATGGAATCTGGGGCAATTTAGGGTATGAGATACCTTTATGTGGTGGATCTGCTCAATGGGACAGCAGTCGTAACTCACAGCCCTCCTCAGGTGCAGGTGAAATGTAATCCTATGTTCCTAAAAGTGCCCAGGGACTAAGGAGAGAATACAAATAATAATAATAATTTTAAAATTCAAATCTATTAACTAATATAATTATTTTAATATAAATCCTTTAATAACCAATATATATTTGTAAGAAGCCAACACAGATTTTATAAAGCACCACTTCTGGCCTTCTCATTGCTATTTGGCCTGTACATTTTTCTCCTGAGTCTGATAGAAGTCTAAATGACAACTTTTCTAGAATCACTGAAGAAACTGTACATTCTTGGCAGGAGAGGAAACCACACATTAGAGAAGACAAGCCCATCAATGTGGAGCTTGAATGGAGAATATGAGTGGTTTCAAATCTATGGTCATCTATTCAGACAGTTGTGGGAAGGTAAAGAATAAGACTTTGAGGATCCTCATGAAGTGATCAGGAGTACAGGACAGAAAGATTAAAAAACCTACCTGCCTATTCATATAGGGAAAAAAAAAAAAAAAGAGGAAGTGTCAGAGACCCCAATGAAAAGACTGGAGAGCTCAAAATATAGAGTATCTCTAGGAGATGCATGGCAGTATGATGGAAGAAGAATGTCTGAGCAATTCCCAGGGAAGAAAGAATGAACCTCCCATGAACAAGATGTGTTGGCCACAATATACTTCTAGTTGTTCATACAAAAAGTGTCAATAACATATATGTATCAGGAAAAAAATAACATATATGTATCAGGAGGCATATTTCCATTCAACACATTCTCAACCCATGAGTCATAAAAAATTAATTTACTAGTATGAGACAGTTCCCATAAATTATTCTTTAAAGACATCTGCTAAAAGATTTCCCCCAAGCAGATTCAGAAAAATATAATTAAAGCATGCATGTGGAATGCTTGGAGCCATTTTTATGAGTTCCTTGTGGAGCTACAGCTGTCTGGGTAAGGTAAAACATTGCCAAATTATATTCACACTCATCCCCTGACCAGGATCACAAAATAGTATTAAAATTCAAAGCTGTGTGCATATGGGCAAAATTTCACCCAATTCAAGGAGATCTCTCTGAAGGAAGCAGAAAACAGGAAGTATTTCAGTGCTGATTTCAGGGTTCAGAGGGAAACAATGGATGCAGCTGAAAAAGCACCTCAACTCTGGAGAGTGCAGACCCCCTGAGCTCCCACTGAACCCAGCTTATTCCCCTGAAGGAAGAGTCTAACTGACTTGGAATATTGAGGAAACCAGACTTGCCTTGGAAGGCGGAAGCAATGTTCCTTCCTTAGACACATTCTACCAGACTACAGTTCCCAGACAGAAGTTTTGAATCATTTTATCATAATGCTTCATTTTTAAGGACATAGCGAACTGAGCACATCATTGGTACCAAAGATAATCCCAATGTGAGAAAATGCATAATCGTTCTTTTGAAACTACTGGAGGGGAAAAACACAGTGCTGCATTCCAATGACTTCAAACAAGAACATGGAGCATGTATAGGGAAAATCTGGCAACGCTATGGTGGGAATCTATTTTCATAACTTGTTTTTCTAGTGATCTGCCTATCTCTTTGACCTTCAGTTCTTGACTAGATGTAGGACTTGCTTTTTGCCTACGCATAAAATTTATTGTGCTTTTCTATTCAGTATCCATTGCTTTTCAAGGCATAAAATTTATTGTGCTTTTCTATTCAGTATCCATTCATCTAAACAAATATAGATTTTAGTTAGTTATATTTATAAACTAGAGGCCCAGTGCATGAAATTCTGCACTTGAAGTGGGGAAGGGTCCTTCAGCCTGGTCTGCACCCTCTTGCAGTCCGAGAGCCCTTGGGGGATGTCCAACTGACAGCCTGGCCAGCACCCTCCCGCAGCCCTTCCCCCCTCCTCTTTCCCTTGCCACTATGCTGCCACCAGGGCCTGCCGGCTGGGGGGAAGGATGACGCCTGCTGGCAGGGGAGAGAAACGGGGCAGGGGGGAAGGACTGCAGGAGGTTTGCTTGCCAGGGGGAGGGATGGCAGGAGGTTGGCTACTGGCCCCAAGGAGGGAGCCGGCCCTCGGCCCCCCTGAGAAAGGTGCCACGTCCGTTGCCACCCACCCATCTGGTGATCGGGGCCTGCTGTCTGTGGGGAGGGACTGTGGGAGATTGGCCAGTCGGGGGCGGTTGTCTATGGGAGCGCACTGACCACCTGGGGCAGCTCCTGTGTTGAGCATCTGCCCCCTGGTGGTCAGTGCACATCATAGTGATTGGTCGTTTCGGTTGTTCCGGTTGTTTGGTCATAACAGCTTTTATATGTAGATATTATGACAAATCCACTTTATTTAGTAAAAGTTATAACTAAGTCATTACATAGGTTAATGAGCAAAAATTCTAATGTTAGACTTAATTCAGGATTGATTCTCATTCCCTATTCCCTTCCTTACACCATACAGAAGCCATTTCCTGCTAGGTATTATGGGTGAGTTGACTTGATAGGGTGACTTAGGGTGACTAAAAATGAAGACCTTCCACATGAGTTTTCCTTTTTTTTTTTTTTTTTTTAGAGAGAGTGGAAGGGAGGCAGAGAGACAGGGAGAGCAAACCATTGATGGGAATCAATATAAGAAAGAGAGATTGATTGGTTGCCTCCTGCACATGCCCCGACCAGGACCAGGGACCAAGCCTGGAATGGAGGAATGTGCCCTTGACAGGAATCAAATGTGGGACCCTTCAGTCTGCAGGCTGACACTATCCACTGAGCCAAACTGGCAAGGGCCCACGTCGGTTTTCTTACTGCAGGGACTGCTTTCTATTCTCTGTCTTCTGCCTTTGAGAGTATGCAGGACAGGGACTGTAGCCAGGAGCTGCAGCCTGATACCTGGCTTTTTCTGACCAGATCATCAGAGGGCACAGGGTTTGCTTCCTCACCTCACTTGAGCTACATCCTTTGTCCTTCCCTTAATTCCTTTTCTTTTTCTTTCGAGTTTCCTTTGGGGTCTTTTTTCCCATTGGTCCCAACGGGCTACACATCAAGGATGAAAAGCCCTCGACATCCCACCGACTCAGGGAAAAATACACCAGAGAGGGAACTATTTGATGAGCTGGAGAGTCTGTCATAACAAGTGCAGTCACTGATGGGCAGTGAGAATTCTTTCAAGTCTTAGTGTGTAAAGTTATAAATGTCTCTAGTCATCATTTCAAAAGCAACCTCCCTACTTGGTACCCATTCTTTCAATATTTCACTATCATTTTTCATTATTATTCTAGGAAATCATTTGGATTAAAACAGGATGTTTATAGAAAGTCCCCTTGCTTTTACCCAATAAGGCTTTTGGAGTCCTAGACATACTTCTGCCATGAACTTAGTGCCCTTATACCAAGAAATGTTGACTGCTTTCACTGAGTGCCAGCTCACCAGCCTGCCTCACATTTCTGCTCACAGGTCTTTATTTTATTCAATTTTTCTTTACCATAAAATAAGGATGTAAAAATGAGATGTGAATCTACATATAATTTATACTGGAAAAATCCATGTTATTTCTCTTCTATTTTGAAAAATTTCCCAGCCTCCTCTCCTCATTTGTGACCTTTATTTTCACCAAATGTTTTAATGTTGAATCATTAGAAAATAAAAATATATATAACTTTTAATGTCTCCCCCATTGTTAATATCTTGGCTATAGTACAATTAAAACTAGGAAATTGACATTGATACAATCCATAGAGCTGATTCTGATTTTAGCAGCCATACGTGGACTTGTTTGTTCGTGTATAGTTTCCTGTAGTTTTCTCATGAGTAGCTCTGTGTGACCATGACTATAATCAACATACTTAAACATATGACCACCATAAGATTCCCTTGTCCTACCCCTTTAATAACCACATCTGCCCAGTCTCAATACCATGCCTAACTCCTGGCAGCCACCAATCTGGTCTTCATATCTATAATTATGTCACTTCACAAATGTTACATAAGCGGACTCATGAGTGGATCCAAAGTCTATCCTCTTGAGATTGGTTTTTTGCATTTAGCATAATTTCCTTGTGGTTTATCTAAGTTGTCTACATCAGTGGCTCTTTCTTTGTAACCACCTGGGTTGTTTTCAGTTCTGGATTATTAAAAAAGAAAAAGTAGCTGCTATAAACATTCATGTACACATTTCTGCATGATTAAAAACAATTCTCTGTGATATATGTCTGGTCATGTGGTAAGTTTAATTTTAGTACGGAAAGTAACTCCCAGCTGTTTTCCAGCGTGGCTGTACCATTTTACATTCCAAAAGGCAATGGGTGAATGATCTAGCTTCTTTAGTGTTGTTTTGTTTTTGTTTTAGCTCTTCTGATAGGTGTGTTCTAATATTTTGGTTTTCATTTGCATTTCTCTCATAACTAATGAGGACAATGACAACGATGATGGTGATAGGAATATTTTTCCTAGCTCCTTTGAGTATGTTGGGAGACCCTGCTTTTGTTGATCCTCACATGGTGTTGAACATCTTTTCATGTGCTTAATTTTCATCTGTGTATTCTGTTCCATTAATTATCTATGTGTACCTTTTGCTAATTTTTAATTGGGTTGTTTGTTTTTTTAATTAATGCTGAGTTTTGAGAGTTCTTCATATATTTTAAATACAAGTCTTTTTTGTATATATGATTTGCAAAAATTGTTCCAGCTAGGATACCTCACTTTTAAAGAAAATAGATATAGTCTACTGATTCATAAAATTAAACAGAAAGTCCAAGGCTAGCAGTGACATGTATAGTAACAAAAAATATTATGCTATCAGTTTTAAAAGTAGATTTATATAATATAAGGAAGAAAATTAAAAAGAATCTCTATTATTCAATTGCTAAGATTTATTATGAAGAAGTAATCAGAAAACTTTAAGTTGTATGCTGCCTAACAATATGAATTATGACATTGCTTTTAATAGTCTACATTTAGACTCAAACCTTAATAGATCAAAGGTATTCACAGTATTGCCTACTTTCTAATGTTGGTCTGAAAACTAGTTTTTAGTAAGTCCATGACATGATAAGGTAAGGAATTGAGAGTAAGCATTAAACTTCTACAGCAATTTGACAAGGTAATTTTCTATCTGTTGAACTTAATATTTAAAAAATAGCCAGGCCAGTGTGGCCCAGTGGTTGAGCATCATCAACCTATGAACCAGGAGGTCATGGTTAGATTCCCAGTTGGGGCACATGCCCAGGTTACGGGCTCGATCTCTGGGGGGTGGGAGGGTGTGCAGAAAGTAGCCAATCAATGATTCTCTCTCATTGTTGATGTTTCTATCTCTCTCCCCTCTCACTTCCTCTCTGAAATCAATAAAAATATATTTGGAAAAAAAGTAGAGGCATGCATTTGATGCTGATTTTTCTTTTCTTATTTTTTGTCATTTATTTTTATTGACATTTAATTGGTCATAAAAGTAGTACTCCACTAAAGACTGAAATTTTTTTTTAAATTTTCTTTATCACAGATAGTTTAAGAAGCAGTGACTGGGCCAGGGCTTCCCAGCCTACATCATTTCATATCACAGAAAAAAAAAAAAAAAGTTGGTATTTTTGTAGAGGAAACTGGAGTAAAATCATGGGCATTTAATTGCTTTTAAATGGTTTTGAATAAAAAAACATTTTATACTATATATTTATGATAAAAAGCAGCATTCAAAATAGGAAAGACATTGTTTAACCAAATAAAAATATTTTCCAATTATTTTTAAATGAGAAATTTGAGTTTATTTTTGTGAAGGTGGTCCTTTGTATCAGGACACAAAAGTCCTCAATCTATATTTGAGGAATTTAACAAGTTTTCCTTTTCTTCAACCAACAAACAAAAACTAGAAATTATTTGTTGGAGAATCCTAATTGACTTTTAACTCAACTTGACTGTTTTCATGTCAAGCACCTCAAAATACTCAGGATGCTCTAATTTGCAGAATGGTCATGCTTCAGTTCCTTGAACCCACCACTCAAAAGGCACAAGAACAAGTGGACAGAATTTTCTGATGTGTGGAGACAGAAATGGAAGGTGCTACCTGGAGCTGCTGTGACTGGGTCCCCCTTTCTGGTGGCCTCCTTTCCTCTCTCTCACATCTAGCCATGTGTTGGTCTTTTCAGCATGCTCCTTGGCACTTACAATATAAACTCCTTTAACAGCGCCACTGGCCTTGGGACACAATGGGCACTGTGGTGAGCTCTGCAGCTGGATGCTGGTAGAGGACGTCCAGGTAGGCGAGCAGCTCCTGACGTTTTCACCTGTCATCACAGAACAGCTTGTGCATGAGGCACCCATTCTGCTCACAGCTGATCAGAACAACAAGCCACCTCCTTGATCACTGCCCTGCTCCAACAAGCTCCAAATAGGGCTGCTCACAGCCAGAGCTGCTGAACCAAATTCTTCCCTGCTCTGTCGGGCCCTCCCAAGTTGCCACAAGAGCAGAAAAGATGGGGATTTCCTGGATCTTCATTTTGAGTCTCCACACACCTGTTTGCAAACTCTGCACCAGGCTATGTGCTCTTTAAAGCAGGAATCATCTCTACCTTGCTCACTGTAGTACCACAAAGTTCCGCACAGTTACCTCTCACATAGGATGTACTCAGTAAAGAATTGTTGAATGAGTGAATTTCCATTGACACATGACTGGCTACATAAGTATGGCCTGTCCATTCATGGAATACTATACAGCCTCTAAATTGAATGATACGTATATTGAAGGAAGCTGTCAATAAATGGCATTGGGTGAAAAAAAATCAAATTGCCCAATAGCATACATAATATAACCCAATTTACATAAAATATACATGGATTTGATTGTACATTTAGAGATGCCATGAAGAATATTAATAATTTGAATTTGGTCTTATTTTAAATTTTCAGATTCTTTCTGGTTGTTTTAAAGTGCTTTGCATACACTGCATTTCTAAGTGCTTTACAACTGTTGTCCCAGTGATATTCAGTTTGAAAATATCATGGAACTATGATTATTAATGACAGAATTCAGAGATTAAAAAACTGTTAGCCCAAAATATTTATCAAACAAGATCACAATTCAATTATAACAGCAGAGTTTGAAAATTTTATATAAGAAAACTTGGGAAATATAACAACCACGGTGGATAAAATCAGACCAATCAAGAGATAAAGTACTCAGAAGTTGAGAAGCTTTGGGAAAAGAACTGGTAATGACCATTGAATCAATTGAACATACAACCAATATTAAAAAAACTATGAGAATTATGTCTACAGAAATTTTAAAAATATTGAAAAGCAATAGTGATAATAAAACCAACAACAACAATATTTGAGGAAACGAAGCGGTAAGAGAATGTAAGATTTCTAAGCTCCTTACCAGGGAGTTAATTTTTCATGAAATTAGGGGAAAAAAGAAATTTAAAAAAATTTTGACTATAACATTTTTTTGTTTGTTTGCTCCACCTCTTGGGTTGAGGAAGCATTGCTCTAAAGTTGAGCATTTCCTTCACTTCAAATTCAGTTTCCTCATTTTTTTATTTTTAGATTTAACTTTAAAATTTTATTGAAATTGTACATATCCTATCTAATAAAGATGGGTATGCAAATTGACCATAACTCTGCAACAAAGATGGTGGCACCCACAGCCAATAAGGAGGGAATGTGCAAATTGATGCGACAAGGCGAGAGGCGGGAGGCGGCTCTGGCTGGAGCAAAGGCGGTGCCGGTAGCCAGGGGAAGGAAGGCCTATTCTTGCACGAATGTTTGTGCATCAGGCCTCTAGTAGGATGATTACAATATTATAAAATTAATCCTATGTATAGTGCTGGAGTATACATGTATGTACGTTTCCTATATTTCCTCTCCATCTTTCTGATAGTCCATCTTTTTCTCCATATAAATGCATAGACAATATTTAATGATGCTCACCCAGTGCTAATTGTAGTTATTTTATGGTGGCGGGATTTGGGGTCATTTTTATATCTTCTTTGTATTTTTTAGAATTATTTGAATTTCCCATGACAAACTCATGTTTTTTAATAAAAAAGAATAAGATCCTTGTTTATAAGAAAAAAAAATACCATAAAATGATACCATTCTTACATTCTAGTAGCCTTTCAAGACTGTGACCACATTTTAAAAGAAAGTATCAAACTATGCAACAGATGGCATTCTTGCAATGCAAGAGTCATTTCCTTAGTTTCTCTGAAAACCAAATATATCTGTAACTAAAAATAAACCTCTTATTATGATGTCATTTATGTTTCTGAGATGGTAAACTAAGTAAGACCTTCTAAGTAGTCCATGGTTTTTCTCACAAATGATGTTTGCTTTTTAGTAGAATCATAAAAGTTTGAATTTTTATAAGAACTTTTTCCAGAGAGGATAATGAGGTCATCCTTGCTTTATGAAAGCTATGAGAAATCTGAAAAATCATTGGTAGAAAAATAACTTTCAATGAGGCTGGTCGGTGTTCAAAGGATCCTGTGAGCAGCAGTGGGGACCAGCAGGAGAGGAAGTGATTCGTCATGTTCAGGGGCATCAACTCACGAGCCTGAGTCACGGGCTCGGGCCTCCCAGGAGCTGCGGTTCGAGCTGCTGTTACCGATTCACTTTTTTCCAATATGAGCAGAGGAATATTCATCTGTTTCTGTGGTGATGGAGGCTTTCACAATATCCTCTGGCCAAAGCAATGAAACCACAGCCATAATGATTTCAGACTCAAACTATCCAGCAGCAGCAACAACAGCAAAAACACAGCAGCAGCCAATTCCCAGATTCACTCATGTGAATGCTTCCTAGTATTAGCTAATTATCAAGGGGATTTTTATGGGAAACCAAAGCAAGAATGTTGTGGAGCTTCTGCGGATGCTGTTTTTCTTTGCTTGGATCTGAAGAAGAAATGGAATGCCAGGGCAGTAGGGTTTATGCCTGGGGAGCAGGGATAGAAATGTGAGCATTCTAAGAGGGTCTTAGCCTGTGGCTTTGATGCTTAGTCCCATGACTCTTGGTGAGTCACCTAACCTCTTCCTGTCCCCTCCCACCTATTCACCTCCAAACGTCCCATTAGAGAAAAGGATGATATGCTAAATAAATGTTCTCAAAGTGTTTTCTTCTGAGACATGCATAATAGATGACTTTTGCATGTGACATTATCTCTTGAGCGAATTCATATTTTCACATAAAAGAAAATCTGTTGGGAAATAAAACAAGTAATGCGACAGGCAGACCAAGGCACAGATAAAATAGATCATGGCTTATGTTGAATTCCCTGTATATTAGTTAGAACTCCATCCCTTCTCTCCCACTGAAGGAAATATATTGGAATGCAAGTGAATGAGAAGGGTGAAATTATAAGAAGAAATGGGTTCCACACTAATTTATATGCCAATAATTCTGTCTGATCTTAAGGCACAATAAGTTTTTTTTTAATTCTTTATTGTTTAGAGTATTACATATAGTATTACATATGTGTCCTTTCTCCCCAATTAACCTTTCCCTGGCCACCCCCACACCCTAGCACATGTCCTTAGAGGGTGAGAGCAAGGCACAATGAGTTTTTACAGATAAATAAGAAGAAAAAAAACCATTTTTTCTAAAAAGAGCAAGTGAAAAAGGGTATTTTGTAAAAACAGAACTATACATGTATAAAGAGACTTCAAAAGGTCCTCAAAATTACAGAAGAATATATATTTTTAAATTTGTAATATTTAATAACACACTCAGCCATAGGGCATGGGTAAACAGAAACTCTTGTATGAATACACAATTGGCACAGCCTTTAGAAATATTTTGATGATATACATAAAAATTTTAATGTATATATCCTTTGAGCATCAATTCTTTTTTTTAAGAATTCACCACACAAACACACCTGCTGAATCATTTGAATCGCATCATGTTTTTAACAAGAATACGAGTACCTGTAGCCTAATGAAAGAATTAAAACTTGTCTTGACGAACGTAGATTTAGGTTCCCGCTCATCGTATGTCAAAACTTGAGCAGCCACTTAAACTTCTTTGATCCTCAGTATCACTTTGTAATTTATAACACTATCTACCTTACAAACAGATGAATATTCCTCTGCTCATATTGGATTAAATAAGAATAGGGAGGCAGAGTGTCTTTGGAACTTGTCATTATCAATGATGTTTTTACCAATGCCACCACAAACGAAATATTACAGTTGCACTCTAGCTGATGAAAATAATCAAATATATATTTCTTTAAAAATAAGACAGAATGGATTCTTATTTTTACTAAAATAATTTGCTCTTGGGTTGCTCCATATAAATCTTATTAGCCATATGTTTCAATAATACTCAGTAATAAAACATCAGTTTAAATCTTTATGAGGCACATTTAAAATATAGAACCAAAAACATGACTTCAAAATGAAATGTTTCTCTGTCTGTTCCAAAGCAGAAAAACAGGAGTCTCATGTTGCGGAAACTAAGTTAAAGTGAATTGCTTTATATTAGAAAAAAACAAACAAATCCTGTATTGATCTTTGGAGATAAATATTGGGAGAACTATGATAAAAATAAGCAGGGAGAGTCTACTAGGAGGCTGTGCATATGATCTGAAAATGAATCATCCCGAAAATCCTGTTTCTCCAAGCATACCTCAGTGTCGGAGACTAAATTAATTCCAAAAGGAGATTATGACTTTCTTTGAGATTCCATAAATGTTAAACCTGATTAGGTCATCCAAAAGGACACCTGGGACACATTAACCAACTAAGAAACTTAATATAGTTCCACCGAACAGATGGTGTCACTGACTTAGAATCAACCTTCTTTGGTTTCTAGCAGGGACAACAAAGTGTTTCTTTCCAGGAAATATTTGACAAGTACTGTACACACACACATACACTCACAATGCGCTGTGATAAAAAAGTGTTTGGGAAGCACAGGATGTTGTAATTCCCCTCTCGAGGGTTCCTGACGCTCAGTGGCTCATTAAAAGTTATGAGAATTCTGGCTGGAAAGAAAAGTGCAAAGGTAGAGCCTAGACCTTCCCAATCTTGTTGGAATCCAAAATTCTTTTCTGCTCAACACATCTACTAAATTTCGGGAAAGCAGTAGCTTGTGTGGGATACCAGTTTGGGAGATACTGTTATGGAAATGTAAAACATGGCTGCATTTATGCTATTTTTTTCAAGTGAAGTGCATATTATGCTAGGAAACAAGACAAATGTCTTCTAGAATTGGAAGTCATAAGAATATTTGTCCTCATGAATTAATTTCTTTTTTTACTTTGCGCAGATAGGGTGACATTGAAAATAAGAAACATGGCCCATATTTGTTGAGTGTCTACCCTGTGCCAGGCATTGCTCTGGGAAAGGGAGATACAGAACTGAACAAAGCAGACAAAAATCTCTGCCCTACTGTATCCATCCTATAGGAAATAAGTTACTATTGGTGCTTTAGAGGTGACTAAGAAATGACATGACTAAGATATTTTAGGTGAGTGATTGAAGCGACTTTAGTTATCCAAGCACGTCATTGCTTTTGATTGTCTTTTGCCTAATTTTTTCCAGCATTATAAAAATTATATTTACCTCAAACCATTTTTCAGTGTACATTTCAGTAGTGTTAAGTACATTCACACAGTTGTACAACCAATCTCCGGAACTTTTTATCCTGCAAAATTGAATTTTGCCTATTTTGAATACATATTTCCAGGTATGTTATAAGAATGAGAAAAATAGGATAAGTCCAGGTAATTTCTAAGTATTTAATAATGTATGAAATCAAAAGCCTTTTATATTATCTAATACTAGAGGCTCAATGCATGAAATTCGTGCAAAGGGGTTTGGCCTTCACAGCCCCAGCTTTGTCTAAAAGGATGTTGGGATGGCCGGTCTAATTAGCATATTATGCTTTTATCATTATAGATGGTAAGTTGGATTGAAAATAATAGTTATAAGTTATTTGGTTAATCTCTTCCCACCCTCCTTCCTACCTTCCCTCTGAGATCTGTCAGTCTGTTTCATGCTTCCATGTCTTTGGTCCTATCTTGTCCATCAATTTATTTTGTTCCTTAGATTCTACATGTAAGTGAGATCATGAGAACTTATGAGCATATATACATAGCCTATGAAGAGGTGAATGCCTGGGGTGGGAGATGGGTAGAGGGGCACTTATTTGCTTATTATTTGAAAAAAAATTAATTATTGCTTAGCAACCTAAACAATTTGTATCCTTTCCAACAGCTTGTGAGCCAGTGATAAAATTCGGACATAGAGAGATAGACAAAATATTTGTACATGAGAGGGAGCATCACTCAGCAACTTAGTTGAAATTAAAGGGTCACTTATATTATTCATTTGCTAGAAGAATTTACTCATAACCTGCTCTAATAGTCAGCAAATACTTATTTTTTAAATATATTTTTATTGATTTCAGAGAGGAAGGGAGAAGGGAGAGAGAGATAGAAACATCAATGATGAAAGAGAATCATTGATCGACTGCCTCCTGCACGCTCCCTACTGGGGATCGAGCCTGCAACCCGGGCATGTGCCCTTGACTGGAATCTAACCTGGGACTCTTCAGTCCGAAGGCCAACGTTCTATCCACTGAGACAAACCAGCCAGGGCAGCAAATACTTACTAGTTAACCTGTACTGGTTAGCTACAGCTACTATTTCTGAATGAGTGTGCTACTCATTCTGATTGGTCTATGACTGTTACTCTTGTTTTCTAATCACTCAGAATGTCACTACTACTTATAATTTATAACATTTCAATGTCCCTAATTTCATCTCTAAGTTAATTATCTCAATGGTTGGTAGTGGATAATTATTTTCCTGTTTGCTTTTCCGTCACAGGAATTCACAAATGATTTAGTTAGAAGTTTTCACCATCATCACCATAGTCCCTCCCTCCACATATCTAAAGACATGCTGACATAAAATGTAGTAACATCCCTCAAAAAAGTGGGGATCTTGTTTTATGCTCACAATGTTGGGAGACTTGCAATTTTCATTTGTTTCATAAGATTAATTTTGTTTTAAATATCTCCCTGAAATGGCTTATTTGTAATTCATTTTAGGCAACCCAAGCTTTCACTGGTCTCAGATGCTTTAGGATTTCATATCGTCTTACTTCATCATGAAAAATAATTTCACTGTGACAGGGTAGCAGCTTTTTGTCCTGTCTGAAAGACCTTTCCCCGAATTACTTTATATTACAAAATCCTCTTCAAAAGGACAACCACAGACATTTGAAATTTCAGGCATTCAAAAGCTTTATTCACATTTAAGTGCTGGAAAGTTATTGCACCCCGACAGAGCTCCGGTTCCCAGGCTTACTGAATTACTGACTCATGCTGACTCATGCTGGGTCTTATCCTTGGGTGCTGCGTATTTATAACCTGAACCAAATGCTCAAGTTATTTCTTAAGAAAAAAATATATTTTTTAAGAAAATAAAGCAAAATGAGGAAATTCTATGGTCTGCATCTCTGACTGATATTTTGAGTTCTGTAGCTCATTTACAAAAAATACCTCAAGTGAGGCTGGAAAATGCCATCCTATATAATAAAGAGGTAATATGCAAATTGACCATCACTCCAACACACAAGATGGCTGCCCCCATGTGGACACAAGATGGCCACCAAAAGATGGTCAACAGGTAAGGGCAGTTGTGGGTGAGCAGGCCAGCAAGGGAAAGCAGTTGGGAGGGACCAGGCCAGCAGGGGAGGGCAGTTGGGAGGGACAAGGCCTGCAGGAGAGGGCAGTTGGGAGGGACAAGGGCTACAGGAGAGGATAGTTAGGGGCGACCAGGCTGGCAGGGAAGGGCAGTTAGGGGCAATCAGGCTGGCAGGGGAGGGGAGTTAGGGGTGACCAGGTTGGCAAGGGAGGGCAGTTAGGGGTGACCAGGCTGGCAGGGGAGGGCAGTTAGGGGCAATCAGGCCATCAGGGGAGCAGCCAACTGCCTGTTTAGGCCCGATCCCACGGGGCATCCCTCTAGGGGTCCCAGATTGGAGAGGGTGCAGGCTGGGCTGAGGGACACCCCTCCCATGCACAAAATTCATGCACCAGGCCTCTAGTAAAATATAAGATAAAATGATCCTTGAATTATCATAATAGTATTTTCAATTTGTATATACAAAATTTCATATGCGTTAGTTCATCTGAACTGCATAGTCGTGTTTTGCACATAGAATGTACTGCAACTTTGTATCTCCACGTCTGCACCATTTTCCTATTTTTAAATACATAAACACATGTACACATGCTCCTACCCCAAAGCCACACCACTTAGTCACTGACACTTCTGAGTCTACCCCGACCTCTGCACCCCAGCTCAGGCCACTGACCCCTCAGCAGGGCATGAGCTCTGCAGGGTTGGGCAATAGGGAGTCAGAGGGTGGGACTATCACTTTCCCCCAGGCTGATGCCTTAAGTTTCATACCCAAGAAAGATAGTGTCTGCCCTGCAGGGGAGTGACTTACCACCGGGGTCCCAGTGGCTGTCCCCTACGCTCTCTCCCCAGAGCCACAAATGCCAGTCTCTTCTCACACAGGAAGACAACTAGGAACATGTAACAAGGTACAATGAATTTTGGTGAGAAGTGTGGCTTTATTGTGTAAAAATGGGAGAAGGGTGATTTCAAAGAGGATATTTGGATCACAGATGAGTTCTCAGGAAGACTTATTTTAGGAGGTAACATTTAAAAGTTAATGCTAAAGATCTGTACGGTAATTGATTCCCTTAAAATTATTATTCTTGCCATCTTACCTACATGGAAAGTCTTTATGTATCCCCGGGATTTACACACCCCAGTTGGAAGAATGCTGTTTTTGAAATGAAAGTCTCTGAAAATAGTGATGAGTATGTATAGTAGGATGAAAGTCCCTAAAAACAGGACTTGATATTGGAAGGAGAATGAATAAAATACGTTGTATGAAAATGGCAATATGCATGTATATATGTGTACACATATGTATGTATTTAAAAATAGGAAAATGGTGCAGACCTGAAGGTGCAAAGTTACTCTTAAATATCACAACTAAAACCAGGATATTTCTGCACCCAGGAGGTCTCTTCCATCTGCAGTTGCTCAATGGAGTCTAAGCATACACAGTGCATAGATTATATTTTATTAACTCTTGATGCAATATGTTATTATTTCTTAGAAATATGAACAGTACTACACAGCTAAAAAACATGTTTCCTTTTCATTCTTGTTATCTGCTCCAATTCAACAAAAGGTTGTGTGTGTGTTTTGCAAAGATGGTGAATGTCATTAAAAAACATCTATAGTTAAAACAGAAGGTATGTTTCTAGTTTGTTGCGTTAGCCTGACCTGTATAAAACTATGATTCAATCTCACAACTTTTATAGAGAGCAGCCCAGAGTGGTAACAATATTACACAGGGAACTTGTTCAAGTTGAGTGAGACTAGTCACCATGTTCCTTACCTAGGGGTGAGGTATCTTCTTACCCTAATAATGTGGCACCATGCTCTATGAAACTACTTGAACTGAAAAGGGAAGGAAGTAGGTAAGAGTTCACAAATTATGACATCTTTGAAAGTAAAAATTAAACAATCCAAAAGCAGACAAGTTGAGGTCATATATTTATATAAGAAAGGGAAAGGAAAACTATCTGTAGCACATTTCAGCATAAGCTGTGGAACTAGTATTAAAATGAGATCTTGGTACAATGAGAAAACCATAGCCTTAGACAGACTCCTCTGCTGAATCATGAACTTGAGTCAAGGAGGCCAAACAATTGGGTGCAAGAGAGAAAAGATGACTGATGAGAGAGCTCCGTCACCAAGATTTTCTGTGGACAGACTCACTCTTCATTCTTCAAATAGGAATAATACATCATAGGGAACTCCCTCATAAAGGACATAGAGTGTTAACCAGAAAAACAATAAATAATCAGTTAAATGATTGTTCATGAGATCTGCTTTATTGGTGGCATTTTACTCCATAATTCCAAGCTCCAATATCCAGGATCTTCACCGAAATTATGAATCATTTCTCATGTTTTCAAAAAGCACTGAAATAATTTATCTCACAACTATAGAACATTGTATGAATTGGTTTCTATATTGTATTCTAGTCAAAATAATTTAAACATATGGTCCTATAGGATTTTCACATTAATGAAGCATTCATGGAAAAAACAGCCCTTTCCACACATCTGGCAAAGGAAAAATCTACACTATATCTAGGCTGTCAAAACTTAGACAGTTCTGATATTTGCAAGGGTGGGGCAAAAACACAAATAAGGGCTCATGTGCCATATGTCTGTATATTTAAAAGGTAAAAACAAACCACAAGCTCTTTAATAAAATATGCCCCATTATTCTATGTTAATTAATGCACATTCAAAATAATGACATACAAATTATGTGTCAGGATATGGATTTTATTTAACTAAAAGTCAAGAAAATATCAAACAGTGTATAGAAGTATTTTGGCACATCTCTCATTCTGTTGATGTGTTAGAGATGTTTAGAACAGTTATAAAGTAAATGCATAAATGATTCATAAATTAATGTATATATTAAAATTTTACTTGTTTCATTTTTATCACAATCACTGTATTCAATTATAATTAAGACTTTCACATAATTTATTCTATTGACAAGAGTGATTTCAGTGATTAAGGGATTAAAAATAACTTGCAAATGTATCCTAGTATAACCAGTATAAGCAATTTCATCAGAAATGTAAACTATAATGAAAGTAATAATGAATTACTGAAATTTTTATATACTCATTAATTTTTTTTCTAAATCATTCAAAACTATTAAAATTAACAGCAAAATATAATGTATGAAATATCAAATTTCAAACCAATAATTTTAAAATTAGCTGTTTTTAAAATTTAATTTTGAGAAGTTGATTATGTTTAGCTTCTCCTTTTATTAAAATATTACCAATTTTACATTTAGCAGCAGGAAAAAGTCAACACTTTGTACTAAAGTGACCTAACCTCTTAAAATACAGTCCCACAAATATCTGTTACAGCTAATTTCTTTGTTTTTACTACATAAACCAAGTCATGAGGTTATTTTGCCCCTAAAAATGTGGGGGAATAAAACCTTAAACATTATATTTATAAAACAAAACTAGATATTCTCACATTAAGACCTCTAGTTGATAGTGACTTGTCTAAGATCAAAATGGGTGTCATATCCCTAATTTCTGGTTCAATTCCTTTCCACCTTACCTTACAGAAAGTCCAAACAATTCCAATTAAATGGTTTGTGGACACTGAAAGTTTATATACAACAAACCGAAAATTATAGTGAACGTTGTGTTTACTAAATCCCAGTATCCCAGAAAATGATTGAAAATTAAATTTTTTTAAAATGCTATGGAAGTACTTATATCAAGAAAAAAGTAATTATTTCTGGTTTTCACCACATAATACATCCAGCTGCTTTCAAAGGAGCCGTCTGCCCAATAGCCAGTGTAATTGTGGTCTGGATGCGCAGGGAGAAGTAAGGGAACAGCTGCTTCATAGAAACTGGCAACGCATTGGCACGAAGCGGCAGCCCTGCGCAGGCACGGGAGTCCATTTCCTGGGGAGCCTGGTCACAACTGAGCTTTGAATTCGCATTGAACGTGTTACAAGTCTGTGATTCACAAGCTAATCTGTGTTCAGTAAGAATAGGTCAGTGTTTGTATCAGCAGCATTACTGACTGACATAAGCGAGGTGATTCTCACGATGGGGGAGAGATGAGCTCTCTAATTCTGTGTTGACTGTCAAGACAGGAGGATTCTTGGGAATCGTGTAGGCATGGCTGATAGAGCTGATGATGGCTGAGGAATTGTATGGTCCCCACACTGATCTCTAATTTTCTTTGTTCTTTTCCAAGCTTCCCGAATGTGCCCTCCTCCCTATGCGTTTGTCTCTCCTTCTGTCTGTCCTTTTGT
This sequence comes from Eptesicus fuscus, assembly GCF_027574615.1. Lineage (NCBI taxonomy): Eukaryota > Metazoa > Chordata > Mammalia > Chiroptera > Vespertilionidae > Eptesicus > Eptesicus fuscus. The sequence continues at coordinate 105,529,450 of NC_072476.1, forward strand.
GTTCTTGATTCTAGTTTGACAGCACATTTGCGTCACGGTGGTTGCAAGTGGTTGAGCCCTCTGGGGAGCCCACCGGATAGGATAGCAGCCCTCTGGCCCCTTCCCCAGACCCGCTTCCCTGTCGCCAGATTGCCACCCATTCTTGCCAACGCCTCCGGTCACAGGGCTGGGAAGTGTGTGTGCAGACACGCTTGCATGCGTAGCCGTGTCTGAATCACAGGCTCGTCATGAGTTCTTTCGCCTGATATCAGCAACCACGGAAATCGCACCGCAGCTTCCCCTCAGCTCAATTCACTCATCTCCAAAAGAGACGCTTCTGAGAATGTTACTACCCGGACAAACGAGGGAGGCAGTAAAGTCGCTTTATTTGAAATAACAATGGAACAGCCAACTCAGAGGAATCAGACCACCACATAACTAGCCTCACCGGAATCAGTTCCAAGAACGCAAGGCTCTACTGGGAGGCAGTCTGTTTTCTGGAACTAAAATCAGAGGTGGATGGCGAGAATGAGAGGCAATAAAGACAGCCATGGGGAACGGGAACTTTCATCACCTCTGTTAGAGTGTTTTCAAGTTTGAACTGTGCTTGGCAAGCAAAAAGCAGTAAAAGGTCTAACAACCAACTGTGAATTTCATACACCTAAATCTCTCGCAATAGTTCTAGAAAACACTTGGCAATCAGCTTTGTAAATGAGTTTTAAACAAGCATAATGATGAAACAATATAGGGGAACAGCTTGCGGTAAGACAAGCATGTTGTTGGATGTCAAAAAAGTCAGACTGTTACCGTAATGCTAGCAGCACGTGTTTGTCCGCACTGACGGTGTGGTCCTGCTCACAGGCTGATGTCTGATGCCTGCTTTTAACACTATCAGGCAGTGTGCTTTGGAGAAGTGTGGCAGCCTTAGGTTTGTTTAAAACTTGAGGCCCTGGCTGTGTAGCTCCATTCCTTAGAGCAGTGGTCGGCAAACTGCGGCTCGCGAGCCACATGAGGCTCTTTGGCCCCTTGAGTGTGGCTCTTCCACAAAATACCACGGCCTGGGCGAGTCTATTTTGAAGAAGTGGCGTTAGAAGAAGTTTAAGTTTAAAAAATTTGGCTCTCAAAAGAAATTTCAATCGTTGTGCTGTTGATACTTGGCTCTGTGGACTAATGAGTTTGCCGACCACTGCCTTAGAGCATCGTCCTGATATGCCAAGGTTGCAGGTTCAATCTCTGGCCAGGACACGTACAAGAAGCAACCAATCCTATATAATAAAGGGCTAATATGCAAATAGACCGAATGGTGGAACAACCAAACAACTGAACAACTGGTCACTATGACATGCACGGACCACCAGGGGGCATGCGCAGAACATGGCAGGCGTTGGCAGCAGGCAGCAGAGTGTGGAACATGGCCAGTGTTGGCCATGGCGGGATGGTGGAGCAGGTGAGCAGGGGCGCCAGACCAAGGTGGGGCGCCAGTTGCTGTCATCAGGGTGAACCTCTGGTGGTTACTGAAAATTCTTTGCTCCCGCATGCCGCGGTCCGGTCCTGTCCAGCGTTCACACCTGCTGCTGGCTCTGTAGCCGCCACTCGCACCTGCTGCCGGCACCTGGTGCTGGCCCCGACCTCTCGACGCCATCAGCGGGTGCAAGTGGTGGTTGCTGACCCCGATCGCCCTTCAGGACTTCTCTACCTCCCCCTGCTCCTGAGGGGCACTCTGGGCTGGCAGCTGCCTCTCTCACTCACTGATGGTGCGGAGCAATTGGGGCTGGCACCAGCAGCGGGTGTGAGTGGGGATGGTGCCGGCAGTGTGTGGGAGCAGCGGCGGTGGGAGCAGGGGTGCTGGCAACAGGACTGGGAGCTGTGGCAGGAGGGTCTGAATGGGGGCACGGAGGATGAGCCGAGACCTGCCCCTGTGCCCACCGCAGCCTCGCAGCCCACAGTTCTTTTCCCCTAGAGAATGCATAAATAAGTAGAACAACAAATCAGTGTTTCTCTCTCTCCCTTCCTCTTTCTATCTAGAATCAATTTTAAAAATGATCATTTATTCAGTTAAAATAAAAGCTCAGAAATGTAGATTATAACCCTGATTATGATACATATTAACAAGGAACAAAATAGACAATAGTCATTTTAGTCACTTAAGTGACATATTATAAGCCCAAACATCACTCCTCCTTTTACCTCACTCCCCTTAGTGGCCATAGATCTTTTACTTTTCACTAATTGCTATATCCATGCATTTTAATTCAAAATATTTACTATATCATTCTGATTGACATGTTATTTTGGAGAAATACGATTTGAAACATAATTGGACTTTTTTCTGATTTAAATAGTATTTATTGACCAGTTTTTCCATAGCACTGTATTAAACGCTACTCTGCAACATGTCAAATGATGTATTGTATGCTCTTAAGAGCCTAATACCATACTTAGGAAGAAAAAGGTTTAAATGAAAATAACTAAATAATTATTATCAGCCATAAAAAATTTATAACAATACCAAATAATTTTATTAAACATCATAATAAATCTTTTTGTATGTATTAGTGCTAGTGTATAATAATAGCATATAATAATTAAACACTGGAAACCACAGCATGTAGCATGTAATTTCTATTTTGTTAGAAGAAGGTAGAGAATATTAAATAATTTATGAAATAAAATAATGAGCATTTACTAAAATTGGAACAATAGGTCAAGATGTGATTTGGTAAAGTCAGTTTTAATTACCTTATTGGCTAGTGTGCAGTAAAGTTAAAAAAATTACATAATTATATGAGTTTTGCCCATGGATTATAATATCCAATGTATATTGAAAGTTTTTATTACATTAAAGCACATCTAATTAGAGATTAACTATAAAGATTAACATTATAACTGAGGATGCATTGACATCTGGAAGTGACTTTTAAGAGAAAATGGATTATTTTAGAGGTGAATGTTAAGAATTTCTGAAAATAATTGCTTGGGTTTAAATATGTTTAATTTTATTTTTGCATTCAACTTTTCTTTCTCATGCTTTCTTGGCTTTGCTCTCTCTCATCTTAAGAGTGATACTTTTTTTTTTTTTTACTTTGTTCATTTGAATTTGTTAAATGAGTTACTCCCACCTGTGTACTCCACCACTTGTCTGTTCCACATTTCATTCCCCAATAAGGTATATGTTTATACAACCAAGAATGAGGAGCCGTCTCAAAGTTTCTGGACTTGATTATAGATGACAGTAACCTTTCCTGGGCATCTGAGAGCTTTTCATACACACTGTGACAATGAGAGATCTGGAAATTAGATCAACTGATCGATTCCCTTGAATTTGTCCTTGCTGGAATATCCCTGGGATGTCTTTTCCAATTTGAATGCCGCTATGAACAAGTAACTAGGTTGAGGTAGGGAGTGACTTATTTAGATAGAACAGTTGGAGAAAATCTCATGGGTCAATGTTTGTGTGAACTGAGGCAAGGCATATGAAAAGGAGCAGAGACACTAAAAGCTGGGGGCGGACGAGTTTAAGCAGAGAAATGCATAGATAAAAATCCTGAAGTAATGACATGAAAGGCCAGTGGGACTGGGCAGAAGAGACTGAGAGAGATGGAACTGCGGTTGGGGAGGGACACAGAAGTGAAACAATGTAAGTCCTGTGTGAAAATGTAAGAAGTTTGCATTTAAGTTGAAATACAATGAAAATCTATAGAAAGGTTCTAAGCATAAGAATTTCATGATCTTATTTACATTTTCATGATATAGCTCAAACCATCGTAAATTGGAGACTGTCTATATTAATTACTACAGCTTTCACTGGAATTCACCACATTACCATATGAAATGGCTCACTTATATTTAGTAATAACTCTTGTCTGAAAGAAAGTCTACTTTGATATCAATATACCTACATCAACTTTTTTCCCCCCTAGTGTTGTATGGGAAATCTTTTTCCTTCTTTGCCTTCATCCTCTTTGTATTTCAAGTATGCCTCTTACAAACAGCATATAATTTAGTTTTTTTTTTAAAGTCTTACAAACTTTGCCTTAATTAGAATAGTTTTCATTTGCCTTTAGTATTATTACTAATACATTTAAATGTAAGCACTGGGCCTCCTCAAAGGACTAGTGGGTCCATCCAAGAGTTTAAGCAAACAAGATCAGTGGGATAGGAGTCTGGTCACCGCCACCTCCACCCATCTCTGGGCGCCTGAGAGGGGAAGCAAAGATGGTGAAATGGAAGGTCTGGCAGCTCCTGAGTGGAAGAGCTAAGATTCAGACATGCACCATGTGTCTGAAATCTGCAATCTTTTTTCCTCTACTAAGATTTTTTTCTAAGAATACATGTACTTTTCTACTTTCAAAAGACCTGTTTAGCCCAGCTGGTGGTTCAGTGGTTGAGCATTGACCTATGAACCAGGAAAACAGGGTTCATTTCCTGGTCAGGGCACATGCTTGGGTTGTGGGCTCGATCCCCAGTGTGGGGGTATGCAGGAGGCAGCTGATCAATGGTTCTCTCTCATCATTGATATTTATCTCTCTCTCTCTTTCCCTTCCTCTCTGAAATAAATTTCTTTTTTTACCTTTCCTAGTCCAAGTTATATTCTTTTTTTTTTATTGTCTAAAGTTTTACATATGTCTCCTTTTTCCCCAATTGACCCCCTTGCCCCCACCAGCCATTCTCATCCCGGGAAAGCCCCCACCGCCCCAGTGTCTGTTTCCATTGGTTATGCTAATGTGCATGCATACAAGTCCTTTGGTTGTTCCCTAACACCCTCTTCCCCTGCCATTTGTCTCTGGATCTATTCTTGTTCATCAAATTATGTTGATCATTATATCCCACATATGAGTGATATCATGTGATATTTATCTTTCTCTGACTAGCTTATTATTATTAGAGCATAATGCTCTCCAGTTCCATCCAACTGTTGCAAATGGTAAAAGTTCCTTCTTTTTTATATAGCAGCATAGTATTCCATTGTGTAGATGTAAATCTTAAATGTTTTTTTAATCCACTCATCTGCTGATGGGCATGAAATAAATTTTTAAAAAATATTTTTTAAAAAGACCTGTTTGAATGCTGCAATCTGTGAAGATAAAAAGAAATGTTTATCTCTGTGATTGTGGTTGAAACAGTGGCATGGCTACATGGAACAGACTGACAGCTGTCAGAGGGGAGATGGGAGGTGGATACTTGATGAAAGAAGGTGAAGGGATTAACCAAAGAACATTTATACATAACACATAGATACAGACAGCAGTGTGGTGATGGCCCGAGGGAAGAGGGTATGAGAGCTGGGTGGAGGTGGACAAAGGGGGGAAATGGGGACATCTGTAATAGTGTCAACAATAAAAGTAAAATTTGAAAAATCAGGTGAAAATCCGGGCACAGAGTCAGGACTCAGTAAGTGTGAATGACCTCTCCTTCAGTGGGAATTCCTTTCTGCTGTTTGAATACTCTGTCAGTATTTAATAATGGCCCTCTAAGAGTAAGATACACGGCCCAAAACTAAATAATTAGAAATGGCATTTTGGAAGAACATGGTGAGGGGATAGTTGAGGGGAGGTGTAAGAGTGCTAATTTCTCATCTTCTTTACTAGGGAGATAATAAAAGACATTTAAGATTTTAAAAATAAGAGAAAATGAGGATAAACATATTTTAAATTATGTAGGTAAATACCAGAAAATTTAAAAAGAAACTTAAAAAGTTGAAATTTACTGCTTTAAGTCAATTGCATAAATTGAAAAATAAAGCAAAAAGTTTCATAAACATAGTTATTTGATAAGAAATTGTATTTTATTCAATAATTTAAAAGGCTTTTAAAGAAGATAAATGTTTATATTTTATAAAATATCATATTTATCTTGAAAAAGAAAACATTCTAAGTCTAGAAGTAGCTAAAATATCTTTATATTATAAAAAATTTTCTTAAGGAAATTACATTTTTAGGAAAAAAAATAGAAATGTTTAATCTCTGCCTACATCTGATTTGTGAATGTCTAGATACAATACAATGTCATACTCAAATCCTTCCTTGCCTGAACTGAAGCATGAGTCCGCAATCTGAAATTAGCTACTCATACCGGATTGTAGCCCAGGTAAATTGCCTTTTGCTCAGGGGACCCCAACAAATACTATTGCATATGGGACATTTTCAATATGGTTCTTAAATTGTGTGATTACATTTTTTGGTTTAGTTTTAAAGGAAATATGCATAATTCGCTACTGCCCTCTACTGCATGGAAAGGTGAGGAGAAAAGAACTATCAGGGAAACTTGTTATCTAGCCTACACTTAACCTGATTCGCTCCATTAACACACCAGCCATTTTTTTTCTTCTATAAAATATGTTGACAGACACTCATTGCAAAATGAGCCCTTGAGTTAGATTGTTAGTGCATTTAGAACACCCTCATACTCTTAGAGAGAAGATGGTAATTTAAAAAAAAAAATCATCAGACAAGAAGGTAGATCTTCAGGAAACAGTTACTATTTCAGAGATAAGTTCTTGAAGAAAATTATCTCATTACTAATAAGTCAGTATGGTTTCTCTTAGATGGTTAGTATTTTATCATGAGAAGAAGATTTAGAGAACATATCATTCAATACCCAGTCAATGATTTAAAAAAAAAGCTATTATTGCAAACAAACAGAAGTCCATTTTGTCTGTTAGAAACTACAGAGTTCTTTTGGTTATATGTAGAAAGCCTCCAGCTGTGAGAGGGTAAGGCAATGCCCCTCTTGCTAATAGATGGCTTGCTACAATAGAAGCAAGTCTTAAACCACCTTCTGCCAAATATGCAAACATTTATTGGCAAACAAGAAGTCATCCAATCTCGTCATGCAATCTGAGAAAAGCCCCATTCTGACCTCACATACTCTCCCAAGCAAAGTGCAATGCCAGTCTGTTGGCAGAATCGTCCACAGGATGACTCCTCTGTGAAATGGGGTGGAATCATCCTGAGGGGCGGGGTCAGAATCAAATATTACACAGACAGGTTAATACTGCACTCTAAAAACTGAAGTATGTTTCTATCTTGTCAAAACAATATCACAATAACACCTAACAAAACTAAAATGTATTCCTGAATACCAATGCCTGATCCATTTTCAGTTCCCAGATATACCCCAAATGTGCTTCTCAACATCTATGCTGTGTCTCTCAATGCCTTTTCGGTGATGCTCTGACTTATAGAATGGTTTTCTATTAGTAGGTACTTCCCACATCGTTTGGGAATATATATATTCTTCTATCCCTGGGTCCTTGTGTAAAAGGATTATTTTGAAGCTGATGAAATATTTTAAGAATAAGATCAATCCACTTTTTTTGTCAGATAAAGTAACAAATTGCTCTGTGACATGAGTGGGGGCACCAGACAAGACAGAACTTTAGGATCACAATGTCTTCTATCCTAGGTACTTATATTTTGCTCCTTCAAGGTAATTGTCCAAAGTGGCTGAGGATAGAGTTTGAGGCCTTCCCTAACATTATAAAACAAACAAACAAAAACCCAACAACACACACAAAACAACAACAAAAACGATACATGGCTGTTTTCACTCCTTTTTTCTAATAATCATTTAATATTTGCCAGATATTGGTTTAAACTTTCTTTCACTATAGCATTCCACCTTATAAAGAGGCTATGAAGGAGTTTCTGAAAGCTGGAAGGTCTGATATTTATCCCATCCAAAGAAAGAAAAAAAAAAAAAAAACTTGACAACTGATAAATGGTTGACTTGATCCATTTTCAAACCCTACCAAGGACAGTGATTTATTATAGCCAACAGATAAAGTGAGAAATTACAAAAGTTGTAGGGGACATTGTGAACAGCAATGGGAAACTTGGGATATTCCTGTAAATTAAACCACAGATAAAGTACAATTAGCAAGAAAACCATCAAAGCGACAAGTATACTAATATCAATGATGAGACCAGATTAAAGAAGGATAGAGTTGATCAGAGAAAATTTTCTGGAGATGTCTTAAGTCAACTCTTAAAGGAAGTGTTACAGAATAGGAGAAGGGCTCATCTCCACTGGTTGCTCATGGGAGTGGGGTACTTGGGGTGCCACTGGAATAAAGATTTCCAGAGTCCCCCACAGGAGGTTGAGGTGTAGTAGAAAGCTTTATTTCCATGGAATTAAATCCCTGAGTTTCCAAAGTCTCATTTCCCTTCTTAGCTCAGGCTTAGAAGAAGTGTAGCTGGGGCTTCAGTAGAGGTAAAATCATGATCAGTGTCCAGAGTTTCCTTTGCATGTTGGAGCCGGGTCCAGTCCAGCATCAGGCTACTTTAGCTTGTGTTTCCCCACTGCAGTCCATTAGTCCATTGGGTGTGGGGTTCGCATGGCTGAGGGCCATAAGGTGAGTGCAAGGAAGCAGGAGCAAAAGGACCCACAAGCCAACAGTCAAGCACAGCAAGAGAAAGAACTCCTTTGTTTAGAAGATGATGTATTCCCAAATTTTCCCGTGCTTGCAGTGGTCACGCCCTTTCTAGTCAACCATTTCTGTCCCCAGGTGTGATTGACAAAGAAGTACCTTCTCTATGTCACCCCAACTCTACTGGGAATGCATCTATATTTCCTTTGTCCAGTCCCCTTTCCCCATGTTTTGCAGGGAATAGTCTGGGGGTTCCCTGGGGAGTGCGAAGTGGCAGCTTCCTGGTGATGCTGCCCAAATGACATGCCTACAATGTCTGGCTTCCTCCTCTGCTCCCTTCCTACATTAATAACTAGCTAATTGCAATGGTATCAGAAGGAAGATGTCTGATTAATTTGATAGAATCAGATTTTTCTAGTTTGAAAGGGCAGTCCTTAATGTTTCAGGTAGATGAATAAGTTCTCTAGGTAGGAGTGCCAGGATAATACAGATAAGGCAAGAATAGGAGAACTACAGTGTACAGAGAATCTAACAAAATGAGGATGGCTAACCTAAGCCCTTTCTTCTAATACAATTTTTATGTTGGCAGCACACACAATCCATGCAGTAACTACACAGTTTTCTAGCAAAAGGTGACAAATCCCCTTTCAGGCTGAAAAATTTTTAGCATGTTTTAGTTATATAAAATTAAATTCGTTAAAATTATAGTTTGGCATAAACTTGTATTTGGATTTTAAATGAGAAAGGGGAAGTTTAAGTGTTGAAAAATTAACCTACATATTACCATGCAGATGAAGAGCAGAAACAATTGTTAGAGGAAAGACAAGGACTACTGCAGTGATCATTAACACAACCAATGAGTTTATTTACTTGTCAGGCAAAGGAACACAGGCCAATAAAGCAATTTACTAAGGAATTTTCTACTGGAAAAAATCAAGGGGTTTTAATGGGTTAGAAAGATAAATGCTTATGCAACTTAAAGATTGTGCTTATTCGACTTAAAGATTGAAATAACATTCCAAATATCGCAGGGGGTATTACTAAGTCTGTGCTTGATTGATCAAAACAGTGCTATTGTTCCTTGTTCAGGAAAGAATCTTCAGTTAGATCTAGTAAGGGTGTGTGGTACTGATAACTCAGAGTTCTTGTCATTTATCACCTTCAGTGGCTGATCCTCTCAAAGTTCATCTTAGGTTTCAATGAGTTGTAATGAAAAATACCATTTAGTTTTGCTATCTTTCAGGCAAGTGCCACTTTAGGTGGAAAGGTCTCCTTTTACGCAATGTGCAAGTTATCTAAATTGGATTTCTGTTATGATTAAATTTCACATAGGTCTTCATCCTCTCACACCCACTATATACTTCATGGCCCAAAACCGATAAGGCTGGCAAAATGTGGTCAACAGCAGGTGTAATTTCTGATAAAGGTTACATGAATCAGCTTCCCAGGTAGAAGGTTCATTGCTTAACATTTCTGTACCTTGAATGAGTAACGGGATGGGGCGAGATAATAATGTTTTCTACTCTTTGGAAATGGTTCACTTGATCCATCTGTTCTCATACAATTTATCAGATTTACCAACACTGTGAAGTTGAATTTAGATCATGAAAAAGGAACTTTATGAGCCAACATGAATTTGTAATAATACTTAATTCTATACCTGTTTCCTTGGACCAGAATAAAGAACTGATTTCACAATTTTATATTGCCTAACTATAACATTTAATATATAACAACATATGTTTCTTCCTGGAAATGGGATCTATAATTAAAGCACAATGATTCAACTTCTCCTTAACAGAAAAGGCACCAATGATTGGCATCTTCCAATGTGAGTTACACATCCTTTAATGTTTGCCAACTGGCATTTTGAAATGCATCGCTTCACATATGCCCTATTTTTATTCAGAAACTCACCAAGTTAAAAATTACAAGAAATTATATGTCAATAGCCAGTACCAAATGGAATGTATACCAGTAAATTCCAGCCCATCTACTAATCTCCATACTTAATAAGCTAAGGTGGTATGCCTATATGACTGCAGAATGTAGCTGTGTAGCCTTAGACAAGTTACTCAAATTTTATGTGCCTTTGTTTTCTCATTTGTAAGGCAGAGATAATAATAGCACCTACTCAGTATTCTTATGAAGACCAAATAAGATAATACATGTAAAAGTCTTAGAATGGAGCCTGACAGCTACTGATATTATTGCTACCAAATTATGTACATGTTGGTAACATCCTATTGTTCATTATCATTTTACTATGAAACCCTACAGCCAGGTCAGAGAGGGACAGCTCCTCACCAGTTTACTTGACCTTGAGGGTTATCACTGCCATTGTCACCTCTGCCTTTGACGATACCTCCTGACTTACCCAGGCATCAGTATTTTATGTGGTGAGATTAATAGTTGCTAGCTACCTGTTGTGTTCATACCTTATGCTCAGTCAGGGGATACCCCACAGCAAAGGAGTCTCAATGTTTTTGGAGCTTTATCTGTGCTCACACATTTAGTCCTCAATCCCAGGTCACACAAATACTCATGCATTTTCCAACTAGAATGAGTTTCACAATCAGCTAAGTCCTGATACCAGCAGGACTTTTTAATAAGTGTGGACTCACAATCCAGGCTCATCCTTCCATTTGGGATGCTGTTGTCTTTTTCTGTGATCTGGGCACTGTTAGGACCTCTTAAGTAAATCAGATATATTTTATATCATTTCTTAGTATATTAACATGGGTTGCAGTTTCTTTCCTTGCCCCAGGAAGTCAACCCCTCTGCGCATTAGTAAATTCAAATAGGTAAGATATATATCAACTCTTATCAGACATAGAGATATGCGCTCTTGTCCACCCGAGATAAATTTCAAGTAAGTATACCTTCAGTGTGTATCCTCTTCCCAAGAAATGAAGTTGATAGCTCTGTTCTTCACCTCCTTTCTTTTTTCCCAACTAGAAAAAGTGTTAAAATTCATAGTCCAGATTGTAGTTTCACTGTACAGGCAATGAACTTTCAAAGCTCCCAGTTAAAGTTATCAAAGTTTCTTACTTTTTGCTTGTTATAGCTTTATTTGCTTAGGTAGTGAGATATAATCAATACATTTTCAAATTTAAATTTGGAATACAAGTATTGAAAGAATATGGGATGCTATAAGGTAAAAGTATGGGAAAGAGAGAATTAGAAAAAGCACAGGAAAATCAAGGAAGAGAGGTGCAGAAATCCTAACAAAGGTTATGATAAAAATGTTATTAGAGGAAACATTTGGGGAAATTTTCACCCTTTGTATAATGGTACAATGGTGTGGTTAAGGCTGAGTTTTACTATTTTTGGTAATATGAAGAAAATGTAATTAAAAAACAATGATTTATTTGCATCTTTAGGATACATGTTTTTACTCTTTGAATGGAACTCTGCTTATACTGAAGAACTTCACTAGATTGTGAAGTAATCGAAATAGAAATAACATCAAAATCTTTTGCCACAGATTATCTTCAGTTTAAACATTCTGCTTGTCACCAATGTGTTATTGCTATAGTCTAGTTTTTCCGTTCCTGAATGTTTTTCTCAATTACTAGATAAAATCAAATACAGTGGCTTTTTATCAGAACCTAAAATTGTCTGTATTACAAGTGGGAAAAGAACCCATTTTCTATCAATTCAAAACCCACTTCTACTCTGTATAAAATATAGTGAAATAGTAGGGTGCACTGTCTTAGATAAGCCATTTGATTTATGTGGAAAACTGCCCAGTGTTCAAGGATTTAAAGTCTGTGCTCTTGAAAGTGGATTTAGTTTCATATTTATCTTACTAATCTTCACTGTTCATATTCCCTCTCTCTCTCGTTGATATATTTCCTGATGAAAACCCACCTGGTATAAACATCAGGTTATGAAAAATGATCCCATTGATGTTGTGAACAGTAAGGTACAATCCCTCACTTTGTTTTTAGATAGCAGTAATATTTCACGGGTATCTTCAAAAGCTACCACTGATAGTTGTGCGGCCCCTAGAGATTGCAGTGATCTGTTTCTCTTTAATCTGTCCGTGACCCGATTTATGAGCCCTTTTTACCACAAATGGAAGCAAACATGTCTGTACTCCCATGCCCTACCCCAGCTCACACTCAGATACCCTAGGGAAAGAACAGTGCAGTCCTGGGAATGCAAACTTGAAGTTTGAAGGCCTGCAGCAATGCGGTGGCCAGTGCTGGTGATCAGCTGTGGAAGAGAGAAAACGAGACTCATTGCCACATTTTTCTTCTTTACAAGCTTCCTAGATTCCTCTGCTCTATAATATATGATGGAGATAAATAGAATGGGGGTCCTTTTCTAGCTAACCCCAGGCCTGAGGAAGAATGACAGATGGACTAAGAATGGAACCCCAGTGGAAGAGACTAATATGGGGATTCAGTCCCAGGCAGGGCAAGGAGCCAGGCTCATGACATAGGCTGACAGCAGCGGCCATAAGTTCCTTTTACAGCATGAATCCTCTTACCCTTTATCCATAGGAACAGTCATTGTGAACCTTAGGAGGAAGCGCACCAAAGATTTTTCTATAGCAAGGCAGGTGTCTAGTGGAAGAGTTTTCAATTAATCTGGTGGTTTTTAAAAATTCTTATTTGTCCTCTTAAACCAAGATACTACTTAGTGTTTCACCTGTTTCATTTTTTCAGCAGGGAAGGATGGAATGTGAGAAAAGATAAGAGTTTTGGTAAATCCTGTCCCCAAAACTGTACGTAGAATCCATGGAAGTTACCAATTTAGATACATGTTAGGGACTGCCATTATAAGAAATTTGAAAGATTGTGATTTCCTCTGTTTATCAATTTTATCATTGTTATGGCAACTTTTTGTTATTATCAGCTTTCCTGATTATCCTTGAGAATAACAAATATCAAGAGAAGTAGGGTGACTGTATCTCATTTATGAACTCAGTTTCAGAGGGCAGAAGGAACTCCAAGGGACTAGGAAATAAAGTAGAATCTGTAAAGAAGAGAGCAGTTGAGTCCCTGGTATCTATGAAATGAAGTTTAAAGAACATGGATGACTGGCATGGTTTTGCATTGATATTAGCAATGAAAAACACTAGTTGAACAGTTTAAAACAGTTTTAATTTCATTCAAAAACGTTGTGAAAACTTTTTGATTTCTATATCATTAGGTTAAAAGTTTACACAAGTGGAAAGTCCCAGGCTGTTCAGTAAAATCTGTTTTATTGTGTTTTCTCCGGGGAAGGCAAAATAAAGCTTAAATATAGTCAAAGATGAATATATCTACCCCTCCCTTCCTCAAAGTATCTCATTCTCATTCTGGAAGAGACACAGCCGTGCTAGGGTAACATCATCACATTAGTAAAGGGCAATCTATTCCATTCACTTACCATAATTCCCAAAACAAATACATATTCATATTTTAGTAGTAAGTTGTAAATTTCCTTTCAAATTTGCTTTCTGTATATCCTGACACAAAGTGGTCAACAGGCACCAGAAAAAGTAATAAGGCAGTCCTCTAAGAACTAACTTATTAAATCATTTCCCTTCCTGTGGTCCATATACAAGTTTCTTAAAAGAGTTCTAGAATATGAGCCAAAATGAAATATAGCATTCGGCAATGATAAAAATTGCAATTAGAAAGCTGAAAGTACTTGAATTCAGAATGCCGATGATCATTTCCAAACCAAAAATATAAATAATTTCAGTTATTGATTCATGTTCTTCTCCAGCCTGGAATAATTTTGTAGTTAATGGTCACAGTCATTGCCTGCCTATCCATAAACCCCTAAGAAATTCTGCCCACCCAGAGCCCCTGCTGTCCAATCAGCCACATGATTGGACTGAGAGCATCACTCTCATTCCCAACCTTGGCTAATTGAAGCAACACTGGTCCCTGATTACAGGCAGTTTATTCATGGGATGCTTAATCACTTGTCCAAGCACAAGGGTTCATCAGATTCTCTTTGTTGACTACAATGGGAAGTCGGGAAATCCCAGCAGGTAAGCTGGGAAACAGTAGGAGCAAAAATGCCTAGAGTATGGCCACGTCATAATTGCAAAGTCTTAGAGGACAAAATCTATTATCTGGAAATCCTAAGCTTTCTAGAGATCTTGAGAATCCAACCCCTGCCCAGCAAGCTCTAGGTTTAGCGAGACCTTAGTATGACATCTCCTTGCAAATTTTCATGAGAATCCATTTTCCCAAGAGCAGCCTCATGAAAAATGGAATCAAATTAATTTTTTTCTTCTCCTTACAACTATAAGAGCTAGTCTAAAACACCCTACATTCTATTTTCCTTCAAAGAAAAGTTTCTTCCAGACATTATTCAAAATTTCCATTCTGCAGGCGGCATCCTTTTTAGGAAGCCTATCCTATACATTCTCTCCTAATATAAATGCAGTTTGTATCATATAAAGCAACCTTCATTAATTTTCTCTATTTGTTTTCCTTTCCTTGTTCTCTGAGTTTCACAAGAACTGGGAGCAAGTTTTCTTCTCTTGTACCTGATATAGGACGTAATATACTCACATATTTTTTTATAAAGAGCTTTAAAAATATTATGGTATAAGAGACTCAGCTAAGTGAATGGAAAAATATTATATTTGGGTTAAAAAGTAGATGAGGCTTTATCTCATATGATTCCACTTTACCTGTACTTCCAACCAAGAGCTGACTCAGCCACCAAAATATTCAATTGCCACATGTTCTGGGCCAACTCCTACATGGCTTACAATATTGTCACCCTCAGTCACCATTTTACTAGTAAGTCCAAGTCTCATGTATCATCACATGGATGCCAGGACCCTGTTCTTCCGTAATGCTGTTAATCTGGCTTCATCTCCCCCGCTGCTCCCCCCTCCCAGATGCTTCCATTGTGGCTTTTGGAATTCCTGTTCTATCCTCAGCAATTGTTCCCACTTCTGTGACCTCTTTTCTGAAAATTCCCTCTATCTTCTCTCTCTAAATGAAATGTGGCTCTTGCCTGAACGTTTATTTCTGCTTCCCCCTCAAGGACAGACACATTGTATCATCTATTCCCCGTGGTCTGAAAATTGCAGGAGTCTCCTCATTCTCCCTCCCTGTCACTTTTGAACTCTTTCATATCTTTCAAAACAGCTTCTCTTTGGAAGCCATGTCATACTGCTTACCATTCTCACAATTCCATGATGAGTCATCGACCAAACTCTATCTCATTGATGAACTTTGCTACCCCATTCATCAGTCATTGCAACTTTAACATCAACAGATAGCCATCTAACACCCTGGCCTCAATGCTTGGACCTTTCAGGGCCAACAGTCTTTTTCTGCTGCTTATCTCAGTTTTCTTCATAAATCTCCATATAAGTCATCTCATTTTTTTTCATAACTACTTATATTTTTATCCTATTTTTCTAAGCTAGCTTCAATGTATTGATTTTGCCCCCCCCCTTTTTTTTCATTATCTATACCTCCGCTCTAAGTCTGTATTTTCTTCCATATCCAGCACAGATTCTGTGGCCCCAAACAGCAACAACTCCTTACACACGTCTTTCCTCACACTGGGCTGGGAAAACTCCCAACAACAGTTAAACTCAATCTGCTTCTTACTACCGACAAATCCCACATGCTTCCTGAGTATAATCACTATAACTTTGAGTGCAGACTAATAGGCATTCAACACAGCTCTAGTAAATTTGCTTTCTACTCTGAGACAACTAGTTAACACCTTGCTCTCCTTAAATCTCAAACACTCAATTCCCTCCCACATACAGTCGTCAACTTCCAACTCACAATCTCAGTAAAAAAAGAAAATATTTTTAAAAAGCAACCTCATCTTTCTACTACTGATTTCCTTAGACTACTACCACACACACACACACACACACACACACACACACACACACACACTTTTGCTTTCCATTCTTTTCTAATGGAATTAGTCTTCTTCTTCTTTTTCTTTTTTAGTTAAGTCTACTCCCCTCATCTTATGCCCTAAATCCAACTTTTCCTTGTCTTTATAAAGATGTTGCTTTTAAAATTATCCCTTTTCTTACATCATCCATTTTTCTCTTTATGCTGGATCCTTTTTAATGTTAAAAATATGTCTTTGTCTCTATCATAAAACCAAACAAACAAAAAGCCTCTCTGGATCTCACATGAGCTTCCAGCCATATCTCTTTGTTCTGAAACTCCTTCATAGAAAACTCTCACCAAGACTTACCTAGACCTACTGTTCCCACTCTCTTATATCACATTTTGTTCTTGATCCCCTGCAGGTGAGCTTTAATTCTCATCATTTCATTAAATTGACTTTGTTTGGTGTCACCAATACCCTGAATCTTGTCAAAGTCAACAATCAGTCTTCTGTCCTCATCTTATCATGATTCTTTTCTCAGTAATTGACAAAGTTACCTCTCTCTTCTTTCTTCACCATATTTATTCTCTGATTCTGTAATGACAGTCTCTTAGTTTTCTCCAAACTTTGCTGGCAATGTCTCCCTCTCCTGTTCTCTTTCTCTTTCTATCTCCCCCTCTCTTAGCTTATTCCTCCCCCCATATAATCTCTATCTTGATGTCCTATATCAACATTTCTATCTTGAGTCCTCTCCTTTTAACCAGTTGGAAAATGGTTAAATCTCAAACTATGCTAATAACTCATTTGTGGCTGAGTAAACCATTTAACGTCACTCAATGTTAATTTTCATAACAATAATAGACCTAGAAATTATGGAACTATAATGAACCTCAATTAAGATCAGACCATTCAAAGTTTTATGTAATCATAAGGTACTATACATATACTCCAATCACTCTCTATGCAGATTGTTTACATTATTACAATTCTATAAAGAGCAATTGGAGTTTATATAAAAATGGGCCAAAATGATAAGTTAAAATGAAAATTCCTACTACAGAAATATATACTTTTGTGTAATAATATTTGATCTTTGAAATATTGTGTTAATGTGCTACTCTATTTCAAAGATAAGAAAATAATATTTATGGCAACAGCAGTTGCCATGCAATTTATTGTAATTTTATTTATTAAGGGAGAAACACTCATAGAGAATTTTGTTCTATATTCTTAACTAAATTTTGAAATTTCAGACATAATAACTAGGCCAATCTACCAGCATGTCTCACTACCATGTCCCTTTTCAACTATATCATTTTACCATCTATTTACACAACTAATTAAAGTTACTATTGACTAACATTGGCCAATTAAAATGACAATTATGTAAATCTGAAAATACATATATTAAACTTTGACCAGAGTGTTAAGAAGATGTATTTGGAAATTAAATGATCAGAATTGTTCTGTTGAAAAAAAATCAGTAATCTGGAAGAAAGAAATGCAAATTCTATTCCTGAATATAGTAAAGTTTAGTAACTTTGATGTATTTTCCACCTCTCTGGGGATTACTTTATTTTTTTTTTCCACAAGCAAATGAAAGGTGTAGAAGATGACCTAAATGATCCCCAAGGTCTTTCTACTTCTGGAGTTGGAATTTCATGAATATTATCAGAGAAACCAACTTCAAGTTGGGAGAAGGTGTTAAGAAGCTAGAAGGACAGGATAGTGTTAGAAAGCTGCAAGGAGCTTTCATGGATGGGACACACACATTAGGTACTTAGAAAGAAATCCCATCAGGGAGGCCCAGATTCAATGCCAAGTTTCTCTGCAAACTCTCCGAATGACCTTGGGGAATTTTTGCTTTATTTTGGTCCCCAAACTCCATTTGGAAATTACATGAGATAAGGGTGGGAAAGCACCTTTCCCCTTGGAAAATTCCAAAGGATAGTTATAAATATTCCTATAGCTCATATCTTAGTGTTGTTCATGAGTATTTATTTAAATATTTGCCCAGACTTTTGCTATCATAGATGAAATCAGAGATGATAGATTGCTTCTTTATTTATCAGCATCTAAAAGGAATGTACACACTTTGACACAGAATGTTGGGAAAATCAAAACTCCCTAACTAAAAAGAAAACAACTCTGAATTTTGTAATATTAAAGAAATATAGCTCCAATAACGCAAGAATTTGAAGACATTTGTCTTCAGTGGATGTAGATTTTGCCAGGTTAGGTGGATTAAAATTATATTGGAAAATTACTTTGGAGACCTGATCCTTTTTCATTTTACCACAAATCCACTTAAGTAACTTTGAGAAATCATAGTGTTTTATACTTTTAAAAAAATTCTCCTCTCTCAAACTGATAGCAATTTAATAAATTACATTTTTAGGTTTAGTGGTAAACACAGCCAATCCAAAGTAAGTGTAACTATCAGTGAGAAAAATGTTTGGGTTCCAGGTTTAGTCTAGCTTGCCACATGGTATTTGCTAAAAAGCCCGTCTCTTAGCTATGCCAATTAATCAAGGGGTTATGCTCTGAACCTGAAGTTTAATGGTCAAACTGTTGTAACATAGAAAAAGGTTGTGTTCTGCTTATAAAACATTATAAATTAAATCAAGACTATTATTTAATTACCCTTTTTCTCTCTTCATAAAAGGTATCAATAAAATACATTATTTTCAATATCCTAAATAATAAAAGGCTAATATGCAAATAGACCGAACGGTGGAACAACTGGTTGCTATGATACGTGCTGACCACCAGGGTGCAGAAGCTCAATGCAGGAGCTGCCCCCTGTTGGTCAGTGCACTCCCACAGGGGGAGCATGCCTCAGCCAGAAGCTGGGCTCATGGCTGGCGAGCGCAGTGGTGGTGGTGGGAGCCTCTCCCGCCTCTGTGGCAGCGCTAAGGATGTCCCACTGATGGCTTAGGCCTAAGCCATCAGTTAGACATCCCCTAAGGGCTCTCGGACTGTGAGAGGGCACAGGCCGGGCTGAGGGACGCCCCCCCAAGTGCATGAATTTCGTGCACTGGGCCTCTACTTAACCTATAATATTGAATGATCATCTTCCTATTGATATAGAGTACGTGTATTTTTCACAGGATCTGGATAATAACCAAATTTGTAATTCATCTCATAGTCATATTTTAGTCGAACTCTAATAGCTGAGTAAATATGAGATATCACATGCAAAAAAGTAACTATAAAGTATAATGCAGATTGAAGTGGACTATCTGATCACTATTGTTTTGAATTCACTTAAAAATTATATTAATTCAAAATCATAACTTAAAAATCCTCAGAAATGGCTATTAAAAACACATACGCATTCTATCACTCAGCCCCTGTTGAACTTCCCAGAAATACATGAAGGAAATGAAAGGCAAAGAAAGATGCCAAAATGGATGAAAGTGAGAGGTTCATGAAGGCATGGCAGGAGAAGGCAGTGGGAAAGAAGAGAGAGAAAAATATCAAGCAAGTAAAGGCAGAAATAATGAGGCAGTAAGATGAGGATAATTAAATGTCTTACTGATTTTTTTTATTTTTATTAAACGTATTGGGGTGACATCCTACCTAATAAAAGAGTAATATGCAAATTGACCCTAACTTGGCTACACCCACAAGCCACGCCCACAAGCCACACCCACCAGCCAATCAGGAGCAGATATGCAAATAAACCCAACCAAGATGGCTATAGCCACAGAGAGCAAGGTTTCCCAGGCAACGGAGGAAGTCAAGCTTTCCACCTGCCCTTGCAGGCCTAAGCCTCCACTCAAGCTACAAATATAGAAGGTAAACAAATCCAAACAGCAATGGCGGCAGCCACGGAGCTGGAGAGAGCAGGCCAGGGTTGCCCCCGGCAATGGAGGAAGCAAAGCTTTCCACACACCCTGGCCTGCCCAGGCCTCTGCTTAAGGCTACAAAGTTTCAATTATAGAAGGTGAATTAACTCCAACAGAAATGGCTGCCAGCCACGGAGCGAGCAGGAGGCTTGGCTCCGCTTCAGGCTACAAAGTTTCAATTGTAGAAGGTAAATAAATTCCAGATACCAGGGCCTCCGCTTGGGTTGCCAGGGGGCATGGCTGGCCTGCAAACCACCCAGGCTCCTTGCTCAGGCCGCCCCATGCCCCAAGGGAACCCCCATCCTGATCCGGGATATCCTTCAGGGCAAACCAGCTGGCCCCCACCCCTGTACCAGGCCTCTATCCTATCTAATAAAAGAGTAATATGCAGATTGACCGTCACTCCAACACACAATTTGGCTGCCCCCATGTGGTCAAAGATCCTGCCCCCATGTGGACACAAGATGGCCACCACAAGATGGCCAGCAGGGGAGGGCAGTTGGGAGGCACTCGGCCTGCAAGGGAGGGCAGTTGAGAGGGACCAGGCCTGCAAGGGAGGGCAGTTGGAGGCAATCAACCCTGCAGGGGAGGGCAGTTAGGGGTGATCAGGCCGGCAGAGGAGGGAAGTTGGGGGCAAACAGGCTGGCAGGGGAGCAGTTAGGCATCAATCAGGCTGGCATGGGAGTAGTTAGGGGGTGATCAGGCTGGCAGGCAGAAGCGATTTAGGGGCAATCAGGAAGGCAGGCAGGCGAGCAGTTAGGAGCCAGCAGTCCTGGATTGTGAGAGGGATGTCCGACTGCCCGTTTAGGCCCGATCCTGATGGGTGGGATCAGGCCTAAAAGGGCAGTCAGACATCCCTCGAGGGGTCCCAGATTGGAGAGGGTACAGGCTGGGCTGAGGGACATCCCCCCTCTATGCACGAATTTCGTGCACCGGGCCTCTAGTTAGTTAATAAGATTACATAGGTTTCAAGTGTACATTTCTATGATACATGATCTGTATATTGATTGCACTGTGTGCCTAGCACCCAAAGTCAAATCGTCTTCCATCACCATATATTTGACCCCCTTTACCTTTTACTACCTGCGCCCACCCCAATTTTTCTTTTCATAACTTCTTGCTTGATAATTTGTGTCTAATTTTCAAAAATTTTAGTGTTTTTTTAACTACTTTGCCTCATAGGAACTGAGTTTCTTCTTTTATTAAACTCACAGTCAAGCAAGTGGTAGTTGGGTGGTTTTTCATACCCATTGCCTCTTCCCAAACTTGAGTGTATTTTTTTGAAGACAAGTGCCTCAACTTTCAAGATATTACAATTACACTCTGATTATCTTCTCAATGTGTTCTGAGACTTTGAGATTACTCAGACCTGTGCTCACAATGGGAAATGAGCTTGATAATCTTCATATAAGCGGATGCCATGGCATATACACTCTATATATTCTTGATGAAAATATGCAGAGGGATAATGAGACTATTTTAGTTTTTACTGTTAATATTTTAGTTTATTTGCCTTGACTTTTATTTTAAGGGCTAGGATTGACCTATGGGAAGAGGAAAGTAGGCAAAGTGTAAGGAAACTTAGGTCCCAGGTCTAACTCAAACAGATTGGTTTTGTTTTAATATTGAAATTTAAAAATGTAAACTGTCCACACTGGTTTCCTATTTGTTCTGCTTTGTAAACTATAAAACAGCCACAAAAATGCTGGCCATTGCTACAATTTTTGGTAATAATATATCAATCCCATGATGGTATAATAATTTATTTCCATATGTAAGGTTCACCTACCAATTTATGCCATTTCTTCTTTACCTATTTGTCCCATTTAAGAGACTGTTTTGATATAATTGTCCTTCCTATTACTCATCCTGGCTCACTTGTCATGTTTTCTCTCATTGGCAAGTGACCCCCAGTTCCCACTGTTACAAGCCAAGGTACTGATATCTCTACTGTAGCTCTGCTTGCAGAGGCAGTGAACTGCTCCCCACATTTACAAGAGGCGATGGAGTTAAACTGACCTATTTACAATAACAACCATGTGTTGCTATGAGATGTGAAATGACAGGACTGAAATCATTATCTGTGCCCTGCAAGCAGAAGGTATAAATACAGTGACTGGAGAGGTTGTTTGTGTTAGCAACAGATGCAGGAGAGCAAAATAGCTACTCCAGTAATGCTGCCCATATGCTGGTGCAAACAAAAGAAAGATGTGGCAGTCCCTGGCTAAGTGAATTAGTGCGCCTGGGTGATACCCTGGGCGGGGTGGTGATCTTCCTCTGTGATGCCTTTTCAGTGCCAAATATCTTGTCAGTTCCCACTAACCAAGAGCCAGGCTGCCCTGGACAAATTCCATGGAGGGTGATTGCCTTACTCACAGGTTGTTGATGTGATAATCTCCTTCAACCTCGGATGCTCTTTGGGGTTCTAACAATGGAAATAGATGGTTCTGTTTTGCTTCCACTTTAGTTTTCAAAATCATCATTCTTGTCCCTGCCTTCACCTCTAGCTAGAATTCTGTCATCCTTTGTTCCATCATTTTGTCCCTTGCCCCAAAATATAAAATAGCAAAGACTGACCCTGACCATGTGGTAGACTCAGTAGTTATACGTAGCTGAAGTCTGAGGGATTCAGGCCTTGAAATTGCACTTTAATTCACAATCCCCTAAGTTTGTACATTTCTTTCTAGCACGATCGATGTGCTTGATGAACAAGTCTCTCTTTCACACACAATCTCACTCCCAGATGCCCTTCTCATTCCCATGAACATTAATAATAGTCTTGAAAGGAAACATAAATCCTATTCTGGGCAATGCAGAGTCACGAAGGAGAAACACACTCATTTTTATCTTGATATTAGTGATATAGCATGGCTTGCCTACTTGGATATCTGAATGTCAGGATTTGAAGAACAGCCTTTATTCTCTGACTGGTTTCTCCAACAACCTCAGTAGATTTGTGGTGCTGTAGATAAGATTTTTGTAGTCCACATTTACCCACTCTTAAATCAAATACTTGTTTGAAACTAGTATTACATGCAGTATATTATAGTAAATCCTACAGGGAGTACAGAGATGAATTAGTATATTTACCAAACAGATCACAGTCTAATTGAAGAGATTCATATCTATACATAACTTTTATACAGGCTTTATTCTCTTTCATGGAGAATGGTATTGCTATCTGACTCAAATTAGAGATCTTAGCATCATCCTTTACTTTTTCTCTTCCTCATGCATCACTTTGGTTATAAAAGCCATTATGCAAATTATTTCCACAATGTTTTTGTCTGTTTCTCTTCTTTTCACTACCAGTGTATTGGTTCTTAAACTTTCTCATTTGATGTATTGCAATGAATTTTTCATTTGATTATTCTGGGAGTGGTATGGAGCTATTGAAAGATTCAGAGCAGAGGGACTATGTGATTTTCCTGCTTTTTTAGAAAAAAGAAAATATTAGTGTTGTTGATGGCATCATATCTGGATCACAAATAGAGAGCTTTGCTAGGAGTGACAAAGGCCAGTTCAATCCTATTGTTGAAGAAAAAGAAGAGAGAGCATAGCAGTTAAATCAGAAATCAATTGTAACATGGAATTATCAGAAACTTAGTTTATTCCCTTTATTAGAGCCTTAGTAAATGTGTGACAAAATACAGTTCTCCCAAAAAATTTAACACAGTATCCACTGAATTCAGAACATTGCATGAGGTTTGCTCGATGGGCAGAGAGATGTGCCACCAAGATTCCCTGGTAAAGCCAGAGCCGTGATTGCCATAGGCGTACTTAGGAGTTGAAAGAACCCCTCTTTGGGGCCTTTACCTGTAAGGCAATATGGATCACAATGGAGAAAGCCTTTAAAACTATCCTCTCTCTGGCCAACATACCAAACCAAAAACATTATCACATCCAAGGAGAGGACTTGCGAAAAGTATCAGATAATTTAGCGTGCTAGTCAAGGGCCTGGAAGAAAGAAAGACTGGAAGATCCAGGAAAGAGATAATTGGGGTAGAGGTATGTGGCTAGACCTATCAGAGTCAGCTGAACAGGAAGATTTTTATATCATATGCTCACATGCACAAGAGCTCAGCCATCGATAAAGAGGCACTAGACCACCAAGTACACAACGTGACTTGGCACGCTGATGTTAGCCATTGGCCACTCCAGTATTGGCACATGAAAAAGTGATCACAGAGGCAAAGATGGACCACAGTTGATATAACTATTGCCACCAGTGAATGTACATTTGTTAAGAAGATAGACTCATGTTAAGTGTTCTTACCAAAATAAATTAAAATAAAATTTAAAATAGGTACACCTAGCTTGGCCAGTGTGCGCAGTGGTTGAGCATCAACCTATGTACCAGTAGGTCATTGGTTTGATTCCAAGTCAGGGCATATGCCCAGGTTTTGGGCTCAATCCCCAGTGTGGGGTGTGCAGAAGGCATCCCAATGATTCTCTTTCATCATTGATGTCTCTCTCTCTCCCTCTCCTTTCCTCTATGAAATCAATTAAAAATATATATTTTTTTAAAAAATAAATTAAACAAAACAGATACACCTAAAAAATATGGCACCACCTCTCAAGGAGACCAACTGGCCACTTGTTGCATTATTAATCACTAGCACACAGGCCAACTATTTGTTCTGATAGAAATGGATACATACATACTCTGGGTATAGGTTTTTCTTTTCTCCCCACAGAGTTGCAACCAGAACCAAGGGCTTATATAATATCTGATCTCCTGGTATGGAATTCCACATTACAAACATCATAGCAGCCCAGGCAGCCCACTTTACAGTAAGGAACATGGCTATGCCAGAGATTCAGTAGTCATTTCACATATCACACTGAAAGGGTTCAGAATGGGCCTCCCCAACATTTGCCACTTGGACATGCAAATTATTTTTAGCTGAAGGCAATGGAGACCCTGAAAACTCAGGAGAAATTTTTACCTCTCCCTTAAAGAATTTAAATTAGAGGTCTTGTGCCCAACTGGTGTGGCTCAGTGGTTGAGCATCGACCTACAAACCAGGAGGTCATGGTTTGATTCCTGGGGTCAGGTCACATGCCCAGGTTATAAGCTGGATCCTCAGTGGGGATGGGGAGGGGCATGCAGGAGGCAGCTGATCAATCATTGATGTTTCTATCTCTCTCTCCCTCTCCCTTTCTCTCTGAAATCAATTTTTAAAAATTAGGGATTTTGCTCATAATAAGAGTTACCACAAGAAATAATTTTGTATGACCTATCTATAGGGCAGGGCAAACTTCTAATTACTGAACATCTGCTCTTCTTATCACCATTCATTGACCCTCTGAAGTCCCAAGGTGCCTTACTTTACCCTTAACTCAGAATGTCAGATAGACCTCATTTTCCCTTCCTGTTTCTCACTCTCTCGTGTATGTAGGTCCCCATATGTAATTAAACTTGGTCATTTTCTTTTGTTAATCTGTCTTGTGTCTGCTTGATTATTAGACCAGTCAAAAGAAGCTAGAAGGGTAGGAAACGTTTCTTCCTCCCACATAACACCACCCTGAAGCTGCTGGCCTTACAGAATTCTGGAACAACCTCCTGAAGCATAGTTGAAGCATCAGCTTAGATATCATTCTTTTTGAGGATGGTGCCTACATATTCTAGGATGCAAGTTGTACCTCAAATCAATGAACTCTATATGATGTTGTGGCCCCAGTAGGAAGAATACATGGGTCCAGAAACCAAGCAGTAGACCCAGGAGTGGCTCTACCTATTCTCACTTTCAATAACCCACTTGGGAAATGAGTGTTTCTCATACCATAACTCTGGGATCTGCTCAGTTAAGAGTTCATGATTCCCAAATGGAACTCCCATTTGACCTAGTGATCCCACTTCTAGGAATATATCCCAAGAAACTAGAAACACCAATCAGAAAGGATATATGCACCCCTATGTTCATAGCAGCACAATTTACCATAGCTAAGATTTGGAAGCTGCCTAAGTGTCCATCAGCAGATGAGTGGATTAAAAAACTGTGGTACATCTACATTATGGAATACTATGCAGCAGTAAAAAAGAAGGAATTCTTACCATTTGCAACAGCATGGATGGAACTGGAGAGCATTATGCTAAGCGAAATAAGCCAGTCAGAGAAAGAAAAATATCACATGATCTCACTCATTTATGGAAAATAATGAACAACATAAACTGATGAACAAAAACAGATCCAGAGACAGAGAAGCATCTTTCAGACCGTCAAAACTCAGAGGGAAGGTAGGAGAGGGTGGGGTAAGGGGGAGAGATCAACCAAAGGACTTATATGCATGCATATAAGCCTAACCAATGGACACAGACAACAGGGGAGTGAGGGCATGAGTGGGGGGATTGTGGGGCAATGGGGAGATAAGGACACATATGTAATACCTTAATCAATTAAAAAAAATTTTTTTTAAAAGAGTTCTTGATTCCAAAGACTTCCTCCATGGGACACTGATCATTACGTTACAGCTACTCTCTGGGCACTTTTGACAGGTAATAGCAATAAAAAGAATCAGCATATTGCCCTAGCCCTGTGGTTGGCAAACTGCGGCTCACAAGCCACATGTGGCTCTTTGGCCTCTTGAGTGTGGCTCTTCCACAAAATACCATGGCCTGGGCGAGTCTGTTTTGAAGAAGTGGCTTTAGAAGAAGTTTAAGTTTAAAAAATTTGGCTCTCAAAAGAAATTTCAGTCGTTGTACTGTTGATATTTGGCTCTGTTGACTAATGAGTTTGCCGACCACTGTCCTAGCTGGTTTGGCTCAGTGGATAGAGATCGGCCTGTGGACTGAGGGGTCCCGGGTTTGGTTCTGGTCAAGGCCACATACCTTGATAGCAGGTTCCCTGGGCCTGGTCAGGGTGCATGCAGGAGGCAACCAATCAGTGTGTCTCTCTCACATGGATATTTTTCTCTGTCTTTCTCTCTCCCTTCCACTCTCTCTAAAAATCAATGGAAAAACATCCCTCAAGTGAGGATTAACAAAACAAACAAACAAAAGAATCAGCACATTGGCCAGTAATTAACACAGACAATGGAAGCAGGGAGGAACATATCTGATTCAGACTAGAGCACTTCTTGTTACTTCCTTGTCCTGTAGTAATGATAAATAGACAAGTGCAGCAACCATAGTTTGAGATGCCATGGAGACCAGGGGCTCAGACCCCTGGGGGATATGACCTTTGTCATAACACCAGACATGCCACTGAGGACAGCAGAGATGTTCAGTGAAGTGAGGGGACTCCAGAATGGATAGTGGAGGAGGGAGACCATGATAACTGGTTGTGACCCCCACATCAGCTGCAGTGGAGGGAACTGTAGTTCATCCCACGCACCTCCTCCTCATACCTTTCTCTCAGGAAGAGTGGCCCACCAGATGCCTAGTGTAGTCATTCTTCAAATACATATTCTAGGAAGAGGATCTAAGCAGTGGAGGCATAGACTGTGAGGGACCTGGAGATGGAACACCCAGGGGTGTTACATTTTCTTCCCAAGGGGGTTCCATTTGGTGACTAATCAAAGTGGGCATAATCCATTCATGTCCATGGGCCACTTTAATGCCTGAGCTCCCTGAAGGAGGCTGTTACTAGGCCTAGACTGCAACTTGACCTCTCTCTGTGTCCCCGGCACTCTGTTTCAGTGTATGATTCCCAGAGAAACCCAAAACTTAGAAATAGCTTTTCAGTGATAGATTTTGGAAAATGCCCTTCAAATGATTTGAAAAGCTTGTGTAACAACACTAAGAAAAGGTAAATTCATAAATTCCCTTAAGGGTAGAAACATGTTTTAATTCACCTTTATATTTTTTATGCCTGGTGTGGTAGCTGATGTATAACATTAAATTGCAATGAATTGAATCATACTAAACTTAGGAGACTGGAATATTGTATAATATTCAATAATTTTAGAGGTTCTTTTTATAATTAATCACCCTTACTTGCTCCTACTTACTTATTTGTGCTTATAGAGAAAAGTGTTAGATAATTACAGCCACACCTCCTGGAGATATTTCACTCTTGCTATTGAGGGTATCCTGATTCCCAAACCACATATTTCTGTAGTGAAATATCCATTAACATTACACTTACGGCCACTCTTTTCACCTCCTTCTATGAGCTGTGAGGTTGGGAGGCACTTATATGTAGTTTGGTCCCATCTCTATTTTGGAGCAATCTTCCAACAGCAGACACACTCTTTTTTTGCTTGTTTTGTAATTTTTAAAAGCTCTGCCCCTGTGATGAAGGGCTATTAAATTTAGGACTGTTTTGTAATGATTCCAATGAGAGGAAATATGAAAAAGTTTTAGGAAGTCTATTTGGCTTTTAACCCAAGTCATATTATTAATATCAATTTTATCCATCATAATGGTATATTTTAATGTCTATCAGTTGAAATTTTATGTGCAAATATCTGATTGAGAGAGAGGAAGGATGAAACCCTGGACTTTAGCTGCCACCCCAACCACTGATTTCTTCTCCTCCTATTTATAAAAGAGGAGAAGATCCCAAGCCCCTTTTGCATCCATCCCATCCTCAGTCCCCTTCATCAGCTCATCCCCTACCCCATGTGGCATGGAGTCCATTTGAGTATTTACTAGTGATCAGTGTATAGAAATTTAGGGCTGAGGGATGTTGACAGAGGCAGGAAGCATTATCCTTCCTAATCCACTGTGCTTGCTTCTACCTATAACCTGGAGGGCAGGTGACCAACCCTCGCAGGCAACTACTCTGCTAAGGTGAGGAAGACCTCTGTGATGACACTCTGTCATTACCACCCACGTACCTTTCATTCTGAGGTTCACATTGAAAAATGTTTGTTCAGCATGGACAAGATTATAAGCACCGTTAACATAATGAAGAATTTACTTTTTTATTATTTGACTTCACTTTTATTGGGGAGAGAAAACCTTTGCTTCATAATTATCTGTCTTGAATAACAAAAATAATATCTTTGAAAAACATTAAACTGGTATATTAAATTAATTTCTCATAGGCCAAGTTTCCCTGCTCCCTGCAGATTACAGATGTCACCCAAAATAAAGAAGTAAAAGGTAAGTTCAAATTTTAAAATATATTTTTGGGTCTAGGTAATTTTGGTCTTAAAAGTGTGGGGTTTTATTACTACAATTGATTTTCTATATTCTAAAAGCTTTCCTTTACATATTGAGAGTAAATCTTAGAAGTCTGAGCTTAGAGATTTAC
This sequence comes from Eptesicus fuscus, assembly GCF_027574615.1. NCBI lineage: Eukaryota > Metazoa > Chordata > Mammalia > Chiroptera > Vespertilionidae > Eptesicus > Eptesicus fuscus. The sequence goes on from NC_072476.1 coordinate 105,558,681, forward strand.
CGTAGTTAGAGGTGTACTATAGTTATGAAGGGTGGTGACTTTTCAGTTTCATATTTGTTGTATTTGTTATAATTTGTCTTAATGATAAAATTAAAGAAAATTGTATTTTCACTTTTATTTAACATTATGGCACATTGTCTTTCCATTTTTATAGTGCCATTTTTTAAATATGTCAATAGCCTAGTGTGTAGAATCATTTCACTCATTGGTCCTTTTCATATAATCACAATAAGGTGCTTTTGATACTTATTTTTATGTCAACTTGTATAATACATTAAAGATCTTTCTTCAAGTCAGAAAGTTGCTCATTTTTAGCATTGCTTTATGAATTCTTTAAAAATTAATAGAATTTTAGAGCAGATTTAGATTTTCAGAACAATTGAGCTAGAGACCTCGCATATACCCCCCCTCACCCACACCCACATCCAGTGTCCCCTGTTATTTACATTTTGCAACAAAGCAATACTAATGTAAACTATGGACTTTAGTTAATAATAATGTACTAATATTGGCTCATCACTTGTAACAAAGGTGCCACATGGATGCATCATTTTAAATAACTACAAAAGATATTATATTGTTTGAGTGTATTTCTTTATTCCTTAGATAATGAGGATCCTGGCTATTCATAATTTTTTACCACTATAAACAGTGCTATCATAGACATCCTATATATTTATGTTTCTGTATCAGGAATCTTACTTGTAAGAGGCTAATTTTCATATGAAAATGTCAGATGCAAGTGTATGCATATTTTACTCAATTACTGCCAGCTGTGTAGTCATTCTGTTTTCACCAGCTTTTCAAATGTAAACAACATCTTCCTCGAGGTTCTTGGTACATATCTATTGAGATTTTGGAGCTCATTTAACATGTTTAAATTGTGTACAATTGGATGACAGGTTTGACTAATATTACTCTAAATACTGAGTTCTCCAGGTATGTAAATGACTATCAGACTGATAGATAAGAACAAGAATCCACATACTTGTTTCTAAAATTTGTTTATTTTTTTAATTCTTTAAATGACAGTTTACATTTAATATTATTTTGTATTAGTTTAAGGTGTACAGCATAGTGGCCAGACAATCATAAACTTTACAAGGTTTCCCACCCCCAATATTTTTAATACCCCCTGGCACCATACATAGTTGTTGCAGTATTATTGACTGTACTAGTATTCCCTATGCTGTACTTTATATCCTCGTAACTATTTTGTAACTACCAATCTGTACTTCTCAATCCCTTCACCTTTTTCTGCCAGGCCCCCAAACCCTTCTGCTCTGGCAACCATCATCTGTTCTCTGTATCTATGAGTCTGTTTGTGTTTTATTTATTTATTTATATTGTTCTTTAAATTCCACATATGAGTGAAATCATATGGTATTTATCTTTCTCTGACTGACTTATTTCACTTAGAATAATACGCTCTAGATTCTACCCAAGCTGTCGCAAATGGTAAGATTTCATTCATTTTTTATGGCCAAGTAATAGTCCATTGTATATTTGTACCACAGCTTTTTTATTCACTTGTCTATTGAGGCGAACTTGGGTTGCTTTAATAGTGTGGCTATTGTAAATAATGCTGCAATGAACACAAGGATGCATATAATCTTTCCAATTAGTGTTTTGGGTTTCTTCAGATATATACACAGACGTGGAATAGGTGGGTCATACGGCAGTTCCATATTTAATTTTTTTGAGGAACCTCCATACTGTTTTCCATAGCAGCTGCACCAATCTGTATTCCCACCATTTATTGTTTTTTGATTTATTGATGTTAGCCATTTTGACAGGTATGTGGAGATATCTCATTGTGGTTTTAGTTTGCATTTCTCTGGTGATTAGTGATGTTGAGCATTTTTTCATATGTCTATTGGCCACTGTTTGTCCTCTTTGGATAAGTGTCTATTTAGGTTCTTTGCCCATTTTCTAATTGGATTGTTTGTTTGTTTTGGCGGTAAATTGTATAAGTTCTTCATAAATTTTGGATGCTATCAGATGTATTATTGGCAAATGTTTTCTCCCATTCAGTGGGTTGTCTTCTCATTTTGTTGATGGTTTCCTTTGCTGTGCAAAAACTTTTTAGTTTGATGTAGTCCCATTTGTTTATTTTTTCTTTTGTTTCCCTTGTATTCACATACTGTATTTGAATGTTGCAATATTTTTACTAGTAAGTTTTATAATAGTTCCTTTGAGGTGTTATTCCTTGGCAGAATTATTCTCTGTGTTCTCTACTAATCTGTAGACAGCTGGTTCAATTCAACAGTCAAGTTCTGTAAAACTAATCTAGCTGGGCATTTTACATTGTGAACCCCATTATACTTACACTCCTCATGTATTTGGAGTTATTGTGTAAGAAAATACTGTGAAGTCATGTGTTTACTATGAAATCAAATATTATGTACTAAGGATTCATATGTAGTCAACAGTTTGCCTATAGTATGTTGACTTCTTGACTATAAACTTGTTGGCTGTGAGCACATATATGCATGGCACTGGAAAGCGGTGAAGTTAATGTTTCTGAATATACAGTTTCTGAATATGTATTTTAGTGGGCAAGAAAATCTAGAGACAAATCATTTTAAGAAAATTTTAGATGAAGAAACTCAATCTCAGACAAGCAAAAGAAATTGCTACAGATCACACAGTCTGTTATTGATAGGCTAGGACCAAAACAAATGTCTTCTTAAATGAAAGTTCAAGCATCCTATTTCACCACACTAAAGCCACACTTCGTCCATCCAGTATTTAGGATTGGTTCAGTGTGAACTCAGCTGTCCCACCTCCTCAGTTTATTCAGTTGGAAAAATAAAACTTCTGCCTTTCCTCAACTTGGCAGTATTAATTAGTAAAGAGACCATTACATTCAAATTATAATAGCTAATTTCTGTTTTCTTTTTTTTTAATCCTCACCTGAGGATATTTTCCCATTGATATTTAGGGAGACTGGAAGAGAGAGGGAAAGACAGAGGGAAACATCGATATGAGAGAAACACATCTATTGGTTGCCTCCTGCACGAGCCTGGGACCAGGGCAGGGAGGAGCCTTCAACTGAGGTATGTGCCCTTGACTGGAATTGAACCCAGAGCCCTATGGTTCGCAGGCTGATGCTCTTTCCACTGAACCAAACCAGCTACGGCAACAGCTAATTTCTTTGATCACTTACCATGAGCCTGGCATCATGGTTAATTTTTTAGAGATTATATTTTTTTTAATTGTGGTAAAATACACATCACATGAAATTTATGATCTTAACCATTTTAAGTGTACAGTTCTGTAGCGTTAAGTACATTCACATTGTTGTGCAACCAGTCTCCAGAACTCTTTTTGTTTTGAGAAACTAAAATTCCCTACCCATTAAACAACAATTCCCCTAATAATCACTATTTTCTGTCTCTATGATTTTGACTACTCTAGGAATTCATAAAAGCAGAATCATAATATTTATATTTTTGTGAATGACTTATTTCACTTAGCATCATGTCCTCAATGTTGATCAATATTGTTGCATGTGTAAATATTTCTTTCTAAATATATATGCCACATTTTGTTTATTCATTCATCCATCAATGGGCAGTTTGGCTATTGTAAATAATGTTACTATGAACACAGGTTACTATGAACACAAATATCTCTTCCAGACCTTGATTTCAATTATTTCAGGTTTATACTCAGGAATGGAATTGTTGGATCATATGGTAACTGTATTTTAGATTTTTTTGAGGAATCAGTAAGGACTGAGTGTAATGTGAGCATTTCATTTTCCCCTCTCTCTCTCTTCCTCTCTCTCTCCCTCTCTATCTGGTTCCAATGGATATGAATAATCATAGTAATAAATCTTTGGGGAAAATCACAATAGAATATTTATACAAGCAGTGAGTTTATAAATATAAAATTTGTTTCAAAAGACTGTATATCAAATATGTTGTGTGTCCCTTGGAGACTTTGTTGGCAATAAATTCATGGGTTGAGTAGATTGTGAGTGGGAGCCAGGGTGGCCAGTTGTATCCTCTTGGGAACTCATCATGGGCCGGTTGACAAGTTTACATGATAAAGATGGCAATATTGATCTGTTTAATATAAAAATCTGATTTTCCTTTCTGTTACATGGATAATTCAGGGAAACAAGATATGTGTATTGTTTCTCTTTGAACATCTATACTATGAAAAGCTGAACAGAAATGATAGCATGTTAACTTTTCTGAAGAGATACTTTTGTTTGAGCTGTGATGGAGAATGTTCCTTGGAGACAAGTGCCACCAGATTGCAAGGGGCAAGTTTGCAACCAGTCAGCCCAGGAAAGGAAAGGCTATGGTGAGAGAGAATGAGGCTGATAATGTGAGCCTGTCTGTCTTCCTGCTCTCCAGTCCTGATAGCCTAGGGCCAAACCATATCTCAGGCTATGGAGTGACGGGAGTGGGGAGGGATTGGGGAGTGACGTGGGACTCACCGCCATCAGTCTGGCTGGAGCCCTTTGGCCATTTTTATCACAGAGCTATACTTAGCAACCTGGAGCCTTTGTGCGGAAACAGAACATTTTAAGTGGCTGTGATGCTTATGATCTGGGTAACTGGGAAAGTTCATTAACTGCTTTTTGCTTCAATTTCCTTTCAGTAAATTGGAGGTAATCATACTACAAACCTGAAGAGGGTTTTGTAAGGATTTTAGAAGGCAATACATGCAAAGGACTCACACACACATGGGACTCAGTAACTGTTTATCTATCATAATAAAAGTAGTAGTATTACTTGGATAGGATATTCCTCTGGAAGAAGAGAATCTAGAGTGCCAACATGTTGACAAGGAACTAGCCACTGTTAATGACCTCATGGCTTCCTTATGTCTACTCTCAACTCCCCAAGAGACCACCAGAACAAATCTGGTGATCAAGTAAGTTAAGTTAATCAGATGTGGTTGCAGGCAGGGAGAACAACTGGACAGACTCTGAATTGTGACTTAGAATGGAAAGTATGAGGGAGAAGACTTGTAGGGTTTGGGGGTTTGGACTACAGTGATTTTTCAAGGCAAGGAATGAACTGGGACTGGGTCAAGTAATATCTCATGCTGAAAATGAGTTAGAGGAATTTGGATTATGCCAGTCTCTTTTCCTATAGACATTCCATAATTAGCATCATGTCTGAAGGTAATGAGCACGTCGTGTTGATACATTTATTTTAAAAATTTGATTTTCCTTTTCATTACCTAAATAATTTAGGAATATATGCTTTGTGTATTGTTTCCTCTGAGTACTTATACTATGAATACCTGAGCAGAAATGATAAGATTATAATTGTTTTCAATTTTGAGTTATTGGAAGATACTAAGAAAATTAGTAATGGAGCCAAATGAGAATGGAAATTTCTAAGCTCATTGAACTATTAGAGCATGCAATGTAGAAAAAAATATATATGTGATAGGTTCATCAATTAGAAAATAAGCAATAAGTGTGAACTTGGTAATGACCCTCAACTACATTATGAGGAGAATAATTTGCTAAAACCTTTCATTAACTTGTGCTTTTTATTATAATTATATTTTCATATATAATATAAATTACTCAATAAATATTATAATGTGTTAGAAACACACCATTAAATTACGAACAAAAGCCTTAATCTTTTAAAAATGTTCTATACCAAATAAAGACAGGTTAGACTGAATTACTGAGATATGGAAATCTGAAAGATCCAATTGAATAGTTCTCTCTTTTTGCTGATTTATTTTATCAGGCTTTATTTCATAAGACAATAGTATATAAACCAAATTTCTCACTTAAATTTTTCAGTAAATTTTTCAGTTATGCTCTTTTTGAAATATGTTGTAACCTTACTTAGCTTGCCTTACTTGAATTTCATTCCACAGAATTCCCCACCCATGCTTGTTGAGACTACAGGTGCTTCTCAGAAACCTAGATTATTTTCTTGGAAGTGATTATAATTCAAATCTCATAGTAATTAATTTCTACAACTGATCCTGTCACTTCTATTTATGTAGTATGTCAATACCTAATATTTTCATTGTTGTTATTGAAATTCTGAGATAGCTATTTGAGGTGAAAATGTTGATCTCTTTAATCAGAATGCTTCTCAAATACTTGATGATTATCATTTAAAAGTCTGAAACCAAAATAATATATAACTCACTGGACTGGTGTGGTTGAGCATTGACCCATGAACCAAGAGGTTGTTGGTTTGATTCCTGATCAGGGCACATGCCTGAGTTGTGGCCTCGATCCCCATTGGGGGTTGTGCAGGAGACAGCTAATCAATGATATTTCTCTCTCATCGTAGATGTTTCTATCTCTCTATCCCTCTCCATCCCTCTCTCTCTAAATATGAATTAAGGAAAAAATAATAATAATTTATAACTCGAAGGATACACACTGAATATCTGACAGGTATGGAGATTCTTTCTTTCAGGTAGAGGAATACTCCATCTAGAAGGGAAGAAGCTCTTACATTAAGTCTTATAGGCAGAGCATTGTCCATATGAATGTAATACAATAGCAAATATTTTTTCAGGGAAATTATGATCCCAAAATGTGCTAGGTCCTTTCATAAACATTATATTTTATCAGTTTGAAATATGAGGATATAGCCTCATAAAGGTGACTAGCTTGCCCAAAATTGCAGCACTATTTATTACATGACAGAATACAGCTTCAATTATATTCTGACAGCCAAAAGCCATTTTTTTCTAGTATGTCATACTCCATTTTCTCAACACTTTATTCTGTGAATCCTAAAATTTGTACTCTAAGGGCAAAGGCTGCTACCCTTGGTGCAGGTCTGAGCCACGCAGGTAAGAAAGCCAGCCTAGGGCTGATTTACAGTCTGTCCACAGGGCTGCCTGTGGGAGCAGGAAGTTCTCTGCAGAAAACAAGAAGCCAGGAACTCTGCTGGATGCAGAGATGTGCTTGTCCCTGACAAGGATGGAGCCGTGACAACTGGATCCCAGTAACAACGGGACTGAGGATGAGTGGTCTATAAGGAACTCATGGAAGCTTCCCAAGAGAGAAGGAATCTGTTTTAAACACCAACCAAACCCAGAGGACACCTTTGCTGGATAACTACGGGGTACCAATTAAAAATTTCCCTCTGCGAATGGTAGAATTAAGGCCTTTCCAAAATGTCCCCATCCTAATCCCCAAAGCCTTCGAAATGTCACCTTCCATGACAAAAGGGACTTTGCCACTGTGAGTAAGGATTTGGAGATAGAAAGAGGGTCCTGGATTAGCCAAGTGGGGCCAATATAATAATAAGGAGGCAGGGCGACAGAGCAGAAATTGGAATAGTGGATTTAAGGGATGGAGGAAGGAGCTGTGAGCCAATAAACACAGGAGACTATATCTTATTCTGATCACAGCCCTTGACAACACATTGGTTTTAGACATCTGACCTCTAAAACTGTATGAAAACAAATTTGTGGAAGTTTTGTTGCTTTAACTTTGTCGTAATTTGTTACAGCAGCCATAAGGAAACTGTCATTACTTTCTGAACCTTCCCTTCTTCAATACTGAAGTACCAGTGGAGAAATTTAGTGAGTGGAGGAGAAGGAACATAATTCTAGCTGGGAAACAGGCAGAACAATACAGATGGAATAGTCCATGGTCCCTTCTTCCAGCTGCTGGTGTCCAGCCAAAGAAGGGCAGGCTGACCTGACCCGGCGAAGCAAGTACTGAACCTATTGAGAAGTGACAGACCAGAGGATATTTTGTTACCTATGACTTATGAGACTTGTATTGGACTGGATCTAAAGGATAGGGGAGAGCAAAATGGTATGAGGAATAGAGAAAATAATTTTTATTATATTCTATGAGTCCCACTTTTTCAAAATTATAGCACCCTGTAAGAACAAGGCTCACTTTGTATGGGTGCCTGTTCCATTCCTATTCATTCTACAGGCTTGGGCTTCCTCCAGCCCCTCCTGTGTTCCTGGCTCCTGCTGTCTTTGCAATTGTCCCCCTCACTGTTCCAGTGAGCTTCTCAGTCTCAGATCTCCCACACTCAGAGCTCCCGACCTCATGTGTTATCAGCCTCTAAAAATTCCCCTTGTTTATACCAGTTATTGAAGCCTTGTGATGATTGTCAAAGTCTACTTTTCAAAATGTTGAAAACATACTTGTCATACACATAGATGGTGAGCCTGCATAAAGGTTTTATGTAACTCATTAATGAGGGAACCAGTAGGATGCAAAATAGGAGTTTTGTATTGTCCGTGAAGAATGGTGCTGAAACAAGATGGCTAAGTTGGGCGCCAGCTGGGCTATGTTCTACAGAGCAATAAAACTGCGACTTTGGAAGTCATCCACTCTGACAGGAGAAAAGCAAATTCTTGCACCTTATCAGTTTTGTTTTTTTTTTTTGCAACTTAAATTCTGTGTTTCAGAGTGGCAAAATGCCGGGGCCCTAATTAATGTTGACTAGTACAGCGGAAATTCCACCTTCTGAGCGAGTCAGAGGTGCCAGGTAGATAATGCTTTGGCATACTATGAAAAGGTTGCACAACCACCTTGCTGATCTATTTCCAAGCTGAGAACCATTCTCTGTAACATCGTAAACAAACGATTACAGTATCTAAAATATTTAAAGCTACTAAATAATGAAACTAAAGGCAGCAAATTTATTAAATCATGTGAACTTCTAGTTTCAAACAGTTTTCATTACTTAATCCCTGTGCCGGAATTTGCTACACCACTCGGCTAAGCTAGGATTGGTGTTTTCCTGGACCTCCTTCTCTGCACGGTCCTAGCTGTGGAGGTGGTGGCAGCCATGGTTCTCAGAAGGACACAGGGATCAGATACAGTGACATTCCTTCACAGAGGCAGCTAGGGGATCGCCTCCCCCACTGCCCTGCTCTCTGGTCAGCTCGCCTTCCTAAAGGGGCCGTGTTGAACACAGCTGACCCAGGCCCACGAGCAGGTGTCTGGTGATGGCTACACAGAGGTAGCAGCTCCTGTAGACATCGCCATGGCACCTCTCTGCGTCCACTTACTTGATTGTCTGGGTGCTTAGCTTCTGTATTTACCTTCAGGCTCTGCTTTTCCATTCTTGCCAGTGTTTTAGGCAGAGGAACTGGCTCATGACTCTGTGCCTGATCCCCACTCTCTGTTCCTGATCTTCACGTGGCCAGCTCCTCCCACGTTTCTGTAAAGTCTAATGTCTACGATAAATCCTAAGCCCCAAATACTCAGAGCGACTCAGCTTCCCTGATGAATGCAGTCCTGTTATTTTAGAACTGGGCTCTCTAATTGCAACCCTCTCAGATGAGATATTTCCAACCTCATTCTGACATCCATCCACCAAAATGATGATAATGATGCTATTAATAATAATGATGATGATGATGATGATGATGATGATGATAATAGCTAACACAACTAATATTTATGAGGGGCCTGTCATTATTGTAAATTATTTATTGCTAAATGCTCAGGTGTTTCTCAGCCTTTTTAAGACTGTGTCCTTTGTCTCTCAAAAGAATATCGTCTTGTCTTTTAGAATGTTAAAAGCATTCTTCTTAATCCTAAGGGCTTTGGGTATGAAAGGATCACAGGGAATTCTAGAGGTGGTGTTAGAGGTGGTATGGGTAGGTAGGCTAATCGGAAGCTTGTTTTATTTATATGGCAGAGTGCCCCTAATTAACAATCATTATCGGTTCTCTCAGATGTTAGGAACTAATGTAAAAAGAATCATGCACACACAATTTTTTTGGCCCCCAAATATGCTGTATATTGCTATAACAGAATTTAACAGACTTAAATATATATATAATCCTGCCAGCACCTACAAAAGGTAGGAACTAGAAGCCTCTTTATATAGGTGAGGAAACTGAGATTGAGAGAAGTAATTTTCCCAAATCACACATTGTATATGTAATTATAATGGAGACTGCTAATTATCATTCTGCATCCATTTTCTCCTGCAACTAGACCCCTGAGTGTTAGCTAAACATATATTCCTATTGTCCTTTGCAACTAGTTATTGCTGTTTTGGTCAATGAGTTAAAAGTAGAAGTGGTAGAAAGTGGCCCTATAATGAGGGCCCATATGCCCTTTCTTGCTTTCTTTCCTGATTGCTGTAATGCAGATGCAATGGCTAGATCTTCAGCAGCCACCTTGGGCCACGAGGTGACTTTGGGAACACAGTGGAGCAATATGCCATATTAATCTTGACCCTTGGTACTGGAACACCTTAGCTGCCTGCCTCTGAACTTTTTACCTGAATGAAAGAATACATGTCCATCCTAGTAAGCCACTGTTATTTGTTTGGGGTTTTTTTTAAGTGGCAACTAAACCTAATCTCAATTAATGCAGTAATATAACCATTTTGTGTGCACACACACATAAGAATAAAACTGAATAACCATACCAGTACCACCATTTATCCTGATATTTCCTTGCCTCCTCTGGGAGACTGAAAACTAGAAATACATCTCTGTTACAGATTTCCCACCTAAAGGCTGAGAACTTATATGTATCAAGAGTCCTTGAAAAGGCCATTTCTCCATCCTGACTTCTCATCTGAGTACCACCATTGATTCTGACAATTCTTTCCCCCTCTGGTTGACTGTACATTAGAAATATTTCTCTGTTATAGATTTCCAAGCTCAAAAACTTGGAACTTAATTTATCAGGCGTCCTTGAAAATGCCATTTCCCTGTCAACATGACCTCCCACTGGAGTTCTAAGAATGGAGAGCTATTGCTAAACTGTAACTGATTTTGTTTTTCGGTAACAGCACATTGGTGAAAAATGCATTATTCAGGGTCTTGAAAATTAAAAAGACTTTAAGTCCTAAGTGACATTCAATTGTAAAATTGGGCTGGATTCCTTTTTACAAGCCTTAAGAGCATAGCCCTAATTTACTTCAAAATATATTCTGACTAAATCGGGGAGTTTTGTGCCCCCTTCCTTTACACCTGTGAGAGCTGCATCAAATGCCTTTGGCTTGTCAGCAGAGTACACAGGTTATATGATGAAAAAAGATTTTCTTAAAGTTATGAAAATCAAGTAAGAATGCTAAGAAAATAAAACTCACAAATGGGCATATGCAAAAATGTAGGCAACATGACCAATACACTACCTACTTAAGCTCAAATAGTTTTCCCAGCTCTTACCATTCTTGGGGCCAAATTTCCAAAACTGCTTATATTTGTTGTGAATCACAATTTCAACATGGGAGGTGGCGGGCCTTTAATTCACCAATTCCATTGATTTCTGCTGGGCACTAGGACTTTAACAAGCCTTGCGAGTTATGTACATAATTTGTGGTCTAAGCACACAGACCTGGACAAGGAGAGATGCATCTATCTTTGTTAAGAATTGGTTTGAGATAGAGAAAACCTCTGATGCTTGGGATTTTAAGGTTCAGTGAGACAATCGCTCTATACATGAGCTCTCCCTAGACTTCTAGATGCCAACATTTCACCATCAGGGCTTCGTTCGATCATGAGATGAGTATGTCTCTTGTTTAAATTTAAGCACTTTTGAAGTGAATAACATGTTCAGTTCATCAGTTCTGCTCTAAGTATGTACATGGAGAGTAGACTATAAAAGAATGAGGGACACTGGACTAGCACAGGGTCTCAGAGATCCGTGGGCAGGCAAGCTCCCGTGACACACTCAGGGTCACCGGGAGCAGGAGGAAGGCATTTTGTACCTTTGGGCGGAGGTGAGAAAAAACAAAACAGTGAGTCAAATGCAAGAAGAGGAGTCCATGGCGTCTGAGACTTGTTTCTCCTGTTGACATCTGTACCATTTTTGGGTGGCAAAGCTGACACTTAACCTCTCAATCAATTTACTTCTCAGAATACTCTATCGATGTGGGGGGGGAAATGCTGTTGAATCCAGTTGAAAACTGAAAAATGACTCAATCAAATGAATATCTTATTTATGACGTCAAAGAGGTCCTACCGATGTTTCTGTGAATTTACCAAATTGGGCAACTTTTGTGGCATCACTGGAACGAAGCCAGAAAAGGAAAACATGTGGCTGATTGTGCCCTCTCTGGGTGGGCAATGATCCGCTGAGGAAATCACCCCACAAGGAATCGTATTCTGGTTGATTTTACCCGTTCACTACACGGTGATCCCCCATCTTCTTGTTGTGGCAGCCCTGCTTTCCTTCTGAAAACAACCATGGGTTCCACCATCTGGGAATCCTGGCCATTGCATCAGGGACAAATCTGAAGCCACGTTTCTGCTTGCACTTCCCAGGCCCCCTTTCAGAAAGTTGAGTCTGCCACAGGGAAGAGACACATAATCTAATGCACATCATCCCACTTCTAATTTAAACTACTAGGATCTATTCAGAACTGAATAACATAGAGGAAACATCAAAATAATCTCATTAGAACTTGGCAAACACTGACCCCACTGGGAGTGCTCTGTCCAAACCCTGAGTCCCTGCCTAGTACAGGTTCTGAAAGGTCCAATGAAGACCAATTTCAAGGTCTGTAAATATACAGGCCGTTCAAATGGGAAGTGGGTTTAATTGCCAGTAGTTTCCCTTTTGTTCTTACTATTCTCTGCCTCTCTTCCCACCCCCCCGTTAATCTTTGATAAAAACAAGGATCCATTGGTTTGATTTTTGGGAGATATAGGCCCTCTTTCTCCAGCCCCTTCCCTGTGAAATCAAATAACTGTGTTATTGCACATTTGACTTAACATAGCTGCTGCTTTTAATGTAGTCATCCTTGCAAAATGCAAATTGAGTTAAGGCAGCCTGTCTGAAACGGAGACTCCAAAATAATGAGTAACAAATGCACTATGATGGCAGCACCCAGCAGCCCCGCGGAGTGCACTTGTCTTCATTTGGAATGGTCTGGTTTTGTTCACATATAACTGGGGGACCCAACCAGGGCTACAACAAAAGTTGAGCTGCCAGGAATTCTCATTTCCCTGAGACCGCCGCCTGGATGCTAGTGTCTTCATTAGGAGAGTACCAAATGGCCTCTTCCTGCAGTAAGCTCCTCTTTCAGATCATTTACAGGTTTCCCATATTGCCAGGGATTTAAGCCAAAGTATACTGAGAAACATCACACAAGCATTTCTGAGTGATCGTTTTATTTATTTATTTTTTTGTGTAGATAATCCTCTTGTTGTATTAACAACCCTGCTATAGTAGGTGGCAGTGTACTGAATATAGCTCTGATTTTTAGGAAAGAAACTATTTTCTGCTTTTAACTAGTATGATTTTACTCACATGAAATGGTTTCACAAATACCTTTCAAACTAGGTTTGTAGGCTCAGTCATCATATGCATTTTAGAAAACATATATTCCTAGACAGATGGGAAAAAAAAACATAAGTTCCTTCATTTCTTTAAATGTATACGTATATCACTTCTCAGCTTAAATCTGTGAAAAGCTTTCTCTGCTCTCTAATATCAGAGATAAAGCATTTGAAAAAGTAAAAGAAATTTGTTTGTAAAGGAGGATCATAGTGATCCAGATGTTAGAAGACTGGCTTACTGAATACAGATAAAACAGGTACTTTAGTGTAAAACCTTAAAAGTTTAACCATATTACTGAATTCAGACTTTATGTATTCATAGTGGAAAACAACAGTTTTCTCATTTGAAATTCATACCCACAGTGTCTTCATATCAGCAGGTACTGCATTGCAAAATTCAGGGGCAGAGCTGTGTCAGGGGGACAGAGTTTTCAACTTTTGTTGAAAGACTAGAATTCTATTGGAATCCTGCCTTGTTGTTGCTGCTTGTTTTGTTTTGTTGTTTGCCCTTATCTCAGAATGCAAAGTGATGGTTCTCTTTGTTTATTGGAAGTTCCCTCTTATCCATAATGGCACCAGGGCGAGGTATCATTACTTTCACAATCTGATACACTCAATCTGATACAACAGAAATATTTTATACTAGAGGCCCAATGCACAAAATTCATGTAAGGGGCTCAGCCCTCACAGCCCCAGCTTTGTCCAGAAGGTGGTTGGGCTGTCTGGTCTAATTAGCATATTATGCTTTTATTCTTATAGATTATTATAGATAATCCAGGCCTTGAAGTGGCACATATCCTTCCATTGGCTAGCCCAGACCTAACTGACTGTAAGGGAGGATGGGATTTATAGTCTACCTGTTTATCCAGAAAGAAAAAGAAATTGCTTTGGTACATATCTGACTAGTCTCTGCCAAAAAGTAAACCACAACACAGCTTCCTTCTTCTGAGACATATCTATACTAACAAAAGGATAATATGCTTATTAGACAGGGAGACCTTCCAGATGTCCTTCCAGGACAAAGCCATGGTGGCGGGGCCGAGGCAGAGGCAGTTAGGGGCAATCAGGCCAGGCGGGGAGGGCAGTTGGGGGCGAGCAGGCCAGCAGGGGGAGGCAATTGAGGTCAATCAGACTGGCAGAGGGGGGCAGTTGGGGGCAAGAAGGCTGGCGGCAGGGCAGTTAGGGGCAAGCAGGCCAGCAGGGGGGACAGTTAGGGGCAAGCAGGCAGTCAAGGGGAGGCATTTGGGGGCAAGAAGGCTGGCAGGGGGGGCAGTTGGAGGTGAGGAGGCCGGCAGGCAGAGTGATTAGGGATGATCAAGCAGACAGGCATGTGAGTGGTTAGGAGCCAGAGGTCCCGGATTGCGAGAGGGATGTCCCATATTGGAGAGAGTGCAGGCTGGGCTGAGGGACACCCCCCACCGCCTGCACGAATGTTGTGCACCGGGCCACTAGTACATTTGATAATGTTGTATAAAATAATCTCAATTTCGAGGAACAAAGACAAACTTGAAGTCAATTGAAAGGACTAAAAATGTTCCACCATGAATGTACTGTGTGATTGCTGTCGTTTTGAATGTTCTCCACCATGCTCACCTCCTTTAATACTGACTGTACTCAGAAGATGAAGTATCCTATCTAATAAAAGGCCAGTGACCATAACAACATAACAACCAGAATGACTGATCGACCAGTCGCTATGAGGTGCATTGACAACCTTTCAGTCCCTCCTTACAGCCCACAGGCTCCGATCACTGGTTGGCCGATGGGGAACCACAGGGAACCAAGGTGGGTGGTGGCAGAGCGGGACTGAGGACTGGCGAGCGGGTGGAAGATGGGCCTGATCCAGGCTAGGCCAAGGGACCCTACCCGTGCATGATTTCGTGCACTGGGCCTCTAGTATAGTCAATGAAAGGACATCTGGCTTCCTTAATGTCTAAATTATTAAAGTTTTATGCATCTATATCAGCCCCTTGGGTGTTTACTTTGAAACAGGCCCAATTACAGTTCACTCTGACAGAAAGCCATACGACTTCATGCATGAATTAGCCTGGTCTAATGGGAAGAGTGTTAAATGAAGTCAGCAGCCCTGCTTAATGCACTTTTTTAATCCAGCTTTGCCATATCTTACTATAAGTATTTTTGAGGACTTGGGACTCATTTTCTCCAGCTGTCACACAGAGATGAACCTAGGGTTGAACGGATCATTACAACTCTCTAGGCTCTGTGGGATGACAGACTTCAATGTGGCTAACTCCTTCAGTGACTCAAAAACGTAGCAAAGTGTGGACAAAAAACTGTTGCCTTGGGATCAGTGCTTCACAAGCCCTAGATGCCCCCTATTGAAGTGCCGTTCCAGCCTGTGAATAACCCCACCCTGGAGGCTTGGTGTCAGTGCTTAGGCATCTGCATTGTAAATGCTCCACAGTCCATGGCAACTGCTCCACCCATGGAAACATGGATATGCTTTTGCTCCGAAATGAACTGTACATGCACTGCTGTCCAAGGTCATCCACTAGACCAGAACAAGAGAAGGAAAATCTGCAACCACAATGTGTATTTAATTTTTATGTAAAAAATGAGAACAAAATCAAGCTCAGCTAATCCTACCTAATAAAAGAGTAATATGCAAATTGACCGCACCTTCGCTATGCCCAAGCCACGCCCACCAACCAATCAGGAAAAATATGCAAATTAACCCAACCAAGATGGCGGTTAATTTGTGTATCAAGACAGCATAGAAAGAAGCCAAGCCTGCAGAAGGGAGCGAAGCTGCAGAGAAGCAAGCAAGTGGGGTGCGGAGAAGGCAGGAAAGCAGGCGGTGCCGGGTAGAGTGCAGCAGGAAGCCCTATTGCAGGAATCTTCCTGCAATGGGCTACTAGTATTGAAATAAAGCTTGGTACCATCACTCAGACCTCTGTAACATAAAGGAGAGAATTATCCTGAGGAAAAATGAGGTGTCCCACAGCTTTCAGGGGAGCCAGCGTAGTGGATTAGCACATTATTCTATGGAGTTTTAATTAATGTAGGTCTTATTTTTAGAAATTGGAAAAAACCTATAAAAAAACTGGAAGAATTATATTAACAGAATACTGCACATGTAGACACAAGGAAGCAATCAGAAACGGCAGAGCTGATTCTGTCTGTGTTAGCCCCAAAGGGAGGAAGGATGAAGAAGAAGGAATGATCTCATAAGCTGAGAGTAGTATGTTACCCAGGATATATTTATGGAAAAAATAATAATAAAGGGTCTTTTATCTCTTTACTGGGAAGAAAATATTTTTTTAAATGAATGAAGTAATTGCTTTTCTAAAGAAATATCAGCTGTGGAAATGGATATTTGTAGAAATTTTCTTTATTACCTGGTTTGATGCAGAAAGCAATATGTGAAATGTATAAAAACTCTGAAAAAAATCACCTGGATATAAAGTATTTGGACTGTTTAATTTTTTTTTCCAAATGAGGAGTTTTAGTGGCTTTTGAATTCACTTATTAAAATTGTACAAAATTTAGTTATTTTGTGTGAATGACCAGTTGACCTTGAGGACTATATAAATTTACTAATAAAATCACCAGATAAATCCTTTATTGAATTTGTGCCTGAGACTTAAAAACAGTACTATCCCAAATTAGTAAGTACAACCAACAAGGCATTTGTTTTGTGTAGTTTTGCATTCATTTGTGGAAATCTTCTCGTCTGTGACAGCCAGTGGTAATAAGTTCACAAAAATTTACATAGAATTTTTTTTAAATTGACTTGTATTTTATTGCATTCCTTCATTCTCCAAAATGCCAGTCTACCAATCTGTGTGGACTCACTTTTGTTTTGATTTGTTTTGATTAGTTTTAGAGAAGGGAAGATGAGGGGTGTCTTCAAATAACTAACATTAAAATTTGATTTTTAAATTATCTTCTTAGACAATTTTTAGTTTAAATTTAAAATTTACATATTGTATTAAAACAGAAATACGTACACAAATTATAAATTACTGAAAATACATATATTTATTTCAGGAACATGCTCAATAGGTACATGTTTACATATTTTTTACTGATAAAAAAGAATAATAAAAATCTTAGGTACACAACCTGAGGATACAATGAAGGGTATTCTAGCTTCCATAAGAAATGAGCTTCAATGTAACTAAATATCATTGACCTCTGTATCCCCCCCTTACTCCCTAAAAATCTTACTTCAACTGCTCCTATCGTGCAAATTTATCCCATTTGCTTATAGAGATAATAAAGTAATATACAACTAGAATTTCTATAATGGTCCTATTCAAACCATTGGTCCTCTCAAGAAAACCCTAAACAAAATCCATGAAAATCAAGTATGGTGCCTGATTAAATCAGTTATAAGTTATACAAATACTAGAGGCCCAGTGCATGAAATTCATGTACTGGGGGTGGGGGGCCTCAGCCTGGCCTGCACCCCCTTGCAGTCCGGGAACCCTCCCTCCTTACCACCTACCTGCTCACTGCTCCTTACTGCTCGGCTTGCTGCTCCTTAGCGCTGCCGCAGAGGTGGGAGAGGCAGCCAGCCGTAAGCCGGGCTTCTGGCTGAGCCGTGCTCCCCCTGTGGGAGCTCACTGACCACCAGGGAGTAGCCCCTGCATTGAGCGTCTGCCCCCTGGTGGTCATGCGCATCATAGCGACCAGTCGTTCTTATTGTTCCGCTGTAATGGTCCCTTAGGTTTTTATTATACAGATTTTATTTTTAGCTCTATTTACTATTATCTAACTGTAGACAAGCCATTCACCTTCTCTCTGGTTCTGTCTCTTCACATGCAAATTGAGGCTATCTGCTCTGTGTCACAGGGGGTGTTGAGGGGACCAGATAATATTCACACGCTCTATATAAGCTAAAATAACATATTTTGTATCATTTAATATAGGATAGTATTGCTTTTTTTTATGTATAACCCATGTACCAAGCTCAGACATGAGATTGTAGAATATAAAGATTAGGTATATATATAAAAGAATATAAAGATTAGAATGCTCAATCACTGAAAAAGCATAGGTTGGAAAGGCAGACAGGAAGTTGATTTTTGATGGATTAAGCTCAAGTCATGTACAAACCTATGAAAGAAAACGTCCTACAATAGTAGTTCAGTTTATATTTTTTTCTACTTAAGTCCTAGATGAAGTTGACATTTGCAAGTAATCGGGTTATTTGTTGTACAAACACTCGCCTAGAAAATCAATAACAATTCAAAGCCAATGTACTCATCAGCCGTTCTTTTTGGAATAGGTCACTGCCCTAGGCTATAATCTTTATATCTAGCTATGTTTTTGGGAAAAAAAAATAACAAAAGCTTTCTTTGAATTATTTAGCTTTGCAATGAAAGATGTAACTCCTCTGAATTTTGTATTTGACAAACATTTGGCTCCCTGAATCTGGGTCCCCGAGAGTTTTGCATGGTTCAGTTGCGTTCATATATCATATAACTCTAGTAAAATTCATGATCAGTTTATAAATCTTATCCTTTTGCCCAATTTTATAGAACACAAAGGGCTTCGTTGAACAACTACTTCGGGGTCATAAAAGTTTACCTATCACCGTGTCGCTCAGTTGGTTGGAGCATTGTCCAGTACACCAAAAGGTTTCGGGTGTGATTCCCAATCAAGGCACATACCTAACCTAGGTTTCAGGATCAATCCCCAGTCAGGGCGTCTGTGGGAGGTAACCAACAGCTTTTTCTCACATTGATGTTCCCCCTTTCCCTCTCTTTCCCCCTTCCTTTCTCTCTAAAAATCAATAAAAACATATTCTCTTGGTTGAGGATTTTTTAAAAAGTTGACTTAATGCTGACCATAAAAGGAGAAATAAAGCACACTTGCTTAAAGGAGGTCTTTTTCTTTAAAGTGTTAGATAGTAAATATTTTCAGGCCTATGAGTCACATGGTCTTTGCTGCAAAGACTCAACTAACACTACAGTGTAAAAACAGTTGTAGACAATACACAAACAAAGGGGCAATGCTGCGTTCCAGTAAAACTTTATTTAAAAAGAGAGACCATGGGCCAGATTTAGCCTGCAGAACACAGTTTTCCATCCCTGATCTAACGATTACTTGAGGCCTATACCAGGCATTAAATGAATGACTTTTATAGATTGTTTTATTTCCTTGTGACAATTAGCACCTGCCTATTTTAAAACTAACTCATTCATATTTTAACCAGTACCTCCTATACCTGCTCTTCTTATTAAATATTTTTACAGGGAAGTTTGCGGCTTCTTTATGATACTCGCTCTTACTTGAATTAGCTTGTTACCCGGGCTATTTGCTTTCAATTAGAAAGCATGTTGCTGAGTGGAGTAAAAAGTGGTGATGCCTTTCTTTTTAGAGTTCAAACTCAAAAGAAAAATGGTATGAATGAAAAGAAAAGATGCAGACATAGGAGAAGTCCTGGGTCATGAGCGATACCTAACAATAGGTAATAACTTTTTAAAATGTACTAAAGAAACAATGGGCCCAATAAAGAAAATTAACCCCCAAATCTGTTCATGGGTCAGTCATATTGAAAATGACCTAATGGATATTACATGTGAGCTTTCAAATGTGATCATTTTTCAATATAGTACTCTTCAAACATTTTCATTTTTCAATGCAGTACTCATCTTCAAAAATTTTCAAATAATATTAGGGAAAAGTCAGGTGTTGTTTCGAAACCTGTATTGTGGTAGGTCACCCCCTGCCACACACACACACACACACACACACACACACACACACACACACACACACACACAGAGGGCAAGGAGAGGCCAGAGAGAGAGCAGGCCACTCCAGAGTGGTAGGTGGTGGTTTTATTTTAATAAGCAGGGAACTCACAAGTCTTATCTTTAGTGGAAAGATGAGTAGATGTCCATTTCAAACTGCTGGAAAGTAAAAGTTTACATCGATGCCTCAACCTGGTTCAGTCACATATACTGTCCCAATGACCTAGACAGCACCTCCCTCTCTCCAGGCTGTGTCCTTGAATCCCCTCCTGCTGTGGGATCTGTGGGCAGCACTCATATTCCAAGGAAAGGTGGGAGGTCGGGGTCGGGGTGAGGGAAGGAGCCTCCAGTTGCCCTGCTCCAGCTCAAGGGTCAACTGGAGGTCATGTTCTCTCAATGACCTCTTCCAACATAAGGTAATATACATATTTTTAGAAACACATGATATCTTCATTTTATTTTTGATACATTTATCATATTTGATTTTTTTAATCACAGATGACATCTAAGTTGATCTTCACTATATTTTTTCTAGGCATATTTTCTTACATATATTGAAATAAATCAGACATTTAGCTCACATTAGCTTACCATATTTTTGTATTGTAGTCAATGTAAACATGTTCAAAATTTGTTCTTAATTTTTAAAATTCATATTATTGATTTTCTATTTTCATAATACTTTCTAGCATGTAAACATCCTAGTACTCCAAGACTATTCAGCATCTTTAAAAGAATATTTGCCCATGAAGAACCTTTCATAATTACAGAACAACGTGCTCTGATGGGAAGAAGCTATCAGTCACATCTCACAATTATCTTTTTGACGCCTCTCTGGATACTGAGTGAAGCTTTAGTCATTGACAGTCTGCCGACTTGGGCTTGGAGTTCAGCTCAGAATCTACTGGGACTAAGTGCAAAATAGATACTATCTTCTCATTAAATGCTTTTCAGAAGAATTCCTATTAACAGTGCAAAGAATTATAATCCTCAAACTCTGAACTGAAAGAAATAGATGCATAAATGCATGGCCAAGGATAGAAATGTTTAGTGTTTCTTACATGAAGGTTTAAATTACCCATTTTTATTTCATTATAAACATTGTTCATCATAGTGCCTGAGTTTTAAACCTTTAGCTTGAGTAACATTGTTTTGTCTTTTTCTGTACGTGTTTTTCCAATTTGGTAGACCACCATATGGGTACCTATAACAGAGAAACTACCTTCCAGTGTACCACACACAGTCTTGGCTCATCTTCATAGTTTTTAGTGAGTGGTATTATATTCACACTTGAGTGTGATGTTTGTCCCAAATTCTGATATCTTGTTTTGTAGTGCCCAGAGACAAATGCCTACTCTTGCCTCCCATTCTGCCAATAATTTGTACCTAATACTTCTATTTATCAATCATAGAGCATTTTATTCTCATTTTCCATCATTCTTTTCAATGTTGTATGGTTTCTCAGTGGTCTTTCTCATGCTTCTGTTATCTGTTATACTTCTTTAAAAACTTAATCTTCTTACCCAGAATATAAATGTGAAGAGACCCATAACATTATTTGTTTAAATAAATAAGCGCTTGAAAATTTGTTCAATTACTAAAAACGTTTCTTTACATTAATTTTGTTTAACTTTACTTTTTGAAAAAGATGTACCTATGTTTCGTCTCTCAGTGTCTCTATTTCTAAAGTAATGCATGTTTTCCTGTCATTCTGAGATGCATGATGCTTATTGGCTGGAGTAGACAAATGAGAAGCATACTCGGTTTAACTTGAGGAAACTTTATGGCACACTTAAGATGAAGTAGGTGACAAAATTTCACACGCTCTTATTTTTGAATAATGTGTTCAAGCAGATTTGCAATAGAACTGCGTCTGTGGAAGTTTTTAGAGCAGTGACCAGGCTCTGAGTGAGTGAAATGATGGGAATGACAGCCACACAGAGGCATGACTGCTTCTTCTCCTGTTTGTTGTTTTCAGTGCATGCACAGAGCTATCCAGACAGTATTGGTTTAGAGAATCTTGACTTTGTTGTAAAACTAAAATTCCGGACAGCACAATATTTAAAGTATTTCTATCACTAAAGCACTATTCCTGCCTTAAGAAAAGCACACAGGCATTGAGAGAGTTATGTGCATGTGTGTATCCAGGCATGTATGTGTTACCATGGGAGTGTCCAACATAAATTATGATTCTTACCAGGTCATTCAGATGTTTTCTGAATTTGGCTGTTGAACTATTTAGTCACGTTTTGAGTAAATATTCTGACTCCTCTTTTTTTGGTAAGCTTTCTCTCTCTCCTGTATATTGATCTTGAACAATTCTAAGTATTTATTTCCCAAACATTCAGTTTCATGTCAGACTAGCGAACGCCATGACCAGAAGAGCCACCACATTTTAAAATATTGCCCTAAAATCTTACTCTTTCATAGAGCACAGACCAAATCAATCAAATAAAGAATAATTGTCAGTCCTTAGCAAAGGATATGGTTTCTCTTAATTTTGTGCTAACCATCATTTGGCTGGGAGAGACAGGAAGAGCCTGACACAAAGCAGAGAAATAGCTTTGGCTAAGGAGATGGAGGCATTTGGGACCCTGCGGGGTAGCTAACTTACCTGGCCAACCCTTGCTTATGGTTTATTACTTCATCCCAGAGTCTCCCTCTGTCTCTCCAGAGAGGTTAGCTCCCCTCAACATGTGTTTCCATAGCATCCTGTCCACATTTCGTTAGATGCATACGTGTCTTGTTTGTAATGTATACCTGTCAGATTCTAAATCCCAGGAAGGCAAAGACCTAGCCTATCTGGTTCATTGCTTTTGGCCCCAACACCTAGAACAATACCTGACCCTTTGTCAGCATTCAGCAAGTATTTGTTGAATGAATGAATGAATTAAAATGCAAACTGCCTGGCCCTAGCTGGTTTGGCTTAGTGGATAAAGTGTCGGCCTGCAGACCAAAGGGTCCCGGGTTTGATTCCGGTCAAGGGCACAAACTTGGTTGCAGGCTCCTCCCAGGCCTGGGCCCTGGTTGGGCTTGTGCAGGAGGCAACCAATCGATGTGTTTCTCTCACATCGATGTTTCTCTCTGTCTTTCCCTCTCTCTTCCACTCTCCCTAAAAAAAAAAATCAATGGAAAAATATCCTCAGGCGAGTATTAACAACAACAAAAAATAAAATAAAATAAAATTAAATTAAAATAAAATAAATAAAATAAAATAAAATAAAATAAAATAAAATAAAAACGCAGACTGCCTGAAAGCTTCATATTATTAGAAGTGATCAATGTACTATGCTGGTTGCTTATATAATTTGAGTGGAGGAAACAGGAAAGCCTGTGTTTTAAAATCCTCTCTCTTACGTCCTCCCCACGGTGCTTAAAATTCCACCATTAAGGCATTGCCTCCACAAGGCGCCATCTGATTAAATGAAATTTGAAAACAAAGAGCCCTGTTTGCAGTTGCACATGGTTTCTGATGTAAAAGTCTATCGGGGCCAAGCTCCTCTGGAAGTTAGCAAAGGGAAGGCCATAAAGAGGGAGACGAGGATGAGCAATAAACCATAAACAAGGGTCGGCCAGGTAGGGATGCAGGAAGAAGGGGAGAAGGTGAATGACGTCTCCGTCCTCCCTGGGCGGAGGCACTGCCATGGCTGATGTCTTGGCCAGGGTGCTGAAGTGGTCCTATTTCCCAGGGAGGCTCCTGACCACGGCTGCTGTCATGGACATAGAGGAGAAGCTTACCCAGAGAGCAGCGGTGCTGAGGACACATTGTGCCCCTCTGACTCTCCCTCTGCTCTGATTTATGTCACCATGCCGTGCAGGGAACGGCTTTCCTTCACATATCTAAGCTTTTCCTGCTGTTGCTCAGAATCGTTACTCTGTTTCCTAAAAATTATCAGAAAAACCGTTTAGAGGATAATTCGCTTTTAAAAATGAACATGTAGGGCTTTTACCTGCAAAGTGCTCTGGCAGACGAAGCCCAGTTTCCTCTTTTGTGTGTTTTTAGAAAGCGCCAGGGGCTCTAGGTAAATGCGCATCCTTTGACGGAGAAAAACAGACTGTTCCCTTTTAAACCGCCAGTTCCATAGGAGAAGACGGAGAGGACAGCCTTGACACTGGACTCATTTGATTTTGACTTGGTGCTGAGTGCATATGGAATGGCATTTCTAAATGGGCTCTGTGAGTCAAATTGCATTTAGAATACTTACATGTCTTAGTCTGAACGTTATTATTTGCTAATGGTATGACACCAGACAGAGAAGTGTCGCTTAGTGGATTTGTTTTATGCTTTATTATCTACCCCACGCTATCTTTCTAGTTCCAAGAGTCTCAAGTTCAACGTGCATTACAATGGTCCCCACCTCACAATGGTTTGGCTTACAATTTTTCAACTTTAATTTGGAGCAAAAGTGAATTACATCACGTGTTGGATGTAAGTGTTCTGAGCACAGTTAAGGTAGGCCAGGCTATGGGATGATGTTCACTAACTTAGGTGTAAGGCATATTAAACTAATTGTGAACTTAGGATTTTTTTAAATTGATAATGGTTGTAAGTCAAGAAATATCTGTGTATCAATTTTTTTTAAGTATGAAACGGCTTAAGTATCTTACCATTAAATGTCATAAAATGACCAGGTAAGAATTAATAAAACAAAAATAAATACCTTACAATAAAAAATAAGGAAGTGAAACATTCTTATAAAAAGAAAAAGAAGAAAGGCCCTTTAGCACCCTTAACAAACTTCAGTTTTTATGTAGGACTTTTAACTACATAATTCATGTTACAGCTCCGTTCACATCCCAAAGATGCCGTAAACACTATCTGGTTCATATATTTACAGTTGACTTTCAAATCTTAAAATGTATCTTGGCTTTTAAAATATTGCAGCAGCGACACGCCTAGAATTGGCCATTTTTCAATAGTTCCGGAGGCAGATTGGGATGTCTGGGTAGTATGTTTATTTTCTTGGTTTATTAAGTCCTTTTTTCCCCAAGTAATGACAAAGTTAAATAAGAAAAACATAGAATAAATCTTAAAAATTAGATCATGTAAGGAAACTTGGGAGGCTACATGCAAATTTCCTTTGATTAGTATGCATATATTCTTTCACAATTTATAGCGCTCATTAAAGTCATTTACATCTTTCTGGCACTACCGTGTGCCATTAATTTTACATTAGAAACTTTGCCCAATGAGCTGATAAAGATATATTTGCACGCTAATGATGTATGTTTAAGTTCATCCCTTAAGAAATTAGAATTCAAAATGAGGAAAGATTACAAATCAGAAAGAAAAGTTAAAAACAATGAATAATAGGGCCAAAATCAAATGAAATATGTTATCTTAGAACTGTATTTAAATCTTTTTCAAAAAATGCTTCTGAGGCATTGTTATTATTTTTTAATCCTCACTTCAGGATATGTTTTTATTGATTTTAGAGACAGAGGAAGTGAGAGAGAGAGAAACATCAATGTGAGAGAGAAACATAGATTGGTTGCCCTCCATAAGCACCTGGGTCAGGGATCAAATGAGCAACCTCATGTGCCCTGACCGGAAACAGAACCCACAACCTTTTGGTGTACCTGATGATGCTCCAACCAATTGAGCCACGTGGCCAGGGCTGGGACATTCTTTTTTCTTGCAGTTTTTAAAACCCCATTAATTTGATTCTTTACTGCTTTAAATAAGTAAGGCATATGTGTTTTTATTCATGGATAAATTGTCACTAAAGGTCAAAAATAGTAAGAGGCCAAGGCAGGGTTTAATTGAATTCTCTCAGCATGTCCTGTAGTTCCAGACTTTTTCATGGTCATAGTGAATTCACTGCCATATTAATACCAGGGACACATGAGAAATGATTCTTTTATACAGAGATGGGCAAGGGTAGGGTTACAATTGTAAAACAAATAAATAATACAGTATTTAATAAATAAAAATACAAGAATAAACTGTGTTTCACATACTCACAACTATAAACCTCTAACAACTAAACTCCAGCTGAGATGAGTCCTCCGGTGAGACTGAGAAGCAAGACAGGGACCCCTGAAGTCCTGGGCAGGGCAGTGGGTTTAGCTGGAGGGAGAGCGCCACACTCTGGGGAAAAGGATATTGTCTCCTCAAATGCTTCTAAAATGGCATTTAAAGAAGAGTTCTCAAACTGAGAGCACTCCAATTTAATTCTCCCTTCTTATTATTTTTTAAATCTTTATTGTTGAAAGTATTACATATGTCCTCTTTTTTACCCATTGACCTCTTCTAGCCCCGCTACCCCTACCCCCCACCCCACCCCCCACCCCCAGCCTTCACCTCCTTTCTCTTATTTACATTTCTTTGGCCAACATCAAGCACAGCGAATTGGATTTGGATTAGTTATGACCCTAATTTATGACGTAGAGTCATCACTGTTGCATGTAAGGAGAAATCTGCTTCTAGTTAATTGGCTCTTGAATTCATAAATTTTAATAATGTAATAAGCCTGATGGACCCACCATCCCAAATAAAAGCAAGGCCCCTGGGCAACAACCTCTATACAGCCATGTGGTCCACCCTGCCCTATCTCCTTGCCTGCGCCAGAAGGACCAGGCTCATGCAGGTCTGGACTACATCTGAGGCACTATTATTTACAGGCAGTAACATTTCTGGATTTTTGTTATAATGAACTAACAATTATTTTTTTATTTCATGATTTTTATACAATTACTTTAACCAAATTTCAGATTTAAACTTGGAAAGGCAGTAGAGGGCAGTTTGGTTAAAGGCTTGAATTCTGGAGTCAGACTGACCTTGGTTTATGTCAAGAGCCACCACTCACAAGTTGTATGACTTCTCTCAGCCTCCAGGTCCTCATAAGGAAGGACAATAGCTAGTCTTGTGAGAAAGTGATGATATAATCATGAAAACTGTTTAGCACAGTGCCTGGCACAGAGAAAATGCTCCATATGTACAAGCTATTATTATTTCTATCTACTGTTCTCTGGGCTTTTAAGTATTATGTTTAAAAATGTATAGTTATAGCATGTTATATAAAACAGATTTTATGTCACCATTGGCCTTTAATTCCAAGGACATGATTACTATTACTACACATAATAGTAATGATATACTACTTTTTGTGAAACGACATGATTTTTAGAGCAGCTTTACCTCATCTGATACATAAAAGGGTTCTATGAGGTATGTTTCAGAAGGCAACATTATTTTAAATTTATACAATTGGGATTCAGTGCAGTTAAGTAACTGGTGAAAATGTCTGGCGCTCAGATGCCTGAAATCATCTGACGTTCCATGAGTTATGTTTGCCTTCAGTCTCTCCATTCTGCTCTGAGAATGTAGGCAGTTTCAGGGTCTCTTCTGTGTGCTACCTGGTCACATTAGGTTAGCTGGACAAGGTAGGTGCCTCTTTTCCAACCAGAGAAATGTATTACTTAGTTTCCTAGCCTGAAACATTTCTTTTGGAAAATCAAACACACACCAAGCCCATTTTCTGAATTTCTTGTTATTACTATTACCAGTTATTACCTCCTGTTTATTAGAGACAATGTTCTCATTTTCTTGGAACCTGACACATATCCTTGGCCATTCCTCTTGCATTAATCAACAGCGAGTCTCCCAGTGCATCTAACCAGGGGATGCAAAAGCCTCACCACACATTTTAATCCAGATCCAACCTAACCCGGTGAGTTTCATGAAATAAGTTAATGCAGGGAGATATATGCTGGAGTGGACCACAGTCCCCTCTCCCTCCAGCCACTGCCCCCAGTCACAGGGCTGATTTCTGGAAAGTCCACTGATCTATAAATGACTTCGAAATGCACCCGAAATCCCAGGACTATCCAAATCAGAATGGACATTGGGACTTCCCCAAGTCTACATGAGTATAAATGTCTAAAGAGAAGCCAAAAACTGACTCTTGTCTGAGTGAAAATGGATGTTTATGTCCTAAAACAAGAAAATATAATATAATGACACTCTTTAAAAATTAGACATTGATTTCTCTCTCACTTATAAAGAAGAATGGAATGGCACAGAGTCATCAGAAGCCCAGGGTCTCTTCATCTTACAACTCCATGTGGTTTTCTCCTCGTGGCCCAATATAGATGATGGAATGCCAGCCATCACATCTGCATTTTATCTGGGAGGATGCAGGGGATAAGAACAATGCACCATGCCCCTTCCAGAACATTTCCCTAATGTCATACCCAGCACTTCTGTTTATATCCCATTAGCCAATCCTTACTCACAGAGCTGTAACCAATGCAAAAAACTAGAAAATAAATATTTAACCTAAGTAGCCATGATTGAAGCTACAAATAACTTCTGGCCAAAATGAAGGAAGAGAATACATTATCTGATGGCCAGATTTGACCCACTGCTTGCTATTGTGAATACAGATTTATTAGAGCACAGACAAATGCATTCATTTACATAGTTCCTATTGCTGCTTTCCTGCTATAATGGCAAACTTGAATAGTTGTGACAGAGATCATTTTGCCTGCAAAGCCTCAAATACTTACTATGCAGCTCTTCAAGGAAGAAGTTCCCTGCCCCCTGACCTAGCACCCTGGAGCTGGAGACACTAGGGATGACCCGGTGCACAGGTTCTCACCTCTGACCCTTCCAAATGCAGCGCTTCCCTTTTTCTCCCAATGCCTTTGCCTTTCAAGATTCCATCTACCAAATTACATTTATTAATAAGATAATTTAATGCACATAATGACTTTAGATCGGATATCTGCTCAGCACAAGACAACTTATAGGGCCACACTAAGCTGCTATCATTGCCTTAAAAAGTATAAAAAGTTTACTCAGACCATGTTCCCTAATTGAGGAGGACATAACTGATTTCTTTCTTTCTTTTTTACATGTTTTTATTGATTTCTGAAAGAGGAAGGGAGACAGAGAGAGAGAGAGAGAGAATCATTAATGGGCTGCCTCTAGCATGACCCCCACAAGGGATCGAGCCCAAAACCCAGGCATCTGCCATGACCTCCTGGTTCCTAAGTCAGTGCTCAACCACTGAGGCACACTGGGCCATAGTTGTTTTCAATTAAGCTTTATTTTAAAAAACAAAAAAGATTTTAGATTCTTCTGACTTCCTGAAGGACCCAGAGGGATTTGGGGAGCCCCAGCTGATAATCAGAATAGGGGAGGAAACCAGCCTAGAGAGGTTCTTGCTCAATGTCTTTAACAAGATTTAGCAGTGAGTTAGACCAGGTATTGGACTCACCTTTCCGTTTATTGTTTTGCCAGCTACACAAATGACTGAGGAACCGGGAAATAACATGTGAGTTATTACCTACCTTCTCACCTCCTACCTTCTCACTCAAAATACACCAGTAAACAACACGAATTCCTCAGAAAGCTGGACCTCATCAGAAGAGCAGGTTGGACATGAACCTCAGAAACCAATAAACCTCTTAGAAGGAAATTTTAAAAAAGAAGAAGAAGAAGACAAGAGAATTATGTAATACTTTCAAATGTTAATGGATTTTTAATTTGTTTTAGTACCTAACTCTCTAAGGCACAACAAATTTATACCACCCTTAATTATCACCACAGAGAAAAACAGTTTTGGAGTTTTTGCGTTCTCCTGGGGAATCCAGGCAGTTCCGAGATCGCCTCTTCTCCTTGTCAGCATCCTGCTTTCTTTCTAACATTGCCCACTCTGCAAGAAGGGTATTCCCATCACTGTGGTGTCCTTTTCCCCACAGCACGAAAGTTTGCTGAGTAGTTTGTTCAAGTCACCAGGACTGATTCCAGAACTGTATGTCCCACATGCATTAGCAACTTGGGAAGCATTTTGCCTTGAAACAGGATTAAGTCTTGTGCAAGCTGGACTGGGAAAGGGCCACACAAATTCTTTGGCAAAGAAATCTCAGAATCTGTTTTCTTTCTCATTTTAAGTGTATGATGGAGTTGATGTTGTTGTTGTTTTGTTCTTCACTTGCCTCATTCAGAAGTAACTGAAAGTGTCAGCAAGCTTTATTGAAGCATATTGTAGTTATTCATCTATTAAAGTTAGCCTTGTTTTAATTTACTAGAGATACAAATAGGAAATAAAACCAACAAAGAAATAGATGTTCCCCTTTAAATCACCTGAAAATAACACAAAGGAACTCTAGCAATCACCCAATTCAAACTCTTAAAGGAGAAGACATCAGCTTGTGGAGTCAGGGGCTTGGCCATGGGGTGGAAGAGTTGTGAGGAGGAAGGAAGGAGACCTGGGCACTAGTGACTCTGGAACTATGACTAAGTGAGCACTGCTTTCCTCATAAAATGACAAGGAGAAGGACACCTTGAAGAACATTTCCATCCATGCAACTCCGTGACTCAGTGACCTTGGTGGGACTCGAGGCTATTCCTGGCCCCAAGTTTCATTCACAATGCAGTGATATTTCTGCTAAATCTATCCACTGCCTTCTCAAATGTGATCCAAGAAATAAAACATAATTGACAACTGTCTCCATAATCCATCTACATGTCTTTTTTGATAATATCATGGTCTAATTATTTAATTCTTATAAATTTTAATCATTTACACACCTCCTACCTCAAATTGTCTCATTCATGTGTTAAACATTAAATCGATTGTTTTCAAGTAACTACCAGTGGCCAGCACTATAAAAGATGCTATGGAAAAATTCTTAAAGATGACAAGGTCTCTGCCCTCAAGGAATTTGTAATCTGTGTATAAGTGGTACATAGTATTGTTTCCCTGATGGGTGAGGTCACAGAAGCCCAGGGAGGTTAAATGATTTGCCGGCTACATCACGGGAATGAGGCAAGCTTTAACCTAGAACTTAGAGCTCCTGGCTGCCATTCACAAGTTCTCATCCCCAAAGTCAGTTAGGTTTGCCTGATCCATTTTTTCATAGCTTCCCTCTCCCCACTATCATAGGTAATGCAAAATGAAAACAATATTTAACTCTTACACAAAACTTTTACTATTCTGAAGTTCAAACTGCTTCAAGTTTTAACCAGTTCTGAGCTCTGGCTAGAATAGAACTGGAACAAAAAAATAATGATGTGGAGGAAAAAATCACATGATCAAAACAAAATTCTGTAACTGATACATGTATGCACTCTCAAGATTAAAAGAGAACATTTTCAATCCAATCCACCATCGCTTACCTATTTGTTCTAAACCATTCCCCCCAAAAAATAATTTCAACTCTAGTTGATCCTAGTGATAATTTGGGAAATTATGCCAATTTGAAGCTTTTCATTTACCTGTTCTATTGTTTATAGTTCTAAATCATTTTTGAGCTCAGTACTTTAGGAGCTTTTAATTATCTGAATCTCTAGAGCTTATGAAAATGCCTTATATCTGATATCTAAAGCAAATCCTTTTAATTAAAAGCTTGTTTAGTTTGTAGAGAAGAGGAAATGTAACTTTATATATAAGGTGATCTCAACTTTTAAAAATATTGAAATAATCATCTGAACACTATTTATATACTGTCAAATTTCTAGATAAGGAAAACCTTTACAGTTGTTTAAGTTATTTGGGGTTTTTATTCATGTAACTATTGCAGGAAATTATAGCTCAGCCTAATATTAAAATAGTTGAAGTCTTCAGCAAGGAATATTTATTACAACAATAAATTATGCTTTACCAGTAATCCAGGTTCTTTATGAATGTAAATACAAACCATTCAAAGAGAAAATATGTAAAGTGTACTTATCATCATCACTAAATGGAATCAGACTTCTTTCAATATTTTATAACATTTTGAAATTAAAAAATGATACTTTTGAACTATTTTGTGTGAGATATATTCTATAATACTCTTAAATTTGCTTTAATAAAACACAGACACAAGGTAATAATTAGATGAAAAAAACAGTTATGTTTATCTTAGTTTGTGTCACATACTCTTAAAAACAGTAAGCATGTTTTATTATTTTCATGACACTATATTTTAAAATTCTATTCAAAAATGAAAATACTTCTGATATTAGAGAATTAAGAAAATATTAATTCAAAGATAAAAGTTTTCCATTTTGTTCAAAGTTGCCCTTTAGCCATTATCCTACAATCATTTTAGGTATAATTTTAAAAAAATACAAGAAATCCCAGCCAGTGTGCTCAGTGGTTGAGTGTCAACCTATGAACCAGGAGATCACAGTTCTATTCCCCGTCAGGGCACATGCAGGCTCAATCCCCAATAGGGGAATTGATAAATGGTCCTCTTTCATTATTGAGGTTCCTATCTCTCTCTTCTTCTCCCTTCTTCTCTGAAATCAATAAAAACATATTCTAAAAATACAAGAAAGACTAAAAAGCACCAGTGTGCCTGTGAGACATTTTTGCCTGTAATTTGTCAGTGTCTCATGGAAACATTGCTTTCTATAGACTTCACTTCAATGAAAACCACCTTTTCTGGCTGCTTTTAGGTTTCTGTGCTTTGACATCTGTGCAAGTAGACATATTTCTATTTCTTTTGATGTCCCTGGTGAAATGAAAAATAAAATATTGTCCCTACAGATTTGAGGCATCATTCATATTAAAATCCCATTCAGCTACTCGAAGTGACAACGCCCCCTCATCCTTCCTATTGTCCTCCCCTTTTTACATTTTGATCCCTCTCAAAGGAAGCCCATATTATAACTTTAATTTAGCTAAACCAAAATGCTGCATTATCAAAATATACCACCTAGAATAAACATTTCACAACCCTCTGTGTCTCCAGAAGCTTTGAGCCTTCCAGGTAATCATGTGGTGTGTACTCAGGTAAAAAGAGAAGTAGCTTGCCAATAGTATTAAACTTGATTTTCAGAGGATGTCTGAGGATAAAGGCATACATGAAACGGGATTCTACAAACTCTATGCATGCACATTTCTCTTATTTTAAGATGAACTTTCATTCCCCTCAAAATAAAAGAGGTGATTATTTATCAGAGCTTGGTAATATGAATTCTGTATAAATTACATTGGAATTAGACTCAGTGGTTCTCAACCCTCATTCTTTGGATTCACTAAGAGCTGTTAAAACCCATAGAAGCCCTGGTTTCAACCAAAGATTCAGATATTGGTTTGGGGTGTAGCCTGGGTATTACTGCTTTAAAAAAAATTGGGGGTGAATGTAATAGCAGCCAGATTGAGAACCAAAGAGCTAAGGTAAAGAGAACTTTATTACATAACATTTAATTTGCCTCTAAAAACTCGCCTAACCTCAATATATGTTGTCTGTCACATTGGCTAAATAGTTTCTATTGGAAAAAATTTACATCTCTACCAAATATTAAAGCATCATTAAGAGCTCAACACTACTTGTAAAATTATTTCATGGAAGCACTTGAGTGGAAGATCACTAATTCCTTCTGAAACCAGAAATATGGTTCTTAGAAATAAGTAGGAATTGGTTAAGTTAGGTATGAACAAGTTGCAAAGAAACACTGTGTGGTAGTTAAAACTATGACTTAGATCTGTGTTGACTGATATCCATGAAATAATATTAACTGAAAAACAGAACTACAAATGAAAGAATTTTTCACCAAATACTAACAATATTTCTATTTGAATGATGTTTCATTTCGGTTATCTATTCTATAGTCTTTGGTTTTTAAAATTTGTATGCATACTTTTTAAAAAACAATTGGAAGAAAGGATAAAGGATAAAGGAATAAGAGCTAGAAAAACAGAAAAAGAGATGAAGTGAGCAAAAAGTTGCTTGGATTACTTTGAATCATCAAAATTACAGCTGGTCTTGAAAGAAAAGTTTGTAAAAACCTTGAGGTAAAATCGATTTCAATTTCCTCTGTGTTTGTAAAAAGCTGTGCAGTTTCCTTGTTGACAGTAATACTGATAAAGCCTTTTGAGAGTACTGGAACTTTTATAAGAAATATGTATTATTTTACGACATCTACAGTTTTATAGTTTCATTATTTACAATGGGAGATTCATAAATGATGGATTAGTTTATACAGTTTTAGCTTCCAAATTAAAAGTGATTAAAAAATGTTTCTTATTTAAGGATATGAGCACGTGCCATACTTGAAGGAAACATAGGTGATTCTTTCTAAAATTTCTGTGACATTTATTCACGTAACAAGTTTTATTGAATGTCAGCTAATTAACAATCTAGAAGTAAGTTATAATATGTTTATATTGCTCCCCATTTTATCCTGCAGAAATAAAAGGATGCAACTTTGCAATCATTTTGCTTTCAAAGCTATAACATGTGATTCTTTCACCAAGTCACCTTTAAATCATATTTATTTTCTGTAAAGCTCTATGCCAGATACAAAGGGGATACAAAGGTGTGATGAGCAAGTCTGCAGGAGCTTGCAATACACTATAGAAAGTACAAATATCACACACACACACACACACACACACACACACACACACACACAGTTTAATGTGAAGACGATCTAGCTTTATACATGACACTTCTTCCCACAGGAATGGTTTCCCTCTCTAATTGGGATATTGCAGTAGGACCTCCTCAGTGCAGATCACGTCATCCTGACTCAACCTTTCAATCATCAAACCAATGCTGAGCTTGCTCCACCGGCACAGTAAGCAGCCCAGGAGGGCTTTCTGCTCAAGTGAGGCCTGATTGTGCGTCTGCTTTTCCAGCACCAGGTCCTGCTGCAGGTGCCTGGTTGGTCACCAGGGGCATGATGGGCTCCTCCATGATCGGCTGCAGTGAAGCATCTTTTCCATCAGCTGGGTGTGAGGCCCTGACTCCCATCTGGCCACAGGGCATGTGGAGGTGTCTGATCAGTGACTCATATTCTGGCCATTTGTATTGACCTTGACAGGTTGGCTGGAACTTTTATCTATTTCCACTCATGTCTCTCCGGTTTAAAATCCTCATGCCTGATGAAATCATCCTTGGCCGTCAGGGGTCAGAGACCTCTTTACTACCCTGCTCCTCTCACTAAGCTTGCTTGCCCATCTTTTTAATTATAATCATCCCAGTGAGTGTGAAGTGGTATCATGTTGCAGTTTTGACTGACATTTATTTACTAACAGTGGTGAGCATCTTTTCATGTGTTCATTTGCCACTTGTATATCTTTTTAGGATAAATGTCTATTCAAATTATTTGCCTACATTTCAATTGGGCTATTTGTCCTTATATTATTGAGTTGTCAGAGTTCTTTATATGTTCTGGTTACAAGTCTCTTATAAGATACTAGAGACCCAGTGTTTGAAATTCATGCACAGGGGGCAGGAGGGGTCCCCTCTCAGCCCAGCCTGCACCCTCTCCAATCTGGGTCCCCTCAGGGGATGTCCAACTGCCAGTTTAGGGATCGGGCCTAAACTGGCAGTTGTACATCCCTCTCACAATCCTGGACTGCTGGCTCCTAATCGCTCACCTGCCTGCCTGCTTGGTCACCCCTAACTGCCCCCCCCACCAGCCTGGTCACCCCTTACTGCACCCCCCCTGCTGGCCTGGTCACCCCCAACTGCCCCCCTCTGCCAGCCTGGTCTTCCCCAACTGCCCCCCCTGCCAGCCTGGTCACCCCACGCAGCCTGCTTGTTCAGTCGTTTGGTCGTCCCTCACTAACCCCCCTGCTGGCCTGGTCACCCTACGCAACCTGCTTGTTCAGTCATTTGGTCATTACTCACTAACCCCCCTGCTGGCCTGGTTGTAGGCAGCCATCTTGTGAGGGCAATTTGCATATTACCTCTTTATTATATAGGATATGATTTGCAAATATCTTCTGCCATTTTGCAGGTTGTTTTTTCATTTTCTTGATGGTATTATTTGCAGAACAATTTTTTTTTTATTTTGATGAGGACCAATTTATCTACCTTTTTCTTTTATCTCTTGTGCTTTTTAGCGTAATATCAAAAAATAACATTGCCTATCTCAAGATCACTAAGGTTTATTTCTATATGTTTTTCTAAAGTTTTCCAGATATAGCTCTTACATTTAGGTCTATGATATTCTATGATATATTTTTAGTTCATTTTTTGTGGATGATTTACAGTAGAGGTCCAATGTCATGCTTTTGCTTGTGGATATTCCATTGTCCCAGCACCATTTGCTAAAAAGACTAATATTTCTCCCATTGAGTTGTCTTAGCATGTTTGTTAAATATAAATTTGCCAGTAATATAAACGGTGATTTCTGGACTTTGAATTCTATTCCATAGATCTATATGTCTATCATGATGCCAGTACCTCACCGTCTTGATTATAGTAGTTTTGTAATAAGTTTAAAACCGGAAGGTCTGAGTCATTCCACTTTGCTCTTTTTTTCCAAGATTGTTTTTGCCATTCACAGTCCATATACATTACTTTAATGTATTGAAGACACATCCTCTGAGTGCAGTTCCAGGCTGAAATGTCTTTTTTCAGTCCTTCCTCAAATGCCCGGCCATTCATTCCCTTTGTTTGGAAATATGTGGCATACCTCCCCAAGCTGTCCCAGCTGGTAATCACCAGTGAGCACAAACAGCAGCTGGAAATCAAGGGCTGGATGGAAAACACGGGCTGTAAAGAGAACACGACTGATTTAGGTCACCAGAAAGTTTTTGAGTAGGATGTTGTGGGAACAAAGTGACTGTCACAGTGAAAAACTAGATCGTAAATCTTAGAATAAATTCCTAAAACATTTCCCTTGTGTTTTTCTTTTCCTCATGTGGACTGAATAGATTGTGTTGACTAAGTTAGTGCATTTTCTCAGACTCCATCAAAATGAAATAAAACCATGTTGTTTCTCCATGTTCTTATTGCAGATGCTGCCTTTTGGCCTTTTGTAACTAGTGTTCATGAGATTTTTCTTTCCCGTTAGAGATTAAGCACTTCATGCTTTCGTTATGCTAAAAGGGGGAAATTATAATTTGGAAATACACCTAATAAAAGTGTCCATGTGTGAGGTTTTTTGGGTCAACTCTTTAAATAGTCACATCATTTCTGTCAGATGGCCAGAGAAAGTTCTGGTTTTGTAGAAGTATAAACTGAAGTTCTGAGAGGTAAAGTGACTTCCTTAGACAATGAGCATGGCAGGGACAGAGCCAATATCAAAGCTCAGTTTGTCAGCCTCCTGTGGATACTGTTAGGGACTGAATTCTGTCCTCCAAAAAGATGAGTTGAGGTCCTAACCCCTGGTACCTGTGAATGTGACCTTATTTAGAAATGTGTTCTTTGTAGATGTAGTCAAATGAAGCTGAGGTCATTAGAGTGGGCCCTAATCAAATATAACTGGTGTCATTATGAGAAGAGGAACACCATGTGACAACAGAGACAAAGGTTGGAGTGATGCAGCTACAGAGCAAAGAATGCCAAGATTTGATGGCCATCCTCAGAAGCTAGGAGGAGGCAAGGCGAGATTCTCTCACAGTGGTCGGCAAACTCATTAGTCAACAGAGCCAAATATCAACAGTACAACGATAGAGATTTCTTTTGAGAGCCAAATTTTTTAAACTTAAACTTCTTCAAAATAGACTTTCCCAGGCCGTGGTATTTTGTGGAAGAGCACACTCCAGGGGCCAAAGAGCTGCATGTGGCTCGCGAGCCGCAGTTTGCCAACCATGGGTCTAGGAGAAAGCACGGATCTCCCAACACCTTGATTTTGGATCTTAAGCCTCTAGAACTGTGAGACCATATATGTCTGCTGTTTGAAACCTTCTAGTTTTTTGGCATTTTATATGTCACACCTAAGCAATTAGTACAGAACACTATGCATTCCTTAACACAAAACTTTATAACAGTAATTTAGAATCTGTCACCATTAACTACCCATCATCAATATAATTGTCCTCTTATTATTATGATCTGCTGCCCCCCCTTCCTACCAATTGATGAAAATGTTAAGTATATTGAATTTGAAGTGAAGACATATTACTTCTGTTACTTCAAATTTGTCACCACATTGTAGTTATTTTCCCTTCAAGTCAAATATCACACACACTACCCTGGAATTTAATTTTCTGAGACTGTTTGCTGACACCGGGCTGTGAATATCATCTACATAGGACATTTTGTACTGCCTGCTGGAGCTTTGCAAACCTGAAATTTAAAAGTCTGAACAGCCTGGCCAGTGTTGTTCAGCGGTTGAGCGTCGATCTATGAACTAGGAGGTCATGGTTCAATTCTCGGTCAATGTACATGCCCAGGATGCAGGTTCAGTCCCCAGTGTGGGGTGTACAGGAGGCAGCAGATCAATGATTTTCTCTCATCATTGATGATTATATTCTTTCTCTCCTCTCTTTCTCTCTGAAGTCAATAAAAATATATATTTTTAAAAGTCTGACCAATTTCACTAAACATATTACTGTCATAAATAATTGGTACTATCTTGGCTAGCATGGCCTAAAAATAAACCCCAAAAACAAAAACAAAAACTGTAAAATATTTCCCAAAGCACATCAAGTGGCAATCGCATGGTGTTTCTTGATTTTGTTAAGTAAAATAAAATAAAATCTGATGGAGAGCTTTTAGCAAAATTTACAAGAGGTAAGGATATTAGATGCTTTTCAGACTTCTGATTTGTCTGCAATTTTTATGACTTTTCTACTTATTACCTATCAAATGCACATTTTTAATAACAACAGGGAAGTACAACTAATTGGCTTTCATTTAAAGCACATTGGGACAGTATTCATCAGTTAAGAATGCAAATGAATAACATATTTCCAATATTAAAGTTTCTACACATTTTTAAATTGATGAATTTAGTTCCCTTGAGGCAATTTCTTGGTGGCCAATTAAGAGAGCAGCATTTCTGTAATGTTTCAAATTTATATTTGCTGTGTCAAAAACACCATTTTTAACACTTTTTGGGGGAGAATCTGATAGATCCCTTCCTGGAAGCTGTGGTAATCATTTTATTAAAAATTCTTGTGTGTTATCATTGTTTATCTATTTGCTTGTTTTCTGCCCGTGCCTTCTTTTCTGGCCTCCATTAACATTGGGCTTGATCATTTGGTGTGCTTTGGCATATGAACAGATATGACATTTGTCACTGTCAGAGATAAAGCCAAACTCTAGTTATAGGGGTGAGGATAGATTTTACTCGGTAATTAAACTCTTGCAACAGGGACAAGGGTCCAGTGTGAGCTGAACTCAAATTCCCTGTGTGCAGAAGTGACTGGGCGTTTTAAAGGGAGAGTGAGGGAGCAGGGAGGGGCATGGTGGAGACTTGAGTAGACTCAGAAAGTGAAAATTTACAAAAAATGGGAAGGTGGCCCAGCCAGTGTGGCTTAGTATTTGAACATTGACCTATGAACCAGGAAGTCAGGGTTTGATTCCTGGTCAGGGCATATGCCTGGTTTGAGGACTCCATCCCCAGTAGAGGGCATGCAGGAGGCAGCTGATCAATGATTCTCTCTCATCATTGATGTTTCTCTCTCCCTCTCTCTCTCTGAAATCAATAATAAATGGGAAGCGGGTCAGTTAATGTGACTAGGCCATCTGGGTTTGTTAATTGGTGCTTACCTAGAGGAGAAAACATTTCTATATCTTTACGACAGGACATGATGATGTAAGAAGTTAGGCCCTTACCTTCTCACAGTGACCAGGAGCTACAGTTATCTCCCTGAATGTTTAGATTTTGAAGAGATGGCTCTCAGACCCTGAAGAAATAGATTTGCTTCATGGAATACCGACATCTCAAAAGGGCAGAGAGGATATTTATAACTGCAACCTTTTTCAAGTAACTGCTCGAAGAGGGGGTTCCAGAGCCTAACTACTTATCCCCAGGTTTTGGCTGGAACAAACAGCAAATTTTTCCTGGCAGCGTTGGTGTTTCTCAGGCAGGCATTTTAAGAAGAGCTGGGTTCTTCCTAAGGGTGATGGCTTGAGCTGTTAGAAACTCTGCTAGTTTTTGTTCAAGTCTCTCAATGTGTCTCTTAAGTGACAGACTAGAAGAAAATATTACAAAAGACATATCTGATAAAGACTATTATTCAAACTATACAAAGAACTCCCTTAAAACTCAACAATAAGAAAAAGAACAACTTTATTAAAATAT
Organism: Eptesicus fuscus; assembly: GCF_027574615.1. NCBI lineage: Eukaryota > Metazoa > Chordata > Mammalia > Chiroptera > Vespertilionidae > Eptesicus > Eptesicus fuscus. Next base: position 105,598,572 of record NC_072476.1, read on the forward strand.
ACAGATGACAAATAAGCATATGAAAACTGTTTAATATCATATGTCATTAGGGAATTGCAAATTAAAACACCACCATTAAAATCGCTAAAATCCAAAATGCTGACAACAGCAATTGCCGGTGTGGATGTGGAGCAACACGGACACTGATTTGTTGGTGGTAATGAAAATGGTAGAGCAACTTGGAAGACAGTTCGACAGTTTCTCGCAAAACTAAACCTACCCTCACCATGCCATCGAACAATTGCATTCCTTGATATTTACCCTAATGAACTGAAAACTTATTTCCATACAAAAACCCACACATGGATGTTTAGTGAAGCTCTTTTCATAATTGCCAAAAGTTGGAAACAGCCAAGATATTCTTCAGTAATTGATACATAAACTGGTACATCCAGACAATGGAATGTTATTCATTGCTAAAAGGAAGTGAGATGTCAAGTTATATAAAGACATGGAAGAATTTTAAATGCATATTGCTAAGTGAAAAAAAGCCAATCTGAGAAAGCTCCATATTATGCAACTCCAACTGTGTGACACTTTCGAAAAGGCAAAACTAGGAAACAGTAAGATCAGTGGTTGCTAAACGTTGGAGAGTAGTGAGGGAGGAAGGGAGGAATTGGCAGGAAGCAGAGGATTTTTTAGCGCAGTGGAATTATTCTGAATAATACTACATGTCGTTATACATTTGTCAAAACCCATTAAATGTACAACTCCAGAATGAGGCCTAATGTAAACCATGGGCATTGCAGGTAATGATGTCACACTACAGCTTCGTAAATTGGAACAAATGTACCACTCTCAGTGTCCTGTTCAATTTTTCCGTGAACCTGAAAAGTAGTCCATTAAAGAAAAGGATATGCACACAAAATTTATTCATAATTAATTTATAAGAACATTAAACAATATTTTCCTAGTTTAGAATAGTCATTACCAAAAAATCTTAAAATGGCATTTATTTACGATTTGGCCATGGGGACAGATGCATCATCCATTATTGTGTAAGAAGTGTGCTTTATATAGTCAATTAATTGGCAACATATTATCTAAAAAGGGGCTTGATCAATTCAACGTGGAGCGTTTACCCAGAAATATGACCCCTTGGAAAAGTCATATGTTTATTTACCGAAGATTTAAGACTATATCACAATGCCAAAAGTTTTGTTTCAATTAAAACGGTTTAATTCTAGTGATTCCATAACTTGCTGAGAAGACAAACAACTGAGGAAAAATGATGTTTATTAGGTACAAGCATGGCCTTTACTGGAAGGAGGATAACTTTCAGAGATAACTCTCAAAACTTAATGCCCTACAGTTTTTAGAATTAGCATGAAGATTCTGATATAATATCTTTTAGCCCTTTTAGCTTGTTTTCTGATTATGACTATCATTTATCTTAGCTCCCTATCTTTTAACTAGTGGCCTGGTGCACAAAATTGTGCCCATTAAAAGGAAATTAATTAGGGGAAATATTTTAATATTGCTATTTGCCCTTTCTCTATAATAGAAGTGTCACCACCCACCCACATGCACCTCGAAATAGCATGAGACCCAGACCCAGCCGGTCCCACCCCCATTAGGTGAGATCCAGACCCAGCCGGCCCCACCCCTTCCAAGCCCCGCCGGGCAGGGGGCACAGCCTCAGGTACCCCAGCCTGGCACCGGGCAGGGGATGCAGCCTCAGGTCCCCGTCAAGCCCTGCCAGGTGGGGGGCACAGCCTCAGATCCCCTGGCGCACTCTCAGGTCCAGCGGGGAGCATGGCCTGAGGTCCCTCAGCCTTGCTCTGGGGCAGGGGGTGCCACCTGAGGTCCCCCGGCTTGGTGCTGGGGCGAGGGGCACAGCCTGAGGTCCCTCTTCAAGCCCCACCAGGCGGGGGGTGCAGCCTCAGGTCCCCCTCCCCGGCACCATGCAGCCTCAGGTCCCTGCTGATCATTACAGCTCGTTACAGGAACCCTGCCTCTACTGTGGGCACAGCCATCTTGGGTTACAGGAAACCTGCCTCCTCTGTGGGCACAGACATCTTGTGATGGAGTGAGGGTCAATTTGCATATTACCTCTTTATTATATAGGACTAGAGGCCCAGTGCACAAAATTCGTGCATGGGGTGGGGTCCCTCAGCCCAACCTGCACCCTCTCCAATTCAGGAGTCCTCGGGGGATGTCCAACTGCCAGTTTAGGCCCAATCCCTGCAGAATCAGGCCTAAACTGGCAGTTGGACATCCCTCTCACAATCTGAGACCTCTGGCTCCTAACCGCTCACCTGCCTGCTTGCCCTAACCACTCTGCCTGCCTGCCTGATCCCCCTAACTGCCCTCCCTTGCTGGCGTGATAGCCCTAACTGCCCTCCCCTGCAGTCCTGGTCACCCCTAACTGATCTCCCCTGCTGACCTGGGGGCAATCAGGCCAGCAGGGGAGGGCTGTTGGGGGGCAATAGGGCTGGCAGGGGAGTAGTTAGGCATCGATCTGGCTGGCAGGGGAGTGGTTAGGGGGTGATCAGGCTGACAGGCAGGTGAGTGGTTGGGAGCCAGCAGTCTTGGATTGTGAGAGGGATGTCCAACTGCCAGTTTAGGCCCGATCCCTCCACAAAGAGCCAGCCCTGCCATTGCTTTAAGCCCAGTGAAACTGGCCTCACATTCTGGGGCCTCCAGACCTGTAAGAAAATTAATGTGTTGTTCTAAGTCACCCAGTTTGTGGTCATTTGTTTCAGCAGCCAAAGGAAATGAAAACCATAAGTAAAAATAAAAAGACAAAATATATAGCAAATGCATATGTGTGCACACTGAAATGTTTTGGAGAAATAACTGATGTCTACAGATTGCTTTGAAATGAGTAAAACTAGATTGATGTGATGGATAGAGTGATGAAAAGATATATATGAAAGCAAGTAGAGTTCAATTTAAATAGTAGAATCTAGATGCAAAGAATATAGTTTCCAGTGTAAAATTTTTTTCAGGTTTTCTGAGTTTGAAATATTTCATAATAAAATATAGGGGATGAATCATAGATAAAAAGACAGGATATCATGAGATAGGAAACAATCTTTTATTCCATATATTAGGGTAAAAGCTATGAAAATGATTGGATTTGCATTACTCAAAATGAAAAGCTTTGAGGTAGAAAATGAAAATGAAAGATGTTAAAAGAAAAATAATGAACTAGGAAATATTTTCAATATGTATGTCCAAAGATATGTTTCCATAATGTGATAATATAACATTGAAGTGATTAATGCTCTTCTAATAATGCTAAACATATCAAACCCCTGTGGTTGGGATTCAGGTTCATACTCTGTACCTGGAGTTCAACTTTGTAGTCAACAATTTTCCTTTCTCAACTATATCATTATTTTGTTATTATTTGAGGAAATATATATGCAAAGGGTATGAAAGAGAGACCCAATTAGGAGTTCTGAGAAAGCTGTCCTTTCATTTGTAAGATGGCACTGGTTAGTAATACAGATGATATTCTGGACCTTCCACCAGCACAGCAGGTGCACCGAAACCTAACTCAGAGCTAGAGATGCATCAGACGACCTGTTTAGCCCAGATGGCATGGCTCAGTGGTTGAGCGTTGATCCATGAACCAGGAGGTCATGGTTCAATTCCCAGTCAGGGCACATGCCTAGGTTGCAGGCTCAATTCCCAGTGTGGGGCATACAGGAGGCAGCTAGTCAATGATTCTCTCTTATCACTGGTGTTTCTCTATATATATCCCTCTCCTTTCCTCTCTGAAATCAATAAAAATATATTTTAAAAAAACCAACCTGTTTATTAAACTAGAACACCTCTGAACATTACAAACCAAATATGAAATGTAAAATGCCTTTTATAGTGTTCCCTTGGGAGTTTGACTGGAGACTGGGAGTTCAATCGCTTGCTATGATGTGCTCTGACCACCAGGGGGTGGAGTGAAACAAAGGAAGGCACTGGCCAGCAGCTAGCAGCCTGGGAAGGGAGGCCCCGGCTGGCAGCTGGCAGCTGCTAGGGACCCTACCCTTGCCAGAATTTCATGCACTGGGCCTCTAATTTTCAATAATGAGCTACCATCTCTAGAATATTCAATGAAAGCAGAATTAATAAGTAGTATATGGTGTATCCAATCAATGGAAGAGCATGTAGGGAGTGCAAATTGTTTTCAGAGAATTTTTAGGGATCAGAGAAAATGTTCATGAAGGCATTATATGAAATAGCAGTATAGAAAGTTCTTTTTATGATATGGTCCCAATAATTTAATGATATCTACTAAATAAAAATAAATACCAAAAAATTACCAAAAGGAAGAACATCAAATTGTTAGTCATTTTCTAGATTGTGGATAATGATCTTTGTTTCCATCTTTTTTATTTATTTTATATTTTTCTCTTTTTTTTGCAATAAATATGAATCACTCTTATAATAAAATAACACTATTAACACTGCACATATATATAAAACATAAAAGGTACATGTGTGTGTATGGACAATGTGACCACATGGAAACATGCCCGCAGTGGTTCCTGTCAGCAAACTGAAGGGAGTGGGTCGTCATTGAATTCCACCACGCCTGCTTCTCAACTGTGCAACCCGGTACAACTGCGCAAGGCAGTCACCTAGGGCTACACCTGGTCCCACCCCTGGGAAATTTTGAGATTTTTCTTGAGTGGGGACAGGGCATTCGTATTTTATTACATTTCTCTAAGAGACTTCAATGGCAGGCAGATTTGAGAATTACACAACTAAGCAATGGTTTTCAAACTTTAGTTTTCACAAAAATCATGTGGCACTTGTTAAAAATTACAAATTCTTGGACTTTCCATTTGAGGAAAGCCCAAGTAGAAATCCCTGTTTCTAACAAGCATCCGGCTCTCCTGATACACACGTTCAATGGGAAACACTTAAAAAGTTGAGCAGTTATACTTTGAAATATCTGCGGAAGTTGAGAGAAAATATCTGATGAGGGCAATTTTTACTTTAAATTTACACTGCCATGAACAGATATGTGTGTATGTACCTTTTAGAAAAATATATCACTTCTTTCAACTTATCAGTTCAGTTTCTGGTTTACCTTGTAAATACAAAAGTGTCACCTAGGGGTCAAAATAAGTAACTGCGGTTTATTCAAGTTCTGCATTAAATTGTATTTATTTCATTTCTAAGAACTAGTTGCCCAACACTATAGAATCAAGCCAGTTCATGCTTGCAGGTGTTCTGAAGCCCTGATCTTTGCTGCTGTACTGTACTATCCTCTGAGCCTCAATGCCCTTGTCTGATAAATGGGACTACCAGTAGTGCTTACTCCACAGGGTTAAGAAACAACATATGAAAGTACTTAGCATGGCACCTAGTTTATGCTGCAAGCTCAGTGAAAGGTTATGTTTCCTTGTACCCAAATCCACTTATTTAATTTGACTCATATTTAAACTGAATAATATGACTCCAGTGGCACATGTTATGCTCAATCATTGCAAGAGTGCTGCTAACATCTAACATCTGGAATCAAAGTTTTAGCTACAGTCACACTGACGCAAGTTACTTAACTTACTATGATTACTAACCCTAACAAGTCTCTTCTAAACTAAGAATTTATTTTTAATTCAAGTTAGTTTAATTCACTAAGGATTTTTATTAAGATCTTTCTATATACAACATACTCCAAGGTGTATCAAGCATGATGCAGTCCCTGATTTCCATGAATGGGCGATGATTCTCCTGGGACTTATAATTTTTGCTGGAGAAATCAGACAGCCTATGGCACATGGGCCAAGCGTGGCCTGTGGGTGATTGTCATCTACCTGTGGTCTACTTGTCACTGAATAGCAGTGCTTCATTGCCAGCTGTCTGCGGTGCAGTGGTGGGAGGCCGCTCCCCAACACCACCCTGCACACCAGAGTCCACAGACTTGCCTCTGTCCTAGGCTGCATATCATGTTTCAGAGATGGCTGGTCCTGGGTTCATAATTTATTAGCTCGGTTGTTTGGAACACGGTGTTCCTAGAAGTAATGCCAAGGATACGACAGTATTTGCCTGAGTGGGATCCATAGATTATCTGACTCCCAAAACAGTTCTCTCTCCTTTCTCTCTTTTCCTTCCAGCCTCCCTTATTCCCTCCCTCCTTCAATAGGTAGGTAGATGATAGATAGATAGATAGATAGATAGATAGATAGATAGATAGATAGATGATAGATAGATAGATGATAGATAGATGGATATAGATATAGATATAGATATAGTTATACATGTGGATATTAAATATTATAATAGATATGGATGTATATAAAGCATTTAGCACAGTGGCTGGCATACACAGAATACTAAGTGTGTGCCAGACAGTATGCTAAGAGCTTTACATACATCCTCATTTAATCCTCATAAGAATCTTAAGAATTGGATTATATTATTCTCCTTTTATAAATATCATTGCTGAGTTAGAGAAGTTCTATAGAAAGTAATAGAGCCAGAGTTGAATATTTCATCTCAGAATTTCTAACTCCATATCATCGTATATAATAAAAGCCCAGCGACCAAACAGCGAAACAACTAGAACTGCTCGACCAGTCTCTATGACGTGAACTGACCACCAGGGGGCAGACACTCAATGCAGGAGCTGCCCCCTGTGCTACCACAGTGGGAGCTCTGCTCCGCTATCCAGGAGGAGCGGCTGCTCCCACTGCAAAGCCCGGGCTGACAGGCAGGAACTCAGGCTGCGATAGTTGCCTCCTCATCCCAGGCTCCTCCTTCTTGCTCCCTGCTGCCTCCTCCAGACGCCCACAGGTCATGCACAGAACTGACCCTGGAGGCTGGGAGGTGGGTTCATGGCTGCCACGGGATGGAGGCCTACTCTGCCGCCTCTCAGTGCTATTGTCCCTGGGCCCAGCCCAGACCAGGTCCCCTGGAGAGGCTAGTGCTCTGGCTCCACGGAAGATGCCGGACCAGGGAGCAGCCACTTAGAGGGCGGGTCCAGAGCCACTTGGCTGACCTGGACAAGCCGCTCTCCCACAGCAGGCCACGCCCCCCACCCCCCCACACCACCCCCACCCCACCCCCTGCCGCCACTGCACAAATCCCATGCACTGGGCCTCTAGTATATACATAAGATTTCATATATATAATTTGAAGTTATATATATGTTATATATAACACATATATTTATATATAGTTTTTCAATGGACAAAACATATCTTTAACTTACTATATATAAAATTTAAGCTACTGATTCACCATTAGTAGAACATATGTTTTAAGTTATTTTCCCAGTTTATGCATGAATTTAGATCATACTGTGGCTTGCTTCTTTTTTGTTCATTAAATAATGTATATATACATACATATATATATATATGCACACATATATATTTATATATTTATATATGTACATACACATATGTTTATATATGTACTAGTAGCCCTGCACACGAATCCGTGTGCCAGTAGCTCACCAGTAGCTCGCTGCTGCCCTCCAGTAGCTCTCTGCCTGCTGCCCCGCCTCCTGTAGCTCCCCTAGTCCCCCCTCCCCCCCATCCCCCCTCATAGCTTGCTGCCCTGCCCCCTTCTGTAGCTCTCCGCCGCCCGCTTGTAGCTCACTGCCCCACCCTCCTGCTGATCCGTGATCTAGTCGTTACGCAGTCAGTCGTTATGCTTCATGGCGTAATGACCATTTGCATATTAGATCTTTATTATATAGGATATGTTTATAGTAGACCACATATGTATGTGTGTATACTTATAGCACATATAAAACACACACAAATGTGTGTGTGTGTGTGTGTGTGTGTGTGTGTGTGTGTATTATTCAATGGATAAAATGATCCCAGGAAAGGTGTGACCTAAATTCATTCACAAACTGGGAAAATAGTTCAAAATAGATGTTCTACTAATGGTTGATTAATAGCTTAAATTAATGCCAATTTCATGAGTTTTACACAATGTTGTGGTTGCAAGATATGAATTCGATATTATTATTTTTTTATCCTCAAAGAATAGGAGGAAAGATGCAGCAGCTGTAAGAGATCACTTGGGGTCAGAGGAGATGTATGCATGGCTGGTGTTAATCCTTATTTAGAACTGGGAACAGTCCAGAGACGACAGAATTCTCTCCAAACATTCTTTCGGTGTTATCTTTGGAAAATCAAGTTACTCTATATTAACCACACAAACAGAAATCTTAATGTTTTGGCCAAGGGAATGAATTGGTTAGACCTTATTTATTTAACCTGTTTCTTCTTTCTACTCCTTTCTGAACTTTTCTTTAATTGACTTTATGTGTCTGCTTGATTATTATCTATCTTGATTACTAGCCAGGTTACTTTTAAAAGCCAACTGGAATCTGTTTTCAATTTTTGTTTCAGAACGGTCACCCACACGGTTCCCAGCATTTGGCCTGAAGTTTTCAATTAGGTTGCAATGACTTTTTAACTTGAAAATATTGTTGTTCTTTCTGGCTGTATACTTAACGAGAAAGGAAAAACAACTTTCTCCTTACTTTGAGAGTCTTCCACCAAATAATAATAAAAATAAAAAATAAAAAAACTGGCCCCAAACACTGAAGTAGATCCCTTTACCAAGTCCATTGAAACTGGTGGGAATTAAGACACACAATGAAAGTGACCTAGCACTGAAAATTTTGACAATAACTTAATTTTGTGGGATTTTTGTTTTGTTTGTTTGAAAGAATTCTAACATCAAAGCAAACTGAACCTCTGAGTTGTGGTATTTAAAAACAACAGTCATTCTATCTTTAAATGTAATTATTATAAAAGTTGTTATTGACTTTGACTTTCACGTGTTTTCATTCTAAAGAACTCCAATTTCAGTCTAATTTTCTATTTTTATGTAAGGATAGTTTAGCAAAGCCATGGAGGGAAATTGATTTTCTATAGGGGGAATCTTAATAGGAAAAGACAGAGAATCGGGCCTACCCACTGGGCATTTTATTTCTAACTAGAGGCCCGGTGCATGAAATTCGTGCATGGGGGGGGGGGTGTCCCTCAGCCCAACCTGCACCCTCTCCAATCTGGGAACCCTCGAGGGATGTCCGGTGGGATCGGGCCTAAACGGGCAGTTGAACATCCCTCTCACAATCCAGGACTGCTGGCTCCCAACTGCTTGCCTGCCTGCCTTCCTGATTGCCCCTAACCACTTCTGCCTGCCAGCCTGATCACCCCCTAACCACTCCCCTGCCAGCCTGTTTGCCCCTAACTGCCCTCCCCTGCAGGCCTGGTCACCCCTAATTGCCCTCCCCTGCAGACTTGATCGCCCCCAACTGCCCTCCCTTGCAGGCCTGGTCCCTCCCAACTGCCCTCCCCTTCTGGCCATCTTGTGGTGGCCATCTTGTGTCCACATGGGGGCAGCCATCTTTTATCACATGGGGGCAGCCATCTTGTGTATTGGAGTGATGGTCAATTTGCATATTACTCTTTTATTAGATAGGATGCTGAAGTTATGCATGTTTGTTCTACGTGATTATCCACATCCTATCATTTGAATCACTGGGTGGTACTGGAATAGATTCATTGAGTTATATTTGAGCAAAAGATATTCAGGCATTATCACTATGACCAAATATTCTTCAAAGAAACCCTGACATAATTAATACTTGGGGTTTTAATTCAAAATTAAATCCTGAAAATTAAGGCTCCATTAAGGAGAATACATTTGCCAATGTACTTAGAAACCCACCCGTAGTCAATTAAAAAAACAATGGCATAAGATGAAAATAATAACCACAATAACAGCAGCATAAAAACTACCAATGCAAAGGTTGTAGGTATTCAACTGACAGTAACTATAAACGGATACCACAGCCCAATCACTTCCCTATTATTGGCATGCTTTTCCTCATGATACCAATCTATCAACACTATAAAGATAAAACATCAATTTTTAAATTATTTTTATTGAGTTTATTTCGGTGACCTTAGGTTAACAAAATTATACAGGTTTCAGGTGCACGGTTCCACAATACGTCATCTGTACATTGTATTGTGTGTTCACCACCTCGATAAATTTTGTTTCTTTATGTGTATTATTATATATCATAAGTATATGACATGTTTCAGTAAATCTTTAATAAACACAATAGCAATCAACTGCTATTCACTGTGTGCCAGGCATTCTGCTCAATAGTTTATGTGCATTTTTTCCATTTAATTTTACATTTAATAATAAATCCTTATGAGATAAGCATTATGGTTACTCCATTGATAGAGGAAGAACCTGAGGTTAAATGAACTTAAGTGACTTGTCCAAGGTCACACTTGTCCAACCATCTATTGATTGTCTTGTGTTATTCATTCTATCGCTTTTAGTAATTCAATAACCCTGAACCACATCTTTCACCTTAGCAGTGAAAATAGAGATGACTTCTTTCAGCCTTTCTTTCTGGATATCGACGCCACCAGTTCCCTGGAAGAAAAGTCAAGTAATGAGCAATAGAAGTCAAACCAATAGAATTATAGACCCACTCCAAATATCATTTGTACCTAGGGGGTTACAAATATAATTATGAATTTGTACAAGTCCAAATAGAATCAATTTTACTATCCAAAATATACCAAATCTGATATTAGAATTATAAGTAAATAAAAAAGATCTGAAACAAAGTTTCTAGATATGGAGAAACAGGAAACTAATGTTTTGTTGTTAAGCAGACAAAATGATTTATTAACTGAGAGCAAACAAATATAAACTTGATCTTTGCCATGCAGATATATTATCAAAAACTTCCCTATACAAAGACTTGTGTTCAACACCTCTTCTAAGAACATGAAGTCTTTCTGGAAAATGTTGCCTCCTTCCCTAGCCCCACTTCATCACAGAACTTTGTAAAAAGTGGAGCCAAATTCATTGGCCTTGGCACATCATACCCTAAAGATGATTCTCAGGGGTAAAAATTCTTCTTCCTCAAATATAGGCAAGAGTTTATTGCCACAGATTTACTAGTATATTTCTGTCATCCCCTCTTTCCTATCTTCCACTAACTACCACCTTCCCACAACACCTCATTGGTGGAAGTGGCAGAGTAAATATACCAATATGTTCATTTCTCCAAAGCTCATAGGCTTACCTCTAAAAGGCACCCCTTTGGCCCTAGCCAGTTTGGCTCAGTGGATAGAGCATTGGCCTTAGGACTGAAGGCTCCTGGGTTCGATTCAGTTCAAGGGCACAGACCTCGGTTGCAGGCTCCTCCCTGGCCCGGGCCTTGGTCTGGGCATATGCAAGAAGCAGCCAATCAGTGTGTTTGTCTTACATCCATATTTCTCTCTGTCTTTCCCTCTCTCTTCCACCTCTCTAAAGATCAATGGAAAAATATTCTCAGGTGAGAATTAAAAAAGTAAATAAAATAAAAATTAAAAGGCACCTTTTTGGCCTCACAATTCTCTGTTTTTGTGAACATAATTATATACATGAAAGTAAAAATGAGACTACCTGTAGCAACATGACTTAGTTGTTCAGTAAAACTTTACCCAAGAAAGACAAAACTGTAGACCAATAAATATTATTTTCTACAAGATATTCATGCAAAGTAATTTATCTGAGACAATCGTTTGATTGCTTGGGCAAAGAGCTGTCTTGCCAAATAATAACTGATCCATCAAAATTTTCCTTAAGTCACTCACCTTACTTAGTACTCCATCCTAAACTATCCTGTCACAAATTTTGCCCCATCTCCATCATCTCTCTATCTTGTAACACCTGTCCAGATTCAACACTCTGTAATCACGTATTCAGTCTCCCCACTTGGGAGGTACTACTGAAATCTCTCAAGGTGTCATTCTGCCTCACTGCAGTGACTTCTAATCTCTTTGGCTTTGCTTTAGTAAGTGGTTTTTTTTTAATGTATTTTGGGGAGTTTAATAAAAGAATGTCAATATGGTACAGAGATCTGGACTCTTTCCAGTCTAATCAGCAAGAGTTCAAGCTGTTTTTAGTTTAATCCATTTTACAAGCATCTTTGTTTTTGGAGACTTCAGGGAACAGATTGAGATGGTTCCATAACAACCAACAAATATGGAAATCTCACAGAGAGTATTTCAAGATAATATAAGGTAGTTTCATAGATTGTAAGTGTAGATCCAAAACACTTTTCAGTGGTTGGTTTTTAGGTTTCAGCAGTTTTTGAAAGTGCAAAACGAGTGCAGAGGGCAGAATTTCTTTTCTTTCTTTTTTTTATTTTTTTTTATTTTGTGTGTCCATTTCTCACAAATTAAATCCACACTTGTTTCCTAAAGTAACATTTGGAAGATATTTTTTAAATAGGTCAATGACTAATTATTTGCCCACTTTAACAAATAAGTAATTTAGAGAAGATAATTCATTTTATCTTGTTATTTTTTAAAATTTCTTTATTGATTAAGGTATCACATATTTGTCCTCATCCCCCCATTCCCATCCCACACCCCTCCACACGCATGCCCCCACCCCCCTGTTGTTCTTAACCACTGATTAGGCTCTTATGCATGCACACAAGTCCTTTGGTTGATCTCTCCCTTATATCCCCACCCTCCCATACCCTCCCTCTGAGGCCTGACAATCTGATCCATGCCTCCTTGTTTCTGTGTCTGTTCTTGTTCATCAGTCTATGTTGTTCATTATTTCCCCTAGATAAGTGAGATCATGTGCTACTAGAAATACACTCATAAGAACCGAAAATGAGACAAGCAATAATGGTTATGCTGAAAGGCAAATGAATCAGTCTGTAGTGAGTTTCTTTCTAGGCCAACAGTTCTTTTGAGACCCAATTTCAATGTCAAACAGTTCCTTATGTGCACCTGTCAGTAATGATATTTCAGTTCTGGATGGTGGACAAATGGTGGTAATGATATTTCAGTTCTGGATGGTGGACAAATGGTGGTAATGATATTTCAGTTCTGGATGGTGGACAAATGGTCCGACCCTCTCTGGTTTGGTCCTGGGCAACCTGCAGTGATGCACAGCTGCTGACTGCTAGTATGGCAAGGCGATGTCAGCGTCTTCCATCTCTGGACTGCTTCTCTTCTGTCTTCATGGCTGGAGTAGTCCTGTCAATTCCTCTTTGTTGCTGGAATCCACATGGTCTCAGAGTTGTTTTCTGAAAATATACAAACATATTCTCAACCAAAAGTTAATAAAGGAATATTTCCTATAAATTTGACTTGGGATCCTTTTTCATTTTTTGCCCAAATGATTTTCCTCTGGCTTGTTTTGACACCATGTGTGTTTTTCATGGGTGTCTTGCTTTTAGCATTACAATTAATTTTCTAAAGTACAAATTTTCTAGATGTAATTTACTTACAGGATATTTTTCCTTACATGATATTCTTCTACTATCCCCCCTTTTTTTGATTTAAATATTAGGAGGCTTTTGAAAATTTTTTAATGTAGTCTTGATAGCTTTTAAATTTTAAATTTTTTGCACTATAATATGACTGCTTTAGGTTCATTACATGTTATGCAACTTTATCATGAGATGAACTACCACTAAAAATTTTAGTTAACACTTTAGGAACTGCTTTTTGTCCAGTACTATTAATTTTTCTAGAATATTCGCTTGTTTCAATTAGCCAATTTAAATTAGCCTGAAAACTTGACTACTATTTTACTGTCAAATTTATTACTCTAACAACAATCTTATTTTACCCTGTAAATATTAGTGGAAAGGATTATTTGCCTTCTTGAGTAGGCCCTGAGCATTCCTGGTGGTAGGCTGGATTTAGATATCAAAAACAACTCAAACAATGATTGTTGCAGTGAGAGGGCAGCTGCTGTTGGCCAAGTCTCTGTCTGTTACCTGGGTCCCGTTTTGAGCTGGGCATGAGACATTAAGCAGCCATGGAGGGTTTAGGCCTCTGCAAAGTTAGGGGGGTGAGGGTCTGTGCCCCACCTCTGTTGACCCCCAAGTTCTCTCCTGATGGCCCCTCTGCAACTGTGCCTGTCTTAGGTTGTTCCTTCCCTGAGGAATCTTACCCGTCTCTGGCTAACCAGCCATCCTCCGGGGCCAAGCAGGGTGATGTGAGGTTCAGTTCTGTCTCCTTGGTACCCTATGTCCCCGTGGCCTCCACGCCCAGCACCTGCCTTGGGATCCCCTTGCCTGCTGGTGGGGCCCCAGCACTGATCACATATCTTGGGGAACCTGGGTTTCTTCTCCAGGGAGGGCCCAGCTTGCCCCACTGGGCAAGAGACAGATCCATGGTACCAGTCTTCACGAGGCTTCAACCTCGACATGAAAAGAAAACTCAGGCAACAGCTGTGTGCAATTGGATTGTGAGAAGAGGGTCCCTCTTAGTATCTTGTTATTTTAAAAATCCATTCCATAACTTAAAAAAAAAAGAAAGAAAAGACAATTTACTTAAATTCATAAAAGTGAAAATCTTAGGAGAATTATGCTATAGGACTCTAAGTAAACATTTGTTTAAAGCCTTAATTTCAATTCTATTTTCATGAAGTCTTATTAGCAGCTTTGTCATTTAAGATAAAGAGGTCTTCATCTTTGTAAAATAAAATCATTGTGTTAATATCTGTCTGTTTGAATTCATGGTATAAATACCCTTTCACTGCAGATGCATTGACATGTATGCTAGCTATGCATATCCTCTGTGTTACCTGATGCTGTACTGACATATTACTTGATTTAACACCTTTCAGCATCAGTCCCCTTTTTACTCTTAGGAAGTTTTAATACCGGGGATCTAATATGAGTTTATGACCAAATAGTTGAGCCTTTTGCAAAAGGTAGTAAGAACTATTCACATAGAGATATTTCTACCTTTTCTTGGCAAGATCCCTAGGGTAAGGAAGACGTACCTCATTTGACCACATGGAAGAGGGGAGGAACTGAAGAAAAATAAAATGCAAAAATTAAGTTCTCAGTGACTTAGCCTGTCACAGTGCCATCCTGTGGAACAATGGAAGGCAATAGAGGGCTTCTCTTTGGTTATTACCATTAGACAGAAGTGTTAATTAAGAATCAAAAAAATTAATAAATGCAAGGGAATGTTTAGCCTTAAATAAATGGATTTTGTGTTAACAAAACAAATGCTTTGTCATCAGAGGCTATGAAACTATCACATGAAGAGAATTGGAATGCCAGCTAGAAAGAATAATCAAGGAAATGTTCAGCAGAGGTATGAAGAAATTAGTAACCCCGCCAAGAGATTACTAAAAATAGTGATTTTAACTTATCTGTTTATTTTCCATTATTTAGATGTATGGAGGAGGATGACACTGTAAATTCATTCAAAGTTACAAGTAGTTTATATTAATTTACATTGGGTTTAATGGAATTCTTTAGAAATTTGGTTTTGATGTGGAATTTTAGGTATGATGCCCTACAGTATTATTGCATGAAGCAATAATGTGAAATGGAGGAGTAGAAAGTCTGTGAGCCTCTGGAGACCAGGCTAGGGGTGTCAGTTATTTTTGTAGCCTTGGTGCTCAGCTCAGCATCTGACATTATTAGTAGGTATTCATCTTTACTCTGTGAAGGAAACATTCTTAAAAAGGTTAAAGGACCTAAGTATCTCCAATTACAGGTGTCAATATTACACAGTTGTTTTACTTAATAGCTTATCTTAGAGACATAATTGGGAACATATACATTAAGTCTACCATCATTTCTTCCGTAACAAGGCTAGAAGGAATCAGGTGGCTCAAGTTCAAATTTTATCTGGGCAGGTTCCTTGCCTTTCTTGGAGCAGCTCTCCTTGCTGGGAAGTGGAGATGAGAGGACTGGCTGCCTCAGAGGATTGTTATGTGAATTAAATGAGATAATCCATGTTTAGTGGGGTTGCCTGGTCCACAGAAGACATTCAATAAATACCAGTTATAGCTATTACTTGTACCTTAAAATAAAAATATAAAAATCTATTGGTTGCTATTAATTTCCTGTGGCTGCTTATAACAAACTAGGGACCCGTTGCAGGAATGTTTCCTGCAAGACTTCTGGCGGGCTTCCCTCCCACCCCCCCCCCCCACCTCTCTCGCTGTGGGGGGCGGGGCAGGCCGAATGGGCGGGGCGCCTCCCGCCCGTCCCGCCCACCTAACCCAGCCCACCTCGCCCCGCACTCCTGACCCTCTGCACCCACTGACGCAGCTGCCTCTGTGGCCGTGCGCTGCCGCTGCTTCTGATCACCCCACCTGTCGCGCACGCTGCTGCCGCCTCCTCGGCCCCTCATGCTGCTGCTGCGTGCCCCACCCACCCACCCCCCCACCCCGCGCCACCCGCCTCGCCACGCCCCGCCCACAGCCACCACCGCCTCCAAGGCCACCGCGGCCTCACACACCGCCCGCCATGCCCCGCCTGCCACCTCCACTGCGCGCCCCGCCCACCACGGTGGCTGCTCACACTGCCCGCCACCGCCTCAGAGGCCACCATGGCTGCGTGCTCCACAGCTGCACCACCGCCCACCCGCGCAGCCGCCATGCTTTCTGCTTTCTTCACTCCTCCCTCCCTCAGCATATGCAAATTAACTGCCATCTTGTTCACTCTGATTGGCTGTGGGCATAGCGAAGGTACGGTCAATTTGCATATTACTGTTTTATTAGATAGGATTACCATAAACTTGGTGGTTAAAACAACAGAAGCTTATTTTTTCATGGTTCTAGAGACCAGAAGTCCAAAATTAGTATCACTAGATCGAAATCAAGCTGGTAGAAGGCCACAGTCTCTCAGAGGCACTTGTGGGGAATCCTGTCCCTTACTTGTCTCTTCCAGCTTCTGGATGCTGCCAGTATTCCTTGGCTTGTGGCTACATCAGTCCAATCTCTGCCTCTTCTGTGGTCACAATATGTCTAGCTCTTCTCTATGTTTGTGTGAATCTCCCTCTGCCTCCTTCTTATAATGATAAACATGATTGTATTTAGGGCCCACTATGGTCATCTTCTAATTTTAAGATTACTAATTTAAACACATCTTCAAAGTACTTTTTTACTATACAAGGTCACAATCACAGATTCCAGAGATTGAGACCTGGATATTTTTGGGGGACCATGTGTAGCATATCACATTGATATTTAGTGCTTCGAAAATCAGAGGATTTGTTTCCCCAGATGCATATTGTGGGAGTAGTTTGTTTCTCTCTCCTTGCTTTCTCACCCTCCTCCAACCCTTGTTCCATTTACTTAACTCTATATAAGTCATGTGGCTTGACCAAATAGAGATTTTTGTTCTTACTTACCTAGAAGACTGAGGTGGGCAGCTGCCAGCTCTTGCTAAGGGGCTCACTTAAGTCAGGACTTGCATCTCTGTGAGGCTCTGTGATTCTTTTGAATTTTCTAACATTATTATTGCCACATGGTCACAAAATGGCTGTCCCAGACCCAGACATTCAAGATAGGAAGCAGAGACAGTGCTTCCAGCTGCTTCTTTCTGTTTATCAGTAAACCAAAACTTGTCCTGAAAACTCAAGAGATATTATTTCATGTCTTATTGGCCAGAAGTGTGCCCTCCATCATTAGAGTCAAGGGTGGCTGGAAAAGGAAAAACTACAGCTTTTCTAAGATGGACAGTAGAAGGTATCCTGGCAGGAGATCAGGGATAACTGACAGGGTCTATAAGATACCTGGTCTATAGAAATGTTGGAGAGAGGGTGTATTGGGCCGAGGAGGAAAGAAATGCAGAGAGGAAGAACTCCCTGAATGCATATTACTGGTCAAGCAGCCTGATATTTCCATAGTTTCTCATTTCATCTTCACTATAGTCTTTGGAGGTTAGTATTCATATTCTCATTTTGCAGAGAAAAACACTGAGATTCAGAACATTAAAAAATATATACTCTCAGCACACAGAGTTAAAAATGATAAAGATAGAAATAAAACTTAACTATATCTAAATCCAGACATCTTGATCTTTCTAGTATTCCAGAATGAATAATCAGACCAACTAGATCATCTGTAGTTGACTTTTTTTCTCTAGTAGCCACTCTTCTTCAAGAGCTATTTTGACAGTGTTGACCCAAACCCAGAGCACTTCACTACAATCATAAATCACTCCAGGGCTATGGTTATGAGGACAGCTGAAATGCTCCAGTTCCATCACAAACATGTTATGAGAGGCCTGATCAACACATTGCAAGAAGCAGCTAAAATGGGAATGTGGTACAATAAGCCTGAGACCTTGTCCTCACCAGAGAGTGGGAGTCCTGGGCTTCCTGTGGTAATGCGATGCTTTTCATCAAGAATCATTGGTGAAATTATACTTGTTGATGGAAAGTGCTAACAGAAACTCAGCTCAAGTATTGCTGCTGACATTCATTAAATCAGCTTTATGTCTTCGAATGGCCCCTTACAGACATGAGTCTCTAAGTATATGGCTGAGAGATTTTTAGAAAATAAATGCCATTGGTGAAGGCTGAATTACTTTTGAAGAAATGCAAATCCTTTGTTAGAAGTATCTACAGCATAGGGAAATTTAGACAAGAAGCAAAAATATAACTCAATGTCCCAGGACTAAAACTAACATTTTTGGTTATTTGAACTCCCACCCCTCAACCTCATCTCCTTCTCCTTAAATTAATCTATGTTTTCTGTCTCTGTTGGATTTATACATTTAAACTCATAAGTGAATGTGTGTTTTATAAAAACAATAGAGAAAATAAAACTTCCAACTTACTTAAAAAACACACTGAATAAAATAAAACCCATTTTAGATTTAGGCTTTTTTTTTTTTTTTTTAGTGTAATGATTGTAGTAACACAAATTAGCCAGTCAACAAGTTCTCAGATTCTTACAATGAATTCATTCCCATAAGGTAAAGAAGTTTCCAGTAAAGATACAAAATAGGATTTTATAATTTGCATATGCTTGGGGTAGATGGGGATTGCTGAGTTTATTCATCCACTAAAATAAGTACTGGTTCATTTAGCTAAGGCTCTGGAGGAGCAGGTAAGCCCTGGTAAAAACAGGAGTAAGGATACCAACTCCTGGGGAACTTCTAACCCCTTCAAAATGAGAGAAACTGAAGAAAGAGATCTGTTTTCCAGCTTGTTGGGAAGGCAGATTGGGCTTAGACTCAGACCCATTATGCCTGGTTCATCAGACGCCCGTGCTCACGCTTGACCATTTGCTTTGATTCCTGGCCAACCAGACTGACCCCAAAGACAGGCACAAAATGCTAGCAGAGCCACCACCATAGACCTCCATGGGTGATACCAATGACCAGGAAGAGACCATTGAGCCTAAGCTTTGGCCTTACTGGATTTATAGAGGCTCTGGAGAAGCCAGGTGTTGCCACCAGGAATTGCAAGGGAGCTACTCCCATAAGGAGTGGACTTGGACCCATGTAACCCAAGCGATGAGGGGACATCCAGAAGATACATTGCTCGTCCTCTTCTTCCCCTATGGGCAGTTCTGATACACATTAGGTCTGTATCTGCAAGGTGAGCAGCCAGCTGTGTGCATTGCAAAGCTATGGCCAGCTTGGTAATGCACCCACTGTCCTTCACTCTGGATTTCCTGGAACTGCATCCCAAAAAAAGCATTAGCTTGCAAATTTTTGTCTCAGGCTTTGTTTTCTGAGGAATACAAGTTAAGACAGTGAGAGTGATAATAATCATACCAGTCCCAAATATAATTTCTAAGTCAGGGGTGGCAGGGCTTTCACTCTCAGCATTTGTTAAGCTTAAAGAGCATGCAAATAGGCTTGGTACGATCCAAGAATAGTCACAGTTGCAGAGACGCTATGAAGTGGAAAAGGATTCGCACAATACCATGTCCAGCCGAGATGAAGATCAGAGAGAGAAAGAGCAGAGGTTCTCACATGAGGCTGCACTCCATCTAATCTCTTGCTCACAGTGAGGTTCTCTGAACCAGAGTATTTTATTAGAAATGAGATCAGACTGAATTTTCAGTACAAATCAGGAGGAGGTGGTAAAAGGATAGGACGAATATGAAAAACCATTTCCTTCCAAATCTTTATGTCTGGGAACCCTAAGTATGGGTTCCTCCAGGATGTTAGGGAGAGTCGAGGCTTTAACAAACATGAACGCTCAAGAGAACCTGTCTGATGAATAAAGGAAATTCCCCCCAAGAATCCAGCTTCACTGATTTAAGCAAATCTTTACCAGTCCTCACTCTGCACAAGGGAAATGATAAAGTGTGTTTTAAAAAAGCAAGTGGGTGGTTATCCAAAGTTATGATTTCAATGTTAAGTCTGCTACCTGTTAGTTTTGTGATGTTAACCATGTCAGTGAAACCCAATGTCTTCTGTGAAATCCAGATAACACCCTCCTCATAAGACTGTTAGCAGAAACCCGTGAGATCATGGGAGATATCTTTATATTTCTTCCTCAGTTAGAATGATTTTGGCTGCAATGTGCAAAATACTCAACTAAATATAGCTAAAATTATAAGGACATTTCTTATCTCACATGAAGTACCCTCAGATCTCATTGGACAGAACTAGCTTATGTACCCCATTCCAAACCAGTCATGAGTGAGGTGGTAGGATTGTCCAAATTGGTTTAAACCAATCACCACTTGTCCCTTGGGCTGGGGGAGAGTCTCTCCTCTCTTCTTAGAGTCTATGACCACCAGATAGGTGAACAGAATAAAAGTTTTGTTGGCATAAAAGTAGGGAATGGTATTCACTAGGAATCTAAAAGTGACTGATGAAATTTAAAAGCAATAAAAGAGGTTGATATTTTTTAATACACTGTATGACAAGCTTTAGGGTTAAAAAAATAAAAAGACTAGGTACAAGTTCTGTTCCTAAGGATCTTAAAATTAAACCTAAGAAAACTATAAAGCAAATAAACTTTATTGAAATAAGGAAGCTCTATTCTGAGCATCTGTTTTCTACTGTGAATTTGGATTCTCTTTCCAAAGCAATGATCAGGATAATAGATGTACAATGTTTCCCACCTAATCAATTGGTTCCGCAAAAATAAGAAAAAAGAGCAAATGAATGACAAGCCTTCCCCATTAAAAATAAATTCCAGTGCTAATCATCCGAGAGATGCAAATCAAAACAATGAGATACCATCCTACACCTGTCAGAATGGCAATCATCAATAAATCAACAAACGACAAGTGCTAACAAGGATGTGAAGAACAAAGAACCCCTCGTGCACTGCTGGTGGGAATGCAGGCTGGTGCAGCCACTGTGGAAAATAGTATGGCGTTTCCTCAAAAAATTAAAAATGGAACTCCCATTTGACCCAGTAATCCCACTTCTATGAATATATCCCAAGAAACCAGAAACACCAATCAGAAAGGACATATCCCCGCACCCCACCCCCACTCCCCATGTTCACAGCTGCACAATTTACAATAGCTAAGATTGGGAAACAGCCTAAGTGCCCATCAGCAGATGAGTGGATTAAAAAACTGTGGTACATCTACACAATGGAATACTACACTGCTATATAAAAAAAAGGACTCTTACCATTCACAACAGCAAGGATGGAGAGCATTATACTAAGCGAAATAAGCCAATCAGAGAAAGATAAATATCACTTGATCTCACTCATTTGTGGAATATAATAAACAACATAAACTGATGAACAAAAATAGATAAAGAGACAGAGAAGCGTTGAACAGACTGCCAAAGTTCAGTGGGAAATACATGCATATAAGCATAACTAATGGACACAGACACTAAGGGGGTGAGGGCATGTGCTGGGGGTGGGGGTTGCCATGGGGAGGTCAATGGGGAAAAAAGGAGACATACGTAATACTATATGTAAAACTTTAAACAATAAAAAGTATAGATAATTGAATGTGAATCATACCTCAATAAAGCTGTAAAAATGACAGATATTATATTTTCAAATTTTGTGCACGGGGGGTGGGGGTGTCCCTCAGCCCAGCCTGCACCCTCTTCAATCCAGGACCACTATACCTTTTTTCTTATCTAGCTAACCTCTTCACATTTAAAAAAAATTAACTGAAATACCACATACTCTAGGAAATCCTCTTTGAACAAATATCTTTACAGTCTGTATTAAGTATTTTCATAGTATACCATTCTTTTTCTTTATCAGCAACTTAGAGTGGATGCAATCTGTTTCTCATTCTTGCCTCTGAATTCTTTCTTGTTGCTCTTGTAATAGCAAAGCTTATCCAATTTACATTTGCCCTTCAAGGTCTTATATTTGGTTCAGTTTCTAGTTGGCTCCCTGCTTTTTTTAAGCAATAAATTTGGGTTGTGATAGTAAACCTCACTTGTAATCAAGCCTGTAGGTCTCCCTATCTGAATATTTCTATAATACCTATCACTTTAGCATACCAGAGATTGTGTTCATTTATAGAAAATAACAATAAATGTCACCTGATCATTTGATTTTCTAGTAATATTTTATAGCAAGATGTATTATTCTAGTAATTTAACTATTACAAAACTGAGGCGTACAGAAATAAATCACATTGAACAATAAAGAAAGTCTCAAATGTCAAAGCATAGTACACTTAGGGCCTCCCTTGTTCTGTGCCTCAAATATCATAGCATAGTACACAGTTCACATGGAACTCAGCTTCCTTTAAAATAGGAAGGGATGCTATACTCATGAAGCAGCTACTTCCACACATTTTTTTTTATTTAATTCACAGCACATACTCTTTGTACTAATTGTTGGAAAATCACCCTAGCAATTGCCTCTGTTCCTCTCTGTATTGTTGCCTTCCATTCTGATGCATTACTGCGCTTTTATCATTCACTCGCTCTAATAAGATTGTGAATTATTTAAGGGCAGAGATCATGACTTGAGCTTGTGTTTCTCTGTCATGGTGCCTAGATAAATATTCAATGCCATCCAGTCCAATTGACTGTGATGAGAGAGGCCCACTGTTGCTGGAGACCTCTGATTTTTATTTAAGGGGCCTCACTTGTTCTGCGCCTTTACAGAGGGGTGAGTAGGGGCTGAGGGAATTTGGGGAAACCCAGACAGAATCCTTGTCCTGCAAGATTTTGCTAAGCTGGCACCCAGGACCACGGGCAGGTGGCTTCGGCTTCTCCCGGGCTGCAGCCACAGCCGCTGGAGCCAAGGACCACGAGCGGGCCTGGCTCTGTCAGGAAGAACATCTGGTCTAATTATCATATTACCCTTTTATTAGTATATATATATATATATATATATATATATGTATATATATATGTATGTATGTATATATATATATATATATATACACACATTTTGCCAATAGAAACAATATATTTTAAAAATAAATAAAAATAAATTCCAGTTTACTAGTACAAAACTCAGTTAAAACTGCATTCCTGATTGTTACAGATTTTTTTTAAAAAGTCATTTTCTTCAGTTTCTCTGCCTGTGGGTTCTGATGTGCGTCCATCAGACCCCAACGTTTGCCGCCCTTGGATCCTGGGAACATGTGGGATCCCTAGTGGAAGGGCGTAATTTCATCTTTCACTTGATGGCACTGTTGATAGAAATGGTATAGGGTTTCAAAGAATTAAAAACAGATACAGATGTTTCAGAATTTACAAACAAACCGTTGATCTGTGCTGTAAAGAACAGAGCAGAGTTACTGGAGGACCCACCCCAACACTTTCTTCTTTGGGTCTTCATTCCACTTTCCATTGCCTCTGTGTTTGAAAATTCAGTCTTGCTATTACTTTTTAATGAAACCAGTATGTTGATCATATTTGATGGCAGACTTGGTTGTTTGCAACTTAAGGTTATGTTATTTTTTCCTCAGACAGATTCAACTGGCAGGCTCTGCAGATTCCTTTGCACAAACATGACACCAAAGTTCTAGTGGCAAAAGCAAATTCTACACCTCACAGTTCTGCCAGAAAGAGAAATCATTGCGACTGGCTTTTCTTTCCTTAAGGGAAAAAAGCAGAAAGAATGAAAAGCCTCAACAAGAAAACATGCTCACATAGCAGAGCAATGGGCTTCACAGCTGCCTTCTATTCTGCATGTGCAGTTGACTCTACCGAGCCCCTTGCCACACTAATAGATGATGTTGGAAATGGGAAGCAGACTTGGTTAGCATGACTAACTTTCGTAGTTCCAAAGCTTCAGACAGCAGGAGTGGAGAGGAACTGAACAGACACTGAATAAAGAATAAATAATGAAATACATGTTGCAGCATTCATGTTCAAATTGTATTTTCAATTTTCCTTACATCCATAAAGTTCTAGCAAAATGAAGTTATGCAATTTCATTAAATTATCTAGATGTCACTGAAGAAAAAAAGAAAAACAACTTTAGCATAATTTGAAATGTCTCCTTCAGGCAGACACAAACATGCCGAAGTCTCTGTTGTATAAGGATTCCCCCTTGTTCCACTGTGGCCAACCTGTTCCTTCTCCTAATGGACCTCTAAAGCTTCCCCCAAACCAGGATTAAAACAAGGGAGTCATATTTGCTCTTCCTTCTCTTATTTATTTATTTTTAATCTTTATTGTTGAAAATATTTACATATGTCCCCATTTTTTCCCCATTTACCCATTCTAGCCCACTTCTACCTCTGCCCCAGGCCTTCACCACACTATTGTCTTTGTCCATGGGTTATGCATATAAGCATGCAAATTCTTTGGTTGATCTCTTCCCACCCACCCCCACATAAACTTCTAACATCCAATCAATTGCTCAGTTATCTCACTTCTATGTGTGCAGTTAATTCCTCATTTACCCCATAGTTCTGACTGCTATGTTTAAGATCAGCTCCTGTTACCTCTGTTCTAGACCATTCTTAACAGATTTATCCTGTCTTTCCACGGCCTTTCACTCATTCTTTCCCTGTCAGAGTCATTTTACTAGCCTTCTGATTGTGTCACTCCTGACCCAAATCCATTTACTTTCTCCATTTTCTACAGAATAAAGATCAATGTCTAGTTTAGTATTTACAAGTAAGATCCTTCTTAAAGAATCTTGTGTAGAATGCATTGTTTTAGCAACCTAACAGAATTCACCACAGGAAAGGACACACACACACAAATAGTACACAAACAAAACAAAACAAAACAAAAACTAGAAAGGGTAAGTTTGGGTTGTTGTTTTTTAAGTTTCTTGGTGAAACAATTTTAAACAACGATTGCATTGCCATCTGCTGGATAGGTTTGTGTGCTGCATTTGAAGCAATTTTTTCTTTCAAATGTGTGGAAGGTTGCGTTTCAATTTCAAAAATTCTCTCTAAATATATATTTTAATATCAAATCTAATAGCAGATGTTAGGGTTTCATGTAATTACTTTTTTGATGTAAAAATCACTCATTACTATTAACAAATTGGCATAACCTTTGTTTATAAGAGATCAAGTGTTCACCTTTTGTTACTGAGAACATCCCAATGAGCCCAAGAATGAATAGATAGTGAGAATGGAGAAGTATAGTGTCTTGTCTAATGTCAGGTCACATTCAGAAAATCATTTTCTGATGCTACTCAACAATTCAAATCTTTCTTAACCTTTGAGACTCAGAACCAGAATTACCTTTCTCAACGAAGCTTTCCCAGGCCTAGTCTCAACCTTCCTGAATTTAGACAACTTACTATTTGCATATCCCCTTTATTTGGAAGCCTAGTCATATGCATTATATTGACATGGAATATGACCTGTGTTTGCCTCTTAATATACAGCAGTGGTTAAGAATTGGTCTCTAAAGTCAAACTGCCAATTTTCAAATGTGACGTTGCCACTTATTAGCTGTTAATATTTTTGTGATCAGCTCCCTCCTCTTTCAGACACAGATAAAATATTTTCTTCACAGTGTTGTTAGAAAGATCAAATAAGTAAAAACTATAAAAATCACTCAAAATAGTACCTGCCATGAATCCCAACAGGTAGCAGTGGGTAACCACATATAGTAAGCTTACAACAAATACTATTTAGTGACATACTTTTTAGGTATTTTTAAATTTGATTTTTTTAAATAGGGGTAAAATTTATCAATTTTAATAGTAAAATTTTATGAGTTTCAACAACTGTGTACATTTGAATAATCATGCCTACAATCAAGATAAAGAAAATTTCCATTACCCTAGTATGTTCTGTGACCCATCATATATCCCTTGTTCTCACTCCCACCCCTAGGAGCCCCAAGCCTTAGCAACCACTGATCTACTGTATTTCACTATAGCTTTCCTTTTCTAAAACTGTGTATGAATGGAATCATACCACGGGTTGTTTTCTGTATGTGGGTTCTGTTACTTAGTGTAAGGATGTTAAGATCCATTTATGTTGTTTTGTATAACAATAGTTCATTCCTTTTTATTGCATATTAGTGTGTCATGGATACGTGGGTTGCTTCTAGGTTTTGACTACTGTGAATGAATAAAGCTTCCATGTAAATTCACATGCACGACTTCGTGCAGACACTTGTCTTCACTTTCCTTGGTCAAATACCTAGGAAGTTGCTAGGTTGGATGGTAGGTAGAGGTTTAAACACAAAAGAGCTACCAAGTGGTTGTATCATTTTATTTCCAACCAACAAGGATGAATTTTAATTATCCAATATCCTTGCAAATATTTAACATATTCAATCCATTGATTAGCTACCCTAGCAACTAATGATGTTAAACATTTTTAATTTGCATATTTGGTATTCATATATCTTCTTTGCCATCCATATATCTTTTGCCTATTTTGTAACTTATCTTCTCACTACCAAATTGTAGAATACAAGTCCTTTACCAGGTTGGTTTTGCAAGTTTCCTTCCAATCTTACATTTTCATTTTCTTAGTAGTTTCTTTGGAAGAGCAAAGTTTTTTATTTTGATAAAGTACAGGGTATCATTTTTTTCTTTTATTTTCTCTATATAAAATCTTTATGGAGAAATAAATGAATTTGGGGAGAATTGAAGACATAACAATATTCAGTCTTCTGATTCATTAAATAATATTTCTACACATTTATTTCAATTTTCTTTAATATTTTTTCAGCAGCATTTTCT
Source organism: Eptesicus fuscus (assembly GCF_027574615.1). Classification (NCBI taxonomy): domain Eukaryota; kingdom Metazoa; phylum Chordata; class Mammalia; order Chiroptera; family Vespertilionidae; genus Eptesicus; species Eptesicus fuscus. Next base: position 105,625,373 of record NC_072476.1, read on the forward strand.
ATCTTTTGTTGCCCATGTCTGGTACATTTTTTTGTTGTTGTTGAATTTGTCCCCTAGTAGCTCTCGTCTTTTGATGCTATAGTGAATTGGTAAATGGTATTTTTATTTCTATTTCAATTGTTTATTGCTAATATATAGAACTAAAACTAATTTTTGTAACCTGCAATATTACTGGGGGGGGGGACTTAGTTTTGGTATCTTTTTATAGATTCCATAGGATTTTCTATGTACATGGTCATGTCTGCAAACACAGTTTCTTTATTCTAATCCATATGTCTCTCATTTCATTTTCTTACCATATTCTATTGGTCAGCAACTTGCCTTTTTCTCAATCTTAGGTTAAAAGTATTGAGCCATTCACTATTGAGTATGTTAACTACAGGGTTTTTGTAGATAACCTTTTACCAATTTGATGATATTCTATTCTATTCCTAGTGTGTTGAGACTTTTAATTATAAGGTAGAGAAGGTAGAACATACTTAGCTAGTATACAAAACAGTGCAGGACTTGGACATCAAGCTCATGCAGAGGGCTCTTCAATAGTTACAGGAAGAGGCTTATTTTAAAAAGAAGCAAAAAAAAAAAAGAGAGAAGATGTGGGAAGAAAATAGAAGATATTTCATAAATATGTGACACAGCAATGTGAGGAAGAGAAAGCTCAGGGGAAGAACTGGACAAAGTAATAGCGGAAGAGAAGGAAAAGAAGTTGACTAGGAAGGACAAGGAGCTGAGACTTGAAAAGGAAGCACCTTATGAATGAGGTCCTAAAAAAAAAAAAAAGATTCCAATTCAAGAAAGTTTGGGAAAAAAATCAAAAGATGAGCTATGGAACGGGACCACATAAATAAAGGTCTTAAAGAACTTGACACAGAGTAGGAGAATTTTGCAAGATGCTGAGATTTAGCCCAAGAATACAGAAGGCAACTGCAGATGCAAATATCCTATCAGCAGCAGGCCCAGGATGCAGAGGCGAGGAGAATGTCAGGAGTCTAAAGCAGAGATTGTAGCAAACAAGATTGGCCAGGAAGAGATGCAAGAGATCTGGACCATTCATCTCAAGTGTCGTTCAGAAACATGCATCCCATACAAAGGCCTAACTGGCATGGCTCAGTGGTTGAGCATCAACCTATGAACCAGGAGGTCATGGTTAGGTACATGCCTGGGTTGCAGGCTCTATTCCCAGTATGGGGCATGCAGGAGGTAGCCAATCAATGATTCTCTCTCATCATTGATGTTTCTATCTCTTTCTCCTCCCTTCCTCTCTGAAAGATATATATAGTGACAAAGGCATTTCTTTAAAAAAAAAAATACCCTAATGAGCTTCCATCATGATCTTACATTAATATACTTTTTTTAGTCTTTTAATATGTTTGGCTACAATATACTTCTATATTCCTCTTTTTAAAAAGTACATTCAGTATTCTATATAGCCTCTTCGATGTTATCACTGTGCTTGCAGACCCACAAACTGTTCAGCATATTATTAGGGAGATTCCTTTAAATTGGCAGATCGATGTCCTTGGAAATTATAAGTTGGTAAAGAGAAAAAGAAAATATACTTTACTACCCCAGGAAACTGATGACAACAGATCAACCAACTGTGATCCTGGAAATACTGGGTAGGAAGTAAAGCCACCAGATTCCTGGGCTTCTCCCAGATCTTGAGACAAAGAAAGTTAGCACCTGAAGGGAATAGTTAGGCTTATCACACCGGGCCTCTTCTGGACAACTGTGGACTGTGACAGCCCTTCTGAGGTCACTGAGGTGACAGGGCTGGGCAGCTGGCTGACCTCCTCAAGCATCTGCAGTATTAGTGGATTTTGCCCCAAGGTCCTCCAAAGGTATTAGTCTCTTCTCAGGTCTAGGGTTTTTCAGTTCCCCTGTCCTAGGGTCTTGCAAGGAAATCACTGTCTCCAGGAACACTGGAAATTTGCTTTGTAGGTGGGACTAACCCCCTCTTGACTGTACAGTTGGCTATTTCCCCCTTCCTCTTGCCCCATTTTCATACAAATCAACTCCCCAAAGGCCCAGTGGGGATCTTGGGAGGAGAAAGGGGTAGAACATCTGTACTGAGCCTACCATCTTCTCAGAATCTTTGGGAAACTATTTATTAGACTTCTGTTATGATAGTTATGTAACTTATCTTCTTTACCATACATTATAAATTCCTAAGAATAAGAACTTTATCTTTTAATTGTCTCTTATCTCCACTCTCTTTATCATAGAGTTTGGTTTAAATTGGAAATTCAATAAATACCTTCTGCTCCCAGCATTCATTTTAGATCACCTTTACAGACAATTCCAAGTCATACCTCTAGATGGGGCACATGGTATATTTCTCCTGCCTGAGTAAAGCTAGTGAAGATTCCATGGGGTGGCTCTGAGCCTTCCAGATCTGAATTTTTATTGCTTTTCAAATTTGGAAAAGGTCTATCTCAGTTGAAAGAGGTGGGTCAAAAAATATAACTTGAGCCTTAAGAAGTTATTTGTATGGGTGAGGGAGAGAATGAGTAACTTCCCAGTCTCACACTTCATAGCATTAGCAAAGTGAAAGATTTATTTCAGAAAGTGAAAAAAACAGATGTCAAGAGGGAGAAAACTGTACTAAGAAGAAATAGTTCTTCTGCCAAGGGTTTATCGTCTGGTGTTTTGATGGACACTCAGAGTCTATTTGTTAAATGCTATGTTAAAAAAATAAAAAGTCATTCCCCACCCCTCCTCCTCCATGATGGGCTGGAAAACATATCTGCCATGCTTTATTGACCTTGGCTGTCCATCTTGTTCCACTAAAATGAGCTAGCTATGGTCTCTAAAAGTAAGTGCCTAAAACTCTTTTTATAGATGGTAATAGGTTAGATGAAACTGCTTTCTGTGACCACTAGTCAAGTATTAAAGGTCAAAGTTCACATTTGCCTAGTTAAGGTGTAATCTGGTGCCTTGCTCAATCCAGCATGCCGTTGGTTCACCTTTAACCCTGCCTTTGAAGGAAGCTAGAAGAAGAAATCCAAAGGGAATCTTCTTAATCAAAATTTCTTCCTTCCAACACTGAAAAGAAACCCAGAGAACTTAGGTGCATCTTTCGTTTTAGAGGAAAGACATAATGACTCAGATTAATGAAAGTCTCCTTTGGTTATCTAATCAAATAAATGGCACTTGATTTTGTAAAAGGAGCCAGTTGGGAGACACACATTGACCTATAATCAGGAGTGGTTCCCACCTGGTATCACCTGATTAACCAGGCTTCACCAGCATACAGGTTGACCACAGATCTTTCCACAGTGGTCAGCACTCCGCACTGACCCAGAACGTGAAATCACATTCTCTGGTGACAACACTAGTTAGGAAGCCACAACAATATGGCTGGTTCAAGGGAGCATTTTTGTCTGGCTGGGCTAGGAAGAGACACTGCTGCCTCCGGAGCTCTCACTATGTGCTTGCTCCTTGATGTGTCTTTTCTTGAGAAGTGCAGCAGGGTCTGGTAGCTGATACCTGAAATCATTACATTACAGGGGAGCACAGGAGCCTGCCAGCCAGAACTGTGTTTCATTCATTCATGCCAAAGCAGATTCTTAGGACAAGGTCAAAAGCAGCTAGACCTACTCAACAAAGAGGCAGAAGTTTTAATGCTCAGGAGACAAAGTATGTCATGAAATTTGGGGTTGCTTATGCCCCCAAGTCAACAGTGCCATACACCGACAATCTGACTGGAATCTTCAGAGAATTATGGAAACAGTAGGACGTAGGTGTCTTCTTAGGTGATTGGCCCGGATGGTGTTCTTTTCCCTGGTCAGCTGTGTGGGCAGCTGCTGCCCACAAGCAAGAGAGGAAACCAGAGCCAAGGCTCTCCAGTACCTTAAAAATGGCCTAATGATGCTCTAGGCATAACTTTGACCAATTCCTACAGCAAGCATCCTTCTTCCCCAGGTCAACAGACAAAGTAATACATTATGTGTTGAGAACATACCTGCAATAGTCACTTGACATAGATTATCTCAATTAATCTCTACAGTCAGCTTATAGAGTGCTAATATTCCTATCCTCATTTTATAGATGAGAAAACGGAGCCCAGGGAAGATAAGTATCCAAGGTCTCACAGGAAATAAAATGTAAAATTAGAATTTAAACTCAATTAGTTTGACCTCAAAACCTATGGCTGTATTCACTATGGTTGAGTAGTTTCCAAAGAAAAAACCGCCTCATATTTATCCCACACACATATAGGTGCCAGATGGAAGTGGTATCTAACTAGCTCCAACATCCAAAAAACCTTTATATGTTACAGAAGCACATGTGTAAGCAGTACCCAAGGCGATTAACTTTGGGTTTAGGCACCTCATCAAGGAGATGCCTGCAGGAGATAAAGAAAATGAATGAGATGTGTTCAGCTACTGTGTAGCAGGATGTGACTGTGTAACTGGGTGGCTTAACTGGCATGTAAGTGACAGGTGAGGAAGTGAGGCTGGCCAGGCAGGCAAGCATCAGATCTGGTCAGATGGGACTTTTGGTAGAATGTATTCTCGTGGGTTTGGAGTTTCATCCTATGGGTAATGTTGAGTCAACTGACAGATTCAAGGCATGTAATGTGTGCGTGAGGATGGTAATGACCAAGTTAGATTATCACAACAAAGATAAGAAACTGAAAATAGGTAGATAATGTATTATTTCCCGCAGTAGGGTCACTCCACTTGATTTTGACATAAAGCAATTAGGGCCGTCTCAGAGGAAACCATGCAGCAATAAATGGAATGAAGACAAGACGGTCCCTTTAAAAGCCTCATACATTCACCTCCACCCTGGGTACTGAACATGGAGATAGAGGCTTTGTTCCTGTACTCCTACTGCTGCATTCCTTCCTCCACCTGATTTCCAGTAACTTGGAGCATCTAGGTTGTCCCTTTTCCACACGACTTGTCTGAGATGCTATCTACTAGTAAGTGTTTCCCAGTATGTACAGGTGCAATTCAAGGTTCCACTGGAGAGATGACTTTCCTGATGTAAGTGGGCTGACAACCTTGGAAACCCTCACACTACTTCTGAAAAGGAAGCTGAAGTCTCTTCACTATGGACAAGTCAGTTTCACTTGTTTTACATGAACAAACATACATGTACATTACATACGATATATGTATGTGTATATAGATATAGATGTATCTGTTCATACACAGATATATATGCACTTATATATTCATTTTACTTTAACATTTATTCTTACAAGTTAAATATACTATCCAAATGTCTTGAATTTTGTATTTACGTGTTAGCAATATCTCATTGATAGAGTTGTAAGGCTTAAATGGCATTACATAGCATGTACCTGACACAGCCTGACCCAAAGTAGCTCATACGTCCACCTTCCTCACCTCTAGCACACTAGAAATGAACATAAGGAGTTTTATACTGTATTTGTCTGGACAGTGCAGGCAAAGAATAGATGTCTATCAATCTATCTTAAATGAAGAGAGAATTTTGTTTTTTGGGTTTTGTTTTGTTTTTTTTTTTTTTTGCTTTTGTAATAACAAAGCTCAGAAATGGCTGGATCCAGGGCCCCAGTTGGATTTGATCTATTAGATCTCTCCTCCCCCTTCCCCTCTGACTGCTCCCCCTCTCCTTTCTTCCCTCCTTCCTCTTCCTTTCTTTATGTTGGCTTGATGCTCAGAAGTCTTCTCCTGAGAAGTGACAAGGACAGCTGCCAACAACTCTAGACTTTACCAACTGAGCAATCTCAAAAGGAGACAGCAAATCCCAAAAGGCTGGCATGACCTAAAAGCCATGGGTATTCTGAGAAGTATTAGCAAATTATTTTTACAACCTTTTTGTGTCATAGGGGTGCATTGTACTTAAAATGCTGCGAGGAGTTCTGGTACATTCAAATAAGGGAGAGAAAAAAGAAAAGAAAAAAAAAAGAAAAAAAAAAAAAAACCTGGCAAATGTTCAAACAAAGGCAATTACTCAGACCAAAGGTGTTGAAGAGGACGCCATACTGGGTCATAAAACAAAGATTAAGCTCCAGAAAGAAAAATGAAGGCTTCAAGCTTGTACATAGCACACCTTTCTGCAGGAGAATACATTAGAAAATCCAATCGCTAGTATCTTTACAAGGAGATACAGAAACACACACAGGGTGAAGAAACTCCTGTGAAGACAGAGGCAGAAGCTGGGAGTGATGGGGCTACAAGCCAAGGGCCTCCAGGAATTGCTGGCAACCACTAGAGGCTAGGAAAGAAGCAGGAAATGATTCTCCCTCAGAGCCTCCAGAACAGGAATGGAAAGAAGTGTCCATTGTTTAAGCACCCCAGTTTGTGGTAACTCGTTACAGCAGCCCTAGGAAACTAACACAGAAGGCAATCTGGTGCAATGCAATGAAAATGAAAATTCTAGACAAAAGACCCTCATTTAGTGACTCGACCCTTTTAAAGGAGACCTGTTATCATGCTGAGAGCTTCATTTGTCTTATCCCTCCTGCCAACTTAGAGAAGTCTGTGAAAATTAAATCAAATCTTTTAAATTATACTGGGGATTCCGAAGTGTGTTCTGTCAAACTTGAGGGGATATAAAGATGGGTTCTTTGATGAAGTAAATTTGGAAAATCCTCCATGTCTGACTTTCCTGCAGAAGGCTCACAACACAGGTTATTATATAAAATACAAGAAGACTTGTAATTGGGAATCTACTTTGTCTTATTTAACTCAGTCTTCTCCAAGTTTCTTTGACCATGAAATAGGTCCTATGAGGAACTTCAATTAATATGTCATAGATGCTTGCATTGCTATGGCATATGGTTTGGGAAACACTGCACTATGCCATTGAAAGATACCCTGTCTTTTGAGAATGTATACTTAGGAATGATTCATGAAGGAGAAAATTTGTAAAACCTGCAGAAATCATTCATACATCCTCATGGCAGCATTCTTGGTCTTGCATATCGCCCACATGACTTCTGCTGAATGGAACTGGAAGACTCTAAGTGGAATAACAGGTTGTTGCTTTTTAAATGCATACTCCACCGCCAAGTCCAGGAACAACAGAACTTCCTCTACATCCAGCAGGATGTCAGGAACAAAACAAGCATCTGCTAAGACTCCTCCACATTCTGAGCCACAATGTGATTGTATTTCATTGAAATCTTTGTGGTCTTAATATTTGTCTCCTAAAACTTACATGTGAAAAAGATATTTACATATGAACATATATTTTCTTTAATACCAAAAGCAACTTGAGTATTTTTACTAGCAATAGAACCGAAGATCAGTATTGAAGAGTCTAGTCCAGGTCCCAGGTCACGTGTATTGTATATTAGAAAGATCCTTGTAGGATTTTTGTCTGTGTGGCCCATCAAAGGTTAACTATCCTAATATCTCAAAGTGATGAGCCAGTTCCCTCATTGTCCTGACTGTGGGGATATAGCCGTGACTGTGACAAAGTGCCTGATCTCCTGGAACTGATATTCTAGAGGGAGGAGATGAAGCACAAAGAAAAGAGTAAAAATATAAATGAACATAAGGTGGTGATAATAACATAGAGAGAAATTAAGTGGGAAAGTAGAATGGACAGTGAGATGAGGGTGTTATTTTAGAGGCAAGACCAAGGAAGGCCTCACTGAGCAGGAACTTTGAGCAGAACCTGATGGAAATGTAGAGCTAGTCAGGATACTTTACAAGAGAGATGGCAGTACCAAGAGGAGGTGACAGCACATGCAGACAACCTGCCTGCCATGGGACAATACTTACCATGTTCATGGAACAGCAAGGAAGCCCAGTGTGGCTTAGAGCAATTAAGGGGTAGGAATATAAGAGATGAGGTCAGCTAGTTGAGAGTGGGAGTAAGGATTTTTTCTATAAATACTGTAAATGTATTTCCTCTTCCTTCCTTATGATTTTAACATTTTCTTTTCTCTAGCTTACTCTATTATAAGAATACAGTGTATAATACATATAACATACAAAATTGTGTTAATTGACCATTTATGTTTGCAGTAAAGCCTTCCAGTTGGCTATGAGTAGTTAAGTTTGGGGAGGGTCAAAAGTTATATTCAGGTTTTCAACTGTGTGAGGAGTCAGCACCCCTAACCCCTGAATTTTTCAAGGACCAACTGTATTTTCTCTTTCTAGTGTTACCTCTGAGTCTTTTTCTCTCTACTCACCCAAAACAATAAGCATCATCCCGCCAGTTCCTCCATGTGCCTGAATATGTATGAGCTGTTTAAACACCCACCAGGCTGGGGGGAGGGGGAGGAGACAGTTAACCAGTAACTCCACCCCTCTCTATTGGCCAGAGGATGTCATTATCACAGGTTTGGTACATTTATAGGTAAAAATCGACGTGGAAAGGATAGAGGGACTTTCTGGCTCCTCTTTTAAAATGCAACACAATAACTTAGTGGCTGGCAGTCAAGATTCAAAGGCCAGAGTATAATTAGTCTGAGACGGTCTCAGTGGCTCACGTGGTTGAGGGAGGTAAGGAATGGCATTAAAATGTCATAAACATCATAATCCAGGGAATAAAGTTTTTAGAGCTGTTTGGTTTTGGTTTCTTGTTTGTAAAGAAAAGAGGCCTTTGCCTTTATGAGCCTCTTCAAGGGGATTCAATTTCAGAAGCTCGGGTTTCCAAGAAATAAATAAACTAAATTCCAAGGCGCATTGAGACCTCACCAAGAGGTGGCATTTAGAAGCTGTGTCAAAAGTAAGCAGGGAGCCCTAGCCAGTTTGACCCAGTAGACAGAGCATTGGCCCATGGACTGAAGGTTCCCAAGTTCGATTCCGGTTAATGGATTCATCCCAGCCCTGGTCAGGGAGCCTGTGGGAGGCAACCGATCAATGTGTCTCACGTGGATGTTTCTCTCTCTCTGTCTCTCCCCCTCCTTTCCACTTTCTCTAAGAATCAGTGGAAAAGTATCCTAGAGAAAGGATTAACAACAACAACAAAAGTAAATAGAAAATAGGAATTGTGACCACTAATAATTACTAGTTCTCATACAGAGGACGTGGCAGCCCAGTCAGCATAGCTCAGTGGTTGAGTGTCAACCTATGAACCAGGAGGTCATGGTTCAATTCCCAGTCAGGGCACATGCCTAGGTTGTGGGCTCAATCCCCAGTGGGGGTCATGCAGGAGACAGCTGATCAATGATTCTCTCTCATCATTGATGTTTCTATCTCTCTTTCCCTCTCCCTTCCTCTCTGAAATCCATAAAAAAAATAAATAATATATATATAAATATATATATTTATATATTTATTTATTTTTTAAAAGTCACTTTTTGTTTTAAATTAGAAATTCCTCAAGTCCATTTCTCAGAGCCCCAGGATACTTCATCAGTGCCTATGGGGCTACAGAGAAAGCCAGACGGGTGGTTTGAAACATTGAACTGTTTAGTTTGCTAAAAAGTAAAAACAAGAACAACAACAACAACAAACAAACAGAGCACTGCTGAGTCAAGGTGCCACTTTCAACTGGCAGTGCCTGAAAACGCCCAGGTGTGGTGTATGGAAACGCCTCATGCAGTGTATGGAAATGCCCCCATGCAGTGTATGGAAACGCCCCCATGCAGTGTATGGAAACGCCCCCATGCAGTGTTTGGAAACGCCCCCATGCAGTGTATGGAAATGCCTCATGCAGTGTATGGAAACGCCCCCATGCAGTGTATGGAAATGCCCCCATGCAGTATATGGAAACTCCCTATGCAGTGTATAGAAACGCCCCCATGCAGTGTATGGAAACGCCCCCATGCAGTGTATGGAAACACCCCATGCAGTGTATGAAAACGCCCCCATGCAGTGTATGGAAACGCCCCATGCAGTGTATGGAAATGCCCCCATGCAGTGTATGGAAACGCCCCCAGGCAGTGTATGGAAACGCCCCATTCAGTGTATGGAAATGCCCCCATGCAGTGCATGGAAATGCCCCCATGCAGTGTATGGAAATGCCCTGTGCAGTGTATGGAAACACCTCCATGCAGTGTATGGAAATACCCCAGGCAGTATATAGAAATGTCCCCATGCAGTGTATGGAAATGCCTGTGCAGTATATGGAAACTCCCCAGGCAGTGTATGGAAATGCCCCAGGCAGTGTATGGAAAAGTCCCCCCTCCCCGTTAACCCCCCCGCCCGCCCCGCAGTGTATTAAATGACCCGTGCAGTGTGCGGAATGAGAACACAGTAGCAGTGTGTCCGCAGGAGTCACTGCAGCTCACGGAGCACAGCGCAGGTCTAAGGATGGAAACCCCAAGTCTCACATATGACCGGGTGGTGGGGACGTGTGGAGGGCTGGGCCATGTTAGGAGTCAGAAAGCGATGAGGAGGAGGGAGGGAGGCAGAGCTCCAGGGAAGTGACACATTTTAGGTAGCTGGTAGGGTGTGCAGGTGAGAACATGGACATTTCCACAGAAGATTCTAGAAGGGGCAGAGAACATTGACAGGAGGTGATACATAATATTAAATGGAAGATCCAACTGAAATGCCCCATGAACAACATGATTCATCAAGTGGATAGAGAGGCCTACAATCAACATGTGAATTTCAAAGGAAACTTCTTAGAACCAGTTACATGCTTTGGGCTTCTGACCAATTTCAAGGATAAGATTCCTGGAACAGGAAATTAGGAGGGAGATTTAGGAGGAAGCTTTAGATAGAGCTCTACTGTGAGTTCTCCCCTCCATCCCATGTGGAGGGCCGAGTGTGGGACCTGGCTTCTCACTCTGAGTCTAGTGAGAGGGGTTCCGAATGGGACCACTCAGAGAACCTGCTTTAGTGCCTGAGTGGAGGAAGTTCCTCTGACGTCCTGTGGGAGCAAAGGGAGCTAGACAGTAACTTCGTTCCTTCTGGAATGTGATGCTTAAGGCTAGGCGGAGGCAGGAAGGCCAGCCCAGGGCTTTTTTAGGGGATCCCAAAGACTTGCCTGAAAGCGCTTCCACTGGAGGGCAAGGGTTTCTGGACCGAGAGTGTGTGTGTAAAACGGAGCCCCAGGCGTTCAGAGGCTAAGGGGCGATGAGACAGTGGCAAAGTGAGGAAAGTGGTGTCTGAAACTTCAAGAGGCCAAGCAGGTGGGGAGCCCTGGAGAAATCCCTATGTGGCTCTGAGAGCCAGAAGCCAGGGTACAGGCACGACAATCAGGCAGGAATTTTTCTTTCCCTCTACCTGTCTTTTCTCCCTCTACCTGTCTTTCTCTCCCTCTACCTGTCTTCTCTCCCACCCGCAGCCCAGAGTCAGAAAGAACAGCTCTGAGTGTCAGGAAAGGTTGGCAAGGAAGCAAGGAGCCCAGCAGGCCATTTCCTCCAAGAATAGACTTGCCCGGGGCCAGATCTGGCAAAGGGAGGTGTCTTAATTTTTAATGCAAATTGCAATGATAATGAAGGCATCATGAAGATCCTAATTTCTGAAAAAAGACTGCTGTGTAACTTAAGAGACTCGGGGTCTCTTTATAAAATAAGAACAACTAGCAATGTCGCTCCTGATAGTTTTCTTCCAAGACCAAACAACAACAACAACAACAATAACAACAACAACAAGTTTCCAGTGATTTAATCTTAAAGTGAAAGTGTGTGAGGGGAGAAGAAGGGTATGTGTTTTAATTATAGGCTCTTTAGCTAGGTTTGTTTCTTGCACCAGATAAGAGTGCTTATAGCAGAGCTGATTCCAGCCCTCTGCAAATGTCCAGAGCAGGTCCTGACCTTGAGCTAAAAAGTGAAATCGTGCACACTGTGGTCAGGGCAACAGTGATCAGTGGAAGAAACCATGGAGGGTTTGGAAGGTTAGTTATATGGTTGCTTATTTTGTGTCTAGTTTTTCCTTGTGGGAGATTCTTGCACGTAGCGTTCAACCTAGAAGGTCTTTTGATCTCCCCATGTGCCAGCATTCTGCATAAGGCCACCTGTTTTTATTAAAGTGGACCCACAGAGAAAGGGGAGAGAAAGGTTCTTGGCTTATATAGGGATGTAGGGGTGAGGGGGAGTCATTTGTCTCCTTTCAAAATACCAGCTATCTATCTATGTCTGTTCTTATTTGCTTCTCTCAGCAAGACCATTCACAGCTTCTCAGTAACGGGAAACATAGTCACAGTACAAGAAGAGAACGATTAATCTCCTGGGAGAAAAAGAGATGGATTCATAAGACCAAAAGAATAGGCAAAATGTAACAGCACATCATCTCTTAGATGCAGCAGGAAATAGACCTGGACTGATGCTCAAGAATTACAGGAAAAAGCCTTGAGAGCCTTGCTTCCTTAGGGTTTTAGGAAGCACTTCTAATGAGCTGTTTTATTCATAAAATATCTCTGAATATTTTATCAGAACAGTAAGAAGCAATCTTCTGGGGGAAAAACATAGAGTTCTATTTCTTGACCCACAGATGGGGGAAGAGCTTGTGTGTCGTGAAAATTGGAGGAGGACCGTGCTCTTCTGGATCCAGTAAAAACAGTGGCATCGATCATTGTCATCTCAGATATTCAATATTCACCTTCTCAGGGGCAACACCAAGGTGCATTTACTCATTCACACGCTTAGTAAATGTCAGCAGTTAAAGTCACATGACGGTGGAGGACAGTGGTCCAGGCAAGAAGTGTTGACAGGCAGGCTAAAGAGGTGACAGAGTGACAGCTGGAATTAACCACCCTCTGTTCCAGGACCCAACTCTCTAGTCTTTATTCTGAGACCTGCGCAAGCAGATGGAGCAGAAGTTCACCTGTTCGGATAAAAAGCACTCGAACCACTTTATAGACATCTGTATATTGGGGAAGGCGGGGCCAGCTCTCAGGTTGGCCTTAGAAAACTATGCACAAGTAGTTGAATTCATGTTCAGAGCCCACTCTTGTTCCTGTACTTGTCTCTTCACAGGGGTTCCCCACAACCTGCATCTCCAGCCACCAAGCCCCACCCATAGTTGCTCTCAAGATGCCCAGGTCTTCTCACCTGCGACCATGGATAGTCCCTCCCAGGCTTCTCCCACTGGCTCTGGCCTGACCCTCTGCTTCAACCCAACTTCCTCCAAGAACCACACTCCCAACCACTAACCCTCAGGGCCTGGCCAGGTAACTGCCTGGCTGTTCCCTCTAAAAATGCAATTCACTGTAAAATATTACTTTACTTTCCTGTTCTGAAATGTTTACATTTTAAATGAATGTCTTAGATAGAAAATACCTTAACCGCCAAAAAGCAATCTCTTGTGTAAGCTAGTTGAAGGAAACATTCCTAAGCAAAGAAAGCCATTTGGAGTAGATCTGACACCAGACCTCGTAGGCAAAGTCTCAGTGTTAGGGTCCCAGCTTGGCCAGTCCCTATCAGGGCATATGGAGGGTGTCACATGCTGTTTCCTGGTCTGTAGAGGGTAGAGATTAACTATCTGATACCAAACCTAAAATTCTATAATCCTCTAAATACATTTTAATCAGAGTAGTAGATTTGGAGCCAGAGATCAATGCCTGAATACCCAAGGACCTATTATGATCGTCCCGCACCCCATAGAACTTCTCAGGGGAGTCAGTTCACATGCTGTTGTCCTCTCCACCCATGGGCAAACAGTTTCAAACTCATTGTTTTTTGATGGGAACATAAAGGAGAAAGCCTCCACCCCTAACCAGTACTGGTTTGGCAAGTAGGTCTGGCCCCAACTTGAGATGCAAGATACCTTTCACCCACCACAGAACTCACGAAGGCAATTCTTTTTTTTTTAACTCTAAGAACTTCTGCCCCTTAGTGAATAAATAACCTAACACTTACCAGTGGCATCAGATCACATAATAATCTTCATCGCACCGTCTACCACAGGCACAGAGAGGCAAAGGCCTCCACAGCACCCAGATTTTCCGCTGAAATACTACTACAGTTGGGCCTGCAAATACAGTGCCCTGGGGCCAGTGCTCCAGGGCCATCTCTGAAGTCGTGCAGGGCTGACAAAGACAAGTCACCTGGAGGCTTGGTCACTGTGGCTTGGAAGCTCTGCCACCATATCAGTACCCCAGTGCCCGGGACTCTGGGGGACCTTCGGCACCAGGTTCCCTTCCACAGGGGGAGAGAGGCAGCTTGCCTCTACTTCTGCTGCAGGTAAGGTACCAGGCATCTATCTGCCTGTGAGCAAATTTTGCGAAGCGTGAGTGGAGCAAGAAGACAGAACAGGGCAAGACGGAGAAACCTGAGCCGAGGGAGGCTGGGAAGACTCGGGCTGACTTGGCAGAGGACAGGTTTTGTTACAGATTTTTAAAATAATGTTGCTTTAGGAACAGAAAGAAAGCCAGGCCAAGAAACATCAACAGTAAGTTTTCCTCCTTTTCCCCCCTAAGATATGCTGAAGCCAGGTTTAATTTTATGTCAGGAAAGAATTCTCTCCTGAGACTTTCCTGGCGACGGTTCAGTGGAGGATAATGTTTTCCAGCCATGTGTCCAGAGTCGCTCCAAAGTTGAAAGGAAAACAGCGACCAATTGTGAGGCCTTGACTTTGAAGCAGCAGGGGGAGCTGTTAGGATAAAGACATGAGTGGTTTCTTCTCTACCAAGGTGACTGCTGAAATTCAGTCAACATTCTCTGCTTGTCATTTTAAGCACCAGGGAGTTCCTAAAAGATGGAATATTTACAGATGCAAAGGCTTCATATTTTAAATCAAAAGGGGGGAAAGCTTAGATATTTGTACAAGTTGCCAAGAGCCTGCAAAGCATGACAGTATGCCATGATTACTCCCATCACCATGTAATGATATCTCACACTGTATATTGCAATCCCAAAGTCTCTGATGGAATTGGATATTTAAAGAGACATTGGAACATCCTCACCAACATAGCCTACCCTTACCACATAAGGTATATCGATCTTGACCAGATGGCTTATGTGTTTAGTAACTCTGGTTTGCAGATTACTTGGACCCATTTAAAAATTGGAAGAAGGTAGGGAGGCAAACTCACCGCTTATCATTAGAAATGTTCTCTGCTCTCTTTATGTTGGGTTGCCTTGAAGTTCTACTTTAAAACACACCGCTGTTTAGCCAAGGATTAAATGACTATTAACATTTTAGGTAATTCTTGTGCTCACTACCTCTGATTAGTTGGTTTTTCTAGCATCAGCAGAATTCTATGTATAGAACTTTCTGGAGCTAAAATTTGACAATTATTGGTGTCACTCATATACATTTCTGTGGCTATTGCTTATATGTTATTGTCAAGGGTGACCCCAGAAGAAGTAAATATTGGCTTCCAGAAGGGTCAGGGAATACTGAAGTTCAGGGAAACTGAGTCCAGAAGAAGAGAGTGGTAATGAAGAACTGGCTGGAACATGGGGGAAAAGAAGAGGCATCTTTGAAGAAAGAAGTTAAAAATCAGAGATCTCTCTGACCTGGCAAATAGGCAATGCAGTCACCATTCACACTAATTGTATATGGCCCAAGGAATCCCATTATAATGGAGTGCCTCGGATTTTCAGACAGGTTATGTAAAATAATCTGAGAAACCAAGAAATGGTCCAGAAGATAGACTGAAACAAATAGAGGGCTGGTAGGAACAGGTCAACAAATAAGCAATAATATATGAATATATAAATGAAGGTGAAAGAATTGACAGAATGAGACATAAGTATTGCCAGATTGGCCTAGTGTTCTCTCAGAATAATTTTGGGAGAAATTATTGTTCATAGTCTATAACATCATGAAAAACTTTACATTCCTGCCCTTGAGAGAAGAACAAACGTATCAGCTATTTCTAAACATGGCTGGGTACAGACATATACCTCCTAATGTACTGGTCAGTAACATTCTCAATGGTTCCAGAAAGTTCCAGATCTCCCAGCAAACGGTTGGGTGCTCATTCTAAACTGTGGTCTGAGTAGGAGCTGCCATATGTCTTTGTTTCATCCTTAGATCCTTAGTCAGAACTGTATTTTGAGTCAGAACTCTATTTTGGGTCAAAACAAGACTGCATCCTGTGTGTCCTCCACGAGGCTTCTGACCACGCTCTAATCTCCAGCAGGTTCACTAGGGACATAGCAATGGTGTCACCTCTTAGATTCAAGGATAAATCAGTAATGAGAGGTTGGCTTTGGCTTTGGTAGTGATTTGTAGGTGAAATGTGTTCTTCCCTGGCAGAATCTCTATGAATTTAAATGGGTTACAAATGTACCTAATTAATTAAGCAGTGTTCACTCAATAAGAAATTTGATGCTTTTCTATTTCTAAACCATTTCTCCCAATTGTACTACATCAAGTGTGAATTCTCTATAGGGACTAGATCTCCTTAGGGCATCTGAGATAGTTCCACAGTTTTCCAGTTGTTTTCAGATATTGAGCCTCAGTCTGGTCAGTCATCAAACACAAGTTTATCCTTAGCTTCTGTCCTCCTCCACTGTACCCAATACAAGCATGAACTGGCCCTCTGCCTGGTTGGAGGTCTATCTCGAGGACACTCTCCCAGGGCTCTGAGTGACAGGTGTGCAAGGGAAGGGGAAGAGTGTCATGCTAACAGGCATGCACATTTCACCTAACAGGCGATGCCATTACCTCTCTCTCTTGGTGAGCGTAACCTGGCTGTTGATGCCCTCTCTGGGACAGACCTCTTGATTCTGGCTCTCTCTGGGGACTACAATTCTGAGTTCTTTGCATCATAATAATTTGGGAAATTTCCGTCAACCTCCCCAAGCCCTTCATCTCCTGTTACTGGCCATGTACTCCATTCTTACATCTGGAGTGTATGGGAAACTGACTTGGAATGGGGATTGAACAAGATCAATTACCTTTTAAGTACTGTCCACCCACAGGCATTTCCCATCTTGGTCATTAAGATGGGTGAGTTCACACTGCCCCACTGTAGTCCCTTTCTTTCCAAGACTGATCTCCCCTGAACCTATGAGTTATAGGTAAATTCACAAACCCTTTTCCTCAGTAAACACCCGATGAAGGAACTAAATTATATGACAGTCTTGTGAATGATTCTCCCAGCGAGGTTTTAGAAAGGCCAGCCACCCCCATTGTTTCCATTCCCCAAGGAAAGGAGGGAAATGCCTCTTGTGTCACACACACTGCGTGGTAATAACCCTTGGATTTGCTGCCTCTCTGTTTTGCTCCCAGTCTTATAGGGTGGAAGATGGAGGCTGGTAGACCCAGGAGTTCCATGAGTAGCTTGAAAGTCAACAAAGTCCTTTGGAAGAAAGAAAATATAGAGTAAACATATAAACATTCAGGATAGGTATTTAGAATCAGTGGAGCCATTCTTAAGATTTTTCATTATCACCCATTAATTCGATTTATCTAGCAAACAAATAAGAACCCACCTGTCTATCACAAGCCAGGAATAATGATAGACTCTTCTAATAATAAAAAAAAAAGTGATAGCCTCTATATCCTCTGCTCTTAAGTCCTGCACTGTTGTGCAATATTTACAGTTCATGATCCTGACTGTATGAGGCATAAAGGTAAGGGGCTATGGGCAGTAAGAGAAGAGAGACTGTGTGCCTGAGGTTCAGGGTCGACTTCAAAGAAAAGATGGTATTTGAGCTGGCTCTTGAAAAATGAATGGCATCACTCATTAGGCGGGGAAGAGAAAATAAGAGCAAACCTTTCAAGTAGAGATAGTAAGGGAATGAGCAAGACAAAAAGCTATGATTATGGCAAAGTTAGTGCGCATGCCTTTGGGGTGGTGTGGTGTGGAAGACACTCTCAGAATCTAGCAGAGTCTGTTGAGTCTGAACTACTAATGACTGTCATATCTGTTCAGCAGAGGGAGTGTGGGATTTTCTGTGTATGACACAGGGAATTATCCAGGTCTGAAAGCAAAAGAATGATGTACGGAATGCTATTTTAATAATAAGTTTTTGACATCAATATAAGAGAGACAAGAAAGTAGGGAGTTGGGAAACGGTTGTAATAATCCAGGGAGGGTTGGTGAGTGCATGACCTAACCAGGAAGGAAGAGAAAGTTATAAGAAATCTTGAATAGTCAAATTAAGATAATGACTCAGTGGTTCTGAAGCCTGGGTGTCTGGGTGTATGAAAATTCTCTCGCTGAGATTAGCTGAGGAGAAGTTAGTGAGTGACTTGTTCATTTTGAGGAGACTGTGGAACATCTAGAAGGAGGCTGAGTGTGGAGCTGACCAGTGAGCCGCGGAGGCTTGAAGCAAAGCAGCTGGGAGTGAGAATGTCCAATCGGAATATGCAGGGGGCAAAGCAGGATGCTAAGGACAGAACAGTTAAAGGACTGAAGGAGGTGGGAGACGAGCTGGTGAAGGGGGAATAAGAGTCATCAGTAGAAGAAATCACGATGGAACAGGACCTGGGAAGCCAAGGCAGGGGGACTGTCAGTTAAACAAGACAGAAATAGCTGAAACTGGTTTGGCTCAGTGGATAGAGCGTCGGCCTGCGGACTCAAGGGTCCCAGGTTCGATTCCGGTCAAGGGCATGTACCTTGGTTGTGGGCATATCCCCAGTAGGGGGTGTGTAGGAGGCAGCTGATCGATGTTTCTCTCTCATCGATGTTTCTAACTCTCTATCCCTCTCTCTGTAAAAAATGAATAAAATATATTTTAAAAAACAAACAAAACAAAAAAAAGACAGAAATAGTTCCAGTGTAAAACGTTAGAGGGAAAAAAAAAAAAACCTGGGGGAAAAATTCATAAGACAAAGAAATGAGAAAGGATGTGAGTGATGCTGCCTTTAACCAAACAGTGTTTTTCTTATGTTTAGATGTTTGAAATAAATGTCTTAAAATAAATGTTTTAGAGAACTTGAAGCTGTACTCCTGGATGAGAAATCTCTGCAAATGCTGATTTTTCCCCAGAACATAAAATGTACTCATATCCTTACATTTTTCTTTAGGATAAACAGTTTTTTAGCAAATCAGCAAAAAGGAAGGGGCAGTCACTTTAAAAAAAGAGTGGGGAGGGCTATACTATACATGAAAAAGGCCATTGCCGAAGGGGTTGGAAGTGATAACAGCACTTTTTTTCTGGAGGAAAGGAAATAACTTCAATTCAGGAAAAGTAGCTTGCTGACAAGGCAGTCAGTCACATGGCTCCCCAAAGGAAGTCAAGAGACTGGTTTTTAAGGTCATAGTTCAATGGAAAGTGAAGTTGATGTTCACTTGAATAAAGCTTTCTTCAGTTATACTGAGTGGACTGTCAAAATATCCAGGAGAAATGCAAAAGAATCGGGTAGTAAATTTTCTCTCTACGCTCCAAGCTTCTAAATGTCAAGTCAGATTACTTGCTGAAAGAGCAAACAGTTTGAAATATAATGAGAAAGTGCATATTGGATATTTAATTATTTAACATTCTAGTCCCCTTTTTTTGCACATAAATGCATGCTTTCTTGAAGAAAATAAAGAATAAAAGATTTTTTAAAGTATGGCATTCTTCTGTGAAGAATTGGATCAATGGTTTACCCTATAAATATGCAGTTTTTTTCTTATATTCATAGCTGACACATTACAATATAGAATGAAAATGAGTGTTTTATATGTTATTTCTGCTTAAGAAATAACAGAATTCAGAAATAGCAAATTCAAGAACATCTCAGACTACTTGTGGACTCAGAGGATGAAAGAGAGGGGAGATAAAATTATTTAAGCACCTACTGAACTTCAGACACATGATAAGAATTGTGGTAATACTCATGACATAGTCTGTGAGTTGTGTCTAGTGCTCAAAGAGCTAAGGTGTCTTCAATTTGAGAAGTGTCAGGCTCGCCAAGGCCCCTTCGATGTTTAGCCCATCATCATGTGGTGTTCAATGACCTTGGCTCTATTCTCACTCTGAATCAAGAATAACTTGGATATGAGAATGAATGCAATGAACAAATGAACTTGGGCACCTCCCTTAGATTGCTTCCTCTCTTCCTCAAGGCTCCACCTCTTGGCTCTCTTTTGGAAAATGGGCCTTCTAAACTATAATTAAACCATAAGAAGCTACCTAGAAAACTTGCATTTTCTTAGAATTATAGATTCCTTTATAACCCAGAGACTTACCTGCTCTACATCCTACCCAATGTGGGAAACCTTCCTACACAGTGAGGCAACCAAGTCCAATATCTAGACTTGGGCACCAGACAAACTCAAGTGCCAACACCAGCACGGTCACTTACCAGCCATGTCCTGAGGCAAGTGGCTTAACCACTTTAAGTAAAATGGTAAAATTGGATGATTAAAATGCCTTCTCTGTGGGACTGTTATAAAGACTCCATGTGATAATATATGTTACACAGCTGGCATAGTGCTCAGAACTTAAATGGTAGTTGGAAGAAAAAAAAGTGCCTTGGATATTTTCAGTTACCTGGAACTCACTATTTTAAATAATAGTTTTCACCATTTTTGAGATCTCAAAATGTTATAACATCTTCCCTTTAGTTAAGCCAAAATCTGTCTTATTCTCTACCCTCTTAGTGCTTTCTCTGACTCCATCTCCTATGGCTGTCCTCCTGACTCACTGCTTCAACCACTCATCATTCTTGCTGGTCCCCAAGCTTGCCAGGGATTTGGCTCACTTCAAATAATTATGTAACATGTGCCTAATTACCTACTAGCAGGTTTTCTCTTTGACGTGTAATTCTTCTTAATGGTTAAGTTGCGCTACAGTGAAAAAATAGTTTTGTCTGTGATTTGTCTTGAAACTCATTAATGAAACACGTTTATTTTTCTTTTTAATGCAGCCCCAATGACTTACTCTGTATCTTCTTATTATGTGACCACTTTCAGCTTTCATCCCCTTAAATTCTCTTTATCATTGTACCAGATAGACAGCTCCTTCTACTTGAAAGAGTCTTCTGCTTTGTCTTCAAAGACACTGGTCCCTCTGATTGTCTCCTACCTCCACTGGTGCCCTGCCACCTCCTCCACTGGCTCTCTCTCCTCAGCTCCCAGCTCTGTCCATATGTTCCAATGGCACTTCACACCTAACATGTCCCAAACTGGACTCATTAAATTCTAGAAAGTACAAATGATCTCTTTAGTGAAATCTTATTACAAGATGGTATCTTATTTCTGTTTTTCCCATAGTGTGATCGCATTTGTTCTTGACACTCTTATCCTATCACTCAAACTGCTCCGGAACCAGTTTTTCAAGTAAATCAAAAGTTCAGTGAGTGTACCACCATCCATGCAGATACCATCCTAGAAACCTCCCGGTCCTCACTTGTCTGCCATGTTGGTTCCCTCGCTGAGATCCATAGAAGGTGGCTTTTCCCAAGGCCACAGTATGCATCTCTGAATATAAGAGTGTGGATGGCTTAATTTATTCTTAAAATTGGAAACTATATTTTGTGTTCAATGTAGCAATCTTTTGGTACCTAAATGATAGATGTGGATTTTGAGTACCAAAAACCTGGGTTTATATTGTGACCCTACCCTTAGTGGTCTTAGGAATGTTAGTAGGCCTTCTTGAAGCTCAGGTTTCTCATCTGCAAAATGGGAATAAAAACCTCACACATTCTTTGGAAAAAGAAAATGAAATCAGTGATATGCTAACCCCTTGTGGGGCTCCTATCTAAGACTACTTCTATATTGGTAAACGTCCTAAGCAAGTAATAAGACTACCCCTATGGTTGGGATGCTTTTAAGAGACTCCGGAAACACTTAATTCCCTTCATTCTTTCTTTTTATCAAATGGCAATCAGACTTGCCTAAAAATTCCTCTACTCAAATATGTTTAAAATGTGTTCCTTCCCTTAAGAACAGGCGGTAAACGTAATCCAGCTGTGATTGAATAATGATAAAGCGCAGGGAGTTAGCTGGAGGGTGTAACTCACCTAGTACAAGCCAGCTGACTCATCTAGAAAGTACAAGTGATCTCTTAGAGAAATCTCATTACAAGATGGTATATATATATATATTTTTTGTTCTTTAGTGTGATCCTGTTATGCCATCATTCAAAGTGCTCCAGAGCTGGTTAATAGAGTTAAAGGAGCAGATGGATAACATTAAACATATGGGCTCTGGACTACAACTGCTGGAATTCAGATCTCCTCACTGTGTGCCCCATGGCAGATTATTCTGTTTCTCTTTTCCTCAAGCAGTATGTGATGTTGCTGTGAAGGTTAAATAGCATAATAAAGGACATAGAAAGGAATGCCCATTTAGCTAGGCATTACAGAGCCACTATACAAAACTATGACTAACTGGCCAGGAAAATAAGAAATAAAAAGAAGCTATTCCCTGTGGTAAGCTACTTGCAAGATGTTGTATATAGAAAATGGCAATGTCTGTAGCAGTGAACTACTTAGGGGGAAGGAAAAGAAAAGAGGAAGTCGCTCTTGCTCAGTAAGAAATATGAATGAATAAGATGAAATTTAAGGAATAGATAAATACAAGGAACATTGAGTATTATTGAAAGGAGAGACGGGGTTAGGTGATAAGTTATTTTGTTCAGATGACTTGGAAGAGAAAGGAGTCCAGTTGACTAAAGACATGAGCCTAGCGTTGATGAAAAGACGAAAGGAGAAAATAGATTCTGGAAGAAACTGAAGAATATGATTTAATTAAGAAATGGGGAAGTAGTTGGTTTTAACAATTGAGACGGAGAAATAAAAATGCCTTACATTTTATTGCACAGTATACTTTCCAGAGCATTTGGAGAAAGCTGTCTTTCTTCATTTCTACCTCCAGAACTAGGCTTTCAAATTAGCCTGTGTTGCTTTCTAACTGGAAAATGCCTTGAGTCGAGATAGAGATGACCTCAAAGATCACACTGACCTCAGACACTGTGTGGATTGGACTCTGGGGAAATGGGTAGGAAAGAATCAAAAAAGATTCCCTTGTAGTGGAGAGTAACCCAGCTACAAATCTTTGACATGCAAATGCAGGAAGTACATAATGATATAAAGAAGCAAGTGATAAGCAATACAGAATCTGTAAGCATCTAGGATCCTAGAACTTTTCCAGACACTCCTTGGATAGTAGCTCAGTCTTGACCTTAACAGAAGGGCAAACTCAGGGAGGAGTTAGGCATCATAAAGGAGGAGGACAATAAATGGGGGGAAATACAATCGATAGGATTGGTTGGATCCTATACCAGCTGAAGGAGGTGGGATATTTTTACTGTTATAACATGTTGACCAAGTGAGGGATTTTGAACACAAGAGAGGCATTATGAAACAAGCATTTTAGAAAATGTACTTTGATGGTAGTGAGCAGGAGGGCAAAAGGTACGAGAGACTAAAGCAGGACTGTTGCAGTAGCCCTTCTATAGGATGATGGGTTGAAATAAGGTGCTAGACTAAATTGTTGGATTAAATGCAGTAGAGAATCAAGAGGCTATATCAGAAAAAAATATCTTGTTATTTGGGTTAGAGGAGAATGAGACTCAGCACCCTTCTATAATGGAATGTCCTTATCTCTTTATTTAAATGTTTATTTGAAAGACCTTTAATTATAGTTGCTGAAGCATACTTCGATTTTTAGGGATACTTATTTTATCTTCCCTGACTTAATGATCTTCTCATGGTATTCACCACTAATCTTATCCCAAAACACTGATGTTTAACTACATCTAGGCAATTTCTCCAATAAGACTGTTATATAATACTAGAGGCCCGGTGCATGAAATTTGTGCATGGAGGGGGGTTCCTCAGCCCGGCCTGCACCCTCTCCAATCTGGGACCCCTCGGGGGATGTCTGACTGCCGGTTTAGGCCCCAACCCTCTCGCAATCCAGGAAGACTGACTCCTAACCATTCACCTGCCTGCCTGCCTGATTGCCCCTAACCCCTCTGCCTGCCTGCCTGATTGCCCCTACCTTGCCCCCCTGGTGGCCTCATCGCCCCTACCTTGCCCCCCTGCCAGCCTGATCACCCCCAACCTCTCTGCCTGCCTGATCGCCCCTAATTGCCTCTGCCTGCCTGCCTGATCGCCCCTAACTGCCCTCCCCTGCCAGCCTGATCTCACTCCCAACTGCCTCTGTCTCAGCCCCCACCACCATGGCTTTGTTTGGAAGATGGCCAGTTGACCTGGTCTAATTAGCATATTACCCTTTTATTAGTATAGATAGATTATATAGGATAGGATTGCTTAAATGGCAGCGGGTGGGGGAGCCTTTTTCAGCAGGAGAAGATGCTCCTGGCAGACAAAAACGCATAATCCCTATATCTGGACTGATAGCCAGCCATATGCACTATACTGCCAAACTGCTCATTAAAAAATTGAATCACTTTCTTACACCTTACACCAAATAGCTGTTGCCCTTAAACCACCCCCCCTCAGCCCCCATCTTAAGTTCTGACTTTGCAGTTCACCCACAGTAGGTTCTGATTGGTCGGTTTCTATGCCAGTCAGTGTCATAAGCTCTGCCTCCTAGGCAGCCATTGGCTCCTCACAATTCACCCAGATTTGGTTCTGATTGGTAGGTTTCTATGCCAGTCAGCATCTCTTGGCCTATCTCCGGGTCTGATCATAGAGGCGGTGCTGATCAGCAGCTGCCCCAGGCTGCTGGAGAGCGGGCTGAACTGCTGACCTCTGGGAGAGAGAGAGAGGCTTGGCTGCTGGAGAGGCCCGGAGAGAGAAGCAGGGTCTGATCACCCTGCTTCTCTCTCCGGGCCTCTCCAGCAGCCGCTGCCACTGCTGATCAGCCCAGCCTCTCTCTCTCTGAAAGGTCAGCAGTTCAGCCCACTATCCTGCTGCACATGCAGCCTGGCATTCAGTCGAGCCTTTGGTCATTTTGGATGTTACAACCCTGGTTATATATATATATATATATATATATATATATATATATATATATATACTTCAATGGGAGAAATATCTGCAACATATACTTCACTGAATGTTCTCAAATTGCTAGCAAACAATCACACCTGTAGAAAACATCTCAATGATGGGAAGAGGCCTCTGAGGCCATCCTCAGCACTAACAAAGAATTCAGAATATAAATGCCACAAGGAAAAGACCAGAGAAAATCTAAAAAACAGGATTTTTAAAGCTCTGATTTGAATGAATACAAGTAGCAAAGCTCTATCTAAATTGCATCTTTATTAAAAAAAAAAATCTTGAAAAGTTGGTGCCACACAGTTTTCTGTTGACAAAATGATGGCAAAATATTTGAGCTCCAAATTGTCCCTCCATCCCTGATGTGAAAGGGGAAGGGAGACAGAGCAGAGTCAAAAGCTCACTTAAACACCAAGGAATATAATCAACTGTTGACGTAAGAAACATCCAGACCTGTAGAGAATGTTATGAGTTTATTTGAGCCAAACTGACAACACATGCCAGGGGGCAGCAAGGTCTCAAATGCTCTGGAGAATAGCCATTTTGAAGCTTCTTCTATGCATTTGGTGAAATTAAGGAAGGGATGTAAGGAAGATTGGGGAAAGAAAGGTGGGGACTGGATGTCAGGACAGTTAAAAGATTATGTGCTTTCTTTACTGTTAACACCCCCTTTGAGGGGGGTTACTTTGGGCATCTGAAAGGCCTGTTAACCTCAATGCACAAGAACAATGGACAGGACTGGCTTAAAACATTTCACAAAAGCAGTTATAGGTCTGGACCATGACTACCAGCATGACTTGCCCAGTTAGGAATTTATGTTCAGATCACCCATGAGGTTGCTTCCCATACGGAACCCCTCCCACCTTTTTTTTAATACACACAACCTACTCATATGGGACATGTCATTGACTCTCTGACCTTAATTCAATCCTAACTGCTATCACTTGGATGTCTAGACTTCTCTCAACAAACTTCACCTGTCCAAAAAGAACTCAGGAACTTATATTCAGGATTAGTCTCCCCATCACCCCCAAAACACAGAGCTCCTCCAAGACTTTTCTCAGAATGCATCAGTCATAGGAGCTAGTTCTCGGTCATCTTTTTAACTTCTCTTTTTCAGTCTCTTCCTAGGCTTTCTTCTATTTACTCATTCACTCATTTATTTGGTAAGTCGTGAAATAAATATTTATTGAGCATTTTCTCTGTGCCAGGGACTAGGCTAGTGTCCTGGCTAAAAGTACAAAGATGAATCACTGCCTTTGTCTTCAAGCCCATTTCCCAAAGTCCCTTGGCTTTCACTTATTGCTGGGCAATTTTACCTATAATCATTGCTAAAAATATATGCTCTGCTAAATTTTAAATCATAGTATTTGCTTTATAATGTTTCTTGAGCCCTAGATGTTTATTTTTAATTGTTTATTGGACTTAACTTAATTATCCTACAAAAGAAACCTCAAACTCAGCATGGTCAAAATTTAACTCATAATGTATCACTCCCCTTAACCACCTCCATGACACTGAGCTTGATTGATGGTACCATCATTTGCGTAGTCATCTAAACTAGCAAACTGGGATGTTTTTTATTATTTACCTTTCACATACAGTGGGTCAACAGGTCCTGTCAACTCAATCTCATAAATACCTCTTTTTGTCTGCATCCGTACTGCTACTGTTTTGGTGATCTATCAAATGGATTTTTCTTAGATTCTTCTAACTGACTTCTATACTTCTCAATCCTATTCTCTCCAAATGGATCCTCCCTATTGCTATCAGGGTGTCAAAAGAAATTAGGTTTACAAAACATGTATTCTATACAGTAGCAAGATTTCAATGAACAAAAGAGGTAACAAAACAAAAATAATCTATGAAAATAAGATGCCACCAGAAATAATATCTAACATGCATTCCTTCTTCCTAGGACCCTGAGACTGTTCTAAGGGCTTTACCCGTGTTATCTCATTCAATCTCAGACACCCCTAGGAGAACTGATAAGGAACTGAAAGGGTAACACGTCCAAGATCACTGGACTGGTGAGCTAGCCGATCTGAACCCAAGCTGCCAGCTCATGCTCTCAATCACTCACTATGCTGCCTCCCAGGAATGAAATTGAAGCACAAAAGTTATGCCGTGAAATTTCATACACTTGCTACAGGCAGTCAACAGATTTAACTCTTTAACTCTCAAATGGCCAACACCAAGAGCAAAGAAAACGGTTACAAGAGATTTGCAGTTTGGAAAAGTAAAAACAAACTAGTTGCCCATGGAAAACACTGCAATGTTTAATTCTCGGATCAGTTTGAAGCAACAAAAAAAGTGGGGGCTAACCTACATAAGCCAATCTGGCTGCTCAAAACTCTCAAGGTCTGACCTTCTCCCTCTGGAGAGCACAGCAGCCCCTCCCCGATGCCTCCCACCCCTCCCCAGGGGCTTTCCCTTTGCCTTCCCCTCTCCTGAGCTCCAAGGGCCCTGTCTTTGCTTCTGTAACATGTTTCCTGAGCCTACACAGCCCAACTGGCTCACTTCTACTACCTATGAGCTAGTAGCTTTCTAAATAAATATTTTCTTATAATTTGAAAAACTGAAACCAAACAACCAAACAAAACCTCTCAGATTCTTTTGGTAGGATTTCTCTCTCTCTCTCTCTCTCTCTCTCTCTCTCTCTCTCTCTCTCTCTCTCTCTGAGGGTCACAGGTAGATAGAGCTAGAGGTTCCCTCCCCGGCAGCCACACCGCCCCATGTGGATACACTGGGATGAAAGCAAGTTTTCGTCTAAATTCTGACACTCTTTCAACATTTAATAACAACCAGGCACACTAAATACAGTCCCACGAGCTTACTAATTTGGGAAAGGCTCAGCTTCTGCCTCCAGCACTCAGACAAGCACCTCACAGCAATGGTTGACTCAGGCAGATGTAGCCGTGTTCTAGCGACGGGAGCATCCAGCCTTCTAGTCGGACCGGGTCACAGACTCTTCTGTTGAACTCAGGACATCTGCCACTGTCACACCACTTGCCATTTGTGCAAGGACAGTGGGTACATTTACAATATTTCCCGTAAATCTACCCTCCTCAAATGCTAGTCAAACACCAGTGAAAACTTATTTCTATCCCCTCATTGTCCCGGTTTTTTTCTTCAACTTTCTGGGCCAAAGACCCATCTGGCAGTCTGACAAAGCCTGTGGACTACTTCTCGGAATAATGTTTTTAAATGCATTAAAAAATATTCCAAAGAAAACCAGTTGCAATGGAATGCAGTTATCAAAAATAGTAACGAAAACACGTTTTTCTCTTCTAAAGCATTGAATAATGAGACCTAAAAACCACTGTAGCTCTGAAGAAATAACCTAATGTTTACTTCGAGATACCCACAATAGCGTAATGCCACGTGAAAATGGATCAGATTGTTGGTGAACCCAAACCAAGGTAAAGGATGCCCTTTAAATGCTGCCGGTATTTCATGGCATCCAGTGATGATGGCTTCATGTCTCCGTCTCCAAGTCAGACGTATTCCTAACACAAGGACCAGAAAGATAACGAGTCCATAGATGGGGCAATGTGTTCTGGCCAGAAATAACAGCAAGCAGCTTTGTAACTTAAATGACAGCAATAGCATATGAAAAGAATCTCGCAACTACTGCGTGTACAAAATCTGGAGGAAACCCAGAAACTGAAGCTAGAGAGCAGCCTTGCTCATGCACACTATTGGGGGGTGGAGGGGTGGGGGGAGGGTGGAGGTAGGGAGGGCTCCAGGGCCTTATTTTTATAAGACCCTTAGTTTTCAAGGTGCTCTGACTATACCTATTTTTACCTATTGTGTATTGCTTTTTAGTTTAACTCTCACCACATTTCTAAAAGGGACCTTGACCTGCCAAAATATAAGAAGCATTTTTTTTTATACTGCCTTTTTCCGGTTACGGCTCACCTGTTGGTCTCCATGGCAATAGTTTAGCATTGCTCTCCTGGGTATATATTTTTTTTGCTTCACAAATTTTAATTTTAATCTTTTGACTTCATTGAGAAATCTCCTGCCCAACCTTCCCTAATGTCCATGTGAAAGGCACTACATGCTTTCCAGAAAAGGCCTTCCAGTGCCTGAGCACCAGTTATGTAAGTACCTGTCCCTGACCCCACCGTGACCTGAAGGATTTGAGGGTGGGTGTGCCCTGAGTTTGGAATCAACACAGGAAATATTTAAAAAGAAAAAAACCTTCCCCTCCCCAGGTTTTCTTCCTTCTAAGCTAAGCTTCATGCTTGGGCGGAAGAATCCGGATGAAGAAAAAGGAAAGGCCATCTCCACACTGTTCCAGATACATAGGTTTTGGGAGCATGTAAAGAATTGTGACCAAGCCCATGAACTAGAAGCAAGCTACAAACGCTTACAAGGAGATTCGTCACTCCTGCACAGACCGTGGATCCGTCTCTATTGTCCTGGTGGCTCCGGCCAGGGGATGTGTCTCCTTGTTGACACAGGGCTGACCCAGAACAAAGAAAGGTGATGACATAAACATATCCTTTTTCCCAGCCCTTGAGTGTGTGTGACTTAACCTTTAACTCCTGCGTGTTGATGTAGGTGAGATGTCAAATACTTTCTACTGAACTGTTAGCAACTGTTTAAAGTATTTTCATCGCTCTTCCACTGAGGAGAAGCCCGTCTGGGTCTAACCAGTCACTGTCCCGCGTCGCCTCCCCAACCCTCCCTCATCTCTCCCTACCACTTGCTCAGGACTGAAACAGGAAAGCAGCAACAAAAAGCAGGATCAGCCGAGCCGGTAGTCACTGTAAATCTGCAGCTGCTTCGAGTGCCACTTCCTGTTTTTTGAAAGAACACGCTTCTAGCAAGGAATGGAGCCGGGAGGTCTCGTGACCAACTGTGAACAAATGATTTAACTTGTGAACCAAACAAAAGGAATCCAGTCTCAGATGCTGTCATTGCTTTTCTTCATCCTCCTTAATCTTTAGACGCAGAGATAAAGCCTCTTACTTCCTCTAGGTCAAACCTTTGTCCTGAAAAGACAAAACTGCCTTCTACCCACTTCCATACTTAGAACTCCAACCAGCTCCTCCGGAGGCTGAACCCTAACCCGCCTGTCGATGCATTCAGGAGACAAATTCTAAGTGGATGTATTTCTGTTTAATGTTTAAGCCAAAGTGTAAAGTTCTTGCTGGTTTTGCCTTTGCAAGACAAAGGTCCTTCTACTACCAAAGGGGGGGAAAAAGCATAAAAATTCTCAGCAGTGTAATTTCATACATATTTTCTTTTCTTAGTGGTCATTCTTGTTCTCTTAGAGATAGGAGATAGTTTTGCTGACAAAATTGAGCCTTAAGCTACCAGTAAAATCATAGCATGTATGCAACACACACCTAAAGAAATCCACTTGGATAAACTGGACTAGCGGTCGCCAACCTTTCGGACCTCACTGACTACCAGTGGTCCACAGACCACCGGTTGGCGACCGCTGCTCCAAAGGTTTCCATTACCCACTAGCTTTTCATCTTTTCAGTCTGGAGTCAGCTTATTTATTGGAAAGGAAATCTCTGTTCATTAAAGAAAAGTGGGTATGCCAAATGCACAAAAATAAGAGTGGAGGCGGCAGGGTGGAGGGAGGTCACTGCATGACTGAGAGAAGTTTGGCTACTATAATTAATATTTTTAAGACATCTTACTTCATTTTATATGGTCAGAGGAAAAGGATCTGACACATAGCTAAAGCAGGGTGTGTCAAAACTACATATATATGTACAATTCATCAATATATTCATATTATAGTATCTATAGTATGTATGTAGGATTATATGTAATATAATATATAATCATGGATAGTGCCTGTTATGTGTTTATTGGATGTAGATTTTTATATCATCCATGCTACATAAAATAATCCCAGCTAAACTGTTTTTGCTGGGCAACTGGGTAAAATCTTTTCACAATAATGTCTTGAATAGCCATTGGCTTAACTCTTATTTCACCAGTCATTTAGAGCTAATTCCTATACCTTGACAGGGAGGGGGAGGGGGGAAATTGAGCTCTTTAGGGAACATGGTGCCCAGCTCAGACACCGTATTTGTAAATAATTCAGTGGCCCAGTGAAGAGGTCAAGCACAAGTAAGAAATGACCTTAAGGATCACCACCTAAAGGTGTCCCCTCACATAAAAAATTCCACCTGTAGCCCTAACCGGTTTGGCTCAGTGGATGGAGTGTCAGCCTGCGGACTGAAAGGTCCCAGGTTCGATTCCGGTCAAGGGTATGTACCTTGGTTGAGGGCACATCCCCAGTAGCGGGTGTGCAGGAGGCAACTGATTGATGTTTCTCTCTCATTGATGTTTCTAACTCTCTCTCCCTCTCCCTTCCTCTCTGTAAAAAATCAATAAAATATATATTTTTTTAAAAATCCACCTGTAGAAAACAAATCTTGGGGAATTGATAAAATATGGTGCACACTTGTTAAACATGAGTAGCCCCCAATTCAAATTTAAGGCATACCAAATTTCTAAATTATAAGTTAGAGAATATGCAAGGTAACACTCAGTGTGACCCAGCAGTGACTATCCCAAAAGCTAACATATTTCCGGGTAGTCAGGAAAGGGCGGGAACAGGGGCACAGGTAAATTAAGCTCTGTGTGACTCCAGAGAAATACCTTTACGTGACACAGTTTAGTCAAAAGCCAAAATCACTTGACTGAATTGAATAGTTTTTAAAAGATAAAATTTAGTCAAATTATTTTCTATATGCAGCACAAACCTGCAACTCCTCAAATTGTATTTTTTTAAGTATTTTTTTTTATTTCAGAGAGGCAGAGAGATAGAAACATCCATGATGAGAGAGAATCACAGATTGAGTGCATCCTGGATGCTCCCCGGTGTAGATTGAGCCCACAACATGGGCATGTGCCCTGACCAGGAATTCATAGGTCGATGCTCAACCACTGAGCAACACTGGTCGGGCAAATTGTATTCTGTTTATAAGAAATATCCCATTAAAGTTGTGTGGTAAAATGTAACTTCTTGGCATTTATGAGCATCAAGGTGTTAAGACTGCAGCACCATACTAAAAAATTTTTAAAGAAAAAGGAAACAAAAATGGGGCTGGTAGAAGTACCTCATTGGAGAAGACCACCATTATTAGGAGCGTGGGTGTCAAAGAAGCAACAAAAGGAAAGTGGCCTATTTGATCATAAAGAATTTGAATCAGCTTCTTGTCAAAGTGTTTACTGCTGCCAAAACTTGCCAGATGTGTGTCCTGACCCCTTTCCTTCTGCTTTTCCGCTCCTTTTCGGTGATTCTGGGGATCCCCTCCCCCATTTGTTTCTATATGTCTCCTTTTCTTCTTGATTCTCTACTAGACTCTATGCTGTTGACAAAAATCTAAAATTCATTAAAATAAAAAAATGACACTTTATTATTGAAATCACATGTCCACAAATTCAGATGTATACCTACTGCAAACACACACGTACAATTTGCTCACTGTTGTTAACCAAACAAATAATTTTTAAAAACATTTTTTATTGATATCAGAGAGGAAGGGAGAGGGAGAGGGAGAAACATCAATGATGCAAGAGAATCATTAATCAGCTTCCTCCTGCACGCCCTACACTGAGGATCAAGCCCGCAACCCAGGCATGTGCCCTGACTGGGAATTGAACCATGGCCTCCTGGTTCAAAGGTCAACACTCAACCACTAAGCCACAACAGCAGGGCCAAATAAAGAATTTTTGATTTTTATAATAGCAGACTTACTAGGTAGGTGAATTAACTATTACAACATGACATCTTTACCTAGCATGTCACTTGGTGTAGACCCAATATCATTAGAGACATTTTGGAAGCTAGAAGAGTAATCTGAGGATGGTTCGTCCATTGCTTTTTTGCACAGCCTGCATGACACTGCCTGGGAAAAGGCAATGAATCTTTCTCCTTTCTCTCCCAAAATGTCTCTTATACAATTCTTCAGAAAGAATTCAAAATGCCCAAGGGGCGTTTGCACCAGCTGGCCAAGGAAATCTGGGAAGACACCAACAGAATCTACTACCTGTGGAAATGACGGAAAAGATGAGAAGGGGATGAGGAGGAGAGGGGGGAGTTTCCAACAAATCTAGGTAATGTCAAGAGGACACACTTTTCAAGTAGTGCTCCCATCTCAACTTGGAAGAATGCTGATTAAGGGTGATGCAACGCAAAAGTCCCATAGAGAAAGAGACCCTGAGTAGATTGGCATTGTATGAAGGCACTGAAATATTCCAAAAATATTTTTAACGTAAGAGCTTAAAAAGATTGCTGCTGAGACACACCCTCTATTTGCTCTGAACTCCAGAGAAAGTTCGAACAGCAGGTATACATCCTTTGCTCTAACACTAATACTTTTTCCATACACTTGTAAGCCTTAAAAACAGCTGCTAGAGTTCCCCTAGAGAGGGCTTAATTTTGGAATCAGATGAAAAGACTCCTTGGTCCAGTGGTGTAAATTACTGAAACATTGGGATAAGAGGATCTATAAACTATGCTATAAAAACCTCCACCATTCCTAGCTTTGATGTCTTGGTGTTGCCAGCAAACATGATCTACTTTCCAAATGTTCCTTCTCTTCCCGTCGTGCTCTGTGGCTGAGCAGTAAAGCAGGAAGGAACCGTCAGAGTGTCCATCTAGTAGCATATCTTTTCAAGTCCCGGGGCTACGGGTTCAAAGTCTGCTGTCACTTGAGGGAAGAAATCAGTTGGATCTATGACTGCATGTTAGGTTGGTCCACAAACCCCTTACTTTTCAACACATTTGGATCATATTGTATAGAGCCCACAGAGAGTCTATTTTTTCCCCTCTAACTCCCTCATAATTCAAAGAGAAGCCCCAAGGCAGATAATGAAAATAGTCACAAGTATTTGCACAGAATGAGCAGAGGTTGGGGGAAATTTTTGTAAGAAATGCCAGAGGGGAAAAGAAAGAAAGCAAAAGTGGAAAAGAAAGGAGACATTGGAAAAACATCTTTCCCTTTACTAAGCAATTTGTTTCTGCGCTTTTTTGTGGCTCCAGTGATAGCGCTCAGGAAACTTGGTGATGTCATTTCCTTTCAATTGGCCAGTTACATAAATGTTGGGGACGAGCCAAGCGAAACAGCCCTCAAACAGATGGCCATGTGTGTAAATGCCAGAAAGTGAGAACAGCCATTTGCAATAATTTTTTTTTTTTACCCCACACATGGTATAATGTTTATTTTACAACCTCTCTTATGGACTTATGTGGATCATTCTTGTCATTCTTCTAGGAAAATAAATCCCAAGGGGTGCAGTCATAAAATACACAAAACAAATCAAAGGATAGTGGAAAATAAGGTACCGGGCAGAAGGGAGCATTGGGCTGGAAGGATGCAAACCATCCAAGAGAAGTCCACGCAAGACTCCTTGGGTGATCAAACGTGCTAGGAAAGGAATATCTCTATCTCGGCCGCCAGGAAAGTCCAAGCCAGGCAGATTCCACAACAAGGCAAATGCACTCACCTTGTGGACTTCAAGAAGTTCGGAATGAAATGCCTGCAGGGCTTTCACAAAAAAAGGCACGCTTTCTAGATTTACTCTCATTCCTTCAAAGCAAATCCAAATGGAGCTGCAGAGTCCCCTCTCACTGAGTGGTCCATGTATCTCCCCATTCCAAAGCCATCTTGATGCAATCAAGAGGACTTCACACTTGCAGCTGTGAAGAATTTCAGTTATGCATAATAAAACACAGCAAGGAGTTGGAGGCTTTTCGGCTTCAAAAACTAAATTCTATCCTTGTTTGTCATTATCTGCAATGACTGATAATCACATTCTCTCTCCTTGCTACTAATGACAATGAAATGTGGGTGTTGTTTTAATGCCTAGCACAGCACATGTTAAGCAAAGAAAAATAAGTTAACCCTTCATAAATTCTATCAATTAGATCCCTTTGATATTTTAATGAAATAAGGACATGTAAATTAGAAAAGGTGTCTACCTTCCTCAATTCAGGTGACATAAGGATGGGCAGAGTGGGGGAAAATAAGAGTACTGTAAACTAATCATGACTACTTACTCTTTTTCTTTGTTAAAATGTTTCTTTTTTTTCCTCCATGGAGATTAAAGAACTTACTTTTTTCTTTATCCATCACATTTCCACAAGAATGTGGCTATGATTTCTAACCTCTGTTTGAATATATAGCAGTAAAATGTCAGATTTACTTGTTCACAAATATTTATTAAACACCAATTATGGGTCAAAAACTGTGCAGGAAATGGGTGACAAATAGATACCAACCAAGGGACCATTACTAAACAGGTCAAATATTTTATAGACTCTATTTAAATATCACTTTTCAAAGCTTCTACCTATTTTTGTGCTGTTCTAACTCTTGGATCCCAAGAAAATATTTGGAACTCCACTACTTCCTGCGAGAGTCCTATACCTCTTAGGTCAGGGAAGGACAGTTTCAGAGACCCTGTTACCTTAAGGTAGGATTGTGTCCTCAAAAGGTTTCTTTGCTTATGTTGGACGCCGCTGCCTGAACTCCACCAAGCAGAGTAATAAGTTCCATATGCCCATTTTTTTGAAGAACACATTTTCAAAGCAGCAAATGTTTTGACGGATTGGCTCTTGGAGAGCCTGAATACTGTTATACACATCGTTTAGCATTTCACAAGGCCCCTACTGTTAAATTCTGGGAATGGGGCCAGGGTAGCCTACCTACTGGTGCTCTAAGTAACGTGAAAATATTGAGAATTCTTAACCATCATGCTTCGCTAAGACATATTTGGAATGTGAGGATTTCTTTGCTGCCATGGAACTGTGGTGTGTGTGTGTGTGTGTGTGTGTGTGTGTGTGTGCGGTGTGTGTGTGTGTGTGTGTGTGCATTATGAGTAAAAGAAAGGGAAAAGCCCTTAGACTCAATAACTGAACGAAAAAGCTTGATTATGGGGGATTTGAATGTTTAAACTTTTAAATTTTTCACCTAAAGTAGTTATTGAATTCTGGTCTTGAATACATATATGAGAAGCAATGGAAGTGACAAAAAACATACAATAAAAGAGTAGTGGATACAAAATAGGTTTGAATGTCACGTTCTCCAGGTAAACAATTTCATAAAGTTTTCCTGCTTGCCTAATATTATTATCTCTCTGCATCCTGCATTACTCATATGAATATAAGCATTCTTTGGCTCAGTCTTTCTAAATTTGCTTAATATTCTTTTGAGACCTCCCTTCCTGCCACCATCCCCACCCTGGGATTCTGAGTCAGTAGTTCTGGGTTGGGCCCTAGAATTACTTCGAACAAGAGAAGGACATAGAAATTATTTAAGTTTAACTTTTTAATGTAAATTCAGAGTTTATTTGTCAATGGAAATATGTACAAAGAAGCTCCAAATAGAATATTTACCAATATCCGTTATTCATGACAGACACTTAGCTCAATGGGAAGATGATGTTAATAATAAAATGATTTTTTAAAAGGGGAATTACTTCAAATCTTTCTCAGGACCCAGGACGAAACTTTTAGGAAATTTTTGGACACTTCAAAAGCCAAAAATTAAGACTATATTTTTGTGTACAGCCACCAAATATACTATTTCTAATTATTTTTCTTTTAACTTATAGGCTTTTGAATTACTTCCATGCAATCTATACTTCTGTTAAAATATCATTAATATTTCTGCATTCAACCTTTCTCATTATTCCAATAGCTGTCCTGTCTTTAATCCACGTATAACATGGGTGGCTTATAAACAACAAAAATATTTCTCACAGTTTTGCAAGTGGGGAAGTCCAAGGTCAGGTGCCAGCAGACTCAGTTTCCAGTTCTGGTTCAGAGTTGGTGTCTTCTGGCTGTGAGCACAAGGGGAGAAGGGAGCTCTCTGGGATCTCTTTCCTAAGGGCACTACTCCCATTCATGAGGGCCCCACCTTATGACCCAATCACATCCTAAAGGCTCCCCCTCCAAATGCCATCACATTGGGGATTAGGTCTCAACATCTGAATTTTCAGTCTATAGCATGTCTGTTTGGAAAAAAATTATCTATAATCTGAGTGTTCAAAGTAACAAAATGTTTATTATTATTTATGGTAAGAAATGACACACTAGAGTCACATATTTCTATACTGATATGGTTCATTAGGGAAGGTGTGCAAAGAACATGAGGATAAAATGTTGAGAGTTATTGCTCACTGAAGAATAATACTACCCAATAGTCTCTTATAATAACACAATGGACATGTTTTACTTGATTTATTAAATATAGGGTGCATAAGGAAGCAGTATGGCAAGGAAACACAGTCAGATGTCATAGCTGAAATTCCAGTTACACCCTTAAGAACACAGATCCTGAGCCTATCTTCTCTAACCAATTTTCCCTCTTCTGTTAGAAGGCAGCTCTACCTCATAGAGCTGATTTGAGATGTAGAGAGATAATCTATATGACATTAACAAGTAGTTATGTGCCCACAAATTTTTAGGTTTATCATTATTATTATTTTGAAATATTAATTGATGGCCTACTATTGGCCAGACATGGTCTAAGTCTTCTGTTCTATGGAGAGCCCAGTGTAATGGACAGAAAATAAACAAGTATTGAATGTAAATAAAACAAAATTTCCAATATCCCTAAAGGCTTAGAGGAAAGCAAACCAGGGTGATCTGTTGGGAGTAACTAGGAGGTGTGGACATTAGCTGAGATGGCCAAGAGTGGCTATTCCAGGAGGTGATACAGTGCTCTCCTAAGAGTGAATGATGGATGGGAGTCTGTTGTCCAAGGATAAGGGGGAGCATTCCAGGCAGAGGTAGAAAGACGGCCTTAGTGGATGGATGGTATGGATGAGGGTAAGGTGAGAGGAGATGGAATAGGGAGTAGGCAGGGATCAGATGCATGCTTCCCCATTTGATTGTTTCTTTTTAAACTGGAGACAGATATTTGTATTTTAAGTGATTAAAAAGAAATTATTCTTATTTGAGGATGGGGGCAGGGAAATAAGTTTTAAATTTTGTTTTCTCTTGTTTGGTTTAGCTTTTTAAGGTTTGTTTCTAGGGTGGTTATTCTGTGAGGTTGGAGCCCACGCTATACATATTGCATATAGTTTGAAACCACCGTTTGTATCTAACATTTAATTGTGCTCTACCATAGGAATGCTCCTTTTCATTTTACTATTATTTTTAAAATATATTTTTATTGATTTCAGAGAGGAAGAGAGAGGGAGAGAGATAGGAACATCAATGATGAGAGGAAATCATTGATCAGCTGCCTCCTGCACGCCCCCACTAGGGATCAAGCTTGTAACCTGAGCATGTGCTCTGACCAGGAATTGAACGGTGACCTCCTGGTTTATAGGTCAATGCTCAATCACTGGGCCATACCAGCCAGGCAGGAATGCTGCTTTTTAATACAATGAACAATAATTTATATATTCTTAGGAACCATTTCTATACCTTACTATGAACAAGGAACAGCAGGTAGCAAAAGCACCATCTCAGATTAATAAATAAGGATTTTTCTAGAATTATAAAATTTCAGGGTTTGGGAATTGCCATTTAGGTCTATTATCCCAAACCATCATTATAGAGATGAAGAACATTAAACCTGAAAAAAGTAAGCCACTTTCACACACACACACACACACACACACACACACACACACACACTTATTCAAAAAGATACGGTTCTAACTAAAATTCAAATTACTTAATTCCTTGGTCTGTTCTCTTTCTATACATAAACACACAGGGACACATATGTTTGCTATGTATGAAGGAAATTGGTTTCTTCTGGAGGCTTTAAAGGAAAAATAAATTAAAGCTCTCATTCAATTCCTATTATATGAATGCAGTTTATTGAATATTCGTCTAGGACCACATAATCCTTGTTGATCCAAGCTTCCAACAGAATGAGCTTCATAATCTATACATTTCATATTTCAGTAGCTCTAGAATATGAAAAATGAAAGACTAAGTAGCAAGAAGATTGTATCCCCCACTTTGCAAAGATTTGGAGGAATTTGGAATAAATATTAGTGGAAACCTTAGTTCTTAAACTCTGAATGGACTTCTAGACTACTCTATTTTTATTTTTTAGTTTATTGTTGAAAGTATTACAGATGTAATCTTTGTTTTTAGTGGGGATTTTTTTCCCATTGACCCCCTCCACCTTGCACCTGCCCCTCCCAGGCCTTCACCACACTATTGTCTCTGTCCATGGGTTATGCATATAGTATGCATATAAGTTCCCCTGTTAATCATTCCCCTCCCATTTCCCCTCTCCTGCCTTCCCTCTGAAATACATCAGTCTGCAACATGCTTTCATGACTCTGAATCTATTTTGTTCATTAGTTTATTAGGTTCATTAGATTCCACATATGAGTGCGATCATGTGATAGTTATCTTTCTCTGACTGGCTTATTTCGCTTAGCATAATGCTCTCTAGGTCCATTCATGCTGTTGCAAATAGTAAGAGTTCCTTCCTTTTTTACTGATATGTAGTATTCCATTGTGTAAATGTACCACCGTTTTTTACCCACTCCTCTGCTGATGGGCACTTGGGCTGTTTCCAAATCTTAGCTATTGTAAATTGCACTGCTATGAACATAGGGGTGCATATATCCTTTCTGATTGGTGTTTCTGGTTTCTTAGAATATATTCCTAGAAGTGGGATCACTGGGTCAAATGGAAGTTCCATTTTTAATTTTTTGAGGAAACACCATACAGTTTTCCACAGTAGCTGCACCAGTCTGCATTCCCACCAGCAATATACTAGAGTTCCTTTGTCTTCACATCCTCACCAACATTTGTCATTGTTGATTTGTTGATATAGCTATTCTGACAGGTGTGAAGTGATACCTCCTTGTCCTTTTGACTTGCATCTCTCGGATGATTAGTGACTGAGCATTTTTTCATGTCTTTTGGCCTTCTATTGTCCACTTTGGAGAAGTGTTTATTTAGGTTCTTTGCCCATTTTTTAATGTATAGTTTGTCTTCCTTCTGTTAAGTTGTATGAGTTCCTTATATATTTTGGAAATTAACCCCTTTTCAGATGTATCATAGGCAAATATGTTCTCCCATATTTTGCTGATGGTTTCTTTTGCTGTGCAGAAGAATTTTATTTTGATGTAGTCCCATTTATTTATTTTCTCCTTAGTTTCCTTTGCCCTAGGAGATGTATCAGTAAACATATTACTATGAGAGATGTCTGAGATTTTACTGCCTATGGTTTCTTCTAAGACTTTTATGGTTTAACAACTTATACTTAAGTCTTTTATCAATTTTGAGTTTATTCTTGTGTATGGTGTAAGTTGGTGGTCTAGTTTTATTGTTTTTGCATGTACCTGTCCAATTTTCCCAACACCATTTATTGAAGAGACTGTCTTTATTCCATTGTATGCCCTTGCCTCCATTGTCAAATATTAATTGAGTGTAATGGCTTGGGTCAATTTCTGAGTTCTCTGTTCTGTTCCATATATCTATATGCCTGTTCTTGTGCCAGTACCAGGCTGTTTTGAGGACAGTGGCTTTGAAATATAACTTTATATCTGGTGTTGTGATTCCTCCAATTTTGTTCTTTCTCAAGATTGCTGTGGCTATTCAGGGTCTTTATTGGTTCCACATAAATTTTTGGTGTGTTTTTTCTAGATCTGTGAAATATGCCGTTGGTATTTTAATAGGGATTGCATTGAATCTATAGATTGCTTTGGGTAGTATGGACATTTTAATGATGTTGATTCTACCAATCCATGAACACAGTATATTCTTCCACTTGTTTATATCTTCCTCTCTTTTTTCAAAGTCCTATAGTTTTCTGACTACAGGTCTTTTACCTCCTTGGTTAAGTTTATTCCTAAGTATCTGAATTTTATTTTGTTTCAGTGTTAAATGGGATTATTTTTTAGTTTCTCTTTCTGAGAGTTCATTATTGGTGTATAAAAATAACATCAATTTCTGGGTATTAATTTTGTATCTTGCTATGTTGCCACTGATAGGTGCTCAGCCCCAGCGGGTGAGTGGTGGACAAACAATCACTGACTTGCCAATGCCACATGGACATGTCAACATGTCCTGGCCACCAAATAATGGTATACAGGAGTTGGATGTTTGGGTTTTATACTCCTTAATGCAAATTAGTAATAGGTCAGGAATACTGACGATGTCAGGTCACTACTGAGCATGTGGTACCCAATGCTCAGTAGTGAGCTGAATGGCAGGGAAACTAGAGATGCCCCAGGTCAGATCATGAACAAGTAGATATTAAACTTTGTCTGTATCTCAGAGTTGGAGCAGATGGAAGACAGCATGTTAGGAATAGGCAAACACACATTAAAGTGCAAAGCACAGGGGAAGAGAAGAAGAAAATGAATGTTTATTAAATGTTTTCTATGAGCTAAGCTCTGTGGGAGTCACTTTGAACATTATATCATTTAAGTTTCCAACATCCTTTGAAGAATAGATTATAGCTATTTCATAAAGAAGAAAAATGAGGATCAGAGAAGTTAAATTTTAACTTCCTCAAAATTAGGTGGTTACTCAGTGGAGCTGCCAGAATTTGGACCAATTCCAAACCAAAGCTCCTCGAACTGAACTGAGACTTGAGTGTATAACCTGGTTGTATATCCAGTGAGGGCATCCAGGTATGAGAGGCAAGACAACATCTGTGGGCTTGGGCAAGCAATTCCAAGGAAGAGTTTGTGAGCTATTGTTTTATTTTTATGAGACAAGGGCTTACCTAGTCTTGGAAATGAAAATAGTATTATTTCTTAGACCTGGGATTTAATAGTTTTGCTCTCCTTTCTTGTAACATCAGAAATGTAGCCAAGTTTCATTAAAAAAAAAATGTCTTGTTCCTAAAGCAAGGATTGAAATATGAGTAGGTACTTGTCCCAACTGTTGACATGACCATCACTGCCTGGAAGCTCTCAAACTCCAAAATTCCCTGCATCTTCTGTACCCCACTGGGAATTGCTACTACTTAACATTGGTTTGATAAATTTTCACTTCTCAAATTCAACTTTTCAGTTCCTATAACAAAATCAAAGCAGCTGATACCTGGGAAATGTCAAGCTTTGGATGCAGCCCATTGACCCAACAATGGTTATCTTTATAGACAGAATAACCACACTCTGCCCCTGCCCCAGTGAGTAAGACTAACGATGGGTTATGCTTCAAGGGCTCACAACAAGGCAGGAAATTAAGCTTTGATGGCTACCCTCCTTGTGGTCAGGCACTAGCAAGATCTGATGATCAAGATCTGAAGACATTATGACATTTTGAGAATCAGTGCATCCAAGATGCATTTAATCCAGTGGCTCTCCTTTCCTAATGAATATTAAGCAGAAGTAGTCCTGTATACGAAGAGGATAATTAGAACACTAACCAGTATTTATTGAGCTTTTAACATGGGCACTTCACATTTGATTCTCATAGGGGCCATGAGATAGACATTATTATCCCTATTGGTGGTAAGGATGCTGAAGTTCAAAAATGTTATTCAAGTTCACAGAGTTAAGTGGCAGCACAGATCATGAAATCCAACTGGAATTGAGGTTGAGCCTTGGCCATAACTGCTCAAGTTTTCCAACATGCCTGCTGTTCCAGGGAACTCAGAATTGGGAGGCAGATTTTATAGCAAAATGTCCAAGGCTAGTATTTTATGGTGAACATAATTTTAAGATTCATATAATGGGTCAAACCTATTTCCCATCCAGCCCAGTGATATGCCTCTGCCTCTGTCCAGGCTTATAAATCCTTCAACCATGAATTAACCTGAAACCTTCTTCAACTTATTTGTGTTTTCAGTCTCAATCACCTCTTTGATTACTGCAACGATACACAATATGAATGCCCATAGTAATAAAAGCAGTTAATACTTATTTAGTGCTTATGTTTATTCTGTACCCATACTTACCTTAATTAA
The DNA here is from genome assembly GCF_027574615.1 of Eptesicus fuscus. NCBI lineage: Eukaryota > Metazoa > Chordata > Mammalia > Chiroptera > Vespertilionidae > Eptesicus > Eptesicus fuscus. The sequence goes on from NC_072476.1 coordinate 105,667,905, forward strand.
TCCTCACAACAGCCCTGTGAGGAAAATACTGCTTTGAATCTCTATTAGAGATGAGGACATTGGGGCTTAGTGAGCTTAAGTCACTTCATCAAGGACACAATATTTGTAAATGCTGAAGTGTCTTCATCTACCTCTGAGTCCAACCCTGATCTTCAAAGTGTGATTCCCCAGGCCAGCAGTGGCATTAGCATTGTCTGAGACCTTGTTAGAAATGCAGAGTCTTAGGCCCCACCCAGGACTTACTAAATACAAAGCTGAATTTTAACAAGACCTGCAGATGTAGGTGTGCACATTGAAGTCTCAAAAGCTCTGCTTTAAAGGACACCCTTCGCTGGAGGTTGGGTCATCAGCTGTCCTGGTTCACTGTGGACTAAGGTCTGCTCAGGAGATGGACTTTTCAGTGCTACAACTAGGCAAGTCTCAGGCAGACCAAGACGAGCTGGTCACCCTAACTAGAGGACTAGTGCATAGGTTCCCCTCTGCAGAGAGAACAGTGAGTATTTTCCCCTTTTGTGGGCTTGGAGCATGCCCTGTGCAGGCTTTCAACCTGCCTTGTGGTCGCAGGAACTTGCAGTGTGTGGCTTCAGTAGTGCCACTGATGCACACAGTATGGACAGGGACCACTATTGAGGAAAGATGGAGTTTCTACCCTCAAATCCCCAAGATTTATCAATGTTAATATCTGGGTTCCTGAAATTTGACATTCGGCCTAGGCCATGACAGAAAGAATCCTGTTCCCCTTCATCAATCTACCTCACTCCATTATAATCTTTTTTTTTAATCCTCACCCGAGGCAATTCTTTATTTTAAATGTTTTTAAATTTCTTTTAAAGAGAGAAGAAGGGAGAGAGAGAGAAACATTGATTGATTGCTTCCCACACATGCCAGGACCAGGGATCAAACTTGCAACCTAGATTCTTACCAAGAATCAAACTTGGTCTATGGGACCATGTTCCAACCAACTGAGCCACCCGACCAGGTCCTCACTCCATTGTAACTTTAACTCAGCAAATTATAATTGCAAATAAGAACATTCTCTCTCACCTCCTAATGAGTTCATTCACTTAGTTCATGAATCTGTTTTTCTAAAGCTTCAGTAAAATCTGGATATGTGAAAAACCCTCATTATTTTAATGTGAATGATTTCCATAAGGGGAAATTTAATCCATGTGTTTATAATTCACTCAAACATCATCGTGTTATTGCTTTGTAGAAACTATTAATCCTTAAGTCATTGCTGCAGATTCCTCCTCATGAAAAAGTTGTAGAAATGTAACCCAAATCATGGCTCAAAGAGATTGTTCATCTTCAGCAAAGATAGTAAATAAGTCCTGCAAGATAATAGATGAATTCTAGAAGGTTTCTTTGTCCCAATAAGTTTTTATTTATTTATGTATTTATTTTATTTATTTACTTTTAAATCCTCACCCAAAAATATTTTTTTCCATTGATTTTTAGGGAGAGTGGAAGAGAGAGGGAAAGACAAAGAGAACTATCGATATGAGAGAAACATTGATTGGTTGCCTCCTGCAAGGGCCTGGGTCAGCAAGGAACCTGAAACCGAGGTACATACTTTTGAACAGAACTGAACCTGGGACCCTTTGGTCCATAGGCTGACACTCTATCCACTGAACCAAACTGGCTAGGGTCCAAGGGAAAACATTTTTAATAACTTACCCAATAATATTTATATAGAGAAAATATAGCAATTCAGGGTTTGAGGAGCAAAATGATTCCTTTCTTTGAATGTAATTTACTTTGTGGCTACTGAGAAGGTCTTTGCATTATTCCCAGCTGTTGATACCCTATGAAGAGACCACTCAAATCTTCAGTGGCTAAGCTAAATCTCCCTGTCAATTTTTTTTAACTTATTTCTCCTATGAAATTTTGAACCAATTGCTCAGACCCCTAGCACCAACTGTGACTTCATTGCTATATATATGTAGGCCTTTATCTTGCCTCTCAACCACAATGAGAAATTTTAATACAACCACTACCATTCATTTATTTATTCAGCAAACATTTATTGAGCACCAACTCTTTGTTAGGTCTTGCATGTAATATAGTTAATATGTCAACAATACCTTAACTAGCTATTAAGTCAGTCTATAAGATAAAATCAGAAAAATAACCACAACATAGTATAGAATGTTTAACTGTCATTACAGATTTACATAAATAGAATCTAGCTATTCAGAAGTCCAAGAGATTTATTCTTACTGGTCAGATCAAGGAAGAATATTAGGCAAAAAAAAAAAATCATACTTGGACTTGAGCTCCTTGTGAAATTTATAGAAAAGAAAACCCTATACACAAAAGTTCTGGGGCAAGAATGAGTAGGGCGTGCTATGGGAATAAAATATGACCAGTCTAGCTGGAGTGTGTGAAGAAGATCTAGGGGAGATGAAGTTTCAAAGGAATTTCAAACTGATCATGTCACTTGGGATGTAATTCATTAAAGAACAGGAAATCACTGAAGATTTGTGAGCGAGGAATTGTCATAGTCTGGTGAAGCTGTGTTCACCCAGCAGGAACCTAGAGGAAAGACGGGAGCAGGAGGCAGCAAACTGGTCATGCAGAACTGATTTGGAGGCCATTCAAATAGACCCAGGAGAAGTCATAAAACCTACATGAGAATCTCCTTCTCCCATTGGCTTTTCCTCAGATCCACCTACCTGTGAGTCAACCATCTGCCTCTCAGCATCTTTGAAGAAATATATATTTTTTACTTTTACTTTTCTTTCACCAAAGAGTCTTCAAACAATTCTTATTTAAAAAGAATACAGAAGAGTAGGTTTGACAAAAAAAAAAAAAAAGATAACTTTCATTTATTAAGGACACATTGTCGTATATAGTGTGCTGGGTTCTCTCCCACTTTACAGATAGGGAAACTGCTTAGGAAGACTAATTTTATACATTATCTAAGAATATTGGGTTAATGTTGTTTTCCACAGGAAAATTTTAGAGATTTTCTCATTCTGGAAGAGCTTATAACCCTGCTCTATTTTTTTTTCCTTTTTTTCATGTCTTTCCATTTATTTACTTTTTTAATTAAATTTATTGGGGTGACATTACTTAATAAGGTTATAGAGGTTTTAAGTGTAGGTTTCTATGACACGTGATCTGCTTATTGCATCGTGTGCCCACCACCCAATGTCACCATCTTCATCACCATATAGTTGGCTTCCTTACTTTTAGCTTTCTTTCAGTCTGAACAAAATCATAATCAGCATTCACTAATCCCAAGGAACCCAGCCTGAGCAGCCATGAGCGAATGAGAAGGGACAGGCTGACTGTCCTCAGACACAGGCTCTGGGTGACACTGAGTGGAAGTGAGGCAGACAAATTAGAATGGTGCTGCATTAATTTTAATATACACAACTCCTTAAAATGTAATTATAGATGTTGTATGAATATAGGGGAAATGGAATCTGAGGCCTCTTAAACAAGTATTCACAATTGAATAAAACTCTGGGCAAAACGGACAAAATGAAAGTTCAGTATTCTCAGGATCGTGAAATAATCTTTGGGTTTCTGTCATCACCTGTTTTTGCCATCAAGGACCCCGTAGACGGCGCCACAGTGGGTCTAATACCCAGCAGGCCTCCCTCCTCACTGCACATAAATTGAGGAAACATATTTCATCCTTTGAATTGACTGTAGCCACAGAGCGGCTGGTGAAACCAGATCGGCTTGAATAATGAAAGCATGAAGTCACTCCCCATTTTTCACAGGAGAGGCTAGAATATTTAATAAAAGCCAGGCAAGAACAGGGGTCTATGAATTTATTTTATCAAAATGTCCCCTTGGCCAGAGTTCGCATGGAAATAATTGTGGATTTTTTTTTTCTCCTGGCAGCTCCAAACATTCCCTTTTCATCCTCAGAAATAAAGGCAGACTAACATGCAGTGCAGCCACAAAGCTCCAATGACCAGACAGTGCAGTGAAGGAGCCCACTTTCCCTTTGTCTCCTGGTTAGACACTCCACCAGGGTCTCTCTCCTTCTGCAGTCTAACTCGCATTCACTGTAGTCGGATTTATGCCTGAAAACAACACTGTGTTTCTCCAAGTCATAATTTTCAGTGCACAATGTAGTGCAATAGATTGCCATGTTCATCATGCTCTCCCACCCCACGGGCTGGGAGCTAAATGTCAGAGGAAAGGCCCCTGCAATTTTTATGGGGTGGAAAACTTGGTAGAGAAAAATCAGACTAAAAGTAATGTACCCAGTATTCGTCCATCCATCTAGTTCACACACAATTATTATCTTCATGGCACCCTCTGAGGTGCCAGGGGGAAACTTTTGAAAAGTAATTATGTACAATTACAAATTATATTTCTGCAACACATTCAGAGGGCTGTGCACTCTGCTTCTGGAAATTAAGACAGAAATGACCTAAACTGTCACAAAACAGCCCAGATTGAGTTTAATTAAATATTTGATCATAAGATGGTGATGATAGCCTTTATAGCATATGCCCTTGGCATGTCCCCAGTGTGCTGTGGCCATGTCATTTCAAAGTGTTGCATGTGGAATAAACTATTTATTTTGTTTCTAATATATTATGTCTCAGATGTAATTATTGTTATATGTGAGTATATGATTTATTGTGTTATTATAACATTATATTACATATTACATAAAATCACAGTTAATTTGTATGACTATATACATGATTGATAGGAAGAGAGGGAGAAATGAAGAAGGAGGGAGGGAGAGAAGAAGGGAAGAAAGGGGGGATAACGGGACATCATTTTTATGTCTTTATTATCTATAATAATAAAAGTGTAATATGCTAATTAGACCGGATGTCCTTCCGGACATCCTTCCTTCCAGACAAAGCCTCAGCAGGCGGGGGCCAAGGCAGAGGTGGCAGAGGCCCCCAGCCACGGTGGCGGGCGGGGGCCGGGGCCAAGGCCCTTGCACAAATTTCATGCAGCGGGCCTTAGTGTAATCATATAACTTCTGAGTATCCTAATTGCAATTTAGTCATTTAATGATAACTCAGGGTCATCCTTATGGACAGCAGTTATTTTACCATGCTGTTAGATGTGCCAGTCTCACTGTGGCCTCCTCTTTACATCTTTGGTTATAAGGGTTCTCTCCAGCTCATCTTCAGTTGGCTATTCAGGATGATTTTCCTATATTTTAGTTGTAATTCCAGTTTGGTCCTGGGAGAAAGTTGGTGTAGCTTCCACTTACTCTGCCACCATCTTAGAGTGCTCTCAGAAACCCCTGCTCTTAATGCCACTTGAGATCGGCCACACTTGGAGAGAGTTCTCTAGTCCCCAGTGTCCAACTACCTTCTCAAGTTGAAACCACTCCCATTTAAAAATATATAGATTGTCATACTGGTTTGGCTCAGTGGTTGAATGTCAACCTATAAACCAGGATGTCACAGTTCAACTCCTGCTCAGGGCACACGTCTGGGTTGCCAGCTCGATTCCCAGTAGGGGGCGTGCAGGAGGTAGCTGATCAATGATTCTCTCTCATTATTGATGTTTTCATCTCTCTCTCCCTCGCCCTTCCTCTCTGAAATCAAGGAATATATGTATATGTTACTCTTTTAAAAAGAATCAGTGAGAGATATGTATTGGTTCCAGAGACTAGAACTGGTGAGCAAAGCTGCAGGGGGGACCAGCTCAGCTTGAAATAAAACAACAGAGGAACTGCGGCTGCAAAGTTTGGATTCAGAGAACAGCATACCCAGGGGTACCCAGAGCAGTGCGATTCCGTAAGAGTGACTTCCAAAGCCTATGTCGAATCTATGGAACTGGGTTGGCCACATGGGTTCCCGGTCTCTGTCTCTCACCTACTTCACATGGCTGTGCTGACAGCATGTTGGTGCCTGATGATTTGCTACAGGCCAGACCCTAGAGGGCCATAGGGGAACCGTGTAGCATGGACCACCCAAGCCTTCAGGTTAATGGAACAAATGTTGAGGAGTGTCCTCCAGGCAGCTAAGGGGGAGCCAGCTATTCCACCTGACCCGACTGAAAATCGTCTTGTGCCCCTATAGGAATTTTTCTTGTGTCTTAACTTGCCTAAAGCCAATGTATTTGCAGGAACTTATGTTTCTAAAAAAACTTTTTCCTTGGGTAATATCCTTCTATAATTTCCCTTCGTTACCATTTTACCATGATCAGGAGAGAGCTCGGGGCAGCTGTGTTGGCAGAATCTATTAGTTCTGTGTTTTTATGAAAATCTAGCAGCTCCTCAATCCCCCTTATTTTAGCCCCCCCTCACAGCTTCCCACCCTCAACCACCTGCCACCAGTCCCTACCCCTGCTCCTTTTCTGGACTCCTCTTATTTTTCTTGGAGAAGTTCTGTTACATGTCAACCAACTACAGAAATTGGCCCTGATGTGCTAGGGTCTTATGAGGCCTCTGGAGAGGATTCAGTTATGTCAGAAGGAGAAGATTGTCCAAGTTCACTCCAAGAGAACTAATTAGCCTCTAATAACAAATCCTCTCCAGGGAATGCAATGGTCTTGGTGTTTGAACAGAAGTCACAGGCCAAACTCCCCACCCCTAGCACTCATTTTATTCCCAGACATAAGAAATCGATCTTGTCACACTTTTCTTATGGACCTAACAATTTCAGTTCTGTCTGCCATCTAGTCAAATTCTCAGTCCTTTAAGTAATCCTGTCAAAGGGGAGAGGGGATGCTGTTGACCTTCACCTCAGAAACCACCTCTCATTCATTTCTGTACCCAAAACCTAGTGCAGCAGTTGGTGCAGAGCTAATGCTTCAAACAGAAGGTTTGCCAAATGAATGATTCATGAGTGTCCAGTGTAGAGGGCCGCCTGGGAAGGCACATGGACATTCTTTAAATTGTCAGCTGAGCCCGAGGCGATTGGCAGAGCCCCATCACGGTCACACAACCCCCCACCCCCACCCCCCGCCGCCACCCAAGAAGGCAGGGGGTGTGGCCAGTTCTGACTTACCTTTGTCCAGGTGTCGGCAGGGGCGGGTCTAGATATGTAAATCTAGGAATGCTCTGGCCTACTTAAAGAATGCAAATAAGCTCCTTTGATCCTAAGTTTTGGTGTTACTTCCTGGTAATTGGGGGTATAAATAAATGTGCTGCATGGGCTGGGGTCTCTCGTCCTGCCTCTCCATCAGAGAGGATGGCGTCCCACCCAGCTCCCAGCTTCTATTTCTATTTCTGTGTCTTGGTCTTTTTCCTTCTTTAATTTCTTAATCCCCAACTCCTCCACTCAGGAACCTGTCCTGTTTCCTTTTCCGTGCTGGACGCGGAAAAGAGAGAAACACCCCCTACAGTCCAGGAATATTCAGAGAGTTAAATATACAGGTAAAGTAGATATTGAGATATCTGATAACTCCCTAATCATTTAACCCATGGTGGAAGTCATGTTACTTATAGTGGATATCATGTAGATGATTCATGGTTGAAGTACTTATACCTCACATGTGACTCCTTGGTAATGTTCTTGCTAGTACTTTATGAATTCTCAAGCACAAAAGTATTGCTTTAACCTATATGATTTATTAGTTTAATTAAAAGCACATATAGCCTGAGAGAGCACTATTGCTACTTAAAGAGCTCAGCTATGAGGCTTTCCAAAATAATGCCTACACAGAGCTGTCTGTAGAAGGAGTGTATGGATAAGTAGAGAAGGCATTGAAAAGCAGAGGAAGGTGGAGAGTGCTAACCCATCCACAGGACGGACCTCAACAAAGGGAAGATGAAATAGGTCAAAGCACCAATTCCAAATTTCCACACACGCCGATCTTTTCCTGGGCCAGCATTGCTGCTCCAGGGTGTCGGAGCTGATAGACAGACTGTGAAAGTAGGGTTCCCGGTTAAGGTGCTTTGTGAAGTCAGGTGGCCAGCAAGCAGTAATCAGTAACATGATTCCAAGTGGTCCATCTGGTGTGAAGCTGAACCCCTATCAAGCTAGAGATATCGGTAGGAAGATGCATATATAGGAAAAATAGGTTGGTAAAAATTGGCAAGAACCCTGTTAAGGGTTGAATTGTACCCCTACCTTCACCCCATTCATATATTGAAGTACTATGCCCAGTATCTGAGAATGTGGCCTCATTTGAAAAGAGGATCCTTGCAGATGTAATTAGCTATGATGAGGACTACTGGGGTAGGGTGGCCCCTCATCCAATAGGACTGATGTCCTAATGAAGAGGGGAAGTTTGGGCATAGACATACACACAGGGAGGGTGCTGAGTAAAGATAAAGGCAGAGATTGGAGTAACGTAGCAGAAGCTAAGGCGAGCCAAGGATTGCCGGCATACCACGGGGAGCAGGGAGAACGTCATAGAGCAGATTCTTCCCTCATGGCCCTTAGAAGAAGCCAGTCATACTGATACCTTGAGCTCAGACTTCCAGCCCAGAATGTAAGGCAACGTATTTCTATTAAATTAATCTGTTGGTTTTATGACACATTGTTAGGGCAGCCCCAGTAAACTAATACACACCCCCAATCAAGTCAACTGGCAAAGCTCCAGGGACCTGGAGTGAAACTCAGGACACCAAGGAAGAAGGGCAGGGGTGGGGTCTAGGCAGATGTGGCAGAAATAAGGAGGGGATGGCTGCAACTTTCCTGAGCCATCTCAGTCCTCACCCCATGACAACCATATACCGGAAGTCAAGCAAGCCTGATTTCACACACTACCCACTGGCAGACCAAACCTCCTACTGCACTGAACGCTTTGGCCAGACTAGACCTGGCCTTTGTGGGCTGAGAACATAGGCTGGCATCCCTCTGCCTGTAGGGAAAGGTCGCAGCCACAGTTGGTACCATGGAGGAAGGCTGAATCAGAGGTCATTGTCAGCCAACTCTGAGCTTGCATTTCTTTTCCTAATACCCTCTTGCACACACACCCTCAGATTCTGTTTATGATACCTAACATTCCTTTGGCTCTTAAACAGGCTTAGCTTTGGGGGGTTAGATCTAAGTACACCTGCCAGTAGCCTAGACTCTTCACACATCCCTCCTGCAAACCCCACCCCCAATACTTGTTTTTAATACTGGAAGTTCCTTGGGTTCTTTTTAAAAATTTATCTTTATTGTTTAAAGTATTACAGAGTCCAGAGTGCTAACCATTACACCATGGAATGTTTGAAGTATTACAGATGTCCCCCTTTCTCCCCCTGTGGCCCCCTCCATCCTGCTCCCCCTCACCCCCTGCCTACTGCACTATTGTCTGTGGCCATGGGTTATGCATATATGCATTTATATGCATATAAATTCTTTGATTAATCTCTTCCTGCCCCCTCTCCCCCCTTCCCTCTGAGATTCTTCAGTCTGTGGGCTCTGCTGTTTGGATTTAGATCTGTATACCTCCACTAGCATAGACTTCCCACACTTTTTGCCTGTGTTCCCCGGTACCCCTCTTGCCATTTGGGCTCCTTCCTGGGACCCACCCTCCCATCATTGGTCAATGTGTCCCTCTCTTTGACCTCCTGTAACTGACTAGCCACACTCCCAGACACTATTTCTGCTAAGTTCTGTCCCATGGGACAGGACACCTCCCAAACAGGCGGCCAAGAGACAGATTGGGAAATCAGATGAGCTAAACCAGCTGCTGAAAGATGATTTGATAATCTAATATAGTACAAGGACAGAAAATTTGTAGCTGTCCAGAAGCACAGGATTTTAGAGAATGAAAGATTTTTAGAAATGTATCTAATACAACTCTTAGTATGTAAATACGAAAACAGATGAACATAAGCATTTTCACTGCAGCATTATTTACATTAGTGAACAATAAGGAACAATTTAAATCCCCATCATTAGACACTAACTACAGTGCAATGGAAACTGTATGGCTGTAGACATGACCAGGAAATTTTTTATTTTCTTGGGTAGCAGGATCTCTAAGAAAAAGCAGTTAAAAGACAACAAGTAAGCCGAAACCGGTTTGGCTCAGTGGATAGAGCGTCGGCCTTCGGACTCAAGGGTCCCAGGTTCGATTCCAGTCAAGGGCATGTACCTTGGTTGCGGGCACATCCCCAGTGGGGGGTGTGCAGGAGGCAGCTGATAGATGATTCTCTCTCATCGATGTTTCTAACTCTCTATCTCCTCTCCCTTCCTCTCTGTAAAAAATCAATAAAATATATATTAAAAAAAAAAAGACAACAAGTAAGATGCAAAACTGTAAAGTATTAGGAGGATCTGTAAGGTCAATAAATAGGTATCATTTGTAAAATAAATAAATAGGGAAACAGAGCAGCAATTCCATCCTAACCACAGAGCTGACGATTTGAAGTGGGGCAGGCATCTGCCCTTCCCTGGTGGCACTTGGCCGTCATTGGGGCAGCAGCAGATTCCACAGGGACAGAGCCGTCAGCCGCGGCTGTGAGGCCAGGGTGAGTGAATGGCTGCTCTGGGCCCAGGCCCGGACACGGACACCAGCCAGGAGCCTGGGACGGTTTACAACAGGGGCCTCCGCAAAACCTGCTCTCAGGGAGGTGCTTCCTGGTAGCAGGAGAAACCCCACGAAGCCCTGGGGAGCTGAGATGACCGTGAGGCAGAGGGTGGAGTGGCGGAGCAAGGCAGTAAAGAGCGAGGGAAACCTTCAGGGACCATCTAAAAAACTCATAGGCCGATAGCTCTGGGATGTGGATGTGTAAGACACAGATAGCCACTCCTAGAGGTTCTGATTCAGGGCTTCGGAGGAGGGACCCAGGAGTCTGTATTTGCAACAGCGCCACCTCATCCCAGGATTCTGATGTATCCCGAAATGGGAGACTCTTTACTGATGTGAGTATAATGAAGACCCAGTGTGTACCCCAGGCATGTGTAGCCTGTATGTGTGTGTGTGTGTGCGGGGGGGGCCGCGGGGAGGGTGCAGGGGGGTGTTTGTGCTGAGGTCAGGATGCAGGGGAGGTAATATGTCATCTTACAAATAAGACCTTAAACGTGTAACATTTAAAGCAAAATCTAATCGAGGGGATTATTGCTTATCATGTACAGCAACAGCATTAAGCCTTTGCTAACACATCAGCAGAGAGAGAGAATTAGCCTTGAATCGGAGTTTGCAGCAGGGGTGGGACTATCGGGGACAGGGAGGCAGGGACAGGGGACAGTGACTTGCGTTATTCCCTTGCACGGTGATCTGAGAACGCGACGCTGTCATTTGAAGGCTTTCCTATAACTCCAGACCGGACGGCACCCAGTTTGTCAGCACCCGAGCCCTTTAAACAGCTTTATCAGCAGAGCTTTGCAGCAGAATAAAAAGGCAGATTGTCCAGGGCGGCCTAGAAGTAAAACTGGAGCAGTGCAGACCTAGGCCAGGAGCAAACCTGCCGAGCCCCCTTCTCCACCCCCCCACACACGTGCACACACACAGACTTGAAAAAGGAGCCCACACTGTTTTTAACCATCAAAGTGGATCACGTGGTTAATACCGTTGCAAACAGCCAGCCCTTCATCGTTTTTCACAGCTGATGGATCGTGTTTCCTTTAGCCCTTTGGACTATGTTAATAATAAAATAAAATAAAAAAGCCACCACTGGGTCTGCATTGAGATCACCAGGAACAATGAGCTGGCATTACCCACGTTCCCCCCTCTGCCCTCTTTCACTGTGTGTAGAAAAACCTACAGTTTTCAAAACACGGAAGAGTTTGAGACCCTGTGAATATTGTGTAAATTGTTCCTGTGAATCACCCCCGAGTCATCCGGAGGAGGCCTCCCCATCCCATTCCAGTAAACGCTATTCCCCTTCCTGACACTGCCTGCTGGCCGCTGTGAGGTCCCAGGACGGAACGACTTGGACCTGCTAGACGGCCCCTTGGGGTAATTGGCGTCTCTGCCTGCTGGAAAGTATCATTCTTAAGTTCGAGAACAAATAGCATCTTCAGCATTTCCGTTGTTGGGTTTTATTAACCAATTATGTCTGCTAAAAACATCTTGACCTAAATATTAAAATATCCATTTGAATCTGTTCCTACACCTTAGTCATCGATTTTTTTTTCATAGATCCCTCCACAAGTAGACATTTGAATTCCTAACTTATTCTCAGCACTGCACAAACATTATCTAGAAATAAGCATTCTAGAAGAAATATAAGGCCTATACAAATCCAACAAGTATTGGTTTGTGTAAGATAAGATCTATAAGTGTCAGACTTAGGTAGACATTCAAATTCCAAAACACCTTTTTTCATTTTTTATAGTATCTTAGACACGTAAGGTGTCACTATGTTAGAATCACTTAAAGAGGGGATGGACTGAGCTATAAAATTAATCTTTAGTTCATATGCCCAGGGCTTCAAATTATATTAAATTCTATGTAGCCATATTAGGCAATAAACTTACCATGTAAATAATTATGTCCCCACATTTTTAATGCACCATAGAGGGACTTTCGTTTAAATCTGAAATTGTGGAGATCTACACTGAGTGGCCAGATTATTATCATCTCTGAATGCATAATAATCTGGCCACTCAGTGTGTATATATATATATGTATGTATATATATATATATATATATACATACATATATATATATTAGAGGCTCGGTGCATGAATTTGTGCATGGGTGGGGTCCGGCCAGCCTGGCCAGGGGGAGGGGACATGGGCGGTTGGCCGGCCTGCCTGCTGGTCGAACTCCTGGTCAAGGGGACAATTTGCATATTAGTCTTTTATTATACAGGATATACACTGAGTGGCCAGATTATTATGCGTTCAGAGATCATAATAATCTGGCCACTCAGTATATAAATGCATTTGTTTCCCCATGTATGTTCAGATCAATAGTTTTCTCACTTCCTATCTATTGAATGACCTTTTGATAGCAGTGAAAGGAGAGGATCTTTTTAAGAAGCAAGTTTTGCTGAAACCGGTTTAGCTCAGTGGATAGAGCGTCAGCCTGTGGACTGAAAGGTCCCAGGTTTGATTCCAGTCAAGGGCATGTATGTTGGTTGCAGGCACATCCCCAGTAGGGGGTGTGCAGGAGGCAGCTGATTGATGTTTCTCTCTCATCGATGTTTCTAACTATCTCTCTCCCTTCCTCTCTGTAAAAGATCAATAAAATATATTTTTAAAAAAAGAAGCAAGTTTCTCACTAAATATACTTCAGTGAGACAAATGATAACTTTGATCTGGTCAAAATGTATTTACATATTAATTTTACTTTTAAAAATTTCAGAGTTGAATTTATACAGGTTACATTTAAACTGTCTATTGAATAGAACTTTCCATGTCTCTCTGTGACTTAGACACTATGTGTCTGTGTTATTTTAGGATTGCTTAGCAGTAGTCACCCAGACAGAATTAGATATACTAGTACAACAGGTTGACTAAAGCAGTGGTCGGCAAACTGCGGCTCGCGAGCCACATGCGGCTCTTTGGCCCCTTGAGTGTGGCTCTTCCACAAAATACCACGGCCTGGGCGAGTCTATTTTGAAGAAGTGGTGTTAAAAGAAGTTTAAGTTTAAAAAAATTGGCTCTCAAAAGAAATTTCAATCGTTGTACTGTTGATATTTGGCTCTGTTGACTAATGAGTTTGCCGACGACTGGACTAGAGTAAGAAACAGGAAAAAGCAAGGAGACCCTTAAAATGGGGGTGGAGATCTGCTGCTGGGGGAAAGGAGGATTGGATAGAAAAGTTGCAGATGGCAGTGTAATGCCATGAAAGGTTTGGCCAAGCCTTAGGGGACCTCCTTGGGCCTGCTACAAAGTCCTGTGCCTCACAGGAATTGGCCGGTCTGAGTCTCCCCAACCCCATCCACACCCTCTGCACAGTGATTGGCTAGGAGCAGCCCTTGGGGAGCATGAACTCAGCACAAACACAGTGATGGATTCAGAGGGGCAGCCCCTGAGACCCCACGCCAAGCAACTCTTGCGCTTTCTACAACAGTTGACATGAGCAACACATTTTAACGCCCACTACTCTATCAATATAAGCATGACAACCAAAGTTCGTGGAATGCATTTACTCATACATTTATTAAACAAATCTTTACTGAGTCTTTACTAAATGTCAGGCACCATGTCCAGTATCATAGTTTCCACAGGAAACAAGAAATATATCCGCCCTCATCAAATATATTGCCTGGCATATCAATTCCCTTAAAAATCCTGCCTGACAAGTGAGGACTTGCTAGCCTAAAGAAACTCTGCCCATGACTAATGGTTAAGAATATGACTATTTGGGGATCTTAATCTGAATTGCCTATTTTGGAGTTAAGTATGAGTTCTTTTAGCTGCTAGAATCTGCACAGACATTCATCACAAGCATATGAAATAATCCTGCCTGTGCTCTACCCTAATCTTTTCATTTTAATACATTGGGTTGAACAATTGCATAAGTCCATGTTTCTTAAATACGTTTGTCCACACAACCATTCCAAACCCCTATAGTTTACGAATTTCCCCTGCAGTTGTTGACTCTAGACTAGGAGATGACAGAGACATAGAGATGAGGGACTATCAGAGGGATGAGAAGATACCATCCTAGATGTTTGTTTTTTTCCTAACTCATATTCTGCTCCTATCTCAGCACGTGTTCATTGCATGTACTACAAAGCCTGAAATTCCATCATTAAATATTAATTCCTTTGAGATACGATTGGCCTCTCCAGGTATCTTTTTGTTCCCCCAAATGCAAATCCTTTAGGAGAACTAATATACACACCTGAAACGCCTGTGTGTAGGCCAGGCTGTGGGCCCACTTTTCCGCCTGTTGGATAAGGGGAAAGAATGCCATGTTGGGATTACTCAATTCCTGGAAGTGAGAGGGTCAGCACTGATAACTCTAAGTTAGTCTGTGGTCAAGATAGAGAATGTGGAAAAAAAAAAACACACCAGGTTGCAACATCATGTGAGATGGATGGTGAGGGCAAACTTGGTCTGTATATCCCAGCAGGAGGATTACTTCTGAACATTTGCTGACATTTTCCTTATCTTGTTGTTGCAAAGGTATGCAAGGAAATATGTTTCAACCCCATCCTGATTTTGCATAAAGTAGAAATCCAGCTGATACCAATCCACAAAGTTGAATAGTCATGGCAGTTGACACTGATATTTACCTTCAGGTTATCCTCAAGTAAAATTGTTAAATAGATGAAAATGGTCTTGATTTGCCCTTATTTCTGATTTTGACATTCACCTATTCCCCTTTGTCCATCCACCTGAAGATAGTGTGTCCTGAGCTCTAGCCAGGCCTCACTGACCAGTTTGTCATGATCAGAAATGTTTCCAACTTCCTACATCGTAACAGTAATAGCCAGTACCTATCGAGTGTTTCATCTGTACCTGGCATTTTACATGTAACACCCGCCACCCTATTAGGTGCCTAGATTCTGTTATTATTCCCATTTAATGGATGAGTACCTCAAGGCTCAGGAAGGTTAGGTAACCTGCACAGGTTAAAGAGCTAGAATGTAGAAGAGCTGGGTTTCAAATTAAATCCAGACATGTCTGACATTTGAGCCCATACACTGACCTCACTCTTGATCAATTGTGGCTACCAGTTTGGGGGGTTGGGCACCAGGCACAGTCCCAGATGTATCCTAGTGTGAGTTTGCTTCCCGCGGACTATGAGGAATGCTTCCTGTGCTTCTCTGTGTGGGAACACACATTGTGCACAAGCTAAAGACACGACTTGCCCTTTTTGGGCGGGACTTTCGAAACCTTGACACAGGATCTATTCCATATCAATTAACCCTGGGCCATGCATTCCCATCCCAGAATTGGGGATCTATGTGGGTGTTCTGTAGTAACTCAGAATCATGCCCTCTAAGCTTTTATACCTCCATCCCCATCAGGTTTCTGAGTAAAAATTACAATTTATTACTTTCTTTCTTTGGGGGAGAGCATGACAAATGGCAAGCAATCTCTACCATCATCCGCTGGATTTATTTCCAAGCCGATGTGACCAGGCCACCAGAATGGTCTGTGTGTAGTTTTAAATCTGGATAAGAATGGTCATGTCCAGCCATGTGCTTCATTAAATGATAAGGAGCTACTCTTTGTGGTGTATTCATTCATTCAATCCGTAGCCATTGAATGCCTTCTCTGTGCCAGGCATCATGCTAGATTCCAGGGGTACAGTGAGTAAAGGAGACATATTTCATAGCCCCAATGAATCTAGAGTGTGTAATCCCAATGCCCAATGTGTGCTAATAATAACAACCATAGTTGTTGAGTACTTAAGTGCTTGGTGCTTTACATAAATTAGCTCTAATCTTTACAATGACTACGTGAAGTAAGAATACAATAGCCCCATTTTACAGATAACCAAACTGTGGCTCAGAAAGCTTAAATATTTTGTTTAGTGTCTGTGCTTAGTAAGGACAAGAGCAGGAATCCAGTTGTTGTGTTTGAATAGAGTCTATTCCTCCATCCTGTGATACTAATAAAGTAAGAGTTAGGGAAGCTTGTCTTGGTTCTCTCTCTCTCTCTCTCTCTCTCTCTCTCTCTCTCTTTCTCTTTCTCTTACAAAGCAGCTGTTTTAGGGATGAAGGAAGCCCCTTTATCTCTTTATGTTTCAGCTATCAACTGTAAAATGAGAATGATAATTGCACTTTTATAGGAATGATCAAAAACCTATTAAAATACTATGAACACATTTATAAATACTAAATGTCATTATTAATTTAATAATGTACTCAACTTTTATAGTTCCCCCAAACTCCCAATTCAGTTGAATTAGTATTCCTCTTGTAACCTAAGTGTGTATGGAGAGAAGGCTCATCCAACCTCCTCCCACGCTTAAGTGATGTTTTAAGCGAAAATTGAAGTTGCCTTTGGCTTCTCAAAAGGCAAACCTCAGCTTTCTGGGAAACTGTGCCAATGGGTATGATTCAGTTAAACATCAATTTGACTCAATTGGTGATAAAATAAAAGTTCTGCCCATTTCAATAAAACATAGTACCAGAGCACACTTAAGTATATGTCAAGCGATTAACACTGTGTCTGGCACGCTGGATTTGCTGACTAAGTTGGATATTTATATGATCCCTGTTTCCCTGGCATAGCTCCAGTTTATGCTGTAGTATTAATAGCTTTCAGCTTGAATTAATAATCTGATTATTCATTAATTTACTAAAAGAATTGCCAAACCAGAAGAAACCAGTGCGGACAATGAATGGCACTTTTGCTGAACTATAAAGTAAGACTAGAGAGATTTTGCTTTGAAGACCAAAAAGGGATCTCCATGATCAGAAGCCTGGTGAAGTGGTTGAAAGGGATTTGCCTCTTGGCAATGTGCTCTGTGTCTGGGGACCGTGGGCAAGTCCAGTGAGGAGTGGCGCAGGGTTTGAGGCCACAGTTTTGGAAGGTTAGAGTCATGACATCTACATTGATGGCCAGAATCCCCACTCCCCCTTCATTTAGCTGTGTCAAGTAAAGCTAAGAGGAGCTGTTTACCTGAAATAGTCAGCACCCCTGTAAAAGACAAGATGTATCCCAGCACTGAGGAGTCATTTTTCACCAGCGCCCCGAAGTGTTCTTTTTTCTTTTTTTAATTGATTTCAGAGAGGAAGGGAGAGGGAGAGAGAGAGAGAAACATCCATGATGAGAGAATCATTGATCAGCTGCCTCCTGCACACCCCCCTACTGGGGATCAAGCCCATAACCCAGGCATGTATGTGCCCTTGACTGGAATCGAACCTGTGACCCTTCAGTCCGCAGGCCGACGCTCTATCCACTAAGCCAAACCCGCTAGGGCGCCCCAAAGTGTTCTTTTAGAGAAATAACGGCCATGCACACCATCCCATTCTCTTCGAATAATCAGGTTCAGAGACCGTCACTGGTATTTGGTTGGGTTCCTGAATATTTGAGAGCCAGAAGAACATCATGAGTGACCTCAAGCACCTAGTTAGGGACTGGGGCCCTGGGAGCCTGAAGGGTTAATAGCGTGGCTTCCCAAGTGTGAGGAGGCCCAGACTCCCAGCAGCAGCATCGCTGAAATCTTGCCAGAAATGCAGATTCTCAGGCCCTCTCCCAGACTCACTGGGTCAGTAACTTGCCCTTTAACAGACGCTCCAGGCAATTCTGATGTAAGCCGAAGTCTGAGGACCACCGAGTTAACACAAGTCCCCATCGTTTCTGACTTATTCTCAGGGTGTAAAACTTCTGCAGCTTAGTTCGGAGGCCACAAAGCAGAAGGTTCGGCAACGAACAAAGTCGGGTTTGATAGCAGATTGACTAGCTTGATGGAATCTCTGGATGAAGTTTCAAAATATGGAAAATTGAGCTCTGAAATGTTATGATGTTGGTATTGGCAACCAGTACTGCTGAATTGCAGAGAAATACAGGATCCTCCTGCTGTTTCCTTTTCGCTGAATTCCTTTCTGGCCTCTTGGAAAGGTTCCCTTGAGGCATTTCTGCAAATATAAACCTCCCCATGTAAATGAGTTGTTTACCCTCCTGCTCATTTGTTAGAAAGCACTGAATTGTGCTGAATCAGGAGTAATTGTTTCTGACAAGCGTGCACCTAAAACAGTAAGTGATACTGAAAACACTTGGTGCAAGTCTCAGAACTTGGAACACTTGGGACTCTTAATAACGGGTCGTGCCATTTGGCACATCTTTTCGTGTAATCTTAAACGAAGTCAGGCCAACCAGCAGAGTAATGAAAAGTGAGTACTAGGAGTTGAACACAATGAGATGTTATCCTGGTAGAAGAGAGAGAATACAAGGCACATCAGAGACTTCAAGAGGAGGTGGGAGGGCTTTTAACTCTAAGAAGTTTAAACTGGTCTGTCTCAATGCTATTAACGAGGAAGAAAGAAATCTGTAGAGGGGAAAACTGGGTTCAGGGAAGTGGATGATTTCTATTTCCTGGAATAGAAAGAGGGGGGAAAAAACATTTTTAAAAAACTAATGACATTATTTTGGGGGGGAGTGTTATCTGACAAATGTAGTTGCATTTTAGCCTTTGGTTATTTTAATTTATGTATGATTTGCCACACATTTTTCTTTAGTTTTTAATTATGAAAGTATGTTAAATGCCAGTATTCAATTCAAATACAGAAGAGAAGAGAGTAAAAAAGAAAACTTGCCCTCCGTTTATTTCTTCTTCTTTTTTTTTTTCCATCTGTACTCCAAGAGGTAGCCACTGTAAAGTATTTGGTATCAATATTTCCTGGCTATTATAGACGCATCTCTATGTATTTGAATGATATTTCTGCCTATTAGTCTGTTACTCTATCACATGAAATTGGCAGGGTGAATACTCATCAGATTTGTTATACTTGAAGACGTCTTGGAATAAAAGAGTGCCTACAAATATGAAAAGGGCACCCATTTGAATTCCATGTATTTTTATTTGGAATTAAGCTGTTTCTTATATGGGCCCTGAACTCTAGCATGAGCCAAGATCAGTTCCAGCAAGTATTTAATCAATACTATTTAGGTGTCTTGGGAAATGATGGTCATGGTAGATTGGTTTTATGTTTATTTTAAAATAAGACATTGTACATATCATCATGGATTATCTTTGTTTACTGTGGATAACTCCGAATGTCAGTTTACACATGCCAGGTCCAGATTCCACCACTCACCTTCACCTGCTGGAAAAGTGATTTGCACATCACTGTGGTCTGGTCTCTCGCTTTCTCCTAACCCTTTTGATCTGGGCAGATATTTAGAATAGCTATTCATCTAGGAGCACGCATACATGTTCCAGTCGAACTAAGATATGAACTAATGCTGAACCTGGACCAAAGCATAAACTGCCCACCCAGAAAGCCATATAACCCACACTTGAATTTAACAGGAGAAGAAAAACAAACCTTTGCCACTTCCTTTGAGCAGGCAGCAGAAAGAATGTGGAAGGCTGTTGAATCATCTATTCACTTCTCAGCTTGAAATGTATTTTTTTTTTACTAATCGCATTCCTCTCAACCTCTCTTCTCTTTGCTGAGGGGAGGAGAAGGGATAGATGCCCAGAGCAACCATAACTGCTGTAGGGTGGGAGTGAGTGGGCGCATGGCTTCTCCCCCAGGTCCTGGCAGCCGACCTGCTGGGCTGTGGCAGCGTGCCACCCATACATTATCCAAATGGCCTGGGGCACAGCCAGCAACCACGCACGAGGGCAGCAGAGCTACCCCAGAAGGGCTCACTGTACCCTCTCAGAGGGCCATGGCCCCACCCACACCCACTGGCCAGCAGCTCTATATCAGGAACCAAGAAAAGTGTGGCTAAGAGTGGTTCTTCTTTTAGAATAAACGTTTATCCTCTGGGGTTAACCTCCACTTAAACATCCACCCCCGTCCCTCAGATACGGGGACACACTGCTGGTTCCAAACACATCTGTATAAATTGCTTTGACGGCATCTCCTGCGAGATTCTAGGCTTTGAGAAAGACTGCACTGGAACTGGGCAGTGGCTCTGTCTCGCCAGGGATAGAAATTTTCTGAGGTGCACACTCTGGTGTCTGAGGTGCACACGCTTAGCTGTCACCCAATCAGAATTGTTTTCCTGCCCTATTCAGCCCCTCTCTTGGTCTGTCCTTTCCTAGCTCTACCCCATCCCACCCCCACCCCCACCCCGGCTTTGTGTTCCTTATAATCTGACTTCAGCTCTATAAAATGTTCTCTCCTGTCTTTGTTTGAAATTTTGACTTCCTTCAGATTGTGTTTATCACAGATTTTTGGGTTTTTTGTGTGTTGTTGTTGTTGTTGTTTTTTTGCACTTTTTAATGTCGCATTTAAATATTGTTTATCTTGATAACTGAGTTTTTTGACACCCCATAAATTTTGCTCCCCAGCCAAGTGGCACCCTGGCCTTGCCCCAGTCCCGGCCCTGATCAGCAGGGTTACTTTCAGGGATGGGACGACCACTGCCCTCTCTCTGTCATGGCACCAAGAGTCCAAGCTTTTTGAAAGTATTACTACAGCTGTGGAGGCAGGGGTTCCAACCAGAAAATCCTCTGTGCTAGACTCAGTAGTGCTAAAACCCAGAAAGCCAGCAGCATGCCTACCTCTCTTCCTGCAGCTGGGTTCCTATGGGATTCTTCTAGGAATGTTCTGGGAACCATTGGAGCATAGCCTGAAGTCACGTTCTCTACAACAGCATTTCTTTGTTCTTGTATTGCGTGGTGCTGTGAGCTGCTCCTACACTAAGTATAAAATTGTAAAGTATAAGGAAGAGAATGTCTTGGGAGGACATATTATTATTCATTCTGAGGTAATAGTCTCCTGCTGGTATGTGAATGCTGATCGAGCAAAGTGGAAACATTCTGGAAAATAAAATGATGAAGCCAAGCTGACAGGTTTATTTTCAAAGCAGGAGACGTGGGTGCTATCATAACTTTCCGCCATTGTGGCTGTTTCTATTATTCCATGTGATTGATGTATGTTTAATGATTTCTATCTGATGTGTCCGGGGACTGTGAAAATGCAATTGCTTGGGTTACTGTAGGCTTCTTCTTAACAAGTGAAGATTGTTTTAGCCACAAAGCAGAGATCTTGCGTTTACACTCAAGTGACTGGGAAAATCAGCTGGTGTGGCTCCTTCAACTTGAGGGACGCAGTCCAGTCCCCAGGTCTGACATGCTGGGCCCTGTGGGCCTATAACCTCTGCATCTGTGGGAAACTGTGATGTGTGTGTTTTTCTTCACACGCTCATAACACCATTTTTCAGTAAATCAGACAACCATTCGTTGTCATCCAGTTTCAGAGCAAAGGAAAGCAAAGCCAAGAAAGGATAAGTGCGATGTGGCTACGCGTTGTTAGTGGTGGGCTCAGGGTTATAAGTGCCACTCCTCTGAGCATGTGGCCTGCGCTCTTCCTTCATCTAAATGGAAGTTCCTACTGCCTGGCCAGCATGGCTCAGTGGTTGAGTGTTGACCTATGAACCAGGAGGTCACGGTTCCAGGTCAGAGCATATGCCCGGGTTGCAGGCTAAATCCCCAGTGTGGGGAGTGCAGGAGGCAGTCGATCAGTGATTCTCTCATCATTGATGTTTCTGTCTCTCTCTCTCTCCCTCCCCCTTCTTCTCTGAAATCAATTATTGAAATGGAAGTTCCTGTTAATTTCTGTGTTTAGGTTATTAATATAGCCACAAAACTATGGGGTTCCACCATGTTATATGTTAACGAGATCCCTCTGTAGTTTCCTGCAGTGCAAGCCATGTCTGAGAGTTTTCCTCTTTCTATTTTTATGTGATTGTGTGATTCCACTCCCTTAATTCTATGATAGATCCTCCAGGAGGGAATGGATCCTGGGCAGCAGAAACAAGAGAAACCTTTTAAAGTGCTGGTGTCCGAACTGATCTTACCAGAAACAGGGTAAGACAGTCAACCTACTGGATCAGATTTCTCTTCAGCGTATTTTGTTTCTACTCTATTTGTAATCGCTCCCTCTCATGCATTCTAATCCCTTCCCCTGGGACATAAATAATTCATATTTGGAGATTCCTTCTGTGTCTCTTGTCTAATCTCTTCTGAAATCATTTTTTCTTTCCCCTGGATCACATTTTTAACTGTCTCTCCAACTCACCCCATTTTCCTGCCGTCTTCTTTGTGCTAGTTCTCCTAATGTAAATGTCATCCTGTAATCATGGTTTGGTTTTCTCTTACTCTCTCCCTGTGGCATTTCAAGTTCCCTATTTATTTGTCTGCCTCCCATCCATAAAAGTTTTGTTTTCAAATCCTAGTCTGTTGGCATATCATCTCATATTCAATCTCTTAATTCATAGGGCCCATATATATATTTTTTAATTTTCCTTAAGAACCAAAGCAGGTACTTGTAAAAGTAATTCTCATTTCGGCAAATGCTTGTCATTCCCAGGACACCTTTATTTAAGCAGTCTCCTCCTATGTTATGAAAACTTTTAAGGGACCCCCATGCTGTCTTGTTCTGTCACTCACGTGTGAATGAGAAAATGCCCACGAGGGAATTCCTTTAAACAGGGTGAGGCGATGCTCCTAGGTTCTGAGGTTCCTCTTAAAGGTCCTTCCTCAGACGCTAGGCTAGAGGTCAGACATAGAGGATGACTAGCTCTGAGGAGCGGTGGGCACAGAGGAGAACCCTAAGGCCTGAGCCATCCCCACGATGGACTCTGCCCCTGCCGAAGCCTCGCTCTGGCCGGAGGTCTGGCTGCCGCGTGGACCTGTGGGTCAGGGGCAGCCCTCGACTGGCCGGCCTTCTGCCCCGGGGGGCCGCCTGCTTTCCAGGGGTTCTGCTCACCCTTGTGCTGCACCTGCTGCTCACCGCTCCCTTTGCTCAGGACGTGAATCCCAGCCTCCCAGAGGTGCTGAAATGCTGCTCAGCTCCAGGCGGTGAAATAGGAGTCCTAGCAGTGTAAGACGTTTATAGGTAACCATGCCACGGGGACATTTGGATGTTTGCTTTTGGGCGACACAGTCCTATGTGCAAATGGGCCTTGTGGGAGTGTAGAATCGATTGTTCTCTGTTACCAACAAGCCTGCACAAAGATTACTGAACCCAATGAGGAGTATGGGAGACTTGCCTATTTGTTTTAGCTGTTTTACCAATTTCTGTATGGCTACTTTTTTTTCTTCCTCTCCCACATATGAAATCCTAAGGAATCAAGTCAGTACAAAGTCTCAGTTGCGTGTGGGGCTCTGGAGTCAGACCTTAGATTAAATCCTGACTCCATCACTTACTAATCGTGTGCCCCTAAGAAATGTGCACGTGCTTTAGTTTCCTCAGCCATAAAATGGGGGAAATAATAGCACCAAACGTAGTATTTTTAAAAGTGAGAATAAATGAGTTCATATACATAAGACTTTACAATGATTCCTGTATTGACTAATCATTTTATTTTTTAAAGATTTTTACAATTAATAAACAAATGCATGCTTCCTAAAAAAAAAAAAAAAAAAAGGTGAAATACTCACAAGATATAAAATAAAAGAATTCGTTTGCATTCCTGACCCTTCTAGAACTCATTCCCTTCCATCAAGTCGGAATGACGCAATAGGTAATGGGGGACAGTGAGGCCCCTAGGACCACCTGGTGCAACCCTCGCACATCCTGTGCTGTAGTAAATGCTAACGTACACTTACAGCGTCCGCCTGTGTGAGTCCAGGGCTCCTTATAGATTTCTGGCCCACAGATCATTTCCATACGGCAAGGACATCCTAGACCAACCACATATCCTGACCAAAATTATTGAGACTCGCTGTTTTTAAAGAGACATTAATGACAGCTATAAAGTGAATTATTCTAGACTACAAAGCAAGTATAAATGTGGTTGTATTTAAATGGCAAAATTATAAGAGACCATCCCAAAGGCCACCTGGGGGATCCTTGCTGCCCCCCCCCCGGTGGTTATCAGCCCACACTTGGAGAACTGCCGATTTATGTCTATTTATACGTCCCAACGGCAGACCTGCTCTTTGCAATGGCACTGCCTTCTTATTTTGTCCTGGTCAGTTTGAGCCTCCCTTATCCATCACCAGGTCCTTTTCCTGCTCTACGGAGATATAGCAAGTTTAACATTAATTTTATGACTCTATTTCATTTTCGATGGCATGTAAAACATAGTTTATAAAGACTCAAGCATAAGAGAACAAGTGCTTCTATGATGCCACCATGAAAACAGAATAACTCCTGAAAGAATAAAATTAAAAGAAAATTTAAAAAATTGCACTTTCTCTAAGCTTTCTCCCTCCCTCCCAAGTTCTATCCTTTTCCCCACTTCTCTCCTGTGGGCCCAGCTCTGAAATTGGCACCGAGCAGTCAGAGTGGCCATGAAAGCTTCCATTGGACTGAATGTGCGGAGCGAGCAGAAATGCCAAAGCCTTGAATGCACACGCTGCCTGGAGCCCTAGGAGCCCGAGGGGAAGATGCCGTGCAGTTCAGGGCCCCTGGGCCTCCCCGCAACCATGGACCGCAGATGTGTTCTGGATCTGAGTGCAGTAGATTTCTGGAATTCAGATCCCCGGCCCTCTAGGCAGGAAGCCTGATCCGGAAAGCTTAAAAAACCAGCATTCTGTAGGATATAAATAATGAACATTTCTCTCCCCAAGTATTTCCTGTTTTAAAGAAGAAGTAACACAACAGCTACATTTGCTGCCCTCTCTTCAAGCCTCTGATTTTTTTTTTTTTAATATTAAAAATAGTTTCTAGGGAGCAAGACTCAGGGAGGAGGCCTATGCTAACTGGAATTGTGGGAGGAAGGTTCTTCCTAACGCTGAACCTCTCTAGGAGCACTGGAGGAGGAGTCAAGGGCATTGCTACACTGCTATGTGGCTTTGGGCACCTTAGGAACCACTGCTGAGCCACATCTGTAAATCAGCAACTTGAACTTTTGAAGGAGATATACTTACGGTTAAGGTCTCTTCTAGGTTTAGTATCTCCCTTTGTTCTTCTGAGGAGCAATACTATTTACTAGTGACTTCATATGCTCTGGAGTTGACAATACAATACTAAATGAAAAGGCAGTAAAATAGTCACATCAAACCAGTGTATAACACTCTTTTGTCTTCTAAATTCATATCAGTCGTAGCAATGGTGAGAACCCACCCTTCTATACTTAAAACTCATTGAAGAAAAGATGGGAGATTATATATATATATATATCATATTAAAATATATCTCTAATTAGGTATATTTATATGTAATTACAATATACATATATAACACATATGTATAATCGCCAATCCATACATAATTGGAGACTATACATATATAAAATCTCCTACAAAATGCTAGATTTTAAAACATGTAAAGAGTCCAAATCAATAAGGAATAAAAGACAATCTCATAGATAATACTCGAAAGACTTGAGTCATATCACTAAAGAAGACTACTATATGGCTGATAAACCATGAAAACATGGTCAACCTCTTTGGGAATCCAGTAAATGCAAATTAAAACCATGATGAGATAATACATAGATGAGCAAAGCTAAAAAGTGTCACAATGTCAAGTGCTGGTGAGGCTGTGGAGCTGGAGAAGCATTCACACATTGTGGGTGGAAAGATGAATTTGCATGACTCTGGAAAATAGCTGGACGTCATGTAGTAAAGTTGAAGACTGTGATGGAGCCCTGTGACCCAGCACTTCCACTCCCAAGGGTATATCCTAGAGAAGTGCATGACGTGTTCCAGGGCACATGAATGAGAATGCTCATAGTATGCTCATCAGAACCCCAACTTGGAAACAACACAAATATTAACAAACAGGAGCGCAGGTTGTTTTTATACACTGGAATACAATGCAGCAAAGCAAAAGGAAAGGCCACAGCTAACCAATACAGGAATGGGTCAACATATTGAGTAAAAGAAGCTGGACACAAATGAACATAGTATGATTCCCTTGGTATAAAGTTCAAATATAGGACAAATAAGACTGTTATTTGAAGATGCATACAATGGTAGTTAAACTATTAAAAAAAATAAAAGAAATGACTATTATAAAAGCTATTACCGTGGGGGAAAGAGCAGAGGAAAGGGTTTCTGGGGCTTATGTTTTATATTTCTGAACCTAGTGTTCTCTCTCTAACCATTGTATTAAACCCTACTTTTAGATTGTTGTTTTTATTTTTCTCTTCTGAATGTACATTATATTTCAAAAATTTTAAATTTAAAAGAAAGAATAAATAATAAAAGACTAGTAGGTTGACATGTGAAACTTAGACTGTATGTTGAGGAATCAAACCCTTGGTGATCGAATGAAAATAGGACACATTTGGGAGTCAAAGACCTGATGTAAGAAAATTCTAAAATAAGGAAACTTTCTACTGAGATTAGGAGCACATTGATTTCCCAGAACAGGGCAGGTTATGAGTTCAAAATGTTCCTTTTATTATATTTTACTTTTACTTCCCTTGGGAAGGAATTCAGATATTTCAACTGGGTGTATGTGTAAAATTATATTGAAGGTAACTAGTCTTCTTGGTTAAAATGGTTAAATAAGTGATAAGTATCTATATAAATAAAAAGCCAGGAATGACCGGAACGACCGGTCAGTCACTATAACGCCCACTGCGGCCAGTGAACCAGCTCAATTGGGGGGTGGGGCTGGTCGGCCCCCACCCCCCACAGCCCTCACCCCAACCAGCCCCACCCCCCATGTGCCTCCACCACCGCAATCAGCCCACAGCCCTTGCCCCTGGCTGGCCCCATCCCTGATCGCCCCCCCCCACCCCAATAGGAGGTGGGGCCAGCCAGCCAACCTCCTGCAGCCCCTTCCTTTGGCTGGCCCCATCCCTAATCGGCCCCCACCACCCAAATGGCCTGCAGCCCCTCCCCGAGCCAGCTCCACCCATGATCAGCCCCCCCACTCCCATCAGGGGCAGGGCCAGCCAGCCAACCACCCATGGCCAGCTGGCCCACCTCCCACAGCCCCTGCCCATGGCTGGCCCCACTCCCGATCAGCCCCCACCACCCCAATAGGCCCTCGGCCCCTCCTCCCAGCCAGCTCTGACCCCGATCCCACCCACAGCCCCTCCTCATGGCTGGCCCTACCCCAAATTGCCCTCCCCACCCCAATTGGGGGTGGGGCCCACCAGCCAATCACCTGCAGCTCCTCCCCCCTGATTCCTGGCCAACCTCCTGCCATCTCCTCCTCCCAACAGGCCTGGATCCACCAATTGGGGCCAGGCCACTCAAACCCCACCTGTGCACAAATTCGTGCACTGGGCCTCTAGTTAGCATAATAATTAATGTCTCTGAAAATTTCTGCAAAGCCAATAATAATGCCAACAAATCAATCAAATGGGTCTTTGAAAGTGTAGGATTTGTTCTCTTCAATTCCTACATGTGATTCACCCATCTGGATACTCACGTACAATCCTAGTTCACTATTCCTTTTCCTTTTTTGGTCAGCAATCTATTATGTTGAATTGTTTACCTAATCCCTCTGTGTTTCTCTTTAATCTGATCTATCTCTACAGAAGATAGAAATGGACATAGAAACATGACTTCGCTTTCAGCGTATATAATAAAACCCTAATATGCAAATCAACCAAACGGCAGAATGGCCGGTAGCTATGATGCACACTAACCACCAGGGGGCAGACACTCAATGCAGGAGCTGCCCCCTGCCCGCAGGCCCCGACCGGTGGTGGGTACCAGCAGCCTCCCCCACCAGCAAGCAGGCAGAGCGAGGCCAGCCAAGGCGGGTGCAAGTGGGAGCCCCTATCGCCCCACAGATTGGCCCTGATTGCCAGCCATGCCTAGGGACCTTACCTGTGCATGCATTTTGTGCACCGAGCCTCTAGTTCAGTAATAAGAGAGCATTCTCAGCCTTCGTGCTTGAGTTTAACTGGTTCTGGTTTTGGGCAGGTTCCCTGTAAAGCTCAGCAAGTTGTAGATTTCTTGTATTTCTCCAATTATTTTGTTCATTTTCTGTCAATCTTCATTACGTCTGCAACCATAAGGAATAAGGTTCATTTTAGCCTTACAAGGATTGCCTATTAAATTTAAAAATGTGAACTAAAAAAAAAAAATAAAAAATAAACCCAGAGGCCATTCATCACCAAAAATCCTGACATGAGGATGAATTCATTTTTTTGTGCAGACTGCTGGTCACCCAGAATGAGAAGGTGATGATCCTGTTTGAGGCCCACTGGAAAGTAACATAGACACAAACATCTTCTCTTTAGTAAAAATATGGAGGGGGGCACAAAAAGGGGACAAATAGCAACTAAGCCTTTGCTTCAGATGTTTGCAATGTTAAATGTTTACATTTCCTAATAATTCATTCCAAAGTTATAGGGATAGTTTCTAATCCTAAATCTAGACTTATCACCGCTATGTTTTTCATTACCCAATCTGAACACTTTCATTCCGCTTTCTCAGTTGCATCCCAAGGTCAAAGTTGGCACTTCACCATCAAACACTTTGTTGCTCAAGCTTAATATATGGCATTCTCATGAATGTTTTCTATAGTTGAGGACAGGCAATCAGAAAATTATATTTTGCTTCAGACTCACAAAGACAAGGAAATGCACAAGGATCAGGGTCCTTGACACAGAATTCACCCTAAGATCTGAAACCACCAGTACTGAAGTGACCAGAATTCCAGAGCCTTGCTGTCTCTATGTTCCTCCCCTTTAGCCTGTTCGTGAAGTTGGATAAGACCACCTATGCCCAGTGGGCAGGATGTTGGGGCAGAGACGTGGGGATAGTGGAGGCTTATAAAGGGAGATACTCTGCTCCTTTCCTGCTCCCACTCTTTATGCTGTAATTTTTTTTTTTGGGGGGGGTACACTCATACTATAACCTGCCACATAGACTAGAGCCCACAGAGCCTGCCCCTTTCTTCTCCGAACCCATAAAGCCAGTCCTTATTTGACCTATTTCCTACACATAAGACACCTGAGTGTATGACAGTCAAAAAAAAAAATGTTTCTTTCATTCAATTATTGGCTCCTTTAAAATACAGAAGAAGAGAGATCAGAGTGTTGTTGGAGAAAATGAAGTCTCTCTTTCCCCACTGAGTGCTGGGGGTGGAATCCTTACCATATCTCAAGAAAAAGAATTTTCTGAAACTCACACAGGGGAATGAGTGATTTTTATTTGCATGGAATTTCATCTCTGTGTTTCCAAAGTCCCACTTCCCTTAATCCAGCCCTGGAAGAAGTGTAGCTGGGGGTTCAATAAAGCTAAAAGCAAAGCCAGTGTTCAGAGTTTCTGTTCCATGTTGCAGTCGGGTCTAGTTCAGCATCAGGCTATATGCTGTCCATTAGTCCATTGTGGGAGGGGTCTATATGGCTGTGGGCCATGCGGGCTAATGAAGGGGAGCCAAGAAAGCACACCCCCTGCAACAAAGTCCCAAGGGCAGCCAAGGGCACCAAGTACTAGTACACAAGAGCACCCAAGAGCAACCATAAGCCCAAGAGAGCAAGCTCCTTGGTTTAGGGGATTAAATATAGCAACTAAATTTCACTCACTTGCAGTGGCCATGCCTAGTCTGGCCAATGACCTGTTTCCAGGTGTGACTAGTCCCCCCAACTTTACTGGGCATGCATCTATCTCCCCCTGTCCAGGCCCTTCCACCAGTGATCTGCCAGGAATAGACCAGTGGCTCCCTGGGGAGTGTAAAGTTGTAGCTTCCTGGTGAACCTGCCCAAATGACAGGCCTATATCTGGCCTTCCCTTTGCTCCTTTCCTGTTATTAATAACTAGTTTAATTACAACCGTATCAAAGTGTCTTTTCAAAAGTGTCTTTTCTAATGCCTCTGCCAGCGTTCTGCTCCTCCAGAGACTGGCCTGGTTTGGTTGAATAATTACTGTGCAAAGTTATTTTTTCACTGTGGCAATGACAAAACAGGTAAATTGTTAACAAAAGACTAGGTGAGCCCTTAATTGCTGACCTTCCATGATGTGACTTGGGGCCATGGTGTAATGAAGAGCCTGGGGCGATGTTTACAAACCAGCCTGGAGCGCCACCATCCCGTCCAACTTCCTGTCTAATCTCCGCAGTTAAGTCATTGACAGTCGTAGGCCTCCAGCTGATCTCACTCCTACCCATCCACCCGGGAGGATTTTCTCTCTGAACACAAGTTGAACTTGGCTAGGGCCACCATAGTTTACTATGCCCATTTAGTGTTGCCTTTGACGATGGGGGGGTTTCACATGTTGGTCGAAGGAGTTCAGTTTCTTCAGAGAAGTCGCTCTTCTAGCCCACTAAGTCAGGAATCCCCTGTGCCATCTCAGGCAA
Source organism: Eptesicus fuscus (assembly GCF_027574615.1). Classification (NCBI taxonomy): domain Eukaryota; kingdom Metazoa; phylum Chordata; class Mammalia; order Chiroptera; family Vespertilionidae; genus Eptesicus; species Eptesicus fuscus. Next base: position 105,698,483 of record NC_072476.1, read on the forward strand.
GTTCACGCGGGGAAAGTGAAGTATCCCTTTCACCATGAGCTCCCTTGGGTTGGACGGAAGTAAAGGGAAATTTCCTCGCGCATGTGCAGAACCGAGGTGTGGTCTAACAGGCAGTTTCTGCATGTATGAATTGTGATGTACTGATCTGATCCATAAACCTTGCCAAGGAGGGGCAGGCAAGGGGCTGGCTGATGGGGAGGCACCTACTTCTTCTGATGGGTGCAATCCAGCCCAAATTCCGAAGTGGTGCTGTGAATTCAAGGCATTTCACGAGACCATTGAAAATGCTTAGTAATCATTTGCAGCTGCAGCTCAGCCATTTCCTTTACATTCCAGCGCCCTGGAGACAAACAAAAAATAAATTCTTTATGCCCGTTTCTGCGTGTGTGTGGATCAGCGTGTTGGCTATAAATCCACTCCGCTGCAGTCTGTAAAGTAGAGTTTTGATTTCATTGTTGCCACTTCACGCCAAATCATAAAATCTTTTAAAGTAAAATTAAAACACAAGGAAAAAACAAATAAAAACAACAGGAAGGCTCTTTGAAGGAAATTTTCCCTCAGGCCCAGTAAAAGCTCAGTAGCTCAGATCTCCCTAGATTAGTGAAAAGGCTAAGTTTTCATATTTAAATCCTTGTTGTACATAGAAATATGTGTATATGTCTGTCTCCAGGCGTTTATCTTCTAGGGTTACAGGGTGGCCACGGTTGTGGGGGTGCTGGGCTGTGGATTGTCTGTGGGGCCCTGGGCTACATTCCCTGGAATGAGAGGTTGGGACTGGAAGGGATGGCAGATGCGTGGTGTGTGCAGTTACTGTCCTGCCTCCGTGGCCAGTTCTGCTAATCTATCGCAGTATACTTTCCACCAGCCCCAGAAGCAGCCTCCGAATGTTTCTCAGCACAGAGCTCCAGTAAACATTTGTCAGCCTGTCAGCCTCCGCACACACTATTAAGTCTGTTTATGGGACTAGATAATTCCAAAGTGCCTCGGAGCACTGTAATTCCACTAAACTGACAGAAATCCTAGAGGAATCCACTGTAAGGAATGCAAAAAACATAACCAGTGTGTGGTTTAGAACATTCAAACCTGTGCATTGACATCAGCTAGGGTGGTTGTTGTTTCTTTAAATACGCAAACCTGGGACCCACCCTGTCCATTATCTTTGCCAGGAAAAGATGTTTGCTTAAAAGTCTTTGGTAATTTTTGATACACAGTCCTGTGCAAAGGTCCTTTTCTGGAGTCTCTTTTCCATGATTTATTGCTCTAGCATCTAGACAATCTTATTTCCAGAAAACTCAATGGTAGATGTCATCTCAGTCCCTGTTCAAATTAAATTTACACATTTCAAGTGAGTATAGTGTAAATGAGATTACTTTACCATTGATTGCATTTGCAGCTTTATTTCTGGAACCAAGACATTGCATTTTCCAGATAACCACCCAATGGTGTCCAATCACCCCTTCCGGTTTCTCGGGCCAAAAACCCTGGACGCATTCTCAGTTCTTCTCTTTTTCTCACAAACCGCATGCAGAATGTTCAGCCAAGTCTGTTGATTTTTGCTTCGACAATGACCGCCTCTCACCCCTCCCCTGCTACAGCCTGCACTGGTTGCTATCATAGCTTCCTAGCTGGTTTCCTGCTTCAGTCCTGATCTCTGTCGTCTGATGTCTACACAGCACAGAGTGATCCCTAAACAACTTAAGTTGGATCATGCCATTCCTTTTCAGAAACCTCTGGGTACCCTCACAATTTAATCCCAGTCAAAGCCAAGGTTATCAGAACTTCCTGCAAAACCCAGATACTCACCCTGATTTTATTACCAGCCCTGGTCTCCTTGCTCTTCAATTTGCATGTATTCTCATGCTGAGAGTCTTTGCACATGCTGTTCCTTCTGCCTGTGATGCCAGTCCCCCCAGATTCCCATATGACTATCTCTCAGACCTACTTCAAGTCTTGTCTCAAATGTCACCTTATCATCAAGCAACTTGCTAATCACCACTCTCATTAAAATTGTAACCCTAATCCCCATCCTGCTTCCCTGTTTTAATTTGCCCTATAGGATGTGTCACCATCTAATATAATATACTAGAGGCCCGGTGCATGAGATTTGTGCACTCCAGGGGGTCCCTCAGCCTGGCCTGCGCCCTCTTGCAGTCTGGGAGCCCTAGGGGATGTCCGACTGATGGCTTAGGCCTGCTCCCCACAGGGATAAGCAAGCAGTTGGATATCCTTAGCGCTGCTGTGAAGGTGGGAGAGGCTCCCACCACCACCTCTGCGCTCACCAGCCGTGAGCCCAGCTTCTGGCTGAGCAGCCCTCAGAAGCACACTGACTACCAGGGGGCAGCTCCTGTGTTGAGCGTCTGCTTCCTTGTGGTTAGTGCATGTCATAGCGACTGGTCGTTCCGCTGTTCGGTCAATTTGCATATTAGGGTTTTATTATAGAGGATAGTTTAATTATGTATTTTGTCAGTTCCACTAGGGCAGGGATTTTTGGTCTATTTTGCTCGCTTCTCTTTCCTCAACATTTGGAAGAGTGCCTAACTCATAGCAGATGCTCAACAGATATTTGCTCAATGGAAATAAATGAATGAATCAGCAAATAGACAGCATGATTCATTGATTGGAGGAAGTAGCATTGGTGAGCAATAAACAATTGGGCCAACGTCTTCTGGGAATTTACTTCCTGCACTCCCATATTCACTTTGCCCTGCTATAAAGTTGGCCAATCCTTCTTCCCTTTCACCAGGTCACAAGGTTGCATTTGGAACCAACAGGGATTTATTGTAACATATTGGAAGAAATATTCTGTCTTATTTAAATAGGAAACAATTAGTCAATTTGCTATTTATGTCACTTTTTTCTTTTCCTACACCATTTCACTTAGCAATTTCATAAGACAAATAGTCAAAGAAGGAATAAAAGTAAATTTCAAATAAGCCCATTCTTACTTATTCATTTCTTTGTAACTAAGGAGAATAAAGTTCAAAATATTAACTTAAAACCAACATAGAGAAAATCTAATATACTCTGTTTTCTTGGATAGAGCCATCATATTTTACAAATAAAATATATTGGATTCAAAAGTAATTTGGGGGAAGTTGCTGGATATGAAAGGCAACCTAGAATAAGTGGTATGAGACAGAAATATTTGAATTTAATAATAATGGCTAATATTTATGAGTATTTTCTAGATACTAGCCATTGTGTTATAGCTTTGCATACAAAATCTTATTTTATCCTCATTTAAACACTAAGAAGGAGGAACATATAAAAAAAATTGAGGCTTCAAAAAGTGAAACATTTTACCTAAGTTCACACAGCCTAGTAGGTAGCAAAGCTGTGATTCAAATTTTAGTCCACTAAAAGATGTTGGTTTAAGGAGATAGCAAGAGAAAATATTTCAAATCAGGATAGTTCTAAAAAATATTGCTCATAAGCATAGAGTGTTTCACATTATCCTGAATTTCTAGTGTTGCTATGCAAACAAAAGCTATTATCGTAACAAGCCAGAAGGAGAAAAACTGCTGATGGTATCACAGGGCACCTTCCCGCCAGGAACCACGGACTTTCGCAATGCACACCAACCCAACAGACATTCACAGCATAAAATAAAATGGGGATTGGGCATTTGTCTAGTTAATTGGATCAATGAGACAAACTGGATGACTCAGCTCTCAGAGCAAAAAAAAATTTTTCAATTTGAATTATTCAACTATGTCCCCAAAGATCAATGAACTGAAGCTGGGCCACAATGTCACTTCTGACTTCCTGTCTAGACCATAACGTATTTCCAAGTAAAGGCATTTTATCAAATTAGCACATCTTTAGTGACTCTGTCATTTGAAATTGAATGCCTATTTCTCTGCCTGTTTTGGAAAGGGAAGGAGGTAAAAAGAAAGAGAAAACAGTTGCTGTTAGTGGTGGTGGTGTGTGCATGTGGTTTCCCTGGCAACTCATGGCATGCCAAGATTGGGAGTGTGTGATGAGGGGAGGTGCAATGTGGAGATATCCTAGTTTCTCCCATCCTATTATTTCCCAACAAGGTCTCAGGGATTTTTATGGTCTTCAAAACATTCTACAACTAAAACATGCACCACAAAATATCCTTGTTACCTTTATTAAGTCTAAAGTCTTTGCTTTCCTACTCTTTATATACGGTTGATGTGACCATATTTTGAATATTGTGAAATTATTTGCTGCTATAATCGGAAAATATTTTTTTTCTATTTAACTTATTTTCTACTTGAAATTTTTCAGTTATTCATTCATATCCCAGTAGATCTCTCACGTCAAAAGATAGGAAACAGAGACTCTGAATCAATATAATTTTGTGAATGTAAGATGAGAGATCTTGGTGAATCTAAGAGAAGATCCATGGATAATTAAGGAAGTGTCAGGAAAGAAAAGAATGGTGATGACAAATGGCCCACATGCCATTCTTGGATTATGAGCTGAACAATATGACTTCTGACACAAAGAGGGCTGTCTAACTGTAATGTGTACCCAAAAGCTTTGACCTTGAATTAAAATTTACCTCTTTCAATGTGTAAATGATTATGCTAAACATTAGCCAAGAAAAATCAAGTACACAGAAAGACCTCATATTTTAAAAACACTTGACACTAGAGAAACAAATAATCTTAGAATTAATTGGGATGAGAACATATGATATCTTTATAATAAAGAAAATAGAGCCTCCTTTGGAGAAAAGCAAATGTTCTAATTAACATTTTTTTTAAACTACCAGCTTTGAAAAACATTCACTATGTCTATAGGAACTGTCTTTGTAACTGAGCCTAAAAATATGCAGTGGGCAGGTCTTCCGTGTTAACTGTTCTTTCTGAGTTCTGCTTTGAGAGTGGAATGAGTCAGGTGGAAGCAAGTCCATGGAGGGCTAGGTCAAAGCAGAGGCCAGAGAGTTGCCTACTAATGAGGGCTGTGTAGACACAACCAGAGATTCCAGAGTGATTAGGAACACAGCCTCTGGTGCCAGACTACCCAGGTTCAAACCCAAGTTCTACCACTTACTAGCTGTGCTTTCCTCGGAGAAATTAATTATTTAACATCTAAATCATACCTCAGTTTTTTCTTCTAGAAAACAGAGATAAAAATGAATCCTTCTTCATGAGTTCTCATGAGGATCAAACATTTACATATGCGTATAAAGCACTTGGAAGAGGACCTTGCACAAGATAAATGCCATATAGTATTACCTATTGTTATTTTTATTGTTCTAGGCCAGTGGTCAGCAAACTGAGGCTCGCGAGCCACATGCAGCTCGAGAGCCATGGTTTGCCGCTCTGTTGACTAATGAGTTTGCCGACCACTGTTCTAGGCTAATAGAGAAACAGGATGAAAGCTGGAGGTGTCACTGTTGTCTATGACATGAGGTGACATGAGCCAAGGTGATAAATCAGAGTGGAGCATGGCATAAGATAGATAATTAATAAATATATGTTGAGTGACTATATTTATAACTGAGAGCACTAATTGTAGGCACAAAGCAAATCTGCATGTGTATATAAATGGCAAAAAAGGTTGAAGCAGACTAAGATGGCCAAGACTTGGTTTGATTGGCAGCTATGTGCCCCTGGAGTAAACCAGATAGCTTAAAGGAACATTGCTGGGTTTGTTGCCAAAATAAAAGGAAAAGAAAAATACAAAGTAGTGACCCTAATCACTCACTGTTATGAAGATTTTGCTTTGATTGAAGTCATTTTTTTCCCTAATCTAGTTTCAGTAATTTGATGCATTTAAGGAGTCTCAAAAACAATGCAAAATGACATTGCAATTTGCTAGATAATTTTGGTACAATAACAAATAGGGAAATGTGACTAATCTGCCTCTGTCTTATCTTTTTCCTGTAGTAATAAACCAGCTATTTTGGGATGGCTGAATATTGTCTTCTTCTACCCTCCCTTTCCTAAAACACTAGTGGAGGTCTTGTTTGCCAAAAGAAGTCTATTCTCACTACTTCATTCACAACAAATGTTCTACAAGCTTCTGACTACAAGAATTCCCTCTGATACTTACACATAGTTGTGTCTAAGAACTCTCACCCTAAAGGCTTTACTGTGCAATGGGTAATATTTTCAAGTTACCATTTAGTCGTTACCATGGCCCAGACAAGTCCAGCAGAAAGCATGTAAAGAGAATGGCATAACCACCGAAGGACAGTCCAGAATGTCCATTTGACTATATTAAGGCCTGGTCCACTGGCCAGTGGTGTAAACATGGGTTACACTATTCAGATTATCAGTGTGAATTCTGATGAGTTAAATAGAATGATGAGAGCTTAGGTAGCCATGACATTGGCAGTACTCAGGATCTCAAGGACTCAGATGCAATACAGAAGATGTGAATGCTTAAATTGTGCTTAAATTGTAAATTAAATTTAAATACAGATTTAATTGGGATGTGGTGTCTGAATAGTCTACAGGGCAGTGTAGCAAACATCAGTCAAACGAGTCAGGAAGCAGAGCCTGGCTTGGAGTAGCATGACGGCTCCGGGCAAGAATTTTACTGTAGCTTTTGAAAGTCGTCTTCTGCCTTCTCTCTGAGGACAACTGAGGCATCCCTGCTCAGTCTTTGTGCTTTTGCCCAGCCTTTTGAGTTCAAGGGATCTTCCATGTGTTCTGAAGAGGCCTCTTCATTGGCTCTATCTTTAGACAGGTATACCCTCCTACAAAAACATTGCAAGTTTGCAAGAAAAATTAATATTTATGGGAATAGGGCTTATGTGTCACAGACCCTCCTTCTGTTGCTGTTACTGCAACCAAGAAACATCCTAAGAAAGGAAAACAAGCCATGGAAACAAAATGTTAGCATTAAAAGTTAACGTGTGCTTTATAATAGTTTGTGATTTTTGATGAGTAGAAATAATGATGTAAAATTTTTAAAATTGGGTGTCACTATTCTGAAAGCAAAATGAATTCCCATCAGAAAGTCTCACAATGGAAAATCTGGGGTCTGATTTGGCTTAAGTCAGTGATTCACCATCCTGGATACACATTAGGATTGACTGGAGTGCTTTTAGGATTTTTACACTTCATGATGAACAAAAACAGATCCAGAGACAGAGAAGCATCGATCAGACCGTCAAACCTCAGAGGGAAGGTAAGGGAGGGTGGGGTAAGGGGGAGAGATCAACCAAAGGACTTGTATGCATGCATATAAGCCTAACCAATGGACACAGACAACAGGGGGGTGAGAGCATGAGTGTGGGGGTGTGGGGGGACCATGGGGGGATAAGGACACATATGTAATACCTTAATCAATAAAGAAAAAAATTAAAAAAAAAAGATTTTTACACTTCAGGTAAGTTAAATCAGAATCTTTGGGAGAGAAACCCTCAACACCGCTATTGTAAAAGCTCCCCAGGTGATTCACTATGCAGTCGGAAAGGAAAGCCACCGGCAGAAAATATCCTGACCAAACATTCCTAAAGATGGCTGTTGAAATGCTGTTGTAAACAGATTCCTAAACACAGAGGGACTGAGTCAGAGGTTTTAGTGGTGGGAGGAGGTGGAGGAAGGGGTTGGTGGCGGTGATGATGTGGTTATAAGGAGCAGAAATCTAGATTGTACAAGTACCTCGTGGGAAATCACGTCATGTGACTATGAAACTCCTCGGAACCATTCCACATTCATGCTTGGTTTGCTGACATGGCTCATCCACTAAGTCAGACCACTGGGCTCAGATTGTTTTCATTCCTATTGTGAGTTCACCTTGATGCTGCTTGACGCAGACCATTTGGAGTTTATCTTCCAGGTGGCTTTCTCTGTCAAATTTACAAGCTAATGAGGCTGCTCTGACAATCTGTGAGTTCGATTTGGAATTCCTTGCTGGATATGCTCTGTCCATGCTCATTCCATGTGGTATTGAGAACCAGAAAGAATACAAAGACAGGTGGTGATTGTTTTTAGATTGCGCTCTATTATAGATGGAATTCTCAAGCCCTGTGATCATTAATCTCCCACCTTTCTAGTCTCTCCGTGGACTAACTCCGCTGAAGGTTTCCCACCACCAAGCACAAGTGACCACTTTTCTCTTCCAAAGAGCCTTCGGTGTGGGGCACCATTCCCTGACCCCACCTCTGAGCAGCAGGTTGATGCCCTGGTTTCCAGATGTGTCCATTTTTATTTTCCAGCAAGATTTTATTCTTTGTGGTTTTGCAAGCATTTTGATTCACACTTCCCCTACAATAAAAGTAGAAAGACGTCCTCTCTGCATTTTTCTCCAGTCCTTCTGAGAACAACCACACTTCCTTTTCATTGGGGACATTTATCCACTGGCAGAAAAATCCACTTCCCACTCACCACTGACTTTCTCTGTCTGGAGCACATGGATATTAAATGCTAGGATTTGGGGGCTGACCCATGCTGCTTGCTTTGTTCTGGGCTCTCTCAGAATGGAATGATAGCTGTGAGCCAACCTGCCAAAGCTCATAGAAAACCTGCAGGGCTGGGCAGAGGGTAGTTGTTTTATAAACACATTTCCACAGATACCTTTGACTTGACCTCAGTCTTATCAAACAGTAGCAACAGGCCTTTGTGAAAGAGTGTTGTCAGGCCAGAAATTCAAGAAATACTTGCCTCTGAACCCAGTAGAATAGAAATGTTATTTATCCCTCGAAAGTACACAACTTTCCTAGTTCTGAAAATTCAAACTTTCTATAGAAGATTGGGCCTAAATTACTGATAAAGTCTTCCTACATTGACCAGAAACACTGAAAAATAGCTTAACTTTATGCTTCAATCAACCACTGAATATCACCATAGTAGTTTCCTCAGATTTGAAAAAAAAAAAAAAAAAAGAATTGTGGAACCCACCCATGTGGCTCAGTGTTTAAGTGTCAACCCATGAACCCGAAAGTAATGATTCCCTGTCAGGGCCCATGGCTGGATTGCAGGCTCGATCCCCAGTTAGGGGGTGTGCAGGAGGCAGTCAAGCAATGATTCTCATCTTTGATGTTTCTCTCTCTTTTCTTCTCCCTTCCTCTCTCTGAAATCAATAAAATCCTATTAAAAAAATAAAAAGAAATATGCAGAAGTGAAACTTTTCAGGGAAAATGGAGATAAGGTCAAAGAGAAGAAGACACGGAATAGTGACAGTCTTCCAGGAACTCAGGTTACACTCACAGAGAAAAGATGTACACAAATGAGGAAGTGACTCAAGGGAGCATTGCATCTTAAATACAGAGGAACTTTAGAAATTGAGTTTTTTATTTCCTTAAAAATATTAGTCTGTATAGGAAGATATGACAGACACCATGAAAGGTGAAATAAAAAGTGTTGTCTCGGCTGTACACCTGAAACTAATACAGAACAATATTGAATGTCAACTGTAATTGGAAAAATTTGAAAAGAGGCATAATTTCAGGTTACTAAATAAGGACACGATTTCTATATGCCAATAGGATAAAATACTTTTCAGAAAATCTTTATAGGAAATATTGTCCTTCTGGCAGAATAAGGAAAGGAAGGGAAATTTTGGTCAATCCATAATTATAGATACAACCGATTGTAAATAAGGAAAATAACATTCCCACAGATTTTGAAACCATGCATTGAAAATTGTCATGTCTCCTTTTAGATTTAATATTACAGCACATTAAATGCCATGTACTGGTATTTGCTTGTGCCACCAAAAGAAGAACCAAACCCACAGTGTTGTAATTGATTAGATTCTAAGAAATTGGAGGAGAGAGAACTAAAACCGTAATGGTTCAGAGCCTCTTCAGTAGGGTGTTGCCTTGAATCAAGTGGGATGCAGCTGGGCCTTCAAAGAAAGGTTAAGATTTCAAAATAAGGAACGAATTATACCATGAACATAATTAATGATTCTAACGATCATCATAATCTCACACTCACTTGAAATAAAGAATACTGAAGACTGTGTGCAGTCACATGTAGCTGTTTTGAATTATTGTCTTCATATAGCACATGCAGGCTGGGTCTGAGAGCTCTCTCGGATTCCCTGCAGGTCTGCGAGTCATGGATTCCACTGACACCACTGTAGAAACTGGTCTTGTTACACGATATCAACCGTTAGCACCCAGCCTGATCCCCACTCACTCGCCAAGCTCGAACCCAAACAATGGGAAAAATCAAGTCTACTCTCAAAGGAAAATGTTTTGCCGCTAATGAAGTTATTTGAAAAAACACCATACTGCAAGTTTAAAAGAATTTCATTTTTAAAAATTCCAAAGTACTTTCAGGCTGTGTCATCACCACTGAAATAAGTCCATCCTCTTGTTGTGAGTACCTGAAGGGAATACACATGAATCAGTGAGAATCAGTGATGGCTGACAATTTTTTTTTTTAATCCAGTCCCTTTGTTCTTCACATCTTAGGTCAATGATGTGATCTCAAGGCTTTCTTGGAGCCGCAAATATCCCAACTAATTCAGGTTTGAGGAACATTACACAATCACTCCTTCTTGCTTGTCTTGATGAGCCCACAGTATGGAGACCGAGCAGCATGGTGGAACCGGCCTGCGTCTTGGAGTCAGACTGGCCATTTGAACCCAGGATCTACCACCTCTGAGCTGTGTGGACTTATCAAAGTCACGTAAGCAGTCTGAGCCCCAGACACCGATCTGAAAATAGGGATAATAGATAATGCACAACAAATATATTATAAAGGCCATATTATCTGGCAAGATTCTCAATATATGGGAGTTACGGTTTTGGCATTATCACCAACATTTGCTTATGTAATTATTTCTGATGTGATTCTGGACAAATCATTAACTCTTTCCAGGCTTCAGTCACCTGGATGAGCATGAGTGGGACCTCATGACAATCTCTTCACTTCCTTCCAGTTCTAAGATATGAAGGAAATCACATCTGCCCAAAAATAAACCACAAACACAAGTTACAAATTTCTGCTGAGACGTAGTTCTACTTCTGCATTAATGGAAATTTCAGGAGTTACTTAAAAAAGACAGAGCGATGGAAGCAGAGGTTTTTCTAGCTACATATTTCTCCAAAACACACTTTCCAAACTGGGTTCTGGGTGAAGACCCAGTTTAGGAAAAGAAAAGCTTACCATCTTTTGGAAATAACAAAACAACCCAGATGGTTTCCATAGGACTTTACTCATTTATACAATAATCACATTATTAGTAGTGAATTTCTCACGCAAGATTGTACATAAGTCAGGGATGATTTGGCCAGGGAACAGGAGACAGGTTGTGGGAGCAAAGAAGCCTCCCTTTGATTCCAAGCTCCCCACCTGTGCACTGGGTGACTCTGAGATCCCCTTGTCTTATCAGGAATAATAACTTCCACATTTAGGGACACTACGAGTTGCCATTGCATCAGACTTGGCACATAACAAGACCTCCATCCCAACTACCTTCTCTCCCCCACTCCTCAGGGGTCGGGATGTCGGTGTCATCTCCTCAGTCAAGAGAGCTGCCAGCACAAGGCAGTCAGATGACAGATGTTCCATAACCACGTGTTGAGTTGAGATGACACATGTTTTTTTAGGAGTCAATTGACCTCCAGAGAAAACTGGAACAGGTCATCCTACCTAATAATAGACAAATATGCAAATTGACCGTACCTTCGCTATGCCTGCAATTGGCCAGGAGGCGCAGGGGGGCGGGACTCGGGGTGGCCGGGGTGGCTGATTGGGCCGGCAGGATGCTGAGCTCACGTCGCCAGTGGCGGCTCGAGCTCAGCGTCTGCGCCATGGCTGTGCTACAGCACAGAAGGGGCCTCTGGGGCAGCGAGCTCACGTCCCACTGCGGACCATCAAAAGCGGGGGAGCTGGGTGCCTGTCCGCTCAGGCACCAGGCCTTTCAGAAGCCTTTGCCATGCCGGAGGCTTCTGAAAGGCCTGGTGCACCAACGGACAGGCCCCCAGCTCCCCCGCGATCGAAAGCAAAAGCGTGTAGGGGACCCTACACGTGCATGATTCGATCATGCACTGGGCCTCTAATTTCTTAATAATAACCAAATGACCATGGGCATTTTATCCAACATGTAGAGTCAGGCTGATTGAAAAGTAGCATTTCCCAAATGAGCACATTGGACAAGTGCTCTTGGAGAAGGGAGTCCTACTATCAAAGAAGGGTGTTTGGAAAAACCTGGAATTCGGAATATGTAACACCCCTACGCACACACACACACACACATACACACACACACACGCACGCAAACATACATATACACTTGGAGATTCAGTGTGAAATAGCAGGTTAAGGGCTCTAAAACATGCTTCGACAAGAAACTTGTTTTGCTGTATCTAAACCATCATTTCCCAATAGTATTTGACCAAGGAATCCTTTGAACACAAATTGAGGAATGGTATTTTTTCAAGAAAGGGAAAAGAAGTAACAAGTATGTGTGATATATTTAGATTTTGAAAACCATTCTAAAATCTGTTTTAGAACTTTAGTCAATGTTTCGATATGAATAAGAAACTGAAAAAGGCTGGAAAATAGAAAACTCAGTATTATTAATAAGTGGGCACTACTATGCAGAAAATAATGTTCCAGGTGCTTCAGGATTCTTTTCCCAAATAGGAATCATCATTTCATAGCTGGAGAATGAACTATCATTGATTATTAAATAATAAATATTCTGGAATAAAGTAATTAAAAATCCATTATTGTGACTGGCATCAAACTATGTTTCATGAAATCACAAGACTGAGAAGAAAGTAAATATTTTAAGATCTAGTAAGTCTATATGTGGCAGATAAATGTTAATGTGAGCACTTAGAGATCACCTATTATACAGGCCACATAGGGTGCTTGGTTCTAGAAACATATCAGTTGGGAGGGGGGTAATCTTTGTCTGCATGGGGTTCACAGCCTATATAGGAAACAAGAGCAAATCTAATCATCATTACAATAAATGTCTGATGGTGCCTGCAAAAGGCCCTGTGAAAGGAGAGAGGCTTGTGCTCCGGTTTCTACTTTGACAATGAGATCAAGGACCACAAATGCTTTGTTTTATTGTTGTGTCCCAGCGCCTGGCCCAGAGCCTAGCACAGAGGAGTTGTTCAATAAATAGTTGTTGAATTATTTAAACAACTAAATAAGTGAATGAATGGAGGAAAGAGTGTAAAATAGGATATGACATAGAGTTTTCAGGGAAGAGGAACCTTAAATGCAGCTGATTTCTGAAGGATGCGCATCAGTAAAAAGAGAGGAAAGACATGGCAGGGAACACATGTGCAAGGGAGGAAGAAGGTTCACCTGAGGAAAGTCAGGACAACCTGGTGTGGTGGTCATAGAGAGAGAATGCAGTCATCTGTGCAAGATGGGATAGGGATCTAAGCGAGAAGGCACAGGTCCTCCAGCAGCAGTTAGGGAGTTTTGTTTTTACCTTAAGGTCAAAGGGAAACTGATGAGTACTTTAAGCCAGAGGGAAGGGTAACATAACCAGATTTGTGTTTAAAATTGTTATTCTGCCTATTAAATTGGGTGGGAAGAGAGGAGCAAAAGGAGATGTAGATGGATTCCCTGGGAATCTACTGCAATAGTGAGAGTTGATGGTGACTTGGATTATTGTAGTTATGGGGGAGTGAACTGATTTGAAAAAAAATTAGAAAGTGGAATCATAAATAAAAGGGCAGAGAGATTAAGGAAAGAGAGGCATCAGGAAGGTTCCTGGATTTACAGTTCCCATAGCCGAAAGGGTGGCATGTCATTCACTGGGTTGGGAAATAATTTGGGATCATAGTGAGTCTAGAGGGCCTAGGAGAGTCAGAAGAACTGAGTTCTGGGTTCCAGCACTTAACTGTGGACCCTTGGAGAAGCAACCTGACTTCACTAAGTGTCAATGTCCTCATCTCTAGTAGAGAATAATAATGGTGCCTTCTTTACAGGGTTGTTGTGAGGAGATAAGTATGGGCCCATGAGTATTTCATAAATGTTAGCTGTAGTTTTAGTCATAAAATCATCACTCCAGGAGGTAGTTGAGTCTGAAAGCATAAATTAGTTGAAGAAGGTTTTTGGTAGCTTCATAGTTAATGGATCACAAATATTGTAGTTATCAAGATGAATGAGAATGTTTGAGGCTGATGCTGAGGCATATCACTATGGTATATGATATTTGAGTTTAACCCATTAAATACTTCTTACATTTTATGTTCATTATTTCTCATTCATCTATCTAAAAAGCTTCCTTCCCAAACACCAATGCCAATAAAACTTAATTGTACCAATGTCTGGACATTGAGGACTGAAGCTGATGTGGGAATCAACTCCATCTAAGAAAATTTAACTCCAGGACTATTATAAAAATACGTTTATGCTCAAATAATTGTAGATTTCTATAATAATAGGACTTTTCTCCTCCATTTCTCTCCCAGTGAAATGCTTTTGTCCAACAGTAGAGATGCATAAATTACCCATGTTATAAAGCACATAGAGAGAGAGGAGGGTGTGCTCAATCCATCTCATTGAACATGTAGTTGATAGAGGGAACTCTGACTCTTTCTGATATACAGAGTGCCCTACAGGTCTTTCTGGGAAAATGTCTTTAAAAAATAATTTACTTACTGACGTCAGTAAGTCTGAAGTAAAACAATTAAGTGCTTTGAATTCATTCTATTGAAAACAATTATGCATTGAGAGTCAGCTATATGTCTGCGATTGTCCTAGGAGTTCTGCGAGGTCAAAAAGTTTAAAAGTCAGTTCCGAAGGCCAAGAAGTAGATGATTGATTTGTCAGACAGTTCATATGCCCATGAAACCCAATAGTGCGCAGGGCATCATGTGACTAATTGCCAAAGTGAAATTCACGGGAGTTACCAAAGGAGGGACCGAGATGGGGAAGCTGGCATCAGAGGGGAATTCATCTGAGGAAATAGCACTGGACTTGGACCTTGAAGAATAACCAGATTTGCATAAATCTAAAAATTTGTAGGCCATATCTGGTAGAAACCACAAGAGCAAGCTTAGGGGGGTGGGAGTGAAGGTAAAGGGACATGTCATGATTTTGTATCTTCAGAAAATCATTGACAATTGGAGATAAAAGCCATTCAGTATGGTGAAGCAGGATCATGGGAAGATTTTGATGACTGATTGAGGAGACAAATGGGAGAGGACAATGCATTGAACAAAAAGTGTGTATAAATGTATGTATGGTTATATGTTGTTTATTAATGGCTGGGGAAATTGTTGAAGCTTCCCCTTTCAATATAACACCAGGTGATAATGCTAACATATGTGCTATGTATCTGTAGCATTTAGCACCTAAACCTTGTCAACACTGAAAGAATTCCAGAGTCAGAGTGAGTGTTCCCTCTACTCCGCCATCCAGAAACTGATATTTAACAATGTATAGATGGGCTCTTTTGACTTGGAACTTCTGTAAGCTGATGGATTTACTGAGAATAATCACATCCACGGTCTCAAATCAGAATTTTATGCCCTTTAATTTTCTAACTATAAACAATGACCTATAGAAGACCACTAATGTGTTTCACTAAGCAGCTTATCAAAACACTTCATCTGTGTGGCCGGTGGCTATGGAAACATTTGATCCTATCTGATGTTTTCCTGTGTTTACGCAGTGATGTGCACAATGGAATGTCCATGTTTTGCTTCAGGGCTCTTATTTGTAAGTCTAGGTCACTACTCATGCCTGGGCTAGCTCAAAGCATCATATTTACAGATTGAGTTCTTCATGAAGTTCTGCTTCCCTCCAGTAGGTTCCTCAAATGCTGACCATGGCTTTGTTGCACTGCATTCTGTGTCTACCTTCTCCCTGGCAGCTGTGTTTCCTCTGGGAGAGCAGTAGTCTTCTGTGTGCTGTGGCAAGCAAGTCACTTCTTCTTCTAGTGGGAACTGAAACCAGAGCCACCTCATGCCATTTCCTGGACACTTCCTATTCAAGTTCCCTTCCCCTCAGCCACAGAAGCTGCAGTGTAGTGGTTAGGAGCAAAGGTTCTTAGATTTTAATGTCAGCATTGCAATTTACCAACTGCATGCTCTTGGCATTTAATATTTCTGTACATCAGCTTTCTGTTTTTTTAGAATGGGATAATAATAGAGCCAACCCACAGAGTTATGTGAAGATTAACTAAGTTAATAAATGTAAAGAGATATAGAAGAGTGTTTGGCACTTAGCAAGTACTCACTAAAGGTTGGTTTATTATTAATTATTATTATTATTAATATTATTAGTACTATTTTATCTCCTTATGTTCCAATGTCATGGAGATTACATGTGCACATTACTCACTCACCAATTAAGTTTCTTCACTCAAAGTAGACTCTAACATCACAATCTTTATTATTGTCCGTTGACTAGGTATTTGTGTATCTATGCATATTTACTGCTATGTAGCAGTGTGAATGGCAATACACCAAGCATGACAGAGTCTTAGCCTTCCTAATTGTTTGGGAAAAATATCTTGATAACTGAGAAATGATAGAAGTGTTTTAGCACCTGATGCGATTACCAAACCTGAAGATTCCAGGTGAATGAAACATGACATTCTTTTTTAAAAAAATTTCTTTATTGATTAAGGTATCACATATTTGTCCTCATCCCCCCATTCCCATCCCAAACCCCTCCCCATGCATGCTCCCACCCCCCTGTTGTCCATGACCACTGGTTAGGCTTATTTGCATGCATACAAGTCCCTTGGTTGATCTCTCCCCCTTACCCACACCCTCCCCTACCTTCCCTCTGAGGTTTGACAGTCTGATCGATGCTTCCCTGTCTCCGGGTCTGTCCTTGTTCATCAGTTTATATTGTTCATTATTTCCCCTAGATGAGTGAGATCATGTGATACTAGAGATACACTTATAAGAACCGAAAATGAGACAAGCAATAATGGTTATTCTGAGAGGCAAATGAATCAGTCTGTAGTGAGTTTCTTTCTGGGCCAATAGTTCTTTTGAGTCCCAATTTCGAAACATGACATTCTTAAGTGCTTTTTGCTGCTATGTCTTTACAAAGCTTCTAAATTTACAAAAGGTCCATCAAGTTGACACATCCCTACACCTGTATTCTGGAGGGAATGATGTAATTCCTATTGGTGATCTTGTTATACAGATGAGATTTTTGTGTATGAAAAATTAAAGAGCAACACAAAATGGAGGGTATCATGGGAGGTCAGGAAGGAGTGAGATCAAATAGGCTTAAACAGTTGTGTGAGGGATATAGAATACATATCAGGAAACAGTTATGAACAGTAAATGTTACTAAAATGAGGTCATAACAATCTCCTTCCCCAAGAGCCCTTAACAAATGTGGATTGAGATGTAATCCTGTTTTAGCTCCATAATTCAATGCATACCTTACAGGCAAAAGGAATGGATCTGATTATCTTGTTAAAGTTCCTTCGGTGCTCTGATGCTGTAATTCTGAGAGAAACCTCTTGGTATTCTTAAATCTCATGTCACTCAGTGAAAAATAGGAGCTCAGTAATGCTAAACGGTAATGTCGAAGGTGCTCTGAGATCCTCATGCTGAAGGTGTCATTAACAGCATGGGGTACAACTATTTATTACTAATCTGGGAAATTGGTGACTTGAAAAGCTTAGATATTTAAGTCTTTCTTAACATTTCTTGATTTTAGAAACATTACCTGTAACTAAAAACATTCCGGAATATTTTAAAAACATACTGTAACTATTTTAGTAACATTTTTTTTTAAAAGAAGAATGTTGGCTAAGGAAAGAGAAACTAAATTCTGAGACTGAATCAATAGGTATTTATTTTTTAAAGCATTATAACCATCTCTTTTTGTTTGTTTGTTTGTTTTGTTTTGTGTTTTTTGTTGTTGTTAATCCTCACCCGAAGATATCTTTCCATTCATTTTTAGGGAGAGTGGGAGAGGGAAAGACAGAGAGAAACATTGATGTGAGAGAAACACATCGATTGGTTGCCTCCTGCACGTGCCCCAACCAGGGCTCAGGCCAGGGAGGAACCTCCAACCAAGGTACATGCCCTTGACCAGAATTGAACCCAGGACCCTTTGGTCTGAAGGCCAACACTCTATCCACTGAGCCAAACCAGCTAAGGTATAACCATCTCTTAAAAAAAAAAAACAGTAGAGACACCACCCTCCTTGCTAAGGTAGAGAATCCATAAGGAATGTGTATCTACTACTGATTTAATGAATAACCCATGTTTGATTTCTAGTTACACTGTGCACAAAGTTGAAAAATTATTAAAGGGCTCCTTCATGTATCTCTTCTACTGTGACCTTACAAAGAAAATTTTCTCTTCTTCTTTGTATTTTTTTGGTAATTATTTGTAATTATTTACTGAGCACATAAAATATGCCAGATCCTGTGTTGGACATGACCTAGAGAGAGACGGATAACAGAAATATTTAATAAATAAGAAACTATGCAATAAAATTATGTGCTGTGATGAAACAGGATGATGGGATAGGACGTGGCTGGGCAAGGAGGCTACTCTAAGTTGGATAATATGCCTGCCTTTGATCTGATTTCTTTCAGATTAAATTTTCTCCCATATGTGTGCTCTGTTCCAGCAGGTTACAGTCCACAGGCTCTTATGTTAGCTGACATCTGGGCTTAACCAGCGTTACACCAACATAGACTGTAGCACAGGGGGTATCTTGCTCCTTGCCTGAGTGATGTCCTTGGCAGAGACATCATGGCTCTCAGTCATGTCTCATGTGGTTCTCGCTTCTGCTGTGGTCCTGGGCTTTAGGAAATCTATCTTCTTTTTTTTGTTTTTTGGTTTTTTTTTTTGTCCCTCCAGCCTAAAGATTGGGAGTGGCTTTCTGGTGCTGCTAATGTGTGTGTGTGTGTGTGTGTGTGTGTGTGTGTGTGTGTATGTGTGTGTGTGTGTGTGTGTTCTTGTGGGTTTTTTTTACTATCTCCTGCTTGATTTCTTAATTCTTACACCAAATCTATAAAAAAACAACAACTTGTGTGTTAAATTTTGGTTTTAGATACTTACCCGTGGTTTCATTTCCTGGGTGGACTCTGACTCTGACAGGGCATCAGGTAAGGCTGAACAGAAGAAGTGAGATTTAAGATAAGATCTAGAGAGCTAAAAGAATCCAGGCATATGATGCTCTAGAAGGAGGAAGTCCAGGTGGATAAATAGGACAGTCTACAAAGCACAAATGAGCTTCGACCCTTCAAGGAGCATGAAGCAAGCCAGTGTGGCTGTTCCATCATGTTAGAAGAAAGAGTGATCAGTTAAGTCAGAGAGGTAGATTTATACAGGATCACATAGGTTCTTACCGTAAGTACGAGAGAGATGGATAGATACGCTTTTCTTTAAAAAAAAATAATATAAATAATATATATATATATATATATATATAAGCTCTTCATTTATTTATTATATTTTATTGTTGACAGTATTACAGATATCTCCCATTTTCTCCCTTTTTGCCCCACTCCAACCCATCCCCGCCCAACCCTAGACCTTCCCCATACTGTACTCTGTGTCCATGGGTTATGCATAGATGCATATTTGTTCTTTGGTAAATCTCTTCCTGTCCCCACCCACCTCCTACATTCTACTGAGGTCTGTTATTCTGTTCCATGCATCAATACCTCTGGACCTATTTTGTTTGTCAGTTTATTTTGTTCATTAGATTCCTTGTGTAAGTGAGATCATGTGATAGTTGTCTTTCTCTGACTGGCTTATTTCTATTAGCATAATAGTCTCCAGGTCCCTTCATGCTGTCTCAAAGGGTAAGGGCTCCTCTTTTACAGACGCACAGTATTCTAATGTGTAAACATGACACTCACCTACTGATGGGCAGTTGGGCTTTTCCAGATCTCAGCTATTGTAAGTAATGCTGCTATAAACATGGGAGTGCCTATATTATTTCTGATTGATGTTTTGGGATTCTTAGGATATATTCCCAGAAGTGGGGTCACTGTGTCAAAAGACAGTTTCATTTTTAATTTTTGAGGACACTCCATACTGTTTTCCACAGTGGCTGCACCAGTCTGCATTCCCACCAGCAGAATACTAGGGCTCCCTTTCCTCCACATCCTCTCCAGCATTTGTTGATGGTCATCATTCTGTCAGGTGTGAGGTAATACCTCATTGTAGTTTTAATTTGCATCTCCCTGATGATTAGTGATGTTAAGCATTTTTCATATGTCTATTGGCCATCTGTATGTCTTCTTTGAAGAAGTATCTATTCAGATCCTTTGACCATTTTTTAATTGGATCACTTGTCTTCTGACGTATACGTATATGTATGTGTGTGTGTGTGTGTATATATATGTATTAGAGGCCTGTTGCATGAAGAGATTCATGCAATAGGCCTTCCTTTTCTTGGCTTCCAGCACCGGTTTTCCTCCGGCACCTGGAACCCAGGCCTTCGCTCTGGCTGGAGTCTGCCATCTTTGTCTTTGCTGCAGACTCCGGAGTCTGCAGCCTTAGTCTTCGCTGTGGCTGAAGTGCTGCTCCTATAGATCCCTTCGCCTCCCGTCCTCCCTCTCATAGCAGGCATCCTGCCCCACCCAGCCACTCCATGCCTGGAGCAGCTGGGCGGTGGACATCTTTATCCTTCTAATTTGCATATTGCCTCCTTATTGGCTGGTGGGCATAGCGGAGATACGGTCAATTTACATTTGTCTATTATCAGGTAAGATTTTTAAATTTATCTTTATTGTTGAAAGTATTGCCGAAACCGGTTTGGCTCAGTGGATAGAGTGTCGGCCTGCGGACTGAGGGGTCCCAGGTTCAATTCCGGTCAAGGGCATGTACATTGGTTGTGGGCATATCCCCAGTAGGGGGTGTGCAGGAGGCAGCTGGTCGATGTTTCTCTCTCATCGATGTTTCTAGCTCTCTATCCCTCTCCCTTCCTCTCTGTGAAAAATCAATAAAATATATTTTAAAACAAAGATTTTAAAAAAAAAAAAGAAGAAGAAAGTATTACAGATGTTCCCTTTGGTGTGTGTGTTTTTTTTTCCCCATTGACCCCCTCCATCCCACACCTGCCTTTCCCAGTCCTTCACCACACTATTGTCTGAATCCATGGGTTGTGCATATATGCATTAATCTCTCCCCACCCCTGCCTTCCTTCTGAAATTTGCCGTTCTATTCCATGCTTCTGTGTTTCTCAATCTATTTTGTTCATCCGTTTATTTTGTTCATTAGATTCCACATATGAGTGAGATCATGTGATATTTATCTTTCTCTGACTTAGCATAATACTCTCCAGATCCATCCATGTTGTTGCAAATGGTAAGAATTCCTTCTTCTTTGTATATTTTGGAAATTAATCCTTTATCAAATATATCATTGGTGAGTATATTCTCCCATATTGTAGGTTCCCTTTTCATTTTGTTGATGGTTTCTTTTGCTGTGCAGTAGCTTTTTTATTTTGATGCAGTCCCATTTGTTTATTTTCTCCTTTGTTTTTCTTGCTGTAGGAGATGTATCAGTGAAAATATTGTTATGAGAGATGTTTGAGATTTTATTGCCTATGTTTACTTCTAGGATTTTTATGGTTTTGTGACTTACATTTAAGACTTTTATCCATTTTGAGCTTATTCTTGTATGTGGTATAAGTTGGTGGTCTAGTTTCATTTTTTGCATGTACCTGGACAGACGTGCTTTGATTTGAACTTTTCAGAGGTTACTCTGGCTACCTTGTGGGTAATGGGTTTGATATTAAAGGGAAAGAGTAGTAGTTGAGAAGATGGAGAAAAGTGGGCAGATTCACAAAGCTTTGTAGAGTCGACCCAACTTACTAATAGTGCCAATGCCAAGGATGAGAGAAAGAGAATGACTAGTCACTTTTTATCTGAGTAACCATTGAGAGGGAAGAATTAAGGAAAAGGAGGCAGAAGAATAGGGAACAGAGAGAATTAAGAGTTCTATTTTCTTCTTGTTAGGTTAAAATACCTTTTAGACCTCCAAGTAGAGATATATAAGAAGTAGTAGGTATATGAGTCTGGATTTTAAGGGAGAACTTAGAGCTGAAGATATCAAATTTAGAAATTGTTGGCACATAAATGTTTTTTAAAACCACAGATTTGGATAACATTGCCTGAGAGTGAAATTGGAAACAATTTTATTATAAGCCATCAGTGATTCTTCTAAACACAGGATTTGGATGGGGGAAAACGTCATTAAACATAACCATGTTTTAAAAAATAGACTGCTTAAAGAACAAATAGAAAGATTTTGTATGTGCTTTAAAGAATGGTCTGAGAACCTGAAGACTAGCTCTGTACAATTACTTTGATCAATGGAGACAGCTTTTCAAATAACTTAGAACATATGACAGATTGCCTGAGTGGTCTTTGCAATTTACAAGGCCTAAGTGAAGCAAATGCTGATTAGAAACTCTTATCCTTCAGAGACATAAATTTTCCCAGGAAAGCAGTCATATTTGATACACTGTCTGAAGTCAGTGTACAAATATCAACTGACCCTGAATATTAAACAGCTTTACCAATTTATCTTCCATTTCCTGTATCCCTACTAGAGCAAGTAATGTACCATTTTTCAGATATTTTGAGCATAGACACTGAGAAATCTTCAGCTTGGTACTGTCTTTGACATTCCATGTTCAGTCAGTTGACCAAGCATAACATGTAGTTCCTATGCTTTTCTTCTTTAGTCCGACTGCTCTATCTATGGCTACTTCTAATCTTATGGTCTTCATCTTGTCCCATCTGAACAACCTTCCTCCTCTGGGCCACCCCTTTCCAACACTGTCTCTTTCAAGTGTGCTCTCACTGCATTTCCCAAAGGAGCATCTTGTCCTATTACCTGGAAACTGAGAATGACTTTCAAATTCATTCCTAATTGCATCTTCTGTGTCCCTAGTCCTACAGAATCTCCACACTGCCTTACCTGGAATCCCAATCTCCAAAAAACCATTAACTGCCTATGTGAATGGGACAGCAGATGATTTATGAAAAATTCAGGGGTAGATAAAAGTAGGTTTCCAGTTTCAATATAAATAAATAATACAATGATTAATAAATAAGAATATAAGAATAAACTCTGTTTCACCTACTCACAACTGAAAACCTACTTTTGCCCACCCCTCTATAGTTTTTATGTATTGTTCAAAATGTGGTTTAAAACATTCTTAGAATAAAAATATTAGTCCCTAAATAAAGACTATGGTTTACTTTAAAGATTTTGAATTATAGGAGAGGCTGCATTGCAAATGCAGAATTAATAAAGTAGAAGGAGAGAGAAAGTAAACCAAATGAGTTAGTCACATGTGTATTGGCTGCTTTCTCCTAGTTAAAAAGAAAGCATCTCAGGTTGGAGGATGGTTTTAGCAACAAAGAGAGTGGAATTTTCCCCCCTACTTTTCTGACCATGATAAGATTTTTAAAAAATTAAAATTCTAATTATGAAGAAGAGGTAAACATAAGCCTTCCCAAAGATCATAAGACAACTCTATTTCTGAAAGAGAAAAACACATTTTGAGAACTGAGAAATAGTACAAGTAATCAGATAAAAGTGAGGAAATGTTTATTCCCCCATACAGTGCAGGGGATACACACCAAGGGAGAAGAAATAAGATATTGCTGGTGGTAAAAAGTAACCTTAAATGTAGCATTAAAAATAATAATAACGTTATTATTTATTGTATTTATTTCACTTTCAATGCAGTTATTTTCATGTCTGGTATTATGTTATATGTTTATAGCTTGCAAGAAAAGTAATTTACAATTATCATTGTCAAAAGCCTTATTTTTTTATTTAAGAGTGACAATCACTATAGGAAAAGAATAAATGTTGACTGGATTATAGACAAAGTATTGAAGGACCCATCAATGTACATGTTTAGACACACTCTTCACCAAGCAGAGAATTTTCGTCATAGTGGCTAGGAGGGAATAATTCCTGATGCCTAGCTCTTTCTAGTTCCATGGATCTTTGAGAATCTTTTTAAAACCATGGATCTTCTATCCAGACTTACAATAGTCACTTCAATGCAAAAGTTTTCATAAAATTTCAGGGCTTTTTTTTTTTTTTTTTTTTTTTACTCCCCTGTATCTAAGAATCCCAGCATACTGTGTGTGCTTTTAAATTTGAGAGCTGTGCCCACCCTAATCCATGCTACCAATCCATGTTGCTCTTGTCAGTCAACTCCTGGAATCCTACCTCATTGATAACAACTTCACAAATTGATGAGAAGGGGAAAAATTTGCTTTTTATAAATATTTTTGCTGTAGGATCTAGATTTTCCTTCAAACATCTCTGTTTGGCTTGATGAAAATCAGTATTGGTTGAATTCTGACCTATGTTTCAAAAAAATTTGGAATTTATCTTCATCCTCAGTCTGAGAATAGCATACAATGGATGGAACTATTTCTACTTAAGCTCCAAGATTCCCAGGTACCAGCTTTCAGAGCTCTACACCACTGTGGAACCCAGAGCTTGTAATTGAGCCTTGCTGGGTCCTGCCTGGTTTTTGTAATGAGAAAGTGCAGCGAATTACGTTAAGATCTCTTCCGGCTCTAACATTTTATTCCTCATGCCAATTCAATGCAGCTAAGAAATAAATTTTAAAAAGGAGCTCCTGCACACAAGTAAGAACAACCTAGTAGAAAAATTGGCTAATTTTTAAGGAAATGGATACAAACAACCAAAAAAAAAAAAGGAGAAGAAAATATACACAACATCATTCACAGTTAAAAAATCAAAATTATGGTCCCGTACAGTGTCAGTGAGAGTACTGAGATATTGAGATGCAGGTACTCTCATCTGTAGAAAGAATGTAAACTAGAATTACTTTTTTTGGAAGACGATTTGCCAAAATATATATATATCATGTTTTAAAATGCATATATTCTTGGATTCAATATTTCTACTTCCAGGAATTTATTATGTACACAAATTTGGATGTGTTCACAAAGGCATTTCTCCAAGAATGTCCACTGCAGCAGTGTTTGTATTTAAAGAATTGGAATGACCCTCAGTAGAGGTCAGGTTCAATGTATTATTAAATGCATGCAATGATTCACCATACAGCCATTCAAAAGAACTAAGTAGCTCTTCTATTGATATAGAAATAGCTCCAATTATATTAACTGAAAGGTAAATAATAAAGCCAAGTGCAGAGCAGTTTTATGATACACTTCTAATATATCCTGGAAAGAAAAGACATATATGTGTGTATATGTATAGACAATTTCTGGAAGAATATAAATATTGTACATAAATAGCTCTTAGGGTTGCAGTAAAAAACTGCTCCAAATTGGGTGTCTTCAAACAACAGAAATGTATTCCCTCACAGTTCTGGAGCCAATGTGGAAAATCCAGTTGTTGGCTGAGTTCATTCCTTCTGAGGGCTTTGCAGGAAAATTTGCCCCACACCTTTCTCCCAGCTCCTAGAGTGAGGGCTGCCAATCGTGATGTCCTCTGGCTTGTTGATATGTCACTCCCATCCTAGACTCTCTCTTCATGTGACATTTTGTGGTTGTGCTGGAGAAGGGGCCCATGTTGCTCCACTGCATCTTCATCTCAACAATTACATCTGCAACAACCCTATTTCCAAACAAGGTCACATTCTGGGGTACTGGGGGTTAGGACTTCACCATACCTTTTTGGGGAGACACAGTTCAACCCATAACAGAAGGATATGGCCATCTGGGCATAGAGAAAAAACTAAAAAAAGAAAAAAAAAATGAGTAATAAGAAAGACTACCAGTTAAGTGAAGCAGGCATGATTAAGTGCCATTTATGGTCCTGATCCCTTCTGAGATAAATATTTGGACAATAAATACCATGCTGCATAAACTGATTGTCCAAATCTCAACAATCGGCATTCAATTAATTTTAACACTGTTTCTCTCCTCCACTCAGAAGACTTCCTTTTGGTTGAAAAGAACATGACGTTAAAATTCAATTTCCCTCAATTGATATTTTCATTCCATGGCTCCTCAGAGATGAAAGGGCCTTTAGGTCCCTCTCCTATATGCCTGCAGTGCTTGACAGTATCATTCGCAAGAGGCCCAGTCTCTGCTAGGTCGCCTCTGGGAATGAAAAGCCCGCTGCAGCAGCCCTTCCTGTGGCAGGATGGCCTGATGGTTAAAGAGCAGAGGCTGGGCCAAATTCTACCTCCTTGAGAATTTCACCATTTTGTCTTTGGTCAGCCACTTGAGCTTTGCAAAATTACATTTACATTTAATATTTTAAATTAATATGCATATATAAAATATGTGTGAATATGTATCAGAAAATATGTTGAAATCTATTTTAAAATATATTAATATTCCAACTACCTAAAATACTTGGGGACATCTTTGGGCTCTATTCCATGTCTTATCTGAGTGGCAATTATAATCCCACTTCTTAGAGGTAAGTATCAAACATCAAAATACAGAAGTAGTAATCGGACAAGGGAGAAGTAACAGGATCGGCAGAAGCCAAAATGAAAGAATCAGATGAACACAAGCGTTAAGAAATAGCAATCAGCCATCTAAAAACACTAAGTGTTGCCAAAACTGGTTTGGCTCAGTGGATAGAGCGTCAGCCTGTGGACTGAAAGGTCCTAGGTTCGATTCCGGTCAGGGGCACGTACCTTGGTTGCAGGCACATCCCCAGTGGGAGGTGTGCAGGAGGTGGCTGATTGATGTTTCTCTCTCATCGATGTTTCTAACTTTCTATCCCTCTCCCTTCCTCTCTGTAAAAAATCAATAAAAAAATATATTTAAAAAAATAAAATAAAATAAAAAAATAAAAACACTAAGTGGCCATGTTTTCATTAACACTGATCCTTGCAAGTACATTTGTTAGCAGATAATTCTCATCGTGTAATTTAATTAACATTTTTATAGAAAATACCCAATATTAATGTAAGTTCTACAACTTGTCTTTAAAGACTCCAGTCTTATTTTTAGGATGGTCCAAAAGAGACTTATTCTCCTGCAGAGAATGTTAAAAACAAAGTATTTCGTGTATATAAAGAAGATCTAAAAACCTGGGAAATAATAGGAGAAACTTTGTAGGAATTTTGCCCAAGAAATCTTTTAGCAGACTTAAACACTCTAGGCAGCTTGGACAAAGGCGTGGATTCTGTGTGTGAGAGTGCTCCATAAAATTGTGACAAATTGTTCCATTCACGGTCCCTTTGCCAGATTTTGTCACACAGTATGAGAGACATTAATAAATATATGTCAGCCTGTCATTCCTTCACAAAACACTCCCTTCACCCAAATAAATAGGCTTGTTTGAGGCTACAATGACCATCTTTGTCTAAGAAACACTCACTCAGTTTGTGGATACATGCTATTTGTTTGGAGCATCAATTCGTACAAAACTCATTATACCTGAGCAAGAACAACAGCGAGGCCTCTTGGGAAACAGGAAATACCTTGAGAGCTCTCAGAGGTCCTGCAGGACCGTGCCCTCAGCAGCCACCCAGACTTGCAGGGACTGTCAGAAAGGCCAGCCTACGGGGTTACGGAGATGAAGTTCTAATCAGACAAATGGAGCTCAGTATCTAAGTAATTCTGTGCAGTGAAGTAGCTCAGAAAAGTGAGGGTCCAAATATACACCCTTGCTTTCATTAATTGCAGAAGAAAACATTTCTTCGTTACCTATATAATTTAAAGAAAACTTCTCATGATCATTAAGACCTCGAAGTAATAATTTCACAGCAGAAAAAAATAGAAAATACAGTTTTAAAATATAGATATATAATATAGTTAAATATAAATTAAAATATAAAAATTCTATCTTTACAATAACATCTGTGGTTGGCTTGTGAGAAAAGGTACTGGTTCACCATGGCCTTCCTCCCGTGTACTTACACAGGATTTGCTTACCAGAAAACAGTCCATTTGGTTCCCGGGGGGTAAACAGTTTATTGCCAAATAACAGTTTATCCAACATTAAAAAGAGACATTACTATTCAATCCTTTCTAGAATTCATGTTTTAAATGGTGTGATTACTTCTTTGTTTTCCCTTTAACAATTACTTTTGTAGAATTACTCATGGTTGTCCATTTAGAACCAAATAAAACCCCAGAGAAAATGTAAAGTATTAGAAGCCTTAATAGAGCCGTGGGGGCAGGAAGGGATATGTGCAGTAAGGATATCGATTAAATCCTATTTGTAGTTAAGGTAACCAATCGGTGCATCCCACAGAGAACACTGAGGAGGGTCACTGATGGCCGTGCTGGGCATCTGGAGATAGATGCAATTCATCTGCTCACAAATTGCCAAAACAAATCGTTTTAACCCAATCAAGTCTCCAATGTTAGTATGTGACCTGTCCTCAACTAATTTTCACTAGTGGTTCAATGATAAGGTGTGTTTTGTTGTTGTTGTTTTCCTTCTTGGACTAAACGTTCGGCTATTCTTCTGAAAAATACTTTCTAAATGATGTCTCCTCACTTGACTACCCAGCCAGAGTTGGTTTGGGAATGGGTTTTGCAAAATCAGGGGTTTTACCCAACAATGGCTAATTTGGGGTTTGGTTTTGGCGTCTTAGTCTAAAAGAACATGGAGGGTTTTTACGTTCCAAGTTTTCTTAACTGACTGGTGACGCATCGTGAAACAAGAATCTCTGTTTTTCTTTTCAATAATTTCCCTCATTCTGGCAGGGTGGCCTGTGAAACCTAGTTAAAACTTGATTCAACACTACCAAACAATAAATCAAACTAACCCTTGCAACTTATTTGTTGTAGACCTGGGTAAGTGTGTGTGGGTGAGGAACTTTACCAACCTGCAGTCGATCTTGTTTATGGAAAAAAACATACAACTTCCTGCATCCCCTGTCTTCCTGGCCCTGCTCCCTCTTTTCTCTCTGTGCAGAGAAACTAGGACAGCTCAGAGCTTTGACGGTCTTTGTCCCTCACTGTCTCTGTATACTCAGGACTCCAATTCCATCTATTCCTTCATGACCTCCATATACATGTTGTATATGTATTTAACTTATATGTGTCATATGCATTAACTATGACACCTTTGATTGCAAGATACACCATTATGTTATCTACAACCAAAAAAAGAAAAGAGAGAGAGAGAGAGAGAGAGAGAGAGAGAGAGAGAGAGAGAGAGAGAGAAAGGGAAAGGGAGGAAGGAAGGAAGGAAGGAAGGAAGGAAGGAAGGAAGGAAGGAAGGAAGGAAGGAAGGAAGGAAGGAAGGAAGGAAAATGCTGCCAATTTAAAAATCAATGCATGGTATTATTATGTATGACCTATTCTAACTTCAGAAATGTTAAGATGTTAACAAAATTATCTTAGAATTAATAAACTCTGGTAATTTTAGGCAAGAAGGAAAGAGAATCGCTTGAAATGTCTGTATGAGGACATTAATAAGCCCACCAACTTCATCCCATTTTGATTTACTAATTGACCAAAACCCAGCCTATCTCTTTCTTTCCTTCACTTGACCTCTTCATTATATACACTGAGTGGCCAGATTATTATGATCTCTGAACACATAATAATCTGGCCACTCAGTATATATATTGAGGCCGGTGCATGAATTCGTGTATGGGTGGGGTTTGGGCAGCCTGGCCAGGGGGAGGGGACATGGGCGGTTGGCCGGCCTGCCTGCTGGTTGAACTCCTGGTCGAGGGGACAATTTGCATATTAACCTTTTATTATATACGATATACACTGAGTGGCCAGATTATTATGCGTTCAGAGATCATAATAATCTGGCCACTCAGTGTATATATGTGATTCCTCCATGTGCAGGTCCTGTGGTAGGTGCTGGGGACATGCACTAAAGAAGAGACAGTCTTTGATGAAGGAGTTTTGTTGAGGGGAGTGGGGTGGTTGATACACAAAGGACCTAGAGAATTACAAGAGTGACTATTGCTATACTGATCAGAAGTACAGAACTCTGTGGAAGCCCAGTGAAAGGTCACCTAACTGAGTCTTAAGGGAGTTATAGAGAACTCTCCAAAAAGACAGCATGTGAGCCAAGATCTCAAAGATGAATATGATGAGTTAGCCAGTCAAAGGGACAAGGAAGATGAGGAAAGAAGGGATAGATATTCAAGTCAAGGAAACATTAGAAGGCAGCAAGAGAAATTTCAGCCTTGTGTTCTGGCAAATGCAGAGGGTTCCATGACTGCAGGACAGGAAGAGGTGAGGAGAGTTAGGCCAGCTCGTGAATGGACTGTCTATAGTGCTGAGCAGCCGGATATTGATTCTGAGGAAATTGGTGCACCAATGAAGGGCTTAAGCATAAGGTGACATCAATTTAACCCTTTATTTTAATTTGCCTGACCTTTGGTTTGTAAGAATCCAATGAATCATGAATAATCATTTGGATCTTTGCCATAGCCTTGGCTTCTATGATTGTAATGGATACTGAGTTTAGTCTTTTCCTCCCAGAGATGTCTAGCCATCCATTATGATGACTATTCTTTAGTACCCTCGAATTTTCTTCCTTTATTATTTCTTTCTGAAATTTCCACTAGTAAGGTATCTGGCTCCCTAGATTGATCTTTATGATTCTTTTCCTACTCAAATTTTCCATCTCCTCATTTTATGGCTCTAGTTTTGGGAGCATTCCTAAAATTTATCTTTCAACCCTACTAC
Source organism: Eptesicus fuscus (assembly GCF_027574615.1). Lineage (NCBI taxonomy): Eukaryota > Metazoa > Chordata > Mammalia > Chiroptera > Vespertilionidae > Eptesicus > Eptesicus fuscus. The sequence continues at coordinate 105,728,939 of NC_072476.1, forward strand.
TCATTTTTATGGGAGAAACAGCACATCATATTTTTAGTTTCTAAGAACTCTATTGTTTCCTTTTACAGAAATCTGTTATTGTTTATGGATTTAATAGCTTTTCAAATCTCCCCGAGGATATTAATAACAATTGTAGCATCTGTATGATCCCTGTGTTATCTCTACTTTCTTCCCTTTCCCTGTTTTCATCTTGTTTACTTCAGTCCCTTTCTCTATGGGGACCGTTTCCTCTAACTTTCTGTGATCCAAATTTGTTCATTCAGACTCAAGGGTGGAGCTTTAAAGCCTGAGTGGAAGTGTTACCATCTTAACTAGCTAGCTAATATTAATAATAGAAAAGGAGCAAAGGGGAGGCCAGGCATTATAAGCATGGTCATCTGGGCAGCTTCACCAGGAAGTTGCAACTTTATACTCCCCAGGGAACCACTGGTCTATTCCCTACAGATCACTGGGAGAAGGGACCAGACAAAGGGGAAAATGGGTGTATGCACAATGAAGTTGGGGTGACATAGGGAAGGTACTTGCCTCACCTGGGAACAAAGGTCATTGTCTAGGAGAGTCCCCAATGCAAGCCTGTGAAAATGTGGGATACATAATCTACAGACAAGAGTTCTCTTTCTCTTGTTCCTCTTACTTTGCTCCTGCTTCCTGGCACTCACCTGTGCACTAGCCTGCCATGTGGTCCTAGAAGCCATAGACCCCAAAGGCAATGGCCTGCAGCTGGGAACACAAGCTAACCTAGCCAGACGCCGGACTGGACTGTGCCAATATGGAACGGAGGCTCTGGGCAGTGGCTTTGATCCTAGCTCTGCTGAAAACAAAATGGGACTTTTTCCATGGCAAGGGTGAAGGAGATGGGATATTGGGAACTCAGGGGTTTAATTCCACAGAAATAAAGCTTTCCACAATACCTCATCCTCCCGTGGGGACCTAATGAAATTCTTATTCCAGTGGCACCCCAAGCAGCCCACTTCCACCAGGAACAGGTGGGGACACAGAGGACACTCCGCTGGTAACGAAGCTCAGTGCATAGAACAGGGTCCGTCTACTTCCCTTCAGGGAGAATGTGTAGGGTGCCGGTCATGCTATTAGGGCTTCTCAACCACTAGTCTGTAGTTTTTCTTCTGGGTGATTCAGTTCTTCTAAAGAAGTCACCTTCTAATCTCTTGTCTTGGGGGCAGCTTCCTTGTTGTGGTGCTGCGTGCATATGAAGTGGAAGAGGACTGGGGAATCCAACTATTCTAGAAATGTCTAATAAGAGCAGACTTTTATTAGTTCCCTTGCATTGAACCATGAGTCTCACCTTCACTTCACCTTCTACCATGCCTGGTGTCTTATTTGGGTTCTCTAGTTACTAAATGAAGCTCCAGTCTCCTGTGGTAACAATGGGAAAAGTGGGGGTTTTGTAGGCATTAGTGTTCTGTTCATGATGGGTTTTGAAGGGTTGGAAGGACCTGGTTGTCAATGTTCTATTCCTTGGAGAGAGGATCAATTTATATAACCTTACCCCCTAATCCCTGGTCCAGCCTCATGTCTCACCCCCCCACCTACTGTCCCAGCTATGAACTAAGCATTTCCAGGGTTCTGCTGTGTGAACTGCTTCTATTATAGTTATTGCACTACCCACATGTACATAAGGTCTGGATTCCTCTGTCCTATAAAACCAGTGTCTACACTTTCATTCACTTTCCGTCATTCAATGATTTATTCAGACAGTTCTCCAGCTGAAGCCCTCTTCTGTTCTTTTTGTCCTTCTGAGTCCAAAGAGCCTTTTATTCATTTAATAACAGTGTAGTGGGGGCTTGGGAGAGAGGGAGGGTAAACATGTGAGTTCAATCTGCCTTCTTCAATAGAATACTCTATTTGTAATTTAGATTTGCAATGTTTTAGCTCCAATAATTCCTTAGGCTCATAAATGGAATAAACACTTTCTGAACTCTAAATTAATAAGCATAATATGAACATTATGAGAGACATAAAGACAGAACATTTGAAGTCAGAGCCATCCTGAAAAATTAGAAGCATATAGTCATATTTCCTAACTAACATCTACTCTCTGCTTCCTTCTATTTTTATACTATTTATAGCCTTAATTAACTTTTTAAGAGTCATTAGCCAAAATGGAATAGTAATATATCAGGAAAACCCCAATCCCAACTTTCTCACTCTGTTCCCCCAGAGTACTTTCCCCAATATTTTGAGGAAGGTACGCAGCCAATTTCAGACTTAAACAATTTTTAAGTCTAAATAAGGGCCAACTCTTCCACTCTTAGAAAAACGTTATCTTTTACCTTTTCATATTTGACACAGTACAACCAAACCCACAGCTAAGGTTTTAAAACTCTCCCTTTTTTCTTTAACCTTCTCCATAAATGCACTCTACATGGGGCAAAACCTGTAAATATCCTCAAACACTAAAAACTTTTAAATATATGCACATGTATCCTCCTCAAGGAGGGAACAGCTGAAGCCCTCTTCTTTAACACCTTAAACGCCCAGCCTGTTTTGTCTTCCAGACGGAAGTATAGTGTCAGTCGCCGGTGACTAACATAGTGCTTAACATGTTAAATGTCTTGATAAAACTTTGCCATGAATAAGAACTGAAGGCATTCAAAGACTGAACCAGTGAAGGGCTGAGAGAGAAAAATGTATCAGCATGTCACCAGCAAGAAGGTGCCACTTGCAAAGACAGGAGGGAGCAAAGAGAAGGGATTTCTGAGAATGGGACAAGAGTATGGCTCTGCCAAAAAGCAAAAGGATCAAAAGATAAGATTTTTAATAATAGGGATGTCAAGCCTGGCCAGCATGGCTCAGTGATTGAGCGTAGACCTATGAACCAGGAAGTCACGGTCCGATTCCTGGTCAGGGCACTTGCCCAGGTTGTGGGCTCCATCGATCCTCAGTATGGGTTGTGGGTGCAGGAGGCAGCTGATCTATTATACTCTCTCGTCATTGATGTTTCTCTCTCTCTCTCTCTCTCTCTCTCTCTCTCTCTCTCCATTCCTTTCTGAAATCAATAAAAATATATTTTAAAAATAATAATAAGGATGTCTAATGTTTAAATATATGTGTCTATATCAAAATAAAGATGTCTTTTTAATATGTATTAAAATAATCTCTGTGGACAAAAGGAGCCACATGCTAACCTGACAAGCTCAGGGAAGGCCTGCATAGCAGTCTTGCAAACTCAGAGACCTAAAGTAACCACAAAGGATGGTCTGAAATTAAACTTTTAACTAAAAGCAGTTATGGTGGGTAGTTACGTCCTAGGCCAGTATCTTCACTGACAAGGTCAACTTTTAGTACCTTAAATGAGCCTATCTGTCTTTTTGCATCTATGATAACATACCCTTGAAATGTCTGGGTAACTTGTAACTTCCCCTTTTTCCGGACCCCTTGGGGCACAACCTAATGTGCCTGGGAGCCAGGACTGATACCACAGATTCCTTCATTATCATGTTACTTGTTCCTGCACACACCTAAGTGTGCGTCTATCATTTTACTTTTTATCCAATCCCAGGGGTTTCCCCTCTTTGCTTTCTCCTGCCTCTCTAGTCTATCACCAATGGATTTCATGTAACCCACCTAAATCCCTCCTTTGATTGCAATGTATAAAAATAGATGAGAAACAGCCATTCTCCGGAGCACTAGCCCAATCCATTGAGATTCTGCTTTCCTGCAATTGTTAACAGTTGGGCTCAAATAAACTCACAAAAAATTCTTTACAGGTTTCAATGTGTTTTTTTTTTACATTAACATCTCATATACAGAATTATCTGTATGTCAAAATAAATATATATGTCAAAATAAATTCCACACACTTTCAGAAAAGACAGCATGCACGCACAGAGGTCTTGATGTAGGTGGATTTCATTCATTTGGGGGAAGTGAACTGATCTAGGAAGGACGTTGAGTTTGACATGGTGCAAAATAGGGATGGCAGACCAGGAACAGCAAAGTGAACCATGAACTCAGAGAAGGAAAAAAAAAAAAAGTGGCAGAAACAAGAGCCCCAAGCCAGCAGTGGCCAGGAAAACCATAAATCATCTCCCCTGGAGAATCCACAGACAGGCAGGAACTCAGGGTTCCCACTCTACGTTCTTAAGACATTAGCTGACATCTGGGTTAGTTTTATGCATTGTCTCTGAGTCTTGAAAAATGCAAGCCAAACCTGTAGCTTGCTGAAAGAGGCTGAATCTTATATTGTATCTGCTTTTGGAGAGGCCCAAACAGAAAGGTAGGTACGTAAGCTAAGTCAGGACACCATAGAATGCCTCGGGAAGTTCCCTCTGCTGCAAGTGTTCTAGGCCAAGTTAAACTACTTCCTGGGCCAGGGGAAGGTGATATTGTAGGTGGAGGTTAAGCACTGGGTGGGAGGCTGGACTGGATACCCCTTCCCACCCCCACCCCCATTCTTTTAGACCCTGATAGTCAGCAGTTCCAGGAGCTATGCAGACTCAAACAATTTCCATTTTTCCCAAACGTAACTAAAGTTAAGCCGATGTTATGCATAATGCCTCCAAGCTCTCTTTGCAAAGTTCAGCAACTCCGCCTGGTAGTCTTTATTCTTGTTCAAGCCGGTGGTAGGGAAATGGAGGTCTTGCAAAAACTATTCCAGTATTTCCTGTTGGATAAACTCTGTCCTTCTCTAAAAAACACCAAAAGGAGAAGTGAACAGAGTTGCCAGTGGAAAAGCTTCCCAAACCAGCAGGGGCTGGGCCAGGTTGGAGCAGGGGCAGCCTCTCGCCCGGAGGTCCCCTCTGCGCCTGACAGGGTTTTTCTTTCTGTGAAAAGGGCTCGGCGCTAAATTATTATTTGTATTTATAATGCTTTCTCATAAGCACTCTCTGGGGATCTGCATTTTAATTCAAAATGCGGTCTTAATTTTAGGGATAAATCAGTAAAAAGGGGTCTGCACTAACCTGTCATTTTCCTCTTCTATTTTGAAGCGCTCTCTGTATGGGAGTTAACTTCTCCCAAAAAAAGCTTTTGGAAAATTCCTAGTTAGGCCACTAGCTTGTTTTGTGAATGACGTTTGTGGTCAGCTATAACATATATAGCATGCCTTCTTATTGCTGCCTTTTTCATGCATGTTTTTCTTATTTTGGCATTTTTATGGAAGTGATTAAATATTATTTGGTTTCAAGCTGGTGTAGAAATTGTGGAGATGTAGAAAATAGTCTCTAGCTGAAATCCAGCATACACATACCCACACAATCATAAACACACACATATGCATGCAACATTCTTAAAATATGTGCAGAGAGCTTTTGTTTGATTCTGCTTGCTTTCCTTTTCCTCTCTTGTCTCTTTCTTTCTTTCTTTCTTTCTTTCTTTCTTTCTTTCTTTCTTTTTTCTTTCTTTCTTTTTTCTTTCTTCTAACAATGCAGAGGGAGAGAAATGAAAGTAAATATGACTTCCATTTCATTTTAGGCTTGCTTTCTAATAGAGGAAGCATTGTTTCAATGCCCAAGCCTCCTGCTTTTACCCAGAGTTAAACGTTGTAGAAATGTTGTTTCAAGTCTTATTCGGAATGACTTAAATATTTTTGCAGGGTGTCACCTTCCAAGCCATCATTAATGTTTTCAGTTTCCATAGCAATTGCATTGCTATAGTAACTCTTAAAGGGGTAGTCTTTCCCCACCCAGCCCACCTCCCCAAAAAACATTAAGCTGAAGAGAAAATAAAGCCTGGTATTTAAACTAAAAATTCCTAATATACTGATTAGTATTTAGTAAGTTCCAAAAAGTATCCCCAAGAAGCAGAATGCTTTTCATCTCTGAAATCAGTTTTATACACTACTAGAGGCCTGGTGCACGAAATTCGTGCGCAGGTATGGTCCCTAGGCCTGGCCTCCCATCAGGGCCATCTTCCTCAGCTGCCCGCAGCCAGCCCCACCCCCCACCGCCATCCACCCACAGTTCTCTGTTCGCCATCGGGTGATCGGTGCCTGACGGCCGGGGGAAGGAACCAAGAGGTCAGCTGTTCCCATCCACTCGCCAGCCCCACCCCCTCAGCTGGTGGCCATCAGGCAAATGGAACCTGCTGGCTGGGGAAAGGGACCAAGAGGGGGTCAGTGCGCCTCATAGTGACTGGTCCAGCAGTCATTCTGGTCATTCTGCCGTTAGGGTCAATTTGCATATTACATAGGATTGTATAATAAAATCTAACCATTTTAAGAGAAACTCTTTTTTGTTATTGGAAAATTGGGACTCATGACAGAATAAAATTTTTGTCAAGAATTCTACAGCTACTAGAAGAGTTAAGAAGCCTAGTCAATATCCCATACCTTCCTGTAGACTTAATGGAAGAAAAAAATCAATGCCATTTAATTATTTCCCAGAAGGTTTAATTGCAATACCTGACTTCATTGTTATATAATCTAGTAGCATTTCACTAATCTTTATGTTATAAATGAAAGATTAAATATTTAAATACATTTTTAAAATATTTATATATGTTGTTATAATAATGATTAAAGGCATATTCAACCCTGGCAGTGTATCTCAGTTGCTTAGGGCATTATCCCAGTACACCAAGGTTATGGGTTCAATGCCCGGTCAAGGCACATGCAAGGATCAACCAATGAATGCATAAATAAAGTGAAACAACAAATTAATGTTTCTCTCTATCGCTCTAAAATAGATAAAAACAAAATAAATGCATATTCAGAAAATTTATTTACCTACTCATGTTATTTAGTTGCTAGGAGACAACTATGAATCATCTAATAATATTATTAAATGGGTCATAATCCACTTTCAATTTCGCAATGCCAGTTGCTTTGGGGCATGTGTTTATTCAGACTCTGTAGACACATTGTAAACTCAATGCGAATAACCACACTTTCCTCTGCCCGGTCTTTCAGTTGTTGTTTAAAGAATGTTAATAAACATGAACTTGGCTAACTAAGCATGTCAAGGCTCCCCTAAAATGTAAGATGATCACTAACTCAGAGCCTTGTCAAATTATTTGCAAATTTAAAATTAGTTATGATTTAAAAAATATTTTGAAAGCAAAGACTTGATATGGTTAATTCACCTTTTCACTAAAGAAATGCACCATGAGAGGTTTCAACAATAGAAATATCATGTATAACATTCTGTCATGATTGATTTTACCTCTTTTATCATGATATGCAAGACAGGTATTTTTCAAATTGAAGCATTTCAGTATTAGCCACCAGGTCACCTGTACTACAGTGTACCCTCCCCTTCATTAGACTGGAAAAAGTATCTCTTCTATGAAGGAATCTCAAACTTTAGCCTTCCCTATTATGAATAAAGTATTCTATAATTTGTGTCCTCATTTGCATTTGTGTTCTTTACATGTTTCTATTCTATTTTAAGAAAGTCTATTCAGAAAAAATAACAAGTATCTTTACTTACTTTTTAAGTTAGCGCAATACTTTTATTGCTTTAAAAAAATGTCCTTGAGTTTCTTTTGTGTCCAGACTCACATGGTAGTTCAGCTTAGAGACTTTTCAGTAACAGTGAATAGTGCAAATTCTTCCAAAGAGATTATTTCAGCCCAAAAATGTTTCCCAATCCAAAGAATAAGTTTTCCACCTGATTCATGTCAGGTTTTCCTTTCTTGTGTGAATAACACTTCCTTGCAACCCTATCTCTATTCCCTCACATTGTTTTCCTTGCTTGGGTTGAAGGTCGCTTCTCTTCCTATGCGCTTTGCTCAGGACTGTCATAACTGGGTGAGCATTCCTCAGCTAAGAAGAACCAGATGGCCATGAAGAGACCTTAATGTTCCCCTACATGTCCTCCGGGCACTCCTTCACAGGGACTAACTGTGCTGATTTACCACTGCTCTGAGACTTCCTCTAATCCAAATACAAAGGACAGTTGCCCTGTCTTGATGACAGGCATAACCCAGAAGGATCCTAGCTTTAGGTAGCTGAAATCAACTTGTTTGGAGAACAAATTGTTTGTAGAAAGTCCTGAGTTGTACCATGTATTATATGTAGTACCAAGATAACTTTTGATCCAATTGAAATACTTAGGCAAAATAACACTATTTTGCAAAATAGGACCTTTTTAAAGCAATAAAAGTATCATGTTAACTTACAAATTAAGTAAAGATACTTGTTATTTATCTGAATAGATAAACAACACTATGATTATGATGCTCAGAGATACTTGGAGTTTTAAAAGAGTATGCCTCTATCAACACAAAATAAAATATAGCTAAATTCACAGCAGCTATAATAATGGAGACATTATGGATAATTTTAAAACTCTGATATCTCTATCCTTCTTCCTTCTTTTTCATCAAATGATTAGAGAATTTTCAGAGTAGTGGAGAGATCACTGGGCAGGGTAATAGAAGTTGGAAGAACTGGTGTGAATCTTGGCACCTTCACCAGCAATCTACATGCCCTTGGAGGAGTTCCCTGACTACTCTGAGACCCAACTTTATCATCTTTAAAATGGAGACAATTATACTGGTCTAACTTTCAGGAGGGTCAAATGAGACTACATTTGAAAATCTATTAACAAGCATGCAAAAAATGCATAATCAGCATTCTCTTCATAAGGTCAAACTAATTTCCAAGTTCTAAGCCATTCCTTGTCTGCCCTCTGGCAAAGATGCCACCAACACTTGAGCAACAGAAAAAATAAGGAAGAAAAGTGAAGTCCCTGTCCCCACCCCCAAAATATCTGCAGTGCCTTCACAATGCTGAATTGCCTTTTGTTGCAATATCCTGGCTACCAAAGATGCCCCTGAAAGAAAATCTACTGGAAGCTTTGTTGATTAATGTATTTACTTTATGAAGCCAAGACAAAGAAAAACAAACTCTGGAACAGCTCATCAGACAAACACATGACAGCAATACAGGCCTCCTTCTGGAGCTCAGAAGCCAAACAGACTTTGTACCTATTTGTTCTCCTCACCCCTGTGGTGTGAAGCAGATAGGAAAGACCGAGGTCATTTTGCAAATAGTCTGACTCTGGCCTGAAATCAGTAACCCAGAGAAAAAGCACTTGGGAGCCTAGGGGCCTGGAAGAGGGGCCAGGCCTGGGCCTTCTGATAAGGCTTAATGTCAAGTAGGAGTTGCTAATGTGACTCAATCCTTGATCCCAGGAGGCGCTCCTCCAGCACAGACAGTTGTCTGGAGGGGGGGATTAGGGAAACAAAGCCACTCTCTCAGTCACAAGATACTTTGATATCTGGAGTCTAAATTCTGAGTTTCTAAACACTAAAAAGATATTGGTTTTTCCATGAAATAGCTCCATGTGGGAAGCTCTCTGAGCTTAATCATGGAAATCCTAGAGAGGGAAGCTTTATCTACAGCGCACAACTGGTAACCCAACAGGAACTAGTACATGGAGAATGATGAATAAATGAATGAGTGAATGAATGAAGAAAGGATGGAAGGAACAAACTCCATGGACCACTGAATGGTAGCAGTGATCTTCAATTTTTTTATTATGCAAATTGTCAAATAGAAATACAAATAGAGAGAATTGTACATTGAACCTTCATTTAACCATCACTATGCTTCAATAATCTTGTTTTATCTATTTCCCTTCAATTTGAGGGATTGATTAGGTTTTTTGAAAGAAAATCCAAGATGGCATTTAATTTTATCCATAATTACTTCATTTTATACCTCTAATACATAAGAACAATCCATGTACACACTTGACAAAATTAATAGTAATTGCTTAATATCTTCTGAAGTCCCTCTCTCTGTCTCAAAAATATCTTTTAACACTTTGTTTTTTTTTAGAATCAGAATTCAAACAACACTCACAAAATTGCATATTTGTTTTGTCTTTTAAGTCTCCATAAACCTCTGGCAGTCTCTCCCACCCCACTCCACTCCATTTTGTTAACACCGGTGACTACAGGCCATGTGTCCTATAGAATTTGCACATTCTGGATTCGGCTCACATGCCTGGTGATGTCACTTCATTTGATCCTCTGTCTATCTATTTCCCCTAAACTGGTAAATATATCTAGACTCTAGATTCTAAAGGCTTGATTAGATTCAATTTACTTCAAATTTGTCTTAATGGTTCTGTATTGGTATAATAACTAATTATGTACAACTATTTTCTGGAATGCGGGACAAAAGGGACAGTAGAAGACGTTGGACAAGTATTCCCCTTACTAAAGAAGGAATGTCATCCATGCAAGGATAAACATTTCCAGTTTGGAAGAATAGGTGAGAAGGAAAAGCTAATTCATGTTTGGAGACCACAATGATTTGCTCATAGTTACAGCCAATAAAATATATTGCTAAAGGGAATCTTAGAAAGTACTAGGCTTTGTCAGTTAGAGATAGATGCTATGGAGAACATGTAAATTAGAGAGGAGGGAGTAGGTATTAGGGCGGCAGTTTGAAATCAAACAGTGTTCTGGCTGGGTAGCTCAGTTGGTTAGAGCATTGTCCCAGTACTCCAAGATTTGGGGTTTGATCCCCAGTCAGGGTACATACAAGAATCAACCAATGAATTCATAAACAAGTGGAAAAATAAATTGATTTCTCTCTCTCTCTAAAATCAATAAATAAAACATCTAGAAGAAAATAAATTGGATGGTTTTGTTAGCCTTCTAGCTGTAACAAATTACCAAAATCTAGGTGGTTTAAAACAAGAGTTTAGAAATTTGAAACCAATAAGGATTCAAGGCCTTCTGCCTTCTGAAGGCTCTAGGGAAGAATCTGTTTCACATCTCCCTCCCCACTTCGGTTAACAGCCTCAATCCTTGGTATACTTGGCTTGCATCATTCCAACCTCTGCCTCTATATCTTCTTCCTCTTTACCTTCTTCCTTGTGTATCTATATCCAATTTTTCCTTTTCTTATAAGGACACCGGTTGTTGGAGTTAAGGCCCTCCTAACCCAATATGACCTCATCTTACCTTGATTACATCTGCAAAACCCCTATTTCTAAATAAAGTTCCAGGTGGACATGAATTTTTGGAGGATACTCTTCAACCCAGTACAATGGTCAAAAATACTCTCTGTGAGATGACATTTGAGCAATAGCTAAAGTAGTAAGGGAGGTAAGTAGTCATGAATCTGGAAAAGGACAGTCCAGGAAAGAGCAGCGAGTGTGAAGGTCCCAGATGCGAATGGGCCTGGTGTGTGAAATGAGGAAGGGGATGGTCAATAGGAGCAGCAGTTATAAAGGCAATGGCGGTGGAGGGCAGATCAGTACAGCCTCGGAGACCCTTTTTAAGAACTTTGGCTTTGACTCTGAGGGAGATGGAGTTGCTGAGTGGTTGTAAAAAACACATGATATTATTGTACTTTTTCATGGAATCACTGGTTGCTATGTTGACAACAGACTGTGGGAGGAATAAGAGCAAAGGTAGTTAGAGGTTATTTCAATAATCCTTGTGAGAAATGATGATAGCTTGGACCACACTAGTAGTAGCAGAGGTTGTTAGAAGCTATCCGATAATAATAATATGTAAACATTTTCTAAATTATTTCCATCAATACTATTTTCTTATCATGTGTTTTATCACCTGTTAGTATTCATGCCCAGACAATGGCAGCAAGAACCAAACGTTGAAGAATTCATTTTAGAAGAAAATCTTAAAATTAGAGGAGTCTGAGCATTTCCTTTTTCCCACAACTAACAAGCGAAGCTACCATAGAGCCTGCTGTTTGCCAGGAATTCGTTATTTTCCATCCATGATTATATTGTTCAATCCTCAAAATAAACCTGCACCACAGCATTGATTTCCGTTTTACACATAAGAATGAAGGTTCAGTGAAGTTAAGCATTTGATCTAGTTATACGGATAGTTAATGACAAAGCCAGGATTCTGACTTACATATGCTTCATCTTACTCTTGTGTGATCTTCATTGTACTGCAGTGTGGGTTAGGAAAACAAAAGTCACCACTGTATTAGGAAAACAAAAGTATCTAATCATTGTGGTCCAGATCATATTCATATATATATATATGTAAATGAGTACTTTCATTTCTCACCATTCCTTTTCCCTGGAAATAGTCCAGATCTTTAAACACCATGTTCCAGAGAGATTTTATTTGATATTCTTCACTTATAGGTAATTGATTAATTGACTTGACTGATTATTACTGACCAAGAATATTGTGAAAAGAGAGCCTTCAGTAGTCAACATATCAGGAAAGAAAGAGGCTAAAACATATAACCAAGGCAAGAGCCAGCGCCAGTGCTCCTAAGAGCTAATCGTGCACATCCCTCCCATCTCACACTCCGTGACCTCACAGGACACTTGGAAAAAAGTCATGGTGGGAGTAGCTACCCCATGCAAATCAGAAAATACTATAAATCAGAGTTTTTTTTTTATTCAATAGTATGAATGATATCATACTATTTTGCCTATAACTCAAACTCACTCACAACAAAATATAATGGTGTGTGTGTGTGTGTGTGTGTGTGTGTGTGTGTGTGTGTGTGTGTCAGATGGAGAGAGAGAATAAGAGAAGAGACAGAGAGTGTTATCAAATTACTAGGTGTAGTTAATGTCCAACAGTTTAAAAATTGCCTCAGTATAAACAAAAATAACAGAAAGTGTCCACATGATGGATAAACACATTTAAAGTTTATGATCACACATTTTCTGGTTGGCCTCAGCAAATGACTATAGGACTTAAGCATTTTCAGCAGCAACTGCAGAGTTCTGGACTCATTTTCCCTCTGCCCAAAGCCACACCCAGCCCTGCCTGCACAGGTGGTGTTTCTTCAGCAGATGCACTTAGGGAGCTGGGTCTTCCACAGAAGACTGAAGCCACAGCCATTGGGCAGAGGCCCGCTGCATGGGTCCCGGGAACTTTGGCTCTGCTCCCAACAGAAGCCAGTGATTGGGTTTCCTTCCCTGGGCTGGCCTGGAGGAATGCTCTGTCCCCGAGGAGGGAGATTGGGGGGAGAATCAGTCTGAACATTAATCAAAATAAGTATGATCTCCTCTCCATGGGGAAAAAAGTCCAGGAGCTCCACTGAGATGGACTGATTCCACCTGAAAGCCAGGTAGAGGTTATATGAGGATTCTTGGTTATTTTGGATCACTCCCGCAACTTGTATCTTCCACCAATATTTCTTCTCCGAAGCAGCAGTTTATGTCTTGAACCAACACACACACACACACACACACACACACACACACGGTACCACCTCCACTTCTACCTAATCTCTCTTAAAACCTTTCTCAGAGAAATGCTCCTTACCAGTGTCTCATCTTCCCTTCTCCCTCTCACTGATCATTGTCAAGGCAGGGCCAGACCCAGGTTTAAGGTCAAGACAGGGCTTTCTCCTTCATGTTAAAGTCTAGAAGATACCACCTAGAAAGGGTGCTGAGGTCAAAGCCAAAAAATGAATTCCAATGAGGCCATTGATCCAGGGAGGAGAGGACAGGAGCCGAGGGGCAGAGCCCACGTGGGATGGAGGAGGACAGAAGCCAGGAACGCACGGAGGGCAGTGAAGGGGGCAAACACGAGGACCGTGATCAGTGTGTGCTACAAAGTCATGCTGGGGAGTCCATCTCACAACCTGGTGGTTTCTTCATAAAATTATAATGCGAGTCAGTGTGGGCTAGGGGCTAAGTCACAGGCCCTGGAACCTGACTGCGTGGGTTTGAGCCTGGCTCTGCCACTTACCAGCTCGATGACCTTAATCAGTTTCCTCCATTTCTTTGTCTGTAAAATGGTGAAATAAATAGGTTTCAACGCACAGGATTGCTATGAGGATAACATAAATTAATAGGTAAAGTGCTTAGAAGAGCACTATGTAAAAAGACATAAAAGTATAACAGTATGCACCCCTGTACCCACATCAACCCTTAGGGACAATGACCAGTATGACCGGAGCGCCTTTTCGGTTATCCCTCTCGCTTCTCTCAAAGGAGAGCCCCATCTTGAATGTGGTATTTGTCATTTCCATGCCTCTTTACATCCATGCAGATGAATAGTTGTATCGCCGAGTAATGAGAAAACGTTGCTTTTCAGATTTGAACCATATGGAAATGGCATCTTGCTTCGTGTAGTCATCTGACATGTGTTCTGCCTTCTCAGCTCATCCCCGTTGGTGCACGCAGCTCTGGGTCATTCCTCCCTGTCACTGCTATTATTGTTAGCATATTCCCAAGGGACGTGTGCACCACAATTGATTTGTCTGCTCTCTGTTAACGGCCACGCGTGTTGCTTCTACTCTGCTATTCTAAGCATCCTCAGGCATATTTCTTGGCAGATGAGTCTGTTTTATATGCTGTTTTAGAAGTGAAACTCTTGGGGTTTAGGGTACACGTATTTTCAAATTTACTTTTAAAATGATTATTTTAAGATAGACAAATTCATATTATCACCGGCACTCTACTATGTGCTAAGGACTACTGCAAGTCCTTTAGACAGGTTAACGCGGAAGTTCAGAACAGCTCTATGAAGGAAGTTCTATTATTTCTCTCACTTTATAGAGGAGAAGTTCAGCAATTTTCTTCAGATCACACAACTGGTAAGCAATGGAGCTGGGATTTACACCTAGACACACTGGTTCCGGAGTGATGCTAAATACAAAGGAGAATATAATAAAAAGCTAAGATATTGTGACCAAAGAGTATCAGAAGGCAGTTAAAAAGTTTTCACTGAATGTGGGTCTTCATATAATCCAGTGTGACCTTACCCTGACTGGTTACCTCTACATGGACCTTATTTCCAAATACGGTCCATTCTTAGGTTCCAGGCAGACATGGATCTTGGGGAGACACTGTTCAACCAGGTAGAGGAACCCCTCCTACCATCTATGGCCAGACAAGTGTATAATTTTTTTTTGTAACTTGATTTTTAAACTGTTTATTTTAAAATAATTTTAGACTTAGAGAAAAGATATAAAAGTAGCACAAGAGTTCACATATACCTTTCACCCAGAGTCCCTAATGTTAACAGTTTTAGAACCAAAGTACAATGATCAAAACTAGGTCATAACATTAAGACAAAACTATTAATTAAACTACAGACCTTATTCAAATTTGACCAGTTTCTCCTCTAACGTCCTTTGTCCATTCCAGGATTCAATTCAGAATCCCACATGGCATTTTATCTTTGAGTTTCCTGGGTTTTCTATCTGTGACGATCCTTCAGTCTTTTATGACTTCTGAAGAGCACTCTCAGGCCTGACGTGGGATGTCGATTCATTTGGATTTCTCTAATGTTTTCTCATGACTGGCTTGAGGTTATGCAATTTTTTGCCCAAATACCACAAACACGATGGCCTGCCTTTCTCAGTGTATCCTGTCTGAGAGTACGTGACGCTGGTGTGGCATTTGCTGGGGGAGAGGAGTCTAATCTACCTTCCACAGGACAAGCTTTCAGATATTTGGGAAGCTCTCCACTGTCCATGGAGCTCCCCTCCCTAACCAACCTCACATGCCCAAAGGTGTCTCTGGCCCAGGCTACACCTGTCCAATTCAGGCAGGCCCCACAGGCAGAGCCCCAGTAGTTCTCAGTCCGTAGGAAAGTCCCCTCACTGCCCCAGTGGCCCTGCCCTGGACACCATTCCATTTGCCAGTGTCTTTCCCATGAAGGGGTCTCCACAACAGATGTGCTCTTCCAGATGTGGAAAGGCCACTACATGATACAGGGAACCCTGAAAGTTGTCACTAACTGCTTTAGTTATGGTTGGGCCACAACTACATGAGTCATAGGTTCTAGGTCATCCCAGGAGAGAGGAGTAATAGCTCTTGCTCCGTCCTTATCTCTGTAAACAAAAGTAAACCGAGATTTCTGCCTTTGCATTTGTTAACCTTTAGAAAAAGGATTGTTTGCCCTAACCTGCTTGATTATAATGTTGTGAGGACAAATATCAGATTGGAACAGAAGACTCAGGTAAAATCCTCAGATAAACACTGACAAGAGCCTGGCTGGTGTAGCTCAGTAGTTGAGCGTCAACTTATGAACCAGGAGGTCGTGGTTCAATTCATGGTTGGGCATATACCCGGGTTGCAGGCTCGATCCCCAGTATGGGGTGTGCAGGAAGCAGGCGATCAATGATTCTCTCATCTTTGATGTTTCTATCTCTCCCTTTCTCTCTGAAATCAATAAATATATATATATATTTTTAAAAACTGATACGAACAGTTTAGTTATACACACATATTGCAGTGGAATTTGACCTTGTTTTATACCATGAGGTCCTTTGAAAATGCAGTGAAATCTATGGTGCAACTTCTCAGAAAATGCATATAAGCATGCACTTCAAAATAGGAAGTTAAGTTACCCTGAACCCCAGACATGGTTTCTCGCCTTTCTCTGACCAGGAAACAATTTTGAACCTGAGCATTAAATGAGTTCAGCAAGTAGTATCCCTTCTTCATTCACAAGTGGCTGTTCCAGTTTAGAACTGAGCCTACTAAGCCAGCCCAGGAACCCCAGCACAGCACATGGCCATAGTTAGAGGAGAGCGGAATGTTTGGGGGGTTGAATTTAGTGTCTGTGGGTGGTGAGGCACCTTTCTCAGGGTGTGCAGAAAAGTAAAAGAGATTGGTCTTCAGTGCCCATTTTTCTCATTTTCTGCCTACCCCCTTTAATCCCTACATTTCAACAGAAATTCATTGATATGTCTTTGGCAGGATGAAATTGATCGATTAAAGTAATCCTCACTGATATGGGGGCAGGGGAGGGTTGTTGCTATCCCAGGTAAGGGGTCAGGCTTCGGGCAGTTCACTACAACCAAAGCAGCATAGTTATCTGAACACATAAATTACCAGCGAGGGAGTTTCTGATATTGGTGGTGGAAATAATTTGGGACAAAAACACCTTCCTAGTAATAATGTTTTTGTATACATAATTTTTACATAATTTATGGTAGTTATTTAGCCTCAAACTTTCTGAAGTCCTCTCAGAAATATGACTTTGTCTGCTTCCCACCAAAAGCCAAAATGGGAGGGGAGCACCAGGAATGCCCATTTTATAGATAAGGAGATGGAGTCATTGAGCAATTATGTGACTTACCCTCAGTCTTGCAGTTAGTAAGAGATGGAGCCAGGACTTTCACCTGATCTGATCCTAAAGCCCACTTTTCTTTGCTATACCACAGAGGCGATCATGTGCATGATGTACAGTTTCAATTTTCCAACGGTCCCTTTGAAGCCAAGATGCAGTGTGACTTCAGGGATGGTACAGGGTCACCCCAGGAGTTGCGAATCCTATAATCTTCCCTGTTTCTGGGTAACCTTAAGTTGGGTGTAGGTTGGGGTTGACAATTGCCTCCATCTGCTCAAAAATACGGAAAAAAAAAAACATCTGATGTTGCTCTTACCGGTGCCACCACCAGAGCCAGGACACTGAGGCTGTGGAGCCACAGGAGAGGGAAAGGCCAGTGTCTAAGGGCGATGGCACCTGCCTCCTGCCTCTAACCTTGTGGTTCTCCTGCCTCACAGTTCTCATCGCTGCTCAGAGAACAACATGAGTGTCCTCTGGACTGCAGGGCAAACACGCTGTCTCTCAGAGCGTGGTCCCCAAGACGGTAGCAACGGGACTCCGCTGGAAGTGTTAGTGAAAAGCACTGATCCAGGGCACTTCAACCCCCCCCTCCCCCCGCCTCCACCACTACCACCCACCTACCTTCATACCTTCCAGTCCAGGTCTCTGGGGCTGGGCCCAGGAATTTGCCCTTGTAGCAAGTTCCCAGGAAGTCTATCGTGGACCTTAAAGTTTAAGGACTATTGCTCTAGAGACCAAGTTAGAACTTGAGAACACTGATGAATACCCACTTTTGAAAGACCTTGCGGAAAGCATGTCAATGAAAGCTGTTGTATGGGATTTCTTTGACAACTCTTTCTTTAGCTTAAGATCCTTTGGTGCATTTAAAAAATTGTGCAAACCTGTGCATATGTCATTCCACTTCAATGTCTAAATGTGATCTACACATGCATACAGGCTATTTTAATCTCTTTTCCCTTTTTGCACAGCGCTCACCCCCTTTATCTCCTTGTCTGCTCTGATCTTCATCGGGCCCCAGTAATCTGTATTGCAACCCAGTCTCCTTATAATCATGAATACACACACACACACACACACACACACACACACACACACACAAGTACTCAAACCTACATGGAGAGGCGTTGCTTTCCATATCACTAAAATGGAAGCATAGTTTACATTTTTTCTGTATCTTGCTTTTCTCACTCAACAATATCTAATAAAAAGCCTTCCACATTACAAGGTTGAACTCCAATTTATTCTTTTAAATGATTGCATATGATTTCACAGTACAGACGAATCATAACTCTTCAATCATTCTGCTATTGGCAAACATCATTTCTTCCCAGGTCTCTGAGGCTCATCACAATGCAGCAATCTTGGTATTTTATGTATATGTTTATTTCCAGGGGATAGATTTTTATACATAAGATAGAGAATTACATGTGTTTGCTCAAATAATAATTAATATTTTTCAGATTATAGTATATGTATTTTTATTTTTAAAAAGGTTTTCAACTTGCTTTCCAAATAAGATAATATTTTAATCAGTAATTCATCTGAGTATTCTTTTTTAACTTTAGACTTGTCGTTATACACATGTATGTTGGTAACAAAAAAAAGTATTTGGTTGTATAAATGTAGCATATTGAATTTTTCAATATTCTTCACTTTACAACATTCCAATGTTTTGAATACCATTTGAGTTTTACTGATATTTCATAGCCCAAGCGAATAGCAAGTGTTGAGTTCTGGGCGCAGTACACGTGTAACCACAACAAACAAAAGCAGGCTGCCTTCAAGGAGGCTGCCCTCCAAATGTCTTTTTAGATTTTAGAAAGAGAGATAGTCAGATGGAGAGATAGGTAGGAAAAGGCCTCCATACTTGCCCTGCCTTGCCAACAGCCGAATCTGGTAGGGCCAGTTTCTCTGCAGCTATAAATATGCAGGACCGTCAAGGTCAAAGAACATTTTCTGAGAACAATGGTCATTCTCTTCATTTTTTTTATGACACTGAGAAGGTGTGGGGGATGTGACCTTGCTAGATCCACAGGCTTCAACCAGTCCCTGTTCGATTTGAACATCTGAAAGTGCCCAGCGAGGGGCAACTAGGGGCACATGTGCCCTGTGGCCAAGTCCAAAGTGCCATTTAGCCCATGGAAAATGCCAGGATTCAAACATGGGTGGCAGAGGGAGACTGGAGCTGGAGGAGAGGGGTTAGAAGAAAGCCTGGAGAAGCGGGAGAGAAAGCATTAGGTCTGGGGGCCTCAGGGGAGAAAACCAGCTTCATTAGGGAAGAAAAGACACACACACACAGGATAGCTCACACAGGCAGAGTTGCTGTGGAAGCACATTCCAGGAAAATCTTAAGAGATTACTTTAATAATAAACCATGCATTCTTCAGCAAGCCATCACGAGATTAACTACCCCTTTCCTGCTGGGAATGCAGTCATCAGTTTTATTTTATTTTTTCCTTCTCCCTCACAGGCAGGTTCTGAGCACAGAGGCAGCCATGCAAGGACCAGGGTTTTAAGCATCGCCTTGAATTTTCCTCGCCTTGATTTCCCAAACCTTCACTTCAGGGGCGCTCAGAAAAGAGCACGGTGCAGGCAGGGTTAATGTCTGGGTGGGTCTGGCTGTGACTCTCCAGCTGCAAGGATGTTCATGTGAGACCTACGGAAAGGCAAGCAGCTTGGATGGAACAGAAAACTGTGTTCCTCCCACCAGGGATAAGAAGGGTTAAATTGATTTTCTTTCTTTTTTCTTTCTCCCCCCCCCCCCCCCTCATATGAGCAGGACACTGAAGTACTGCCAGAAGCAATACCAGCGCCTTAGGGAATAAAAATACACTTCAAATGGAGTTCTCCTCTGTCAACTCTTCAGGTTTCTGCGAGAGGCGACAGCGCTGCCCATTTGAAGCTGTATGTGAGAGCCCGCCACTCCTGCGTGAGCTGTTTCCAGCCGAGCCCTTTCTTCCAACTACAGCTCCTTGCAGATGAAATCATTTTCCGCCGCTGGCTTCTCAGACAAATCCTTTTCCACTTGGTGGGGTAGAGCAAACACAAGTTAACATTTCTCGGTAAAAGTTTGATGATTCAAAAAAATAGGCTGGGGTAGTCACTTCAGAGTTGAGAAAGCAGGACAGGTTGAGGGTTCACAGGGACCCGGTTTTGTTTTTTGTTTTTAATGGTCAAAAGCCTTGATTGGCCTGAAATCGGCGGTCATCTCTTCAGCTACTCAGCCTAAGAAGGGCAGGCATCCCTCTGGAAACTGAAGTGCTATGTCCTAGGACGTCCTAGGACGGAAGTTCTCTGCATGGATGTTACAAATACCACCCCAAGACTAAAGTGTGTCTACCTCTTGCCATTCACACAGACTTTCTTTCTTTCTTCTTCTTTTTTTTAATAATAGCCAATGACCTCAGAGGAATGTGGGGAACTGTCAGTAAAAGCCTCCCCAGCCCAGCGCCCTAGGTGTGAGGGGACAGACCGGTGGCAGACAGCAGAATCCCCTGTCACCCGCTGGGCTGCCCTGTGCCCCGGGCACCCTGGCTGATCCGCGTCTGACCTACTTGAGCGCCGGGGCTGCCACTCACAGTGAGCTGCCCCCCAAATTACACAGTGGCTTCGCCGCCGGGGCCAGGCTTGGACCACAAACTACATCCTTGGTGTCCCAGGAGCCCGATTTGAACCCCCAGTTTCCAGAGGCAAAAAATGCAAATGCGCTGGTCGTGGCTCACTCCTTCACATCACTAACCCCTTCCCGCCCAGCTCACAACGCGGCCTTTGCACAGTATTGAGTGCACGCTCCCTCCGACCTTAAAAACGGGGGCAGGGGCAGAGACACGATTTTCAGGAGAATAATTTCACAATTCTGAAAAAGCACCAGAGCTTCCGGGGGAGGTTTTGCAAGTGCCCGCGATGTGAACACGTGGGGAGATGCAGTCCCCCCAGCTGGTCCAGGTTCACCAAGGTGAGCCCTGGGAGTACCGTCTCCGGCTCGGCACGCCGATGGTTTCTAACGTTTTGTTTCTCCCGCCTCCCGCTTTTCATAGCGTGTGGGACACGTTATGGAAATTAGTACAGATAAAGGCATGTTACACATCCACACATGGATGTGCACGCATATAATCAGGGAATATCAGATACACAGCTTGTTTAGACAGGTTAGATAGACAGCAACACTTCTGTTTCTATGGATTTCATCAAGGAGGGCTGTTTTTATATGTGCATATACAGGGTTCTATTCCATGCACAGATGCAGTGAGGTTTACATATACTAACACACACAGGGATTTCCCCCCATGTCAGTGCACCCCCATCTGCCCTGGCAGAGACCCCAATTCCTCTAAAGGAGGCGAGCGCACGTCCAGCGGGAGAAGCAGCAGGTCTGAGCTGGGAACTGCCTCTGGCCAGGAAAGTCAGGCGTCCAGGCAGCCCTTTGTCCACAGAGACCCGACGGGGTTCCAGGGCTCCGTGTGCCACATCACCTCCCGCTCCCAGCGGCGCTCCGGGGAGGAATCGGTGGGATGGAGGTCGGGGCCCACCCCTTCCCTGCGGACTTGCTCTTCCCTGTCCTCATTTGCACCCTCCCGGGTCGCCGGCCCCAGCCCAGCCAGCCCAGCCCTCGCTGCCCCCGCCCCCGCCCCGCGAGTGGCGGCTGGGACGGGCGCCCCGCTCGGCCCCGCGCCGCGCTCGGCTCCCCGCGATCGCCCCCCGCTGGCGGCCCCGAGCCCGGCGCGCCGGGCCGTCGGCGCGGCTGGCGCTCGAGTTAATAAACAGTTAAGTTTGGAAGACTCAGCAGACACGTTGAGGGGGAGTTGCCGAGCCCAGGCAGCAAAAACATCCCGGCGCATTCCTCGGGAGCCCGGGCTGCCAGCATCTGATTACAACCATCTCGCGCCGGGAGCGGCGGGAGGCTCCGCGGCTATTTAAGCGCGGCCGCCGGTGCGCGGCGCGGCTGCCGGGAGGCTCGCGCGGGCCGGTCATGCTCGCTCCGCAGACGCGCTAGCCAGCCTGTGAGTAGCTCTCCACCCTCCTTCCCCGGGGCTCCATGTTTGCGACCTCCTTCCCTCCCTCTGCCTGTCCGCCGTGGGGTGCCGACGCGGGGCGGCGGGGCATCTCGGGGCTGAGCCGGGGGCTTGGGGGAGCGGCGGCTGCGCGGCCCGACACCCCAGGAATGCCTCCGTGGAAGGCGTCCACCTTCGGGCCGCGCTCCCGACGGCCGGCGGGTGACATCTCCCCAGCGCCTGCCTTTTGTGTGTGTGTGTGTGTCTGGGCTTGTGCGGGGCTCTGCGGGCAGCCCCGCTGGGACGCTGGGTGGCCGCTGACCGCCCCCGAGGCTGCGGGGTTCTGCCCTGTGACCAAGGCTGGGGCCGGGTCTGTGCCCAGGGAAGCCTTTACCTGGCGACTGACAACTTGCGGCATTGAAATGTGAACTTTGTCTTACACCCGCGTGAAGCCAGTCTCTGCCCAAGAAACTGAACAGACTTGTTTTAAAGCCACAAAGCCCAGAGCGGGGAAAGGGTGTTTGCCTGCTTGCTGCACGCCGGCTGGAAAGATGAAGTAAGAATTCTAGAAAAGGGGGGCGGCGGCGGGGGGGGGGCGGGGGGGGATGAATGGGTTAAAGTCTTGGAGCCCCAGTCAGCATAGCGGTTTCCTAGCATAGAGCTGACTCTGTTATTTGTGTCTGCCATCCTTTCTTCTTGACTTAATTCTGAGCCTGGAATTCAGGTCCCCGGTCGGTGTCAGCAGGGAGCTGTTGGGAGTCCAAAGGGGAATTTAACTGGATTAAAAACACTTAAAGAATCTGGATGGTATCTCCACCCCAGCCCCCCCCCCCCCCCTCCCCACCTTTTCCTCTTTCTCTTTAGTTTGTGTTTGGAAGGAAGAGAGGCGCTCTGTAAAATGAGCGGAGCAGAAATCAGCTTCCAGACACATGGAAAGACTTAAAAATTATGGAGGGGCGACTTCATGAATAGTAAATGTTGTTATTGCACTATAAAGTGACTTAATGAAAAAATTTCTGGCCCTAATCAGGCCAAGCAGGGGAGTGGGGGAGAAGTAAGAAGACAGAAGTTAACACAAACAGAAGGAATGGCTGAGGAAAGAAAGTTACACAAATGCCTTCGAGACATCTGATAAGGCTCTTGGAATGGCTTTGATGGGATTTATAATTGACCTCCCTGACAGGCTAGAACTCGGCTCCCCACACAGGAGCATCTACTCCCTGTTGGGGAGGGAGGATCTACCTGGGATGGGAGAGCCTTGCAGCCGCCAAAGGGCTTGTCTCCTCGCTCTGTGACAGCTCCATGCGCCGTCTCTTACCCCAGCGGCCAGACCTTGATTAGGGGCTCTTCTCTGGGCCTGGTGCCCACCCACCCCAGGCTCCGTCTCCCCCTCCCTCAAGGCAGATAAGCCCCAATGACACTGTAGGAAAGTTTATTGTCTTGAGAATTCCGGAGTATTTGGCATTGAGGTCTCCTTAATCTTCGGGGAAGGACCTTTTGGGTGAAGTGCTGGGCGTGTGGCAGTCAACAATCCGCACAACACAACACAGTGCGCACGGTGGACGGTCCAGGAACCAAAAGGGAGACCTAGTGGTGTTTCCCAATGTTTGGTTCTGGGACAGATGTCTTCTTCTAAATTCCTCGTCCGTTTTCTCCTAAAGCAGGTTGGGTTATTTTCCTGTTGTAGTTGAATAACTTAACTTCCCCCTTTCCTTCCCTCCGCCATCCCTGTCCCTTCTTAGATGACTTCCCCAGAAACCAGTTCTTCTTGACCTAGCCCCTCCCACATTTTAATGAGTGACCAGAACCGGCAGATGGCCCAGAACGTCTTCCAACTTTGAACCGCGACGCACGCGTCGTTGCCGTTCTCGTGATCTTAGACGCAGTTGGTCTTCACCTGAGGCCAGAAGGAGCCAAGGCAGCCGCAGCCCTTGCTAAAAGCCTTGCCTACTTAGTGGAAGACAATCCAGGGTCTGCATTTCCACTCAAGACGTTTTATAGTTTTAGATTCGACTCAAAGTCCAAATTCTTATGCATTAAGCTCATCCGTTGCCTTGCTCGAAAGGTTGAATGGATTTCAGTCACTTCGTTTGGGTTGAAGGGAATTGCTTTCCAAGACACTTGTTGGACTGAACGTGGGGCAGGGGCCTCTGGAAGCTGCTGGTCAGCTGGCTGGGGGTGAGATGTATTGGCCTGCTTGGCCGGGCCTCAGTTACTTGAAGAGGAAGAGAGCAGGACTTGCCGAGTGGCTCCTGGCCGGCAGGAGGCTTTGTGGAGTCATGGGCTCTTGGAGGCCCAGCAAGCATGGTACAGCTGCTCATTTCTAATTCTACCCTCAGGTGCTCTAAGCCTAAGCCCGCTACCACCAATAGTTTTCATCTGGAATAGTTTTGAAGGCTTCATGAGTTTCTCTTCCTCGGTGTCTCCTGACTTGAGGGTTTAATTAATGCTCTTGCCCTACCTGGTTTGGCTCAGTGGATAGAGCATCAGCCTGCAGACTGAAGGGTCCCAGGTTCGATTCCGGTTAAGGGCACATATCGGGTTGTGGGCTCAGTTCCAAGTAGGGGCCATGCGGGAGGCAGCCAATCAGTGCTTCTCTCTCATCATTGATGTTTCTATCTCTCCCTCTCCCCTCCTCTCTGAAACCAATAAGAATATATTTTAAAAAATAATTAACACTTTTCTTAAAGACAAAGCTAAGATGCCGAACTACTTGAGAAGGCTGCTGCAGGCTTACCTCTTGGGGTGTTAGTTGCCCTTGTGGCCCTCAGAACATTCCTCCCCCAGGAAAAAGGTCTGAAAGCGGACTGGCTGGGGAGGTTTCAGTAACTGACCTAACACATCAGGTTTCTACCCCACAAACAGAACCAGAATGAGAACTAGACTGGCGACACGAAACACCTGAGGGGCAGGATGTGGTCATTTAAAGTTCTCCCTGGTACTGCTGTGCAGTTCTGACGTTGCAGCCACTGACTTGGTCAGAATAGGCCCAAATCCCATTCAGATGAAATGGCATCAGGGAAACGTAACTCATGGGAACAGTTCCTGACTCGATTGATTGTGTGAATCAAAAGGGAGGCAGGGCATCAAGTCTCCTCCTCTTCAAAAAACATGCTAATTCTGATGAGGGATACAAACGGTGCTGAGTGTGCACAAAAGGCTAGCCCAGGCCAGTTTCTGCCTCCCGCCTAGCTCGATCGGGGAGCCGTTGGGAGTGTGGGTTATGGAATCCCATTGCCTCCCAAGGTCTTGGTTCAAATCCCAGTCACACCACTGCTGCTTACCTGCCCTTGGGTAAATTGCACCACCTCTCTGTACTTCAGCTTTCTTATCTGGAGGAAATAATCGTACCTACCCCTAGGTTTGTTGGGCAGACTTTATCTAACATGCTTAAAATATTTTATTCTATCTGACTTAGGAATGTATGTTTTCTTCTGTTTTTGCCCCTTGAACAACTGACTTGTGTTATCTTTGTGAGAACTGAAGACAGAATGGAGAATCTTTGTCATAATTGGACACCGCTTGTCTACCTGCAGGATGTGAATCATTCAAGCACTTACTGTTAACAAAGCCAGCATGTTGGCTGTGCTCACGCTAGAACAGACAGGGAGTTACTCTCTGTTCTCTACCTGGAAGCCTGCAGTGGAGTTTGGTCAAGCTGACCCCCTCTGGTCTCACCCCACTCAGGCTCCCGGTGAGAGCGGGCAGCCCTTCCCCCTGAAGTCAGCATTATAGCAAAAGGAAGTGGGAAGGGAGGGACCATCCGTGCTAAACTGAGTGACTAGGCTAGAAATAAAATATCTTCCGAGGCAGGCGGCCCTATACGATCACTGCCCACAGAGTTGGGCAGGTTGCCATGGTTATTCCCCTTCCCAAATCCTTCTCATACCTTGGAAGGAAGCCTGACACTCTAGGGCCATGGTCGGCAAACTGTGGCTCGCGAGCCACATGCGGCTCTTTGGCCCCTTGAGTGTGGCTCTTCCACAAAAATACCACGGCCTGGGCGAGTCTATTTTGAAGAAGTGGCGTTAGAAGAAGTTTAAGTTTAAAAAAATTGGCTCTCAAAAGGAATTTCAATCGTTGTCCTGTTGATATTTGGCTCTGTGGACTAATGAGTTTGCCGACCACTGCCTAGGGTAAGCAAAATCGGAACAAAATCTGAACAACTTCCTGGTCTAAAAATGGAAGTTATTTTTTTTTTTTTTATTAAGTGAGGTATAATCTTCTCTCTGCCCACCTCATCCCTTTCCTCATCTTTTAAACTTATTTGAACTCTACTACTTAATTGACTAACTCTTAACGGTTTGTTACATCATGAAGATAGCAAAGCATTAAGACTTATGAAACTTAAGGAACATAAAAGCTATTGCCTCAATATAGAAGCAATCTGGCAATTTTTCTCTCCCATAACGTATAACTCAGGGCAAGTAGCCTTTAACTGCCATACACTGGTAAGAATTCTCGGTGAATGGGGAAGGCCATTGTGTTCAGCTGCAGGGAAGTTGCCAGGAGGCAGAATGCATGAGGGTTGTTCCGTAGATGTTTTTAAGTAACCACAGAGTAAAGGGAGCAGGGAGTATAGGTAAGAGTCCTGGAAAATCTAGGTTTGAAACCCTGTACAACTTGGAAGAAGTTTGGGTGAGGTTTTCTCTGGCTAAAAACCTATCCTATTTCTCCCTAGCAATGTGATGTAAAGTATTACAATGAAATAGACTTAGATCTTTATGTGGCAGATGAACTGCTGCCGTAAGTTCTCATTTAACAATCAAATTAATTCAGTCTTCCACTTTGGACACTTGGCAGGCGTGGTGTGTATTTCACAGCTCCAGAGAACTCAGGGAAGGCAGTGGCTCTCAGAGTGTGGTCCCCAGACCAGCTACATCAGCATCACTTGGGAACTTGTTAAAAATGCAATTTCTTGGTTCCCATCCCAGAACCACTGAACCAAACTCTAGCACTAGGGTCCATCCAGCTGTATTTCAACAAGAGCAACACATGATGATAGAGTAACTTTCATAATTCAGTTGCTTTATAATTCTGTTGTTTAATGGAAAGTATAATGAAGTATCTGAATTCCTACAGTCATGGACATAATAAAGCAAAACATTTAAATAGAGCTCGGTTTAACTGAATCTTGGGAGCAGAAAGATGCAAAAGCACAGACCTTGAGAGTTTTTCCTGCTATCTCAACTATTGCTTTCTTGAACCTAGGGAAATTGATGTACTCCTTAGTTTTATATGATCACCTCCTTTTCAAATCTTTTCCCCTTCTCTGGGGTTTTTAAAGAGCATAATTAATCTCCATTTATTAGGAGACTGCCCCAGTTACTTCTTTAAAAAAAGATTCTAGTAAAGTAGACCATTACCCTTGAACCAGATGGTTTTCTCTAACCTATAAAATTTTTTATTTTGTTTTTCATGCCATGCTCAGAATGCAGATGAAGGCCTCTCCATAATGGTAAATGAATATACTGTACTTAGTTTTTATAGAGTTTTATGGTTTATGAAGTAATGTTCCATTCTCCCATTTGACTTTCACTTTAAATAACTTAAGATAGAAAAGATATCTCCAATTTTTAACTGTAGTAAGATTAGTAGATATCAGCTTGCCCAAGGTAGTATCTTTAAGTGGTAGAGCTGGAATTCAAGCATGAATGTGTATGATTTGAATCTTGGTGTTTACCTGGATATTTATTAAGTCCCTATTATGTAAAGTATGTACTAGGTTGGCAATGGAGGAACTTCCAGTGAGTAGAGATTGAGAAGAGAGTCTACATCCTGTGAAGCAAAGAATGTAAAACATAGGCCTGCCACTCCTTGGGCAAGCTTCTCAAGGTCTCTGACCCTTAGTTGCCTCACTCACCTTGCAAAATAGTCCTAGGAATGACTGATGTTAATCAGAGACTGATGCTTAGCAGAGATCATACTCTTAGACTGAAAAGTACAAGGACATGATGTAGAAGTAGAGAATTGGAAGTCTGGCTTTGAGAAGGCTTCATAGGTTAGGGGTTCAAAGCTTGGGTTCTGAACTACAAGTTATTGTGTTCACAGCCCAGGTTAGCCATTTAAGACAAGAGATATAACATCTGCGTTTTATTTTTTCCATTAGTATAAGGTGCTGCTGCTTCAGAAATGTACCTGCTCTAGAACTACAAGTCTGTATATAATAGCTAAGCTGATGTCAACACATGGTCTTGTTCTTGTTGTTTGTGAGCTTTAGGCAGGTTAAAATCTAGACGTGACCACGTTCAAGCTGAAAATTAGAAGACCGTCTCTCCTACATATCTTGAAACTATTACATGTAAGGGTCAAGCAGGAAAATGTGGCAATGGTTTATAAATCAGCACAGGCACCCAAATGTTAGCTCTAAAGGTACCACTTGAATCTCATGTGGGCAGGGCAGTTGAGTCCTCCTGAGGTCTAGAGTTAAACCACACCCAAATAACTGGAAAGTGAAGAGTAACTTCACTAAATGTGTCCATATTGGATGTAGCTGCCCCCCATTGTTCTAAGCATTTCACCCACGTGGCCTCGTTTATTTTTCATATTTTAAGTGTCCTATTAGGAGACCAAGACCTGTTATAATCTTCTGTAATGTGTAGTACTGATGCTAAAATGCTTTTTGCTACCATTTAGTGCAGCAGAAATAAGCCAAATATGTTTGAATCTATTTCTGAGGTCTGGAGTACTCATATGAAGAATGCTGAACCAGCTTGGCTTTGAGACACAATGTTAGTTGAGACAGGAAACGTATAATTGACCTCTAGATTAGAGGACCAGAAGTCAGAATGGTACACATAGTAAGTGCTCAAATATCTGTCCTTTAAAAAAAAGTCTCAGCTCTGTATTGGGGGAGAGGGGGTATTATTTTTTGTTTGGGGTTTTGTTTTTAACCTTTGCCTCTAAAAGTTAACATCTTAAATGCAACCCCATTTCTGAAGTGGAAAACAAATTTGTAACTGATAGAACAGGCTCTTCCATCCTTAGCTGGTTGATTATAAGATTTAATATTGATTTCTGCCTGAACCAAGGGGCAACTATAGCTGAGTCTTTTCAGAAACATACATGTGCTTGATTGAAATGGTATTTTATTCAGTGTACAAGCTGTCTTCTGAAGGACATCTTGATGCATAGATGCTTGCTCAACTGCCTGATAACTCGTTCTTTGGGATTTCTGATTTATGCAGTTGGCCTAAGGTTCTCAATGACTAAAAGGGGTTGTTATTGACAGTTGGATGAAAACATTTACCTAACACCTGCTGGTGGACACATAGAGGTCAACAATTGCTGCCTATGAAAAATTTTGAGAAAATGACAACTACTCAACTAGCATATGGTTGTATTATAATTAAGTGATACAGAGTAGGGTCCAGAGGAAAAAGCAAATATCAGTGTGATAATGGACTTGGCCTTTAAAGGAATAGTGGAGGTCATGCAGTCTAAGGAGAAGCACATAAGCAAATATGTGTCTGAAGAATTGGAAGTCTGGCTTTGAGGAGGTGACATAGGTTAGAGGTTAGAAGCTTGGGCTCTGAGCTACAAATGACTGTGTTCACAGCCAGTTTGGCCAGGAGTGACAGAGAGATAAGAGGTGGTATCATTTAGGAAGGAGACATGGATTGCACTGAGCCTTGGATGTCGGGCGAGAACTTAGATTTTTATTTGTTAAGCAGTAGCTCTCCTTGTTAAATCAGGAAGACAAAATGCTGACTCGGATCAATTCACCTGACTGTATTGGCAGGATGAGTTTGAGTGGAGAATCCTTAACAGTTGAAGAAAAACCTGTATTTCGTGAGAAGTCAGCAAAGTAGAGAAGAGTTTTGCCTAACTGAATATTAAGGATCAAATGGAAAATATGGTTTTACCCCTATTGTTATAAGTGCACTGCTCTTTACCAGACTGTGTGGGGCTTGGAAAAGTAGGACAAATGATTCCCTGACCTCAAAACTTCACTGAGTGGGGAAAAGACGTGGACATGAATCAGAGGGCAACACTAGATCATGGTAACTATAGGAAAATGGTAGGGCTGGTGAGAGTCAGAGAAGACTTCCCTAAAACAGCACACCTTGAGTGGACTTTGAATGACAGGTAGGAATTCAAATAGGTGAAGGCAGTAAGTATTACTGTTATTACAGGATAGGAAGGCAACATGAGAGAGCATGGTGTGTGTGTGTGTGTGTGTGTGTGTGTGTGTGTGTGTGTGTGTGTCTCCTATGAGGAAGAAATTAGCTTCCCCAGGGAACAAGTGGATATATATACTGTTATACTGTGCATTCTAATTATGAAGGGCTTTGAATCTCTGGTTGACAGTGAGTCTTGGAATTGAACATGGTGCCTGGTTAATGAGAGTCAGGAAGGCCAGGACGTCTGATAGGACATCACTGCAATAATTCAGCCATCAATGTAGTTCAGGTGCAGTTAGTGTTTCTTACCACTTGATTCTCATTGAACCTTTTGAGAAGAAGGAAGACTTTATCCCACAAAGATTCCCCCCCCCCCCACAAATATTTTCTTTACCTCAAGTGTTCTAAATATATCCAAATGTACTTATGCATGTGTCTAGGAAATATCAAAATAACACTGTAATATGAGTTGGCTAATTGTGAGGGACAAGATAGTATCGCTTGTTTGGAAGCAGGAACTTGGGGTGGCAATGAGGCAGGTCGGGGAGGAATGCTAGAATGGAGGAAAAAATGATGAGGAGAAAGGGAAGGTATGGAAACAAAGGGTAATTATGGAGAATAGAGGGTCAAATTTTTGCCAGTTTCAGTAGGCGTGAACAATCTAAGATAGAACCTTAGCTTCCAGCTAGGCTACAGACTGTACTGCTGTGGATCTTGTAGGTATATCCATATGCAAAATAACTTCTGTAGTTCATTTTTCGGGTAGTATATGGAGACACAAATGTTCTGTTTTCTATACAAGAACTTTGTAATAGAAACATTGGATGCAACCATATCCTGTTTTGGACTCTTTATACCTCCCACAGCCAACACTGGTTGAGGGCTTACTGATGAGGGGGATAATAAAGTCCTATCTCTCTTGAAAGGTCACATTAACCAAGAGTTACCTGACATTACCTTGCTAAATCTTTTGCAACTAGCTAGTGCTCCTTAGATAACCAAAGCCACAACAGGCCATGGGAGAGGGTGGCCAGTACACTTTCATAATATTGCTTCATTTCAATCTATGATTCAGGAGTTTGGCTTGATCTGAAAGTGACACGATTGTACTCTTAGAAAATCTGGCAATTCAAACTGCCAAAGGAGCCCTGACTGGGGAGCTCAGTTGGTTAGAGTGGTGTCCCGATACACCAAGGTTCTGGGTTCAATCCCCAGTCAGGGCACATATAAGAATCAACCAATGAATGCATAAATAAGTGTATCAACAAATCAAAATGCCGAAGAACACATTTGGTTCTAGAATATAAAGGTTTGCGTCATCTCTGAATTGCTTGCCCTCCTGCAGTGTGAAAATTGAATGCCAAATGAACATGGTGTTTCTTCTGATGTTTATGAAAACAGTGTTAATTCAAAATTTCGGATTTTAAGGTAACTTTGCAGGGAGCATCACGGGTATCTTTCATGACCTGCTGTACCATAAGATTCCTCCCTCCCACTGGCTCCGGCACACAGACACTCCTCCAGATTACATTATGGTTATAGGAGACTCCCAAACAGTAAATGTGCATATCCCCCTTGTAAGGAATGCTTCAAGTAAATGTCATAATTTTAAAACTGTCTGTTGAGGAGGCTAATTAAGCCCTTAAGACAAAATTTGCATCTTTCTGTGGTTGATATTAAGAAAGTAATTTATATAAAATTCCTTGAAGTATGAAGCACTAATCTTGCTCTTATGAATCATTATTAATGGCAATGAAGTGTTCTACCCTGATCAGAACCATTTTCTCTAAAGCACTTAGTTGTAACTATTCCTTGCTTGTTCCTTCTCCCCTGCCTGTACTATGAGCCCCTGAGAGCAAAGACCATGTCCATTTTGTCACTGTAGATCCAGCACAATACAGTGGTTGGCACACAGTAGGTGTTCAATAAACAATAACCAGGTAGCCAGGTGAATGTATGACTCATGCTACTCATTTGTAACCTTACTTGTACATTTTTATTATAGAGTAAGCAGAATGGGAAACTTGAGCTTGCCTTATCATCTGTTGTATAAGTAAAACAGTTATGAATCCTTTAAAAAAAAAACTTTAAGCTTATTTATAATGAGTAATATCCATATGTTCCTCTAGTTTATATCTGCTCAGGGCCTGAGAAAAGCAGACGAGCTGTTACTGAAATTCTCCAGATGGTGTGGTCTTTTCAAGTCCTTGGTTTAACTTCTACCAGTGGAGTATCCATCAGAGCGCATACGTCCATCTGTCCCGATGGTATAATCACTTGGCTAATAATAATAGTGGTGACTAGTTTTCAACCTGATATTTCATCCAAGGACAACTCCTTATTCTCCTTCTGTTTTTCCTATTTAAGAATATTCGCTAAACTGTTTACTAAAGAGCTAATAAAAATTGAGAAAATAGATGAAATCTTTGGCTCAACACTGGATAATGAAGGCTATCATTTTGACTTAACACAATCTCTGCCCAAGTGAAAGAAATGTGTTTTTTAAATTTTGCATGTGCAGCTGTATTGTAGATAAAGATGTGATGTCCATTAGGCTTCTTAAAATGCTTAAATTAGGTTGACAGCTCATTACTGTCTGCACAGACGCCAGTGGTTCCAAGAACACCAGTCTAGAAACCAGCAGTAGACCATGCCCTGATCAACTTTCAAAATCCTAGCATAAAAGACTTTTTCCAGCCCTGGCTGGGTGGCTCAGTTGGTTGGGGAGTTGTCCCATACATCAACAGGTTGTGGGTTCGATTTCTGGTAAGGGCTCCTAGGTTGGGGATTTGCTTGACGTCTATCTATCTATCTATCTATCTATCTATCTATCTATCTCTATCTATCTCTATCTCTCTGTCTCCTACCCCCCCTCCGCCCTCCCTTCCTCACTCTATAATTAATAAAAACATCTCCTTGGGTGAGGGTTTTAAAAAAAGAGAGAGGTTTTCCAAATCCTAGTTTTCATTTAATTCAAAATGTACTGTTCACTTTTTAATATACCAACAGCTTTTCTCAACAACTCTGGATAGGTAAGTACCAATTAATGATGTCTAAGAAGGTAGTAGAAAGCTTACTGTGGGCAGCATTCTGTATGCTTTCAGATATGTTTGCTGTGGAGACCCTCTTAGCCTTTGAATGTAATTTCATGTATCTGAACCTAGAGCATCTTCATGTGTTTATCTTTAGCCCAAGTTAGACTATAGATTTACCTCCATTTAAATATTGCTGACAAGTTACATATCTCTAAGGAATTTGATTTTTAAAGTACATAAAGGCACATGTCACTTTAACGTCACTGTTCTAACTGTGTGAGAAGCAGACATCTGTCTCTGACCCTGCTTCCATCCTTCTTAGTCATCATTTCTTGGTTCTGATCTTTCTGGTCTTTCAATAGTTATGTAGGGAAACATCTGTAAAATGGGGAAATGCTATATTTTTTTTTTTCAAGCAAGGAGCTATAATGCCATGATTATTTTTGTCAATAGCTGCCTTTTACAAAAGATGTTCCTTTAGGTGCTCATATTTCAAATATCAGTTCACTTATATCAAGTTTTTATCAAACTGATCTAATGGAAATTCTGTTTTTAGGATGGAATGGGCCTTAGAATGGCGGTTATGAGACGTAGTGGCCTTTAACTATTTTTAGAGCCACCTCTAGGACACTGTTTATTTGAAGTTTGAAGGTCACTGAGCATCATAGCTTGGCATGATGGGATAACCTTGACTCTGACATTTGAGATTTTTAGATCTTAACCTTTCCATTAAAAGGCTTTGTTTCCAAAAGAGTAGCCAAGTTTTTAAATGAAAGAAACCAGCAATGTTGAATCACTCTAAGTGGTAAATTGATGCAACCACCCTACTACAAAGCCATCTGACTCTTTGATGCCATGGCTCTGTACTGGGATTTGTCACCTCCCCGACCTCCACACCATTGCTCAAAACCTCAAAGTCTTCCCAGTACCATTTAGACAAAATATAGTTTTATAAACCACTCTAATCCCATTTGACCCACCCTTCAACCTTTTACCCTGATATTTACCCTAGCCAATCTGACATAAATATCCTTTAGGCATTGCTATCCGTTACTCCTTCCCAAATGTATTTTCTGGGTCATGCACATTTCACTTGTCTGAAGAACTACCTTAATTCTTTCTTTGGCATGTGTTGTTGTAACACAGAGAAGTTAAGAGCTTAGACCTATGTGGCTTTCATTGGCTGGTGAACTGTTCTTGAGCTTCCACTCCTGTCAAGTAGGGATGATAATACCTTCCCCATTGGGTCATTGAGAAAGTCTTGGCAGCACACCTGGTCTGTCATGAATATTCAATGCATTTAACTTTTAGAAATGTAGTATTCCTTCAGTGTTCCTAAGAAATCTGTTTAAGCCATTCCCAAACCCTGCCCTCCCAATTGACTTTGCTATCTTTTGAGCATTTACCACCTTCTGAAAGATTATAACCCATGTATGTGATTCTCCTGCTAAAGTGTAAACCCTCTAAGGAAATAGATCTTTATTTTGTTCTGGATGAGTGCCTGGCGCGTAGTAGGGATATAGGTTTATTACGTGAGCTAACTTGCTGTCAGGCTGATCACTGGCACTCAGGGGCAAATTTTGTTTCCAATCTCTAAAGTAATGGCTTTGAGCAGATTGATTACCAAACCCCAATGCTCTGAACAACAACAAAAAAAAGGCTATCAATACTTGAAGGTATTTTAAGTTTTCTAATAGCATGACTTCAGAGCGAAGTATAGGGTAGCCAATGACTTACTATTTGTGTAGTCACTTTGGCTAGGTAGTGTGAGATAAATTGCATACTCTTTAGAGTGAGAAGGGATGGCATTTGTTTTTCCTTTAAGGGAATTTCTTATATGGAGGTGCATGTGTAGAATGGCATTTAAGGTAGGGAACTCAACACTGGAGAGAATGACCCTGAGAAAGATACTTGATTCACATCCCACTTCTGATAATTAGCTCTAAAAGTAAAACTTTGATTAGGTTAGAAGAACTAAGAAAACTTGTTAGTGGTGTTTCTCCCACTAGTTTCCTTGGTGTAACTAATTATCCACTTCTATAGTTTGTGAAGAAGTACATTGCTAGCTAATAAAACATTACAACTATAGACACATTCTCAATTTCAAATGTTGCTACACTTGAAGGCTTCTGTGAAGTGTAGGAGGCCTTGATCATTACTTTGAGGATTTATCTTAACCTCCTTGTTTGCCATATTGAGTCTTTTTAATAAAGTTTGGATTATGAATTTAACAGTGGCTTTCAAAGAAGACTTGTCCTTGTACAGGGCTATAGAGTTCAGCTAAGTAAACAAATGATTGAATTGCATTCTCTGATGCTAAAAATGCCCACATAAGAAGACTAGAAAATAGCAGATGCCACAGTGGAGTGGATCTGTCTAAAGCTTCAAGGACCAACTCAAGTTACTTTTATTTAATGACCATAGTAGAGATCACAGGAGAGACTACAAATGGAGTCCTATCTAATCACTTATATCCATCCCATGTTTTCCTTTAGTATTTATGTGTCAATTAATTAGCAGGAACAGAATTTTGCCTCAGGTCATTAATGGTTCAGAGAACAGACAAGATTGCTTTGGAAGCTAGTATCTTGCTTCAATATTACATTTTTTATGACCCAAGGAAACTTCCTTTACAGTGAGTCATTGATATTGACGTTCCCATGTCGTCTAACCAGAAGCCTTTTTGTCGTTCAGTGTAAATGTGAATATCTCATAGTGGGCCAGGAGATCTCAGTTGAATGCCAACAAAGTGGCATACATGCACAACCATTTCTACCTGTTCATGTCATTCTAGAACAATAGACCCAGGTGACATCCCCGTGATTGTTCATCTTAAAAAGGTAATGAGACCTTCTAGGGATGGTATGCATTCAACAGGCCTGGGAAAAGAAAACCCTCATTCACCTGCTTATTCTGGAAAGTGTCCCCATGGTAAAGCAGATCTTTGACCAACCTCTTGCCCTAAAGCCAAACCTTGACCGTTAAGTAGTAATACCTGTGACTTTGAGTGCGGGGCAGGTTTATAAATAATAACTTAATGCAAAGGACACATACTGAACACAATTTCTAGCCAAAGCACTGAGAAATTAAAAAAAAAAAAAACAGAATATAATTCAGAGGTTTTTAGCACAACTATTAGACAATACAATAAGTGAGATTACCTTAAATCAAACTCATTTAACATGGGAGGAGTGGAGGATCACCCAGCTTTGGATTCACTCTAAAACTGTCTGCAGCTGGAGATGATTTTTGAATAACACATTTTAAAAGACATAGATATAGATCCAGTACACATCTTGATGGCCTACAAAACCAGAAAAACTAGATAGTGCTAGTATGTAAATTTATCATTCCAAATAAGTTAATCCCTTTGGGAAGCACAATTCCTTTGGCACCATATGAACTAATGACTTGTTTAATTAATGCATGTACTGCCTTTTAAAATATCCAAACTGACTTGTCTATCAGGCTAGCAGCATAACATTCATAAGAAACAGCATATTGTATGGAATATTACTTCATGTTAATATAAGTGTGAGACACTAATTACTTTTTCTATCTTGTAGAATAATATCTAGATTAAAACTGAAAAAAAATACGTTGGGTTTGAGGGGAAAAATAACATTGTTCTAAGCTCCTCAAAGTCATTGGTTACTGCTATCTCTGTAGCTCATTTATTTAATTTTTTATACAAATGGGTGGAGAGGAAATGAAATATTCAAGATATGAGCCTTTGAAAATGTTGTCTAATGACATAATCAGGACAATTTTCTTAGATATCCTATTTGTATGCAATGGGTACAAATTTTCTTTTCCCCTCCCACTGCCCTAGAAAGATTTTAAAGTTAGAAGAGATGACTTAAGAAAGCAGTTCAGTGGAATATATATGTTAGCAAATCTTTGAAGTTGCTCTTTAAATCCCAGAATAAACTTGTTGACATCTGTACAGATTAAGGTGGTACTTGAGGTCTTTCCTCCTGGTCTTTGATTATAAAAACAAGAAAGACAAGTGAGCTGTACCTTCATTTCCTAAGAACTCTGACCTTAGTTCTCTGAAACACCATCATCCATTTTAACTTTATTTGTAGAAGTCCCTTAAATGACTTGCTAAAGGGGGTATGGAAACTGACTTCCTGAAAGCTTCTGTAGATTAGTAGCGTTTTAATGTTGAGGATCACATAAGAGTGATATTCCCCTGAAAACTCTACTAGATACAAGGATCCCCAAATTATTCTTCCAAACTTGCTGATTGGATTGCTTTATGGTCTCTAAGGTCGATGTCTAGATGTGTGTAGAAGGGAGGATCAATTAATTATGACTTACATGATTCCAACAGGTATAATTTTGATTACATTAACTTGGGTTTATAGTTAAAATTCCTGCAACAAAGTCTGTCTCACACTTTATAAGCAAAAGTATGATATTAAGTGGTAGGGTTTTTTTATTGTAACTGGAACTGCCTGTGCTCATTTATCTCTGCAGTGAATGAACTGTACACAGATATTTCAGTACACCAGAATACTTTATTTCTCAAGGTAGTTGTTTCAATTGTGCGGCAATTAAAATCCCAAATCTGCTTCATTTACCAGGGGTTAATGTGTAGCTGTTGAGGATTTTTCCATCCCTCAGTTTAAAAATGCATTTATTGATTCCCATGTACTTACTTGGCCCAATACTATTTCCCAAAAGATGAGAGAATGATGAGCATTATGAAACTGGAGAATTCACATAGCTCAAGGATATGTACATTTCTGCCACTTTGTCCATCCCATACTCACTCTGCAGCAACTGAAGAATATTTGTGCAACTGTATTCACAATTTCAAAACAGGTAGGCTTGATATTTTAGGAATTTTTTGGAACCTGTGATCTTAAATGTTTAAGACTCAGGTAGTATGAATACATCACCTTAAGAAGCAAGAAAACAAGTTGGCAGAATTACCTTTCTCCCTGTATACCAGCACCTGAAATTGTGTAGGGATTTCTGATCTGTTAATCTGTCTAATTTGTCCAGCAACCAAGAAGTAAGTAAATGTGCCTATATTCTTATTTCTTCTAGAATAACTCCTCTGGCCTTTTAGATAATATTCTGGAAACTTCCTAACCTTTGGCATGCTAGAACACTGTTATTAGGAGGGGAGAGGGTTGATTTTCAGGTTGCTGGTTCTCTGTAAACCTGAAATTCAACAAATAAGTAGAATATCCCTTTGGGTTTTTAAATGACTCCTTTTTCTTTTGTCTTGAGAGCAGCCTGCTCTTCTCTAAGGGTAATGAGCTAAATCATGAAGAATCATTCTAAAAATGAATATATATCAAGCACACAAGATACTAGTAAACAGCAATGCTTTAAAAAACCATTATTCTTAATGGGGTTAGTTAGTAGGAGGGCCAACATTCTTCTTGGAGATGAAGCCTAAATGCCCTGTTGGCAGTGGATATCTTGCCCAACTAGAATAGATCATGGCAGATGGGGAACTGTGAGCCAATGGCAAATTTCTCATGGAAGGTTAATGCCAAATCTAAGGATAGATTGAACAGTAACACAAAGGGCATATTCTACTGCAAAGGCTACCTAGAATCCAGAGACAATATTTTAGAATCAGATAACTTGAGCTGATCTTGAGTAGAGTCTACACAGCTTTTGTCATATATACAGAAATGTAACAAAAATAATTTCCCGTGTCTATAGCCAATTACTATATACACCTCAGTTTGACTACTCTGTGCTGATGTTACAAGGCAGCTGCACTCTTCTTTCTTTAAACTCTTTGAAATGCAGCATGCATCTGAAACATGAGTTGCAAACAGGTACAGAAACACTCAAGCAATGGCCTGGAGAAATATATAAATGTAGAGCTCTGCCTGAAAGGGAAGCCACATTGGGATTTGATGAATTAAAGAACAAGCCAGATGAATTAAAGAGCAAGCCAAATATCAAGCCGTGATTCTTGCACTGGCTTTTGGAAGAGGACAAATTTAAGATTACCTGCCTGCTTATAAAGTGGCCTGATGTGGTTATATCATAAAATAATTCTATTGGTGTTTAAAGCTTAATGTTTCAAATGCAGATGCTTCTAAATAACATGCTTTTTAAACTCTTTTAACATCCACATAGATCTTCAAGATGACTATTGTAATGGTGCTTGAGTCAAGGGAAACCTGTTTAGCAGGTTTATGTGCATAAGCATCATAGGTGATGTCACAGAGAGACACAAATGGATGAACTATTTCTCCTGTTGTCCACGTGCTAGATAATACTGCACAGCCGTATCAACTGCATCCGGGATCATTTCACTTGGGAGTGAGAAAGCACAACTGGATGTTGTGTGTTCTAAGAAACAAACTCCTTAGACCCATTTATATGAATTATTTAAGATCTAGCTTAGAACCAGGTAGAGGATTTAGTTTTGGTAAATTATCTCTTCTAACTGAGAAATGATAGACATGAAAACAGTGAGATATTTGCATGTCAATTTGGGTAAGAATACGTAGATATGAGGGAGGATTATTACAAAGAGTATGAATTGTGTCAATGTATTTACCTAGGAATCAATGGGTACACTGATGGTTATTTTCCCTCACCTTGACTTCTTAGCTGTTTTACTATCTTTTCTGCAAGTATCAAGCATAGTATCCACTGT
Organism: Eptesicus fuscus; assembly: GCF_027574615.1. Taxonomy (NCBI): domain Eukaryota; kingdom Metazoa; phylum Chordata; class Mammalia; order Chiroptera; family Vespertilionidae; genus Eptesicus; species Eptesicus fuscus. The sequence goes on from NC_072476.1 coordinate 105,768,678, forward strand.
ACATTTAGATGCCGAATTCAAAAAAATCATGTGTTTACTGTACCAGTTTCATCATGCTTCTCCTCAAATCACTGGCCCAAAGGCCTTGCAATAGAACATTTCTAGAGACTCCATGGTAGTAGTAGCATTTTAGAAAACATTTAAAACCCTAAAATTGTTTATGTAAATTTCTCATTCTTTAGAACTCTCTTCCCTTGGATTTAGGATGAGAGGGAAGCAGAATGAAATAGAGTGTTCTATGCCATCTAATTGTACAAAATACAGCTCTTCTAAATTCAACCTTTAATTTCCAGGTGCTCAAGCCAGTTATCTATGAACACTGTAGCTTTTTTAAATCTTTCCTTTTTCATACTCTTTTGGTATACTTCCTGGTCACTGTCATTTCATAACTAGACATACCAAACCATGTGAGGGCCCCCCCTGTCCTTGTCACTGTAGCATGGGGTATCCCCAGCCCATGGCGGCAACCCAGTGTAGACTGGTGTGCTACCACTAAAACAGGATGATGTTGTCCACTGAAGCATGTGCTCTGATGACTGAAACAGCCACTGTGTCACTGGTCCTGCAGTGGGGTCTTGAAGGGGAGAATGTTTAGCAGAGTCCTGCCATGGCCCTACAGGCCCTCTTGTCACACAGCTCTTTCAGTGTGCTCATATATACCACCCACCAGCCACTTGAGACCTGTCTAAGTGCCAAGGTATCTTCTGGGTGAGGTGGGAACCCTGGCATCTGAGCCTAGGATTTTAGTCTAGACATTTTACCTTCTACCCATTCTCTAACCATAAGGACTTTCTCCTCTCCTGCACCCCTCACCCTGTGTTGGACCATTTAGTCCATTGTCCATTACCCATAAATGGCTCAGCTTGCTATACAAACTTATCCACCAGATTGCCTAAAGCCCAAGGTATATGGGTAAGGGTAGCTTTTTTCAAATCCTTCCTACCCCCCTAAAGCCACATTATCCTTTCTCCCAAAGCAGTGGACTCCTAATAGCCTTTCCTCGGAATTAGTGAGAATCACTCATGGCTTCTTCCACAGATAACTCAATATCTATCTAATAGAAAGAGGACTCACCGATGAATATGACCTTGAGCTCAAGGATGTAGTCATTACGTTGCTGATCTCTTTTCCACATGACACGTACAAAAGAGACAATAATAGATAAGAAAGCAAATATTTTATCATTAGGAGGATCAGGAACCAATAACCCCCAGATGCAGAGCTCTGGTGATTCTGGTGATACTATACACTAGATTAGAAATCCCCCATTCCCTTTTCCATGTCAAGTTATGCCCACTTTATTGTCCTGCCCAACTCACTTGAGATACACAGAGCACATGTACCAGAGCCTGGTGATCCATGTCCAGATAGTCCCTGGTGTCAGGGGAACCATGTCAGAGCATAGCTCAAATGATCCAGTGCCAGCACTGTAAAGCAATGATGGAAACCTCCAAAACTTCAAGGTCACTTCCTTCCTTTTGTTGAAGTGACTTAAAAGACAAAGTGGAATTTCAGTTTTCCTGTTCTGTTTTATCTATGCTGGAAGAGGTCACACTCAAGAACTGAGGTGGAATAACTGATTGATTGTAGTATTAAAGTTGAGATGGGTAGGCTCTCTAATTTTAGTTAATCCAACCACAAGCCTCATGTGTCCACCTTCACAAAAATTCCACATGGTCAAAGGACCTCAGGGATATTCCAACACTGCTCCTTTTTATAGTCTGAATAAGTGTAAGGAGGATTCTAGATTCAATCCCCTCTGCATGCCTTTGTTCATACAAGTATATTATCTGTGCCCCACTTTTCCAAGATACTGGAGTAAACTCTCATTATGAATTTATATTTTCTACTACTTCTAACCCTAGAGTTAAGTGTTCCAAGTTATCATTGTATTGAAATAACTGAGTGATACCATTACAGAGTTCATCATAAACTTAATACGTCAGTTCAACTTGTGAACTGTGTTTAGACATTTCTAGTGAATTGGTTGCTAAGCCCAGTCTAGAGAATGGACTTGCATTTGAATTGCATTAAGCTCATTTTTAAAGCTTAAAGTCTCCCAAACACTCTTTATTGTTATGACTATTCTTTAGGCCTACGAGAGCTATTCTTAATAAAAACTTATTTTAAAAACAAAATGGGTGGCGGTGAGTACAAAATTAGGAGAGGTCATAATGACTCAAGAATAAGAACTTATGCCAACATAAGAACTCAAACTTCCTACCATGCTTTAAAAAAACCAAACAAACAAACCCTAAAAGGCCAAGCACTGAATAGTAGAGAATGTACTGAAATAAATTTGAATTCTTTGATCTGCGAGTTGCGTCTCAAACCTAGCCAAATACTTTCTTCCCCGCAGCCAAATCAACATTAATGAGCCATTTTGACCAAGTAGGACTCCAGCGACCTAGGCAAGAAAGAATTCAGCAACGATGTATAATTAGACCCATAAAATCCTTTTTCTGTTTTGGTTCAGAAAACATCTGTGAAATTCCATTTCAAACTATTCTGCTAAGCTATTTTCTTGTTCTTTGCTTGGTATATCTACTAAATGGCAGTCCAGTCTCTATATATAATGAGCTTTGTACAGCCTTCTTAAAATATAGTTTTTAAAAAACTGACACACATAATCTCTAGGAATTAAACAGTAGAGTCTCATATTAAGACCTAGATTTCTCTTGGTACCAACTCTATCCACAATCAGTTATGTAACCATTAAACAAATTATACACTCTTTCTTGTCCTCAGTTTCTAACCCTTATAATGAAAGGGTGTGACCAAATTATTCCCCGGGTTTCTTCCAGCTCAATAGTCTAACCCAGTGGTCTGCAAACCGCAGCAGCAAACCACGGCTCGCGAGCCACATGTGGCTCTTTGGCCCCTTGAGTGTGGTTCTTCCACAAAATACCATAGCCTGGGCGAGTCTATTTTGAAGAAGTGGCATTAGAAGAAGTTTAAGTTTAAAAAATTTGGCTCTCAAAAGAAATTTCAGTCATTGTACTGTTGATATTTGGCTCTGTTGACTAATGAGTTTGCTGACCATTGGTCTAACCCACTCGCTATTTCTTTTAATGGGACAAAGGATTGTGGAAGTAAACCATTGGACCTCACACTTGTCAATACATTGGAATCATCTGGGACTCTTTACAATATACTGATGCCTGAGTCCCTTCTCCAGAGAGTCTGCTTTAATCGCTTTGCGTGTGGCATGGGCATTGACAGTTTAAGAGCTCTCCAGTAAAATTTCCCCAAGTGATCTGAGTTAGACCTTTAAAACTGAAAGTAGTAATGATGTAGGCTTAGGGTTGACTCAGGATCCATTAGAACAGACATCTCTGGATTACGTACACTAGATTTTTGTCCCCACAGTCCTGTTTCCATCAGAACCTGCGCTCTGTAGGCTCAGAAGCCAGAGTTGAACAGAAGGTGACTCCAATATAGGCAAACCCTCTCACTTTTTCACCTGGGCCTTACTAATTAGAGCACTATATTCCTCCATGTTTCTATTTACTAGCTGTTTATTTATTGGTCCCAGTTGTTCTGCAACTGTTTAAATGCTTGCTGTGGAAAGCAATGTTGGATGCAATATAAGATTGCACAACACATAGTATCTATGAAGCCTAACTTTGATTTAATCGCAGCTGCCATTTGTTAAGCAAGGCACTGAGGTCTCTGCATAAGTTCTTATTGATTTCTCATAACAATTCTGCAAACTATATTCCCATTTTACAGGTGAAGAAATAAATATGAGTTAAGTTGTCTTAGCCACAGAGCTAAATGACGGTGAAGTTATTTAAGCTTCCCAAGCCTGAACTTTTAGCTGCTGTGCAATCTCACCTCTGCTCACAATGAACTGTAGAGGGAACTCGTAAATCTGGTCAGACTTGGTTCCAAAGATAGGGAACAACTTCTTGGTTCAGGGCTCTTTGTGTCCGCTCAGTCCCGTAGCATCCCTTCCAAGGGTTAAAAGCAATGATACGTGCTCTCTGTTAAATGCCTAACTTGTGTATACCTCCTTGACTCATGTTTTGTTACTGAGGCCCCTACAGCTGTGTCAGCATTTGCAAGCAAATCTTTTAAGGACTCCTTTTTGGTGTGCATTTGCGTAGTCTCACCTCCCCAATTCAAGAGGCTGCACAAATCTTCCTGTCTGCTCAGCGTGGTTTTTGCAGGGTAGAGTAAGCCTTCCTAAAAGCATAGGCATCTAAACAGCTAAGGGAGAAAGGGGTTACATCAAGTTTCAGAAACAGCCTAACTTCACTGTCTCATTTCTGGCAACCTTCCTTATTCTCAAAAGGCTGCTTTGAAAATAGTGGTGAAGGCTGTTCGCTGCCCTCTTGGACCCTGAGATCTGCCTTGGAGGTTAATATTTCACATGCCCTAATGCAGTACCTCAGCTGAGACAGGCATAAAGTTCTAAAGGACAAGGAAACACATTCTGTGACCAGTACAAAGTACTGGATGCTCTTGGTAAAGATGTTTATGTTGCTTTGTTCTTTACTCTCCTTAACTCCCCTGTGTCTGTATATGTGGCTCTTCCTGAAAAATTTACTGGTATCTTAAAGTCAATAGGATTATGACTTTGAAAGCAGCTTATAAAATACAGGTTAAAATCAGTGAGCTTAAAAAAAAAATAAAGAGTAGCAGCATATATAGTAGAAACAGGGACATAGATCATGTTCAGTTTTGAGCTCAGAGACTTATTAGCAAATAATCTTGTGTTACCGAGTCCATTTCCCATCAGTAGGGATATCTTTTCCATCATTAGGGATATATTCATAAAGCAGAGACACATTCTATTTCATGGAGCTGTCAGGATAAATGTTTTAAGTGCTTGGTAGGTTGGGTTGTTTGTCTCATTCCCCTTAACATTAAAAATAGATTCTCTACCATTTGTGGAACGGGCCTACCATTAAATAAGTCTTTAACTCAAGTTACTCCCTTTACCACTGTTTTGAGTCTGACTAAGCAATTTCTTCTCTGCTCTGTATAATTAGGGCTAGAAGGTCGACTGGGCGGAAGGTGGTACATTGGTGTCAGGATATTGCTTTAGAATCCTGGAATGATTCATTAGTATCATTGCTGATACCAATATATCCCTACTGATGGAAAAGATAAGCAAGAATAAGAAAGTGCCAGCCAAGTTTGCCTCTACACAAATGTGTTCTTATGCCGAGCATTCCAGGGTTCTAAATACTGGAAGTCTTGCATGCATAACTTTAAGGACTAAACAAACTATAGCAGATTAGCAGATTTATTTTTTTATTTTTTTATTTTTTAGTGCAAAGGACATAGTTGTCTTAAGATGACTCACGCAGTGTTCTGGTTTACATTTCTCAGAGCCTTCTCAGAAAAGATGTTGCAAGCTCCAAAATCTCTCCTAGTCATCTGATTCTTATGCCATGGAAAGGGGAAGTCTTCACATTCTTTCAGGGAGGTTTGTAAAGTCCAAAATCCAAGTTAGATATCTTTTCTCAAATGGAAGCAAATTTTATTGACTTAGCAAAGTTTCATTTACAAATTTGTTCTACATTAGGCCTTAAGAAGGAGTCAAGAATATACAATAACTCTAGATCCTCATTTGGTTCCAGGTGTATTTTCTTATTTCTCTGCTCAAGCTTCTAATGCAGGAAACAGCCTGTCCCTAAAAACTAGAACCATTTAGGTTTAGATGGGGAGCTGTTCAGGTAACGCTTTGCATATGTGTTGAGCTTGAACTTGTGACCCCTACCTTATGCTAACATTCATTGTGTATGTCTCCTGATTAATGTTGTGCTCGTGGTCAGAAGGGTCCCACAGAACCTAATGAATGAGAAGACTATAGGTTCTAGTTGTCCTATACCCACTTATTCCCCCTTATATAAGATCTTTGACCTTCCTGGAGCTTAAAACAGACCCAATAACTCAATGCAATCTAGACTTATTTTTTAAAGCTATGCCTTAGATTAGAAAGTGTTAGAACTGGACATATCTTTTGGCAGCCACAACAGGTGTATAACAGCATCTCTGTAGCTATTATGAGATTTCTCAGATGAGATTCTTCACTGTCACATCTGAGGAACCCTGGCTTGGGGCCAGACAGCCTGGGCTAGGCCCAGGTTCTAGTATTTGCATCTGTGTAAGTTATGACCTCTGTGCCTTGGCTTTCTCTCAGGAAAAGTGAAATCACACTGCATCCTAATACTCAGGGTTATTGTAAATTTTGGAGTTAATACGGGTAAAAGGCTTATAGTGTTTGGCCCCCAAAGATATCTTAAGTGAAAAAAGCTTTGGCCCAGCCAACATGGCTCAGTGGTTGAGCATAGACCTGTGAACCAGGAGGTCACGGTTCGATTCCCAGTCAGGGCACATACCCAGATTGGGGGCTCAATCCCCAGTGTGGGGCCTGCAGGAGGCAGCCAATTAGTGGTTCTCTCTCATCATTGATGTTTCTATCTCTCCCTTTCTCTCTGAAATCAAGTATATAAATTTAAAAAAAAGAAAGAAAAGAGCTTTGAACCCTCTACTCTGTAAGACATCCACGTGCACAGACTTCTCTATGGCTCCCTACAATCCAGGTGTGTTTGAGCAAAACTAACAACTAAATCTCCAAATGAAATAATTCAGATAACATTAACCATACATAGATTTATGTATTTATCTATACATTTGCTTTCAAAGACTATTAAGACTACAAGGACTATTTAAAAACTTATGGGGAGCCCTAGCTGGTTTGCTCAGTGGATAGAGCATTGGCCTGTGGACCAAAGGGTTCCGGTTTGATTCTGGTCAAGGGCATGTACCTTGGTTGCAGGCTCCTACCTGTCCCAGGTCTTGGTCAGGGCATGTGCAGGAGGCAACCAGTTGATGTGCTCTCACATCAATATTTCTCTCTGTCTTTCTCTCTCTCTGAAAACCAATGGAAAAATATCCTCGGGTGAGGATTTAAAAGATAAAGTAATAAAATAAAATAAAATAAAAACTCATGGGGGAGAGATTAAGTACTGACCTTCAGGAGAACATGTTGACATTCATGAAGCAAGTAAGTGGCAGATGAAGCTTATTGAGCAAAAACTTGAAACTTATTGTTTATCCTTTAAGTATCTAACAAACAGTACATATTCCCGTGTGATGGACTTGATTCTTGAATTAAAAAGCTCAAATAAATGGTTGCTGTAGGCATGGAATTGAGAGGGCTTTTGGGGGTGCACCAGCCCATTGGTGGTCTTAACAGGATTACAGACTGTGAGGAGCTTTTCTTTGTCTTTGGTCTTCAGTCCAGGTAGAAAGTTAACCTGTCTCTAGCTCTCTCAGCTGCTGTGTAGAAACTTTGACTCTTGGGGGGTGAAAGAACCTTTTGAAACATTAGTTTACTTCCATTAGTGCTTACAATGACTCTGCATTTTTCTGTTTTACCTACTGTGATACATGGGGGAGCTTTATGAGAGCATATACCACAACCATGTTGAGGATAGTAACACTAAATAATAGCATAAAAGTATTCACATGCATTGAATTAATTACACAAAAGACACCCCATAAATTAATCCTCTCCCTGATATGTGTAAGAGTTAATGTCAAAAGTGGGTGTCATTTAAAGTATAGTGCTTATAGACAGCACTGGAAGTTAGATGCAGAATCCTAACCTTTTAAAAAATATTAATATGAATAAGATAAAATATATAGCTCTTCCCTTGACACTGCCTTTACACTTAAAGAATTTTTTGAGGACCAGAATTTATAATACCCAGTTTCACATGCCAGTTGCCATTTTCTCAAGCTCAGCATTCCATTTATTTCTATTTTGCTATGAAGCCTTATTTTTCTGTGTGTGACACATTTTGATCCCTATCTTTCATATTAGATTTTTATGCCAAAGATCCAACACAAGCTAGTTAGCTAGATAATCATTAAATGTTACCAGATACCAATTGACTAAAGAAAAATCTGGTAAACACCTTCTTTCCATTTTGGAAACCTCAAAGGAAACACTCCTACCCACTCCCCTGCTTTCAGAGTTCAGTCTAATAGAGGAGAAAGAACAAAATGAGTCTGAAGAACTGCACTCGAGAATCACTAGTGGTAGGCCTATTATGGCATAAAGTCTGGCTTTGCTGTGTTATAATCTCATTACGCCTCTAAACTCTGCCTACAGGTGTCTGCAGTCGGTTATGTTCTTTTGAGACCTCGCCATCAGGGAGCGCCTGGTGTCACTAAGTGTCTGCTGGTGCTGGAGTTTGCTGTCTGCCTTCTTGCCATGTCTAACGAAGTAGAAACCAGTACATCTAATGGTCAGCCTGACCAACAGGCCGCACCAAAAGCACCATCAAAGAAGGAGAAGAAGAAAGGTATGGAGAAATCCTCCTGAGGCCAATGAGGGGAGCTCATGGTGGTTACCTCTGAAGAAATGAGAAGTTCAGGGTAAAGTAAGAGCTGGCCCTGGCCCGGCTTCAACCTGAGCCTGGTCTCCAGTCCTGAGCAGGAGAGTTGGAGTTTGGTTCACTCCATATACAAGACGTGGTTCTGAATCCTGTGATTGCCCCAGGTCCTGCCAGGCAGCTCTCATGCCATCTTGTGCAGTTGATAAATCAGCTATCGATTATTATATGGTTATCTTTCAGTAACCCATTTACCATGTTGCGGTTTTTAAAAACTAAAGACCTTTGTTTTATAGACCCTTGTTCTTCACCTGAAGTACCGCTACGAAGTGCCAGAGTCTTAATCATTCATAGCTTGAAAATATTGCGTGACTGGCCTGCTTTCCACTTCTACACTTTAGCAATGGAAGTGAGACCACACAGGCCTTTTAAGAGAAGCAAAAGAAGTTATGAAGATGGGATAATTACCTTAAGTGATTTTCAAAGAAATTTACTCATAATTCCCTTTTGCCTTTTTGACAGTTCAAAATGCTGGTAAATTGTGTGGTGCCTTATTTTTCTTTTATTAAAAAAAAAAAAGCATTATTCTCCTTATATTCTTTTTTAAAGTATTTTTAAGTTATAATGAATATCCCCAGGTCCCACCTCACATAGTTCCATAAGTTTCCCATAATTCAGTCCATTTTGCACCTTTAAGAGTTTATTTTCTCTCCATCATCTTATTCAGTATTAAAGAACATGGTTTTACTAAAAGGAAGTGAGAATAAGGATAGAATATTGCACACTTAGTCAATCAGAGTATAAGCAAGATTTATACTACTCTGATTTGTAGATTCCGGAACATATTTGATGATGCATGGGGCTGATATTTAAATACATTTATAAACTTTATCCTATATTTCTTTCTTTTCTCAGGCTCAGAAAAGACAGATGAGTATCTTTTGGCCAGATTCAAAGGTGATGGTGTAAAATACAAGGCCAAGCTAATTGGCATTGATGATGTGCCAGATGCAAGAGGAGATAAAATGAGCCAAGATTCTATGATGAAACTAAAGGTAAAAGGCAGAAAGCATGTTTTGTCTCTGTCTTCAGCAAATGGCCAACAGAAGGAATTAGATGAGAAGTTCGTATTTACCTATATCTCAATTATTCAAGAGGAAAACTTGCTAATCACATAATCCAGTGGCACCTCATTTGATGAGTAGCCATAAGATTGTTTGCATATTCTGAGTGTTGTCTAGTGTAGCAGGACTTGATATGCCTTTTGCTTTGGGCAGATCAAAGTTTCAACCCTGGAAGTCTTCAGGTAAAAGTCAGGACTCTACTTGGAAACTGGTGTTCCTTAGTGTTAGCCCTTTGATTTTCTGAATTTTTGAATTCCAGCACTGTCACTATGTGAAACCAGTTAAATAATACTTGTTAAGTAAGACAAGACCTAGAAGTAACACCTTTGAAGAACTTCTAGTACATTCTTCTTGTCTTTACCAGTGACTGTTCTAAGATAAAAAAAATTAAAATGGCTTGTCCAAGTTCACAGAACTAGTGATGTCCTGGCTCAACACCTTCTATTCCTTCTTGCTCTCTCTTATGCAGGGTGCTTAGGCCTTTCATAGATGGTAAATTAAGCTGAAAACAAAGCTGCCTTTTAAGTTTTAGTATTGGAAGCATCATAGGGTAGTTTTAACTAAGTTTTCTTGTTTTCCCAACCTCATCAGGGCATGGCAGCGGCTGGTCGGTCTCAGGGACAACACAAACAAAGGATCTGGGTCAACATTTCCCTTTCTGGGATCAAAATAATCGATGAAAAAACTGGGGTAAGAATTCACTTTCACTGACACTTTTCTGACCACCTGAATTTGACAAACAATTTGCAACTAAATTTTAGCTCCCCTTTTTCCTTTTCAAAATTCTGTAGGAAAAAAAAAAATATATATATATATATATCACTTCTCCAGATGTACAGGCGGAAAACAGGGTAGGAGGTGAGGAGTTAAGTCACTTTATCTTTAAATTTATTTCCTCTAATAGATGTGTCAAGTCTATAGACACGGGTATGCTATAATATCACTTGGGTATTCTTTTTGACCTCAGGTACAAGAACTAGATTAATATTAACCTTTGGTTTGTGATGCTATCATAGGTCTATGCATGGGTCTCATTTTAATATATAGGGGTAGGGAAAAGTAAGCTTTCAGTTGTATTGTATTAATAATAAATAACTAATAAATAATAATACAAGAATAGCCTGGGCGGTGTGGCTCAGTGGTCTGATGCTTAGCTGTGCTAGACTAAAAATAAATGCTAGTTTTCCCAGTAAATCATGTTTTTGTTCCTTTTTCAGGTGATAGAGCATGAACATCCAGTAAATAAGATTTCTTTCATTGCCCGTGATGTGACAGACAACCGGGCATTTGGTTATGTGTGTGGAGCAGAAGGCCAGCATCAGTTTTTTGCCATAAAAACAGGGCAACAGGTTAGTGCTAAGCCTTGAGGTATTCCTGGAGGGGGACTTGTCCTCAGTAGAACGTAGGAGTGTCTATCACTCAACTAGAGAGCTTTCTAGAAACAGCTGGAGATAGGGGGAGGAATAAACAATGATTCAAATGATAACTATGTTTATTGGTCTAAGGAATCATTTTTGAAATGTCATTGATTCCCATGGAGCATGTGGCACAAGGATTGTTAGAATGGATATTCTTATAAGGTGAATGCTGATTATAGAATAATAGCAAATTATTCCTAGAAATGCGGAGGGACTTGGAAAATTGTCATGGTGCTTCTTGTTTGGTCTAAGTACTTATTAACCCTGCTGTCTTTTATGTATCTGGGGGTAGGGATGGGAGTAGGGGTTATTCCCCATAAAACAGGGGAGCATAGTGAGGATCTTTAAGAGAAAGGGGGTGTTGGAGTACTAAATAAGAACTGATGTGATATAAAGGGAAGAAAATAGTAAGATTAAAATACTGATAAAGATGCTTTTTCTTGCTTCAGGCTGAGCCATTAGTTATTGATCTTAAAGACCTTTTTCAAGTTATCTATAACGTGAAGAAAAAGGAAGAAGAAAAGAAAAAGGCAAGTTCTACCCAATACAGGTTCTATTAAACTTAAGACAGTAGTAGGACCATATGTGAACATTATGTAAACATATGGCCTGTCTGGAGAATTGGCTTCTCTGTAGATCTCCAAAGTATGGAAAGTAGAGAAATGTATTGTCTCTTCTTCCCAAATAGCAGGGCAATGGATGGGTGTTATCATTAAGCACTTATTTCTAGTCCCTGACTCCGGTCTTTTCTCCCAACAAGCTTCACATCAATTCTAAAGACTATACAGGATTACCAAGTTTAAGTCCAGTAACTCTGTTCAAATCCAGTATTAATGTGAAAAAGGGAGGGGACTGTAGGGCAGAGATAATATGCAAGAGTCTCTTTTGCTTGTGCCTGTGAACCAATAGATAGGTATATTTGTTCTTTTATTTAACTCATTTTAACTATAATTACTGGATCACTGAATTTGTGTCTTTCTTTTTAGATGGAAGAAGCCAACAATGCAGTTGAGGTAAAACTGTATCTTCTCTTCTTGTGAATTGTGATGTGTGACATGTATAAGCCCTTGATTGCTCCCTTCCCAGCATGCTCCCCTTCTGGCTTATTGCTCTGTGTTCATGACCCTTCTGGTCATGGAAGATGTATGGTTGAATGATCAGTGCCAAAATTATAACCGCTTAGCAAGCCAATACACTAGGAAATTAAAACTTGCCAACTAAACCCTTAAATATTTGCCATCTTTTCAGAACGGGAGCGAGGCCCTAATGACTCTTGATGACCAAGCTAACAAACTGAAATTGGTATGTATGTGACTTTTTATGATTCTTGCTTACCGGAATGTGGGTTTTACTTCCTGTAGATGTTGCAAAGACAGAATCTGTATGAAAATCCAATTGCAACAACTATTTCCCTAACATTGATGTTAATATAAAAGGCAATCTTTTTAGTAAAGACATCTAAATCTAATCCAAATACTTTTTTTTATTGATTTTAGAGAGGAAAGGAGAGGGAGAGAGATAGAAACATCAATGATGAGAGAGAATCATTGATTGGCTGCCCTCTGCACGGCCCCCACTGGGGATCTAACCTGCAACCCAGGCATGAGCCCTTGACTGGAATCAAACCTGGAACCCTTCAGTCCCCAGGCCAACACTCTATCCACTGGGCCAAGCCGTCTGGGGCTCAAATACTTTTTAAAGAGTTTGGACCAGATGGATTTGTTTGGGTACCTATCTATACTTCCTGACCTAAATCGCCCAATATCAAATCTGTATTAGTTAAATGAAAATTCAATTGTGACGGCCATTTTCCTAAACTGTTGTTTAGGAAACAATTATGACAATATACAAAATAATCTTTTTGAGTAGACACATCTGAATCTAATCCAAATACTTTTTTAAGGCTGTTGACCGGATGGATTTGTTTGGGGACATGTCTACACCTCCTGACCTAAATAGTCCAACAGTAAGTGTCTGTTTTTAAATTTGCAATGTAATGGAAATGACATCTATGACTCAAATTGGCAATTAACCAGAAATCTTGAACATCTTTATTGAAACTTGGAACGTGGCAGCTGATTTTTTCTGCATAAAGTAGAAATGGCTGCTAGAACAAATTTGCATCTTAAGTCACCATGGGAACCTATCAGGACTAATTCATATACTTAATATTGCTTAGAGATTAAATCTGAGCAATAGGTCAGGCAATGTAGTCCTTCTTGGTATTACTTAGGATCAGAAGGAGGAGTTGAATAATAATTCTAGGCATAAGCCTACTTGAAGGAAGTATGTTTGTTAAATGATTAATTATAAAGCCTCCTGGCCTCTCCATTTATTTTTTATTCTTTCTTTGTGAGTTAGCATAAGCTTGGTGTGAAGCAAGATTTAAAACAAAGAGGCTGCGTTATGTTTAACCAAGACTTGTCCTTGTTTAAAAAAAAAAATTCTCATTTTTTACAGGATATTAGAGTGTATCAAGTCTTCTTAATTTTGAGACTAGAGTAACATTTTCCTTTACAGATATGAAAATGGTAATTCTGGAAAAAAAAAATTTACCAAAGAAAGAGGTTCAAATTCAGCACAAAAACCCAAGTCTCAGACCTTCCAAAATAGGCCTCCAGTGAAATTACCCATGCAATTTTGAATGGCTTTTTACAACTTCTGTTATTTATTTAATAGTTTCTTGAATACCTGCTACTTGCTGGGCACAGCAATGAGATGCACAATGTCAATGACATCATTAAAGCCAATTAAAAAGGAGGAGACCAACATTAAAACCAATTAAAAAGCTTATTATCGGATGTTAATTATAAGGTATTTACCTGGCTTTAGAGGGTCAGCTAAGAGTGCTGAGTGAATTTCCAGGCTTGAACATAAAAGATGAGAAGGCAATAACCAGACAAAGGAGCACCACTGTCTATCTAGGAGTCTCTAGATAGACATCACGGAATTATTAAGCAAGCCTATACAACCAAGAAGGTCATTGGAAATAAAACCACAGCAGACCAGAGACTGGGTAAGTCTCACTGGTCCCAGAGTATTGCAGAGAATGCCAGGTCCATGAAACTTCACATAAAATGCTGAAGCTCTGGAGGTGAGAAGGAGCAGGGTCTGAGAACCCCCTTCTCAGACCCCAAGCCTATGAGATTCACAGTGCATAATTGCATTATGGAGGCCTCAAAACAACCACAGAGAAGCCTGTTCACTGTTCTTTAAAGCAGTGTGTCCTAACTCACTTGCCTGTGGAACCTGTCATTCTTCACAATGTCTGTTACCGTTCTAAGGAGAAACTTTTTGAAATACAGAATTAGATAGCCCTGGAAGGTCCATCCCAGCTCTGAAATTGATGTCTGAAAAACATGCTGTCCAAGCATAACTGACATTCAAACAAGTTTATTGAAAGAGATCAGAACACTCAGGCTCTGAAGCAATTTCCATGGGGTAGGCAAGGAAGCACTGACTGCTTTGCCTGTTTCTGTAGCCTTCTGGAAAGTTATGAAAAAGGAAATGGAAAGCAGCTTGAGTAAGCCTGAGTCTCATTGATATTAGACGTCATACATGTTATGAATTTTTGGTGTATCAATAACAATAGATTAAAGAAATAAATACCATCAAAGTAGATGGTATGTGATAAGTAAGATAATCCCAACAGCACTAATTATGTGCTGGTCAGACTTTGCCAGCACATTCTAACAGATTGACTTTATATTCATAGGTCACAAAATAAACTTATCTTTACTTGATAAAACCAGCATGTTTTAAAAGATTCAAATCTTACAGTAGTTGCTTTGGAAGATATGAAGAGAAGAAATCTCAATTATCTAAACTTTATTAGTTAGTCCCTGTCCCTCCCGCAACATTTATACAGAATAGTTTTATGTGTTACAAATAAAGCTAATGTTGCAAACTAAGTAGCATACCTTAGAATGTAATTTTTATTGGAAAACCACTTGAACAATATTCATCCATACTGATCTTAAAAAAAAGAAAAGAAAGGAATACATGCTCTAGTGAAAATTTTGATCATTCGGAGTTATTATGAGAAGAACATAAGGCCTGGTCCGCCATCAAGGAGGTTAAAACTGGTGCAGGGATGGGGCCAGGGCACAGTGTTGTGGAAGTAAGATGCAGAAAGAGGGCACAGGTGAAGCTGAAATAGAGGATCCATGGGAAGAGGCTTTATAAATTATCTGAACTTGAACTGGGTCTTTAAGTGTGTAGTAAAATAGAATAGTTAGGCTAAATGTAAACTGGGTGCCCCCCCCCCCCCCCCCTCCTTGTGGGTCATTTTGAAGGTCTGGCTAATGAAGCTTATTTTAATTCAGAGAGTAGCAGAAAGACACAGAAAGCTGCGGGTAGGGAAGTCCAGGATTTGGCAGCGAGATGTTTAGGTGACATAGCTGCCTAGAGGAGAGCTAGGCTATGGAATTCAATAGTTAAGACTTCGTCTCTGGACAGACACCACTTGGTTGCCTGCTGCCCCTCTTGCTGGAGCTCCCTAAGAGCAGGGACTGCATTTCACTCTCCTATCACTAGTGCTTGTCTCTCGGATCCTCCAACGATGGTCATGTGGATGCAGTATTGACATCCAAGGAAAAATGCATGAAGCTCTGACCTAGGAGGTAGATGAGGAGTCTTGCATCTCTTAATCATAGTCTATGAACTAGACCTTTAATCTTTTTTTTAATTTATCTTTATTGTTGAAAGTATTGCATATGTCCCCTTTTTTTCCCATTGACCCCTTCCACCCTGCTCCCCCACCCTACCCCAGGCCTTCACCACACTATTGTCTGTGTTTATGGTTATGCATATGTGCATATAAGGTCTTTCGCGAATCTCTCCCCAACCACCACCCCACCCCACCATCCCTCTGAGATTCAAAAGTCTGTTCCATGCTTCTATGTCTTTGGATCTATTTTGTTCATCAGTTTATTTTGTTCATTAGATTCCACATATGAGTGAGATTATGTGATAGGCTCTTCATCTGGAATTAGCAACAGACCTGAGCTGAGGAAAGCCTTATACATTTCACTTATAGGCCGACTATTCAGAAGTCTAACACTGTGGCTCCTGTTTGGTGTCCTAAGAACTTCTTCTGAAGTATTTGAAAAGGAGAACTCTGCCAGCTGTGATACCCAACTGTTCTAACCAGAGGTGGCTCCTAATAAATGAATAAATACTGAAATCACAAGCATTTGGAGTACATTTTCCTACCTTTTGATTGTTAAAGATCCCTACATTAAGAAGTCTTCCAATCTGTTTCTTTGATTAAAACAAAATTTTAATGACAAGCTCTTTCTTCTGACAAATTCTTCTGGTTATAAAGAGAAAAGCTGGTTTTTAAACAATGTGGTTTATACCTAACAGTAAAGGAAGCCAAAAGATAGAATACTAATTAGGTCTGATTTGGGGCCTAAACTTTCTAAAAATGTATTCTTTTTCCTTAAAACAAAAGAGATCTGCCTATTCAGGCCTCCTTTTTCTTTTTGAGAATTTTATATTCCCTGACGGTTGTTTTTGTCTCAAGGATCATAATGTTTAGTGATCTGTTCAGAGCAATGCTAGAATTCCAACTTCCATTTCAAAGGTGTTTATTGTTTATATTCCTCTGTGGTCTGCATAGTGAAGTATTAATGGACCAAAGTCAGTTAGGAGGAAGGTCTGTCAGTGTGACAGCTCAGTCCCAGGGTGACCCCTAACTAGTGATAAAGATGTGGCAGATTGATCCAATTGGCTGCTCTTAGGCTAAGAAGGATGTCTTACCTGACAACTGAGAACCCAGATAATTAACATGCCAGAAACTGATAGGGAATAGAATTTGTAGAGTTATGAATTCAGTATGTCTTTCAAATTAACTCTTAACCTTTTGTACTCGGATGTCGAGTGTGACGGTTATTGAATGTATCAATAATTTGAAATATAAAAAAAATCCAAATAAATAAGTTTGTATGAAAAGAAACTCCAGTTTTTTATTCTACTGCCGCACTTGTAAAATCTGGGGTATTTAAAAAATTAAATCCCGAGTAGAATAAAGGAATCGAGAAAAAAGCAAGTGAGTGCAAAGGGTTAAACCCTTATACATAAATAAGACTAGATTATATATAAGTTAAAGACAAAGATTAGTTGAATTTATCCTTTAGATAGATGAGATAGGCAACTCTTAAGCTATATATTTTTAAATATATTTTTATTGATCTCAGAGAGGAAGAGAGAGATAGAAACATCAGTGATGAGAGGGAGTTATTGATTGGCTGCCTCCTATACGTTGGACCGAGCCTACAACCCAGGCATGTGCCCTTGACGGGAATCGAACCTGGGACCCTTCGGTCCACAGGCCAACACTCTATCCACTGAGCCCAACTGGCTAAGGCTTAAGCTATATTATTTTAAAACTGCACAATAAAAGAGGTTAATGTGATATGTTGTTAGATTATATCCCTATTTTGGGTTATCACTTTCTTAGAAAGACATAGACAAAAGGGTATGTCCAGAGGAGAGGCTAAGAGGATGGGGATGAGAGATCTAACTTGGCTAGCACTTTCAAAGATTCTGAAATATTTTAAAAAGCATACCTGACATCTCCCTATAATTGGCCCAAGGAAAGACCAATTATAGGCAGATATATTTGACCTTAAACTTCATCACATCCAGAACTGCAAAATATGAATGTATTAGCCAGCAAATGCACTCATTTGGAGAGGTGATGTTACATGACTGGGATACAATGATAGGAAAGCAAAGATATCAGGCAAGAAGCTGGGCAGGGCTTCTGAGGTCTGGTCTTACTTTCAAGCTCTATATACGTACTTAATCACTTGGAGTGACTCATAGTGAATTCCCTTTAAGACTTTCAAAGACATGAATTGAAACAACCATGATCATGAACTCAGCCAGTGTGTAAGGGTGAGCGGTGACATGAATAATATAAACAACAGTAAGATTTCATTTAATTAAGGGGTCAATGAAGTTGAGACATAAATAAACAGGCTCAAGGTGGGGAAGGGGGAGGGAGGACTGGAAAATGCACTCACCGAGGGGATGGGAGGAGATCATGGTCAACCGTTTTGTTAAAAACCAAAATCTAATGGGAATTGTGATAATCCTGGTCATTTTATGTAGCCTTTTCATTTGAAGTCACAACATGGACTAACACTTTCTTTCTCTCTTTTTTTTTTTTTCTTTCCAAATGTGATAGGAAAGCAAAGATATCCTGTTAGTGGATCTAAACTCTGAAATCAACACCAATCAGAATTCTTTAAGAGAAAATTCATTCTTAACAAACGGCATCACCTCCTCCTCTCTTCCTCGACCAAAGCCTCAGGCGTCTTTCTTGCCCGAAAATGCCTTTTCTGCCAATCTCAGCTTCTTTCCCACCCCTAATCCCGATCCTTTCCGTGATGATCCTTTTGCACAGCAGGACCAATCGCCACCCTCTTCGTTTGATTCTCTCAAATCTCCAGATCAGAAGACAGAGAATTTGAGTGGCTTGTCTACTCCGCTGAGTAATGGGCCCCTGAATGGGGATGTTGATTACTTTGGTCAGCAGTTTGACCAGATCTCTAACCGGACTGGCAAGCAGGAAGCTCAGGCAGACCCGTGGCCCCTCTCAAGTCCGCAGACCCAGCCAGCAGTGAGAACTCAGAATGGGGTATCTGAAAGAGAACAGAACGGCTTCCATGTCAAATCCTCCCCGAACCCTTTTGTGGGAAGCCCTCCCAAAGGACTGCCCGTACCAAATGGCCTAAAGCAGGACTTGGAAAGCTCTGTCCAGTCCTCCACACATGACTCCATAGCCATTATCCCACCTCCACAAAGTACCAAACCAGGAAGAGGCAGAAGGACTGCCAAGGTGAATTGTCTTCTCCGCATGTGCGTTGGCAGAATGCATGTTCGCTGTCACAGGGTGGTCTGGGCGAGCTGTCTTTTCTGCTGCTTTTGTAGCTTCCTGTGTGGCTGTAATACAGAAGGTGGGGTGAGCTCGTCGTCCCCCAGGAATACCTTCCTCTAATCGCCACCCTTTCAAAGCTTCGCGCTCAGCGGTGTTGTTGCGCCCTGCTTTCCCTTTGCATGTCTTGTCTCTTATTATTAACTAAACACACGTTTTTTTTTTCGTTTTTAATGCTGCTATGCTTCTGTACCTCTGGTAAGTTTGATGGTCATGTTCTGGGAGCGGAGGGCAAGGGTTCTTGTGATTCCCCTGATACATACCTTCCCCACACTAAGGCGCGCCCCGCACACACCCCTCAGGTTGTGCCAATGACCAAGCTGGTGGTGCCAAATTCTTGAGTTTGCCTCCTCTATTAAAAGTTGACTAAATAATCCATTGTCTTAAAAGAAACATGTATTTACTGTTACCACTTCCCTCAAAAGCAATTTAAAATGTGGTTTCTGTTAAGTATTACTTTTTAATCTCTTTGGAATATGTAGGCTGGCCTAATGGTTAGACTAGTGTATCAAGGCCATGCAGACTGATTCAAACCCACTAGAATGATCAAAAACACTTAAGCTACTTATTTGTAACTGTCCCTTCTTTCCCAGCTTCAAGCTGTTAGCTGGCAAGGAGACCAGGCAGACACAAATGTGTGAATAAGTGAATTAGATTTCACTTCGCGAGTCCAAAACCTCATATCCTGCCCATTGCAGGGATCCTTGTCCTTTTGCTTTGGTTGGTTGGTTGGTTGGTTGGTTGGTGTTTTGTGGTAGTCCCTCAGTATAGGAAGTAGTTTTTCTGTGTGGTTCCCGATTTGAGGTACAGAGTAGGAGACAGAATGACACTGCATTTCTCTGTTGCTGAGTAACTCCTTTATGTCCCCCTCTGCCCTGTCAGTCTCCAGCAAGTGACTTGCTGACATCAGACATCTTTGCTCCTCCGGACTCAGAACCTCCAGGCCAGGCATCACCTACGGGACAATCTGCAACCCCACAGACCAACCCTCTGGATCTCTTCAAGACCAGTGTTTCTCCCCCTGTGGGACCCCTAGCAGGTCTAGGTAAGGGCCCCACATCGAGTCAGGTTTGGCTCTGCTATTTTCACTCCCAGGACGATAGTGCATAGAAGGAAGGCACTTCATATCCTTAGAGGTTTCAGGGGCACAAAACTGAAGCATCTTAGGGAGCCTTTCTCCCACTCTTCCTTTTGTACAACCTCACCCCCATTTGGTACCCTTGGATGTAAATGCAATTTGGCTTCTTGAATTGGAATGTGCGAAGAAATCCATGTTCAGTATTGTGCTTATTTGAACCAACTGCTCGCTAAAGACAATTGTGAGGGGTTCTGAAACACAGACCAGCGTCATTGGAGAAACGGGGCTAAGATGACAGAGTCTTCTTTATCTTAGAAAAGTAAGAACGTGCATGTCTTCCATGTAAGTTGCCATTTCTAGTTTGAAGCCCTCTCCCCTATTAAATGGCTACCCCTCTTGGAAGGGACATATACCCTGCGAGGGATATAAGTCAAGTCTGAAGCAAGTGTAAGTCATAGAATGAAAGGCCTGGGTTCTGAGCCCAGCTCCACCCCTGGTATCTGGAGGGTGTGGGGCAGGTATAGATCCTATCCGCCTCTGCATACTTAAGCCTTAGCAGCTCCTTGCCAATATTCTGGCTAGCTGAGTGTCTTGATAGAGTGAGAAGTAAATGCTGGAAACGTGACGTTGAAAAGAGCATTGAGGTAAGGGAAGAGGTGGGACTTTTTCAGGTCACTAGGATGTGCTGGTGCTGCCACTCATATATGTGTCATTAGCTCCTGAGAGCCACTGAGCCACTCTGTGGCAGGACACTGGGGAAGGCCACGTGCCTAAGGGCTGGCCCTGCTACCCTTTGTCCACAGCCTCAGTGGTACAGTCTTCAGAAACCCCGACAACAGTCCTTGCTGTCTGGCTGGGGATTCTCTTTGTGTTTCTGCTTCTTGGCACCACAATGAGCTCCAAAGAGACTTTGTCCGGGAGGGAGCAGCGAGGGTCTCCCTTCCTCATTCCGTACAAGTTGATCAGGGATCTCTCTCTGCCTCCTGCAGGGTCAGTCATCAGGACCCTGCTTTGTTTTTTTCTCCGCTCTTTTCCTGCAAAGGAACATACTGTGGTTCTGTCATATTAAATCTGTTTGATCGTATCGGGAGGATGGTAGCAAAAAGGAAAGTCGTTACCCAGATGCCAAATGGCTGAAATGCATGTGGGGTGAGAAGCCAGCTTGTCCCAGCACTCTGCTTGCGTTGGTACCATCCAGAGACCCTCCCCGAGCTCTTCGTGTCTTTTGGGAGCTTCCCCCTTTCTTGTTGCTCTATTCCCTGCACCCCCAAGTGGAGCTGGTTAACGTTTTTCCTTGCAGAAGGGTAGGGAGCTTGCAGGCAGTGTGTGTGACCAGATCACATCACAGAGCTTTGTAGTCTGATATCATGCCCCGAAGAATTTTTACAGCCAATATTTAACAAGTCAGCCTGAAAATACAGCTGGACCCTATAACTGTTAATTTATTCAGACGAAGTGAAGCTTTTTGGCTAGGAGCCCCTGTTGAGGCCTTGGGGTATACAACTGCAGAATACTGATGATTCTTCCAAGTTTGGACATGGGACTCAAACTGAGCTCGACAGTATAGCCCCTGTCCACTAGCAGGGATCCTCCGCCAAACCCTGGAAGGTGGTAGGTCTGGCTTCCGCTGGCCCCAGCTGGGGGACTCTCTCCTCTGGAGAATAGGGGGTGGGGAGAAGGGGTTGCAAAAAGCTGAGCCTTCAGTTTTGACTCGCTACCCTGTGTTTTCATCTAGAATCAGAATGTAATAAAATGAACTTTTTTACTGACACTCTCTTTTTTTTTTTTTTTTTTAACCTCTTGCCTCTACTTTTTCCAGCGGGGCCTTAAATATCTTGGAAACACAACGCATGGAATCTTGTAGATGGGAATGAAGGCTGGCATAAGTATATACTGGGAAAGTCTTTATTTCCTGGCAAAGTTAATATTTTTCTCTTTTACCACCACTCCCACTAATACCACCTATATCTAAAGCCACACACTTTCCTAAAGGAAAGCAAGCCGTTCAACATGAAAGATGATAAAATTCTACCCAATTTGCATATCCATCTGCTCTAAATTATTACTGAGTGACTCTGGGTTCAGTAATAAAGTTTAAATAAATTTATTTGAAAATGCTAGAGATAACTTTGTTCAAACTCAGCTCCCTTTTAGAAGCCTACAATCTAAGATAACTTTCCCTTCGATTCATTGTGAAGTCTAAAGCTGTATCTGTAAAATAAATATTTGCATTAACATTGAATTTTTAAAAAAATAGCCCTGTTTCTTGGTGCCAAAAAGGCGGAACAGGAGGATAGGCTGCTGGGTTCGGAGCCAGTATGCCTGAGTTTTCATCTCTACTGTTGCAAACTGTGACTTTCCCAACTTTAATCATTAATATTCTTGTACCCAGTTCCCTCCCCTCAGACATAAGGGTGTTAACTTAGTAAGATGGCCTTTCCAGAAACCCACCACTCTCCATGAGCACACCGTATGCTTGTGGCCAGATGGCTGATGTTCATGGTGGTAGAGTTGAGTCAAGGAACACCAACCTCCATGCTAGAAAAGTTCAAGACAGAATACCTTGCTCCATCAGCCCCTGAATACCATTTTCAAAACATTTCTCACTTTGAAAACAGAAACATCCCTAACCCAAGTTTGGTTAGGGATGTTTTGGTTAGAAGACTTTCATGATGAAAGAATGCCCTGCCCCAAAGCTCAGAGCAAGTAGGTTTTGAGAGCTGAGCATCATTCGCGAATAGGGCTGCTAGTGGTAACAGTTTAACTGGGTCATTAATACACTTGGGAAGAAGCCGAAGAGACAATTCCCTCCGTCCCTGAACAAGATGTGGGGAACGAACTTCTCAAGAAGAGGGACAGACATTGGAGAGACTTGGACTTCAGTGGTTTCACTAACTCCTAATCAACATGGCAGGGGTGCAGGCAACGGGGCATTCCCCACAGAGATCAGACCCCCGGGCACAGGCCATTGGTTACCTCGGAAGGTGTTTTTGCTCCACGGGGTCTTCTCCCTCCCCTCCTCTTTTGCACACACTGTTCTAACTTCTGGCAACGTTTAGTGAGTGACACATGGCAGGAAGCACTTTTATTTGAAACAGCCCTCCTGGGATAACCAGCCTTTCCTCCATGTTCATATAGAAAAACCTAAAAGTATCTTGGCACCAACCAAATTTTATCATCCTTTTGTATAGCTGTATCAACCTTGGCAGCATTGAAAAGCAAGGCAACTCTGAAATGGTTTCTTTAGAGTGTAAGCGTGTTGAGGCCTAAGGCACATGTGTGACAGCTGCTTTCCATAAGACTCAGACAGTAGCCAGCTGCCAAATGGAAAGATGGAATCAGTGACTCCGAGTGTCCCATGACTTATCTTAATGAACTACTTCATAATCAGCATGGTTTGTATGTGTAAATGTATTCACAGTGTTGACAGGCTCGGTTCTAACTGTTTAAAACACACCAGTGTATGTACGAGGAGGGCCCATTTTTTCATGACTCGGTACTTATGGTCTGTGTTACCCCTTCCAATGAAGCAAAAAGATGTGGTAGAAAGAAAGGGCATCAAAATGCCACCTGCAAAAAAAATTTTAAAAAAATGCCACCTGCATTTGGATACCACCTATACTGTATTGGCTCGTTAATCTCCTGGTGATCTGAGCCTTCATTTCCATGAATGAAGGCATTGGCCATGTAGATGCTTTATAAATGCTTCCGGCAAACTTGTTTTCTGAAACTCAGAAATCCTCTTTGAGCTTGTCTCCTGATAAGTCTTTTCTCTCGCTTCCTTCAGGTGGTGTAGCAATCACACCGCCCCACACAGGACCATGGAGCCCGCCATCCCTCGTGTTCAATCAGTCCCCTTCCATGGTCCCAGGAGCCATGATGGGTGCTCAGCCTGCCGGATTCAGTCAACCAATGGTTTTTACCACAAGCCCAGCGGTTGCAGGTTGGAACCAGCCTTCATCCTTTGCAGCCTCAACTCCCCCTCCAGCCCCTGTTGTTTGGGGCCCATCAGCATCTGTGTCACCCAATACTTGGTCATCAGCAAGCCCTCTGGGGAATCCTTTTCAGAGCAATATTTTTCCAGTTCCTGCTGTGTCTACCCAGTCCCCTTCTATGCTCTCCTCTCTCCTGGTCACTCCTCCTCAACCACCTCCCAGAACTGGCCCCCCTAAGGACATCTCCACCAATGCCTTCGTTGCTTTGGACCCCCTCGGGGATAAAGAAGTCAAGGAAGTGAAAGAAATGTTTAAGGACTTACAACTGCGGCAGCCTCCGGTCCCCGCGAGGAAGGGAGACCAGACTTCCTCGGGGACTTCAAGTGCCTTCTCCAGTTATTTCAACAGCAAAGTGGGCATTCCTCAAGAGAATGCAGACCACGATGACTTCGATGCTAACCAACTATTGAAAAAGATCAATGGTAAGCTACCCACTTCTTCATCTACTATGCCAACAAGTACTAGTATTTCCACTTCATATGAGCCCACAGAATCCATCAGAAGAAAACTCTCCCACCCACCAATAGCCTAATGGGTGGTTATGGAGACAATTTAACCATTTACCTTATGAAGCTATTCATCTCACTTTATAAGGTCTGGCCCTATGCTGCCCTCTTGTGACAAATCTTAAGAGGGCTGCCAAGAGCTATTGATATTCCATGGGTGCTCGTAGCTGGAGGGCTGTATAGTAAAGCCTCCACCAAGCTCCATGGCCTCCCGTGAGGGAATCTGAAGCTCTTTCACTTCTAGTCAATCAATATGCATGGTGTCCTCTTCTGAGAGGGATGGATTTGCCTGTAATAATTGGGAGCCTTCGTATGTGGTGGTGATGTTTGCTCCATTGATGTACATTTCAAAAACATGGAACTTACTTTCTAAGATAAGCCTGACTGGGGACTGCTCCCTATATTTAGGGAAAGCTTGTCTACTGATCACTTGGGTTTTTCACCTTCTAGAACCACCAAAGCCAGCTCCCAGACAAGGTGCCCCGCCAGCTACCAACTCTTCTGACAATGCATTTGAGAACCCTTTCTCTAAAAATTCTTTCAGTTCATCACAAGCCTCTGTAAGTATCAGCTGCTGCAAGCTGTCAATCACAGTGTGTGCCACATAGAGCTACTGCCTCCTCAGTTAACCTTGCTTGTAGGTATAACAATTCTGTGATGATAAAGGACAGTTGAATAAGATTTACCATTGAGAACCACCACCATGTAATCAACTCAAACTGGGGGAAGGTGATTTTTGCAGGGATGTCTATTCTAAACTTGAGAAATGAATATCATATAGAAAAAGTCTTTTGTATCTCATTGAACCTGGCTCATGAAAATACTTGAAGAGAAAATCAAACCAAAGTACTATCTTAAAAAAAATCTTTCAAAGATTTAAGTTCCTGATTTCTCACCCATGATTCTTTAGCTCATAAAAAAAAAAAAAATACTTCCCATTCTGGGGAAGCAAACATAACCTAACTGCACCTTGGTTTTGATCCAAATAATAAATATACACCACTAGTTATAAGCTGGCAAATATAAATCATTGTAGACCCTTCTGTGACCTATGTGAATTTTAAAGAAATTAAAGAAGTCTTAAGTATTTTTTTTTCTTATAACTATAAGTATACTTACTGATTGGTTGGTTGTATCTCCATAGATGGCTTCTCCTCAACCTGCATCTCCCGATGTATATAGGGATCCTTTCGGAAGTCCTTTTGCCTAACTTCTGTAAGTAGAGTGGCATAGGGGGTGAGGATGAAATTTTAATTTTAGAATTGGGAAGAGGTTCAGTCCCTATCATTTAGAAGTAATAGACATGGAAATCTATACTTAGCTACTTTGATAATGACTAGGCTGGGTGTTTAAGAAGAGACTTCATATATATATACTAGAGGCTTGGTGCATGAAATTCATGCACTCACGGGGGCGGGGGGGGGGCAGGGAGGGTCCCTCAGCCCGGCCTGCACCCTCTCACAGTCTGGGAGCCCTCAGGGGATGTCCAAATGCTGGCTTAGGCCCGCTCCCAGGGAGGCCACAGCTGCACTCGCCAGCTGTGAGCCCAGCTTTTGGCCGAGCGGCACTCCCCCTGTGGGAGCGCACTGACCACCAGGGGGAAGCTCCTGCATTGAGCGTCTGCCCCCTGGTGGTCAGTGCACGTCACAGTGACCAGTCCTTCGGCCATTTGGTCAATTTGCATATTAGCCCTTTATTATATAGGATATATCAAAAATAGTAATAGACCCCTGGGCATGTGGATTTCTATCATATCCTGTGTTTTTGATATTTCAGGTATGTATGGAAGTAAAACATAGCATAATACCTACAGCTTTCTAGTTTTGATTTGTTTTGTTTTGTTTTGTTTTACCTTCATATTTAAGTGATTTCAAAGCATCCTGGTAATTACTTGGTTCCTATAGAACAGTGGTTTTCAGCCTTTTTCATCTCATGGCACCACAAAAATAATTACTAAAATTCTGTGGCACACAAAAAAAATACTATATTTTTTGCCGATCTGACAAAAAATAGGTATAATTCTGATTCATTTGTACTGGATGACCAATGTTGTGTTGGCTGTTGTAATTTTTTTTTTCATTTGAAAATCTAAGGGAAAATAGGTCAGTGCCCAATAGTCAGATATTGCATATTTTAAGAATTCTCCTGGCACACTGTTTGAAAATCGCTGCTATAGAAGGCTCAAAATCTGTTGACCTTCTGAAGCCACAAAACAGGTCAGCTTAACAGGTAATGATCACAATACTCTGCCTCCAAAATCAGTACTTATTTCTTTGTGAGGCCCTTCGAAGCTAGTCTTAAATAGTCTGATGGCATTAAATCCCGAAGTGGGGACAGTTGCCAATACCTCCTTCAAAAGCAGTGTCAGTGCCGATGAGTTTGAAAGTTGATCCTTTCCGCTAGTGGATTTCATCCTAAGTAAGTTATTGATGTAACCACCCTTTCCTTCTCAACAGTGAGTGGAAGCAACTTTGATTGACATGGAAAGATTAAAGTTAGTGGAGGGAAGGAGGTATATCTGCATTTAGGAGGTGGGCATAGCTGGCTCAGGAGACCCATAGAAAGAGTGAAAAGAACCATTTTCTATCTGACAACAATGAGACTGAGTTTATTTGCAATTTGGATCATCTCCCCCACAATGCATTTCTACAATTGCAGTGTTTCTTACGGGCTTTTTCATAAAATCTGCTTCAGAGAACTGGGTGAGATTGTTGGAAAGGAAAATTCCAGAGCCCACCCTTGCCCTAAAGTATCCCTGTGTGGTGCTGAAGAGAAAAGCTTGGTTTTAACAAGTGCTAATAAGACTGTAACATATCGAAGGCCTAGAAGTCTTAGCAGAGACTCATTCTCACCCTCCTCTCCAGGAGAATCATTAAACAAATAGAAAAATATAAACTACACTAGGAGGGTAGGAGAACTGTTCGCACTAAATTGAATTGACTAGAGTTCTCTTTGGAGGCTCCTTTTTCTTTAGGTCTTGAAGGAAGAATAATCTTGGTCAACCTGCTAAACTAACAGATTGGGAGGGGAAGCATCATGGGAGAAAATAGCTAACATTATTGATCACTTGTGTTAGGCACTTTATCACAGGTTCTACATTTATTATCTTATTTAACCCTCTTGCATCACCCCTAGGAGATACTATTACTGACATTTTAAATAATGGCTTGATATTTAATACATTGATATTCAATCCAAAAATTCTAACCACAGGTTTTCTCTTCTCCATACTTCTCTAGGAACTTGGCTTGCTGACTATCCAGAGGAACAGAAAGGTTGGCCTTAGCAGTCAAGGACAAAGCTGATAGCCAGACTAGTCCTGACCTCTGCCCTTGTTCCAGCTTTGCATATTATCTGCTGCCTTATTTCTTGCTGCCTCTTCCACCTGTAAAGTGTCTCTCACTTTCTGTTTAGGTTAACGCTAAACTGAATCTTATAGCTTTAAATAAATTAAGAATCTAAACACTCTAGCTTAAATATAAATGAAGTAGTTTCCCTACATGAACCCTTGCCTATTGTGTCCCTAAAACCTTCTAGAACATTCTACCATGTACCCTCTGGTTGTGCGATGCAGCCACCCCTCGGATCAGAATGCTTTGAATAAATTTTAAAATTCTTACTGTTCAAGGTTGTGTGGGGGGTTCCGTTTTAGAGCATAAAACCTAAAAATTGTAGTAGAGCAGGGCACCTTCTTAAATCTTGCTTCACACCATCACTTCCAGAGAATTTTTAAAGTAAAATTGAAGCAGGTCCAACTTCTCTGTAGGCACTTTGGAATCCGACAAACCCAAGAACCTTTTTAAAGATATACTTCTCCTCTTTCTGAAGATTGTATTTTTCTCAAGGGCAAGAGAATCCTTTCTCCAGTCTGCTAGCTCTTGCCAATGAGGGAAATGCATTATTTGTGTCTCCTCTCCTTTTCCCTCTGATTCTCTTTTCAATCAGTTTTGCTCCTGGGTTCATATCTCCTTTTCACAAGAAATGAAGTTTTGTGGGGCAAAACCTTTAATGATTCACAAATCTGAACTCTTGTCACTTTCTCAGTAATTGCTAATCCCAGTAACTAGAATTGCAAATAGGACAGCCTCTATCCTTTCTGTGGAATAGGGGCCATCCTCTTGAGCTGAAGTTCCAGGAGAGCAGTTAATGTTGAAGAAAACCTGAACTGGACTCAGCAATAAAGGACAACACATCACAAAGTTAAATGTGATTGTGCCAAATATGTTAGGTGCTTATTTGGGGTTATGCTAGACCTTTATCAAGTAACTGGAAAGTTTTCTGGAAGCCACAACCTCATAGTTAGTTGGGAGATAAATAGGGAAAAAAAACATACACAAAAACCTGCAGAACAGTTATTTCCTCCTATCATTGCAAACCGAATGTCTGAAATATTTTTCTCTATAACCTTGGAAACTACCCAGTTCATTTTCAGTCCTATTGCTGGCACAGTTCTGGAGGGTTTGTTCTTGCCAAAATGAGTTTTATTTGTTTATGTTGGGTTTTTAATGTTGTCTCTTGACCCCTCATGCTCTCAGGTTCTTGTGGGTTTTAATCAACCACATACATGTAACCTTTAGGTAGAAGAAGAGGATGACTGCTTACTATCTAAATAAGATACTGGCCTCATGAATCTCTATTGATTAGCCCCAACTAGTCAAAGCTAAAGTCCCATAGTTTTTTGTTTAATGGTAATAGCTCATCATATTTGGCATAGTTTTCCATCTGGCTTCCTACTCAGTCATTATAAACACAGACTTGAAATAGTATTTTATATGTCCAAATACCTAAATGTGCTAAACTGGAGGCAATTATTTCTAGATAGTTGAATTTTTGAAAGTAGAAAAATTTTTTTAAAGTGATGATCAGCCACACAAATATTTTATACATACTTGTTTTCTTGTGCACTTTCTGTATGCAAATAAAGCTATGAATTTACTCATTTCAATAAACTGGAATGGCAGAATCTCATGTGTGACCATCAGTTTATTCTAACATATAACCCCTGTTCTGTGTTGATGTGCTAGGGTCAAGATATAAAATATACCTGTCTTAGGAAGAAATGTTAGTTATAATACATTGTGAATGGTCACAAAGATGAAGAGGAAGTGGAGATGCATTAAATAGGACCATAAGTAAATTATCATCTGATATCTTTCAATTCCTTATTCTCCTCTATCAGACCTACATCCCTCCTTCCTGGGAGATTAATGGGAATCCAGTGGATAAGCCCTGCACCAGCACAACCTCAACTGATGTCAGGAATAAAAACCCTTCAATAGTGAACTCTTGGCTCACACATTTTACTCTTTGCTTATTCTTGTTCTTGTTTGACCTCACCAGGACACAACCGTGGACTGGCTCAGGCTGGCGCAGGCCATTCAGGAGAGCTTCTGTATGAGGTGGGCCGGCCAATGATCAGTTATTTTTAACCCTAGGACACCCTTAAACACTCGCCCCTGTATAAAAGTTCGAGGCTCTCATTCTTTTCAAGAAGACCTAGACGTTTGAGGAAGATGACCCGAAGGCAGGCCTTGCTTGGATACAGAAATGTT
Organism: Eptesicus fuscus; assembly: GCF_027574615.1. Lineage (NCBI taxonomy): Eukaryota > Metazoa > Chordata > Mammalia > Chiroptera > Vespertilionidae > Eptesicus > Eptesicus fuscus. The sequence continues at coordinate 105,798,653 of NC_072476.1, forward strand.
GGTGCTAAACTTGATTCCTCTAAGAATAAGAGAAATTTGGTATGTGTGTATGGTGGGAGCGGGGAGGTGTCATTGATTGGTGTTTACTGTTATGGGACGTTCGGTATTACTGTTTACCTTTCCCCTGACCTGAACATTTGCTCTCTTTCTCACAACAATGAGTAGAATATAAAGAAACATACTCCACACAAAAGCAGCTTCCAGAAAGCCACAGGTGGAGACGGTTGCTGATAAGCGCATGTTGCACAAATTACCTGATTTATCCAGATGTCTGCAGTGTGTCTAACCCACTGAGCCCATGTACCATTTCCAGGTGGCATCTGTAAGATCTTGCCAGAGATTAACCCTTGCTCATGTGTGCTAGGGGAGGACACTGGTTTCAGCATAACAGGAACTACTGTTGACCAAGCAGAGGAAGGTGCTTACTGAAGTGTCCCAGCAAAGTGGAACCGGACCTCGTCTTTATCATCTCTCTAGTCATGGGTGCTACTCAGACCTGTATGCCGGAAGTCCATCTCTTGTGGTAACCCTCTTCTACCTGGAAGAGGCTTTCAGTTAGGTATCAGAGAGATCTAAGCTAAAAGCTGAACTTGAACAGTCGGCATGCTCCCAAATGCCTCACATAAAGGCAATAAGAAAAGAAAAGGTGTTGATTTTCTCAAGATAATCTTGCATTTGAGAGACGCTTTACCATTTACACAACAGAATGTCATTCTGTAGATATCGTTCCCCTGTGAGGCGGGCTCTGTTTCTGCTCCATCGTGTCTGAGAATGGCCGTGATCTGCTCCACCTCTTCAGAGAGTGGTTTCCATGGTATTTCATTGTAAGACTGAGTGTTGTGGTAGGGAGATCTTCTCAGCAAGTGATTTCAACTCTTCCATCAAAATGTTATCTGTGGTGTCCAGAGAGAGCACAATTCTGTGTCTTTCCTGTGCTAAAAGCAGGGAGGGGGAAGCACGGAGGACGCAGCTAACTCAGGAGTTTGTTGACTCTGCAATAAACTGATGAGTGAGGACTCTGACCCAAATTCCCGAAAAGGTTCAATACAAAGTCTTCTAGTGAAAGATGGGAGCGCCCCAAAAGCCCCTGGCAAATAGTCAAGCTATTACCGCTGGAGGAGATTGCTAAATACTAAAACACCTGACTCCTGCTGGGAAAGGTTTTAACTAATTCCCTTCCATTCAAAATAACTAAGACCCATGTTCTAAGTTGATGGGCCAAACATGGACATATACAAGGCTGTGAACTGGCTGCAGCCTGTTAACATTTCCTAATTACAGCAATGCTGATGGACAAGGACCAGCCACGTGTCAACTCACCCAATGAGGGACCCTGTTGGCCCTTACTTCTCTGGAATTGTGTACTTAATTACTAACCCTCTCTGGTGTGCTGAATCATATGAGTGCCCGTCTCTGGGAAGATGAGAGTATGGGCTACTCAGTGACTAAAATTAGTAGGGGCTATTCTTCTCGCATAATAAAATCTAGATTAATGGCTGCTGGTTTTAGTTCAACAAGGCCCTCAAAGACACAGACTTTTCCCTAGCTTTTCACTCCAACTTTTATAGCCTTTTGGCTCCTAATAGTCACAAAATGGCTGCATAGCTCCAAACAGGGAGGGCAGAAAGAGAAAAGGCAGCACAATTCAATGTCTTCTCCTTGTTCTGGGCATTTCAGTTGTTCCCAAGGATTGCCTGGTGGACTTCAGCTATGCCTCATGGCCACTGCGAGGTTCAAGGGAGACTGGGAAGTCAGGCTTAACGTTTTATCAACTTCTATAGTGAAGATAGTTAGGGAAGAGACATGGCTGGCTAGATAATTTGTGAGACCTAGGGCAAAATAAAATTCCTTTGTTCAACAGGAAAAGAGTGCCATTTGGGGCATTAAAGTATCAACTTCTTTTCTTTCTGCAATTTATCCCATATTGTGGTGTATTTTATCTGCTATTTAATGTTCTAAGCAACAAAAAATTAAAATTTTAGATATTCACATGAGTTTTACCACTGATCTTTAACTCATAAGTGGAATCACTGAAATACAATTTGCATTTCATAAGTCCTACATGCACTGTACTTCCTTCCTTCTGGAACAATGGAAGCACTGCACTGTTCTTAATTCACTTCCTGACACACGTACATTCTACTATAGACTCTAGTTTACTAATCAGTAAAGAAAATAGGGGGGAGAAAAAACTCTGTGTTGTCCTATCTTTCTTTCTATGTCATTATTTTCAGCGTAAGTAGGTGGCTAATGCAGGGACAGAACACTAATAAGAAAGGTCTGACCGTGTTTCTTGATCATTTGTGTTTTTTTGTGTGTTGGAAGCAAGTTCTAGTTCAAAGGAACAGTGTGACTTCTCAGAGCTGTCACTTAGTCATGGACATAATCCACTTAACCTTATATTCACTTTTGCTTTGAGTTACTGAACTCCTACACCTTATGAGCTCACCTGAATTTCATGTTCAGAGGGCAACATGAACACTGTGTACAAATGGGGTGACATTTTCCATGCGTATTTCCTCTGTTCATGGGCATGCTTGATTTTCCCATCAGACTTTGCTTTCAAAACAAAAGTTCAAACATAAAATTAAGAATCTCAAGATGGCAACAATAGAGCACTGAAGCAAGGATGGGGTCCTTCTGAATGCTGAGCCCTGAGCACTGGGCAGGTTGCATGCCCATGAAGCCAGACTTGGCAGGAAGGCCTTGGAAATGGGTGGTGGATTAGCCAATGCGACTCCCACATGCCGGGATGATAGTTAACCCAATGTTGGCCCACCACCAAATGCAGATCACAGCAGTCTTTGACTTCGTAGCACTCTCTGGGCAGAAGACAAGCACATGGAAGGCATAGTCAGCAAAGCCCATGGCAAGGTACCTTGACTAGAAAGTGGAAGCAAAGAGTGCAGAGGACTGACTAGTTTCTGTGTGTGAGTAGCATGAGAATTACCAGAGACGATAAAAATTGGAAGGAGGTAGGGAATTAAAAGCCACAGCACGGTAGGCTTCAATGTTGACATAACCTACTTTGAACTCAAGGGCTGTGCCATTTCAGTTGGATCCGTTGGAAAGATATCGAGGGGAGGACTGTAAAACTCCTGAGCTCTTACTTCCTGATTGGCACAGGGGGATGTGGAAGAGGGTATAGAGAGGATAAATGGTAATGGAAAAAAATATATAATAATAAAATAAAATAAAATGCTTTGTAGCTCTCCATTTTACTTCATTGCAAGCATGACACTGCCAGATTTGGCAGACAATAGTGGATTCAGGAATAGGTCACAGAAGTCAATGAATAATAACAGCAACCTACCCAGAATTTACCACCTACAGACACTATTCCTGAATGTATTACAAATAAATAATTTAATTTTCATATCACCTCTGAGTTGGGAAGGGACTACCACCACCACCACCACCATTTTACAGAAGAGGGCACTGAGGCACAAAGTCATGGAGTTAGTAAAAGGCTAAAGTGAAATCCCATCCAGTCTCCAATGTCCTTGCACTTGACCTCAAATTAACCACTTAACCACTCCATTGCCTCTAAAACCGACACCATTCCCTTTACAGTGGCATATCTTACATTCACCAAGATTTTATTCATAGTACTTTTCCTGTAACCAATTTGCTTGTCACAAAAATGGATGAAAAAAATGTTTTCATTCATTTTTAATTTGGCAAGTTAATCACTGTTTGACCTTTCTAGAGCTCGCTTTCAGCATGGATTAGTTATCACTTCAAAGTTTGAATTTTCTAATTCTCAGTGCAACACAGCAATTTAACCTCACATTTAGTCCATTCTAATTCAGGGTTTACAAGTGAGCCTGTTTGTTTTTAATGCAAGCTTCAGACTACCCACAATGAACAATGGGGTGTGAGCAATGCTCTCCCAATTTATCAGTGGTTCTCAACCTTTCTAATGCCGCGACCCTTTAATACAGTTCCTCATGTTGTGGTGACCCCCAACCATAAAATTATTTTCGTTGCTACTTCATAACACAACCCACAGGTTGAGAACCGCTGCTGTAGAGCCTAAGACCATCGGAAAACACAGATATTTACATTACGATTCATAACAGTAGCAAAATTACAGTTATGAAGTGGCAACGAAAATAATTTTATGGTTGGGGGTCACCACAACATGAGGAACTGTACTAAAGGGTCGCAGCATTAGAAAGGTTGAGAACCACTGTTCTACATGATAAATAGCAAATCATCCTGCATCTGCTTACAGTCAGGTTAGATGCATGCCCTGTGGTCAATGAGGAAGACTGATCACACATTTCATTTTATAACAGGAATCCTGCTGTGTAGTTTCATCAAAATCTCCCATCCAGTGGCAGCATGCTCTTAATGAACTGGTTAAACCTATGTATTGATGACACTCAGTTTATTTACATTCTCTCCTCCAAAGTTCTTCAGGATTTAAAAATCTGTATCAGTGGTGATGACTTTCTTAAGCTTTTAATTTGACAAACACAAACCTTTGAACTGTAAATGTTGAAAACTGAACGAGTAAACACAGAGCAGAGAGACAACCGGAAGCCCATCGACAACACACACACAACCCCATGAGAGTGAAAAGCACAAGTCAGCGAGGAGAGAAAAAGTAAATAAAGGAGATGATGCTGGACCAGACACAGGATCAAGTTCCTGACTTAACTCATCTGTAATTATCAAGCTGCCCTATCCCTAGAGAAGAAAGCTTAGCGAACATGTCTGGAGAAGACACATGTATTTCCTAACAAGGTCTCAAACAGTTGCTTACACAACACTTGTGTGCAAAGAAAAACGTAACTTTCTTCCTTGCTTTTTTATTTCTTGCTTTATTTCTCTCTTTCTTGCTCCAGTCTGATCTTCCTCCCATGCCTCCCCTTTGCTGGGTGAAGGTGCCAATATGTAACCTCAATCCAGTCATTATTACTCCCTCCATAAGTAACTATCTCTTTTAAATATGTGCTCAGTAATCCAAATATCTTTCCTTCTTCCTGCTCTCCTCCATGATAATGTTTAGTAGTATGAGGGTGTGGGGGTGTGGCGGGGAGGCGGGTGTTGAGAAAGGGCTAGATCCTCAGACAGGTCCTTATGCTGTCCTCTGGTTCTTCCAGTCTCTGCAGCATCACCTCATCTACCTTGTTGCTACCTATAGCTAAAGCTTTTGACTGAAGATTGTGGACTCTATTCTTCTCCATGCAGTTGGGGGCCCTGCAGGGCCTGGTGGTTCTCCCTGCTCCCTGGGCCCCCACCTTGGCCCTCATAACTCTGGGCTCCTGAGGTCTGATTGTAAGTGCTTCTCCAGTTTCCCCCTCAGCTCCAGGCCCATGTTGCCCTTAATGTAGCAAGCCTCCCAGCAAGCCTGCCAGCTACCCCCACTCTCCCTCCTCAGGTCAGAGGGGAGCTTTGACGGCCTCTGTGGCCCCTGGTTGCCAAAGAAATCCAGGGAGCCAAATTCAGTCCCTCCCGTCTTGCCAAGTACATGGCACAAACACTTTTATTCTGAGTTGGCTTCCCCATACTGGGAAAGTCTGGAGGCTGTTCTCCCAGCGTTTCAGACGGCAAGGACAGAAACACCTATCTTTGATCTCAACCTACGTATCATGCTGGCTCTATTCTGGGTAGTTGGCCTGAAAAACTTACTCAGAACAGACATCTCCCAGCCTTCTTCTCCCACCTTTGTCTTCCCCCTCTCACTAGTTCTCAGACTGGCAGTCTTTTCACCTATTCTGCATAATAACCTGGGTCGTCCCCACTGCTTTGAGATGCACATGTGATTAATTGCTTTTTTATTCTACTGTATCTTTCCTGGGAACAAGCCTCAGGGTTCAGCCTGGGAGTTGTAAAGGGCCAAGAAAACATTATTTTAAAAGAGAAAAAAATTAAAGAGAGTTTAAGATTTGCAAAGCGTCATCTATTACATTTAATTGGGTTGACATGTTGTTAACTGATAAATCTGAATTGGGTTTGGTCCTCAAACACTAGTTTCTTTTTGTCCAAGTCTAAAGTTCCAGAAGCCAAATACATCTCAACCAAGTGAAATTAACTGACCAAAGGCCAATGAAAGGATAGATAGTCAGAGACAGTGTCCACGAGATTTAGGCAAAGCAGTGGAAAATGTTATAGGTGGGAGTGGTGCCAGATTGTTTATAGATGCCGGTGCAAGGAGTGGAAGCTGTATGAGGGAGTTGCGTTTCAGAGAGGAGTTCATTCATGGACAGGGGATTCAGAAATAGTATGAACGATAGACCAGCAGAAAGATGATAATCTGGAGGGAAATGGAGCAATCAAAGAGCTGGATGGCTCAATAAAGCCAAAGAACGGGGAAACAGAGTGTGAGAGTGAGGTAATCCTGCATGGCCTGCATGTAGACCTTACACATTGCTTACAAATATCAAGCTCAGGAAAGCCCGTGAAAGTAATCCCATTAGACACATCAAGCTCTTGCAAGAAAGGGTGGTGAGAGCAGATAACTTTCACTGTAGGTAGGACTGTTTCTGGAGAAGGAGGGCAGTCCTGGGAAAACTACCTCTAAATCTGTTACCTCCACAACTTACCCCTGCTTTATTGGTCTTTGCATGTGATAATGTTTGAAAATTTACTCCGCAAACTTTAAAAAGTACTGATGCAAGAGCCTGTTCCAGCTTAATTCTTACAATCAGGTGGAGGTGAGCAGGGGTCAGTGTTTTTTCTTAGGTCCCCAAGTCATTCTACTATGCAACCAGTGTTTTTTTAAATTTTTAAAAATACTGACCCAAGGATATGTTTATTGATTTTTAGAGAGAGGAAGGGAGGGAGAGAGAAACATCAGTGTGAGACAGAAATATCAATCGGTTGCCTCTCATACATGCCCCAACAGGGGACCAAACCTGCAATCCAGGTATGTGCCCCGACCAGGAATTGAACCCGTGACCTTTCAATGTACTGGACAACACTCCAACCTACTGAGCAGCACAGGTCAGGGCTCAACCAGTGTTTTAAGAGTAGCTGTGATGGCCACCTTTTCAGGTACTTCCAAAACACCTTCCCCTTTCCGAAAGTCCTGGAGAACATGCAAAAGGAAGTGGGGGTGGGGGGTGAGTGGCATTGTTTATGATGGGTTGGAGCAAATTGTTCCATCTCAGAATCTTTCATGCTGACATAATTGATCATGTGTTTCTGGACCATATTCTCCTAGGGCAGTGGTCGGCAAACTGCGGCTTGCGAGCCACATGCGGCTCTTTGGCCCCTTGAGTGTAGCTCTTCCACAAAATACCACATGTGGGCGCACACGTACAATGCGATTGAAACTTCATGGCCCATGCACAGAAGTCGGTTTTCGGTTCTCAAAAGAAATTTCAATCGTTGTACTATTGATATTTGGCTCTGTTGACTAATGAGTTTGCCGACCACTGTTAGGGGATAATGTAAATGCCGTAGGGAGTTGACCTGAATTCTTCAAAGTCATGCACTACACCTGTAAAGAAAGCTGGGTTGTAGGTGCATCTGACACTTCGCCTTTCCCATGTGTGCTAATAGCCCACACAGCTCGTTTTGACACTGGGACTGCTCTGTGGGGCCTCCCTCTCCAGCCAGCACAGTTCTCTTACTAATTCTGTGTTTATGCCTCTATGGAAATTATTAACAGACCTTTCTTTCCCAAATTACACACTCCCTTTTCCTCAGAATCTCTGAAGATGAGCAACACTTGGTTGGTTGCTTTTGTTGTCCTTTTAACACCGCTGCTAATCTCAGCCAATTGAGCATTGCCTGAATATACTTGTCAATACGAGAAAACAGCAGGCCAAGAATTATGAAATATCTCTCCTTTGATTGGACTTTGCACCCAGGAAGGCAATTCAACAAAAATCTGATAAAAAAAACAAACAATTGTTCCCGGTACCCTCACCCTCTGCTAATAAGTGCCTCCGTGGACCCAGCTGGCCATTGCACTCAGAGCTGCCCAAGCAGAGCAGATGGCGGGGGGCCGGGGCTTCGCCTTGGCGATATGGATATGCGTGTTAGAAATCAGTGTCCTGACAGCAGGCCCCACTCCCAGGTGAGTCCCTCTTCTGTTTTCTCTGCAATTTCACTGCGGGCTTGGACACTTCAAGGTCTACTTCATAGCAAAGCAGGTAAAAGATGTTAACCCACCTTGAGATATGTAGCCCCAGAATTTAAACTTTGAAAAAGGGTAAGAACAGGCATGGGTGTGTCTTTGAGAGTTTTCCGAGGAAACTTGCTGCTGTTTCTTGGCATTTCTTTAGGGGTGAGGGGGGGCAAAAGCATTCAATGCTAAGGCTGAGATAGTCTTTAAGTGCTTGGAATGCTAAAACAAAGCTGATTTTCACTCGAGTAGATAAACCTGGGTTTATCAGTATCTAACGTCTGAGAAGTTTAAAGCTAAGGAAATTAATCTTTCCCACGCTCTGTCTCAATGTCTAACACTGAACCTATCGAAGTCATCGCCCACTGGCCCCCACATTGGGCAAATGAACCATTTGTGCTTCTCGTCCTTAACACCCCAAGCTGTGTGGTCGCGCTCTCAGCAAAGAAACGTACTTTCTCTCCTTTTGCTCTGATCCTCACTGGAAACTCGAAGCCCATGCCAAGCCGGTGGGGGAACCATACCAACCAGACAATACAGAACATCTACACCATACCCAGAATTGCTGGAGGACAGGCCTTGTGACCCCATCCAGCATGCTCTGATGACGGTACTGAAATACTGTGAGCTGTGACAGGATGGCTGGAGAAATAGCTTCCCAAGCACTGTCCCCCTGCCCAGACATGACTGATCTGCATTCAGTGCTTCTTTGGTCATTTGACTTGTGGTTTAACTCAATTCTGTTTTGGACTCTGATGTCCACCTCAAGCATCTCTTTGCCTGCCTGGCAGCTGCAGTGGAGGCTGCCTTACTGCCTGGACCCCCATGGCACGTGGTTTGCCCCAGGAGGGGGCAGGGAGGTCCTACCCAGTCCTGCAAGGGCTTGAGTCCAGTGCTCCGCCAGGCTTTCCCCCATCTCACCTCCTCCTCTTCCCATGGTCTCTGAGAAGCATTGTCCCACCTAGATAATATGTTCATTTACTCGGCATCAGGTACAAAGGAGAGTTGGAGAGTCAGCTCCTGAGAGCTGCTTTAGCCTTCTGGTACTTACCCTGACCCTAAATAAATAAAATAAAAAATGATAATTTAACAACCCACATTCCTGGATTGTGACTCCTGCAGATTAAAAATGAGAGCCTGTGGGGAAGGCTTCAACTGCTTTGAAGTTTGTACCCCCTGGGTCCTGGCCACGCTCAGCTGTTTCAGGGAGGACCAGAGAGCCCCCTTGGCTGGCCCCCAGCTCCGAGCAGCTGCGCTGCTCAGTGGACTTGGCTGCGCGTTCCCACCGCCATGCCCTCGCGAGTTTGTTAGGGTTGCCCTGCTCTGCCCTTGGGAACAGGGTTGAGGTCAAAACAGAGTGTTCAGATCAGTCCTGAAGTGAGACACATTGTTCAGCCAGAGAATAAAGAGTTTTTAAAAGTACGAATTTGATTAGAATGGAGCCCTAGACTTCCCAAGCTCAGTTCAAGGGGCCATGACTTACAAACTGATCCTGTAAGCTATTCAAACGCTCTGTACCTTCATTCCCTCATCTGTGACGTGGTGGTTGTATCCATTTCTTAGTATCACCAACTGGGTGCTTCAAACCACAGAAATGTATTGCCTCACCGTTCTGGAGGCTAGAAGTCTGAAATCGAGCTGTGGGCAGGGCCGTGCTCCCCAGAGGCTCTGGGGAGGATCTTTCTCAGTGGTGGCCAGCAATCCTTGGCATCCCTGAGCTTGAAGCTACATCATTCCACACTCTCTATCATCACATGGCCACCTTACTTCGTCTTCCCTCTGCGCAAGTCTGTCTGATTCTGAATTTCCTCTTTTGATAAGGACACCAGTCATATTGGGTTAGGGGCTACCCTAATGATTTCATTTTAACTTGACTTTTCTCTGTAAAGACCCTCTTTCCAAAAAAGGTCAAACTCTGAGGTACAGGGTAGAATTTCAACTTAATAAGGTGTCTAATGAAGGTTCAATATTATAAATGGAATGTACTTACAGCTAAGCCTGTCATGTGCTATGAACTTGATACATGTGACATATCCTTTAAAATAATAACACTGCCATTACTTCCACTTTGATATGCTTTCTGGTTTAGGAGAGGAAGGGATGGAGTTACAGCTAGCATGCAGGGGACATCATGTGGCTGCAGACATTTCATCTTAAGTCACAGCTGCTGTGAGCTATTGCTGTGGGAGATTCGCAATGATCATTTTTTTTTTTTTTTTGCAAACATGTGTGTGTCCTTGAGAAAAGGTCGTGAGGGGGATATCATCTTGTATGTTTCTCAAGGTAGAATAGAAGTGTTGAAAAACACTGTGCTAATACAATAGCAGCTCATAACATAGATCCTGGAGCTAGGTGACCTGCGTTAGTTTACTAGCTCTGTGACCCTAGGGCCTACGCAAACGCCTTAACTTCTCTAACTTTGTTCTTCACCTGAAAAGTGGGAACAAAAATGTGACCTGCTGGGAGAAATTCCTGAGATAAAGAAAGCAGTGTGCTTAGCCAAGTAACAGGCAGGTGGTGAGTGTGTGATGAATGTAGCTATCATTATCTTTACTTTTTAATTTGTAAAGGACAAAATATTTACACAACCCAAAGATCAAAAACTATAATGAGGTATACATTAAGAAGTCTCAATTTCCCTACTCATAACTTTTCATGCGATCTGTGTGACTATATGTAAAGTACTTAGAACACTCCCGGCATCCACCTCACCCTTTCCCTGTAGGTTACCACCTTTATTAGTTTATAATCTTACTCTAAACATTTATTTGTTAAAGATATACTATCTCATACTTAGCTTTTTTCTTTGTACTTTATGATATGTTCTGGAGACCTTTCTGTATTGGTATAGAAGGAACTTCTTTATTCTCCTCACACCTGATTAATTTTCCATTGTGTGGCTATACCGTTGAGATAATCTGTCTCTTATTGAATATTTGGGCTGCTTCCAATCTTTTCTGCTATAAACAGTGTTGCAATGAATAGCCTTATTCACATATCATTTTGCAAGCAGATTATTGTACCTGAGGGCTAATTCCCAGAAGCGATATAATTGGGTCAAAAGGTAATCAATTGCTGAAATTGCCCTATGGCCTGGTGAGGTTTGTATTATTCTGCACTTGCGCCAGCAGTGTGTGATAACACAAATAAGTGGAAGGATATATACTATGCTCATGGATTAGAAGGATTGATATTGTTAAAATGTCCTTACTACCTAAAGTAATATAAACATGCAATGCAACCTCTACTAAAATACCAACGGTATTCTTCTCAGAATTAGAACTAATCTTAACATTTATGTGAAACCACAGAAGACCCCGAATAGCTGAAGAGGCATGGAGAAAGAACAAAGTGTGAGTTATCACACTCCCTGATATGACACTATACTACCGAGCTGCAATAATGAAAGGTGCTGGGGTAAAGCCAGATATAGAGATCAATGCAATAGGATAGAGAGCCCAGAAATAAATCCTTGCTTAAATCCAGGCAAGAAGGAGGTTGTCTAATTGATGTGCTCTCTCTGGAGATGCTACACAGAAAAACTGTATCTATCCTTATTCATGCAAATGCCCTCATTATTTCAAAATGTCTAAAACTCGTGCGACTATTACATCTGGAAATTATTTTTTTAATATATTTTATTGATTTTTTTCCAGAGAAGAAGGGAGAGGGATAGAGAGTTAGAAACATCAATGAGAGAGAAACATCTATCAGCTGCTTCCTGCACGCCCCCTACTGGGGCTGTGCTCGCAACCAAGGTACATGCCCTTGACCGGAATCGAACCTGGGACCCTTCAGTCTGCAGTCCACAGGCCGACATTCTATCCACTGAGCCAAACGGACCAGGGCTCATCTGGAAATTATTGAGTAAACTATGACTTTTTAGTTTAATTCAAAGAGGATTTGAGTGAGTCGGGGGAAATGGCAGCATAGGGGACAGGGCAAAATTGCAGTGAACTACGAGTGCAGAGGTGAAGATTCTAGATCTAGTTCTGCTACTAACTGCCTAACTTTGGATAAGTAGTACAGTTTTCTGGCTTTAGGTTCCCATCTATAAAACAGAGCTAATACCCTCAGTGGCATAAAGTTTTAATGGGAAAATGAGCTTTGAAAATTGTCCAGTAAAACTAGAAAACTAGTAGACAAATATAAGAAATTGTTTTATCAAAAAATATTTATTGAGTGTTATGGGCTGAATTGTGCCCCACCCCAACCCCCCCAAAAAAACACTTACGTGTTGACCTCCGAATCCATAGTACCTCTGAATGTGACTGTATTTGGAGATAGGGCTTTTCAAGTGGTTAGTAAGTTAAAGTGAGGTCATTATGATGAGCTCTAATCCAATGTGACAGATGTCCCTATAAGAAGAGTGAATCTAGCCGAAACCGGTTTGGCTCAGTGGATGGACCGTCGGCCTGCGGACTGAAGGGTCCTGGGTTCGATTCCGGTCAAGGGCACGTGCCTTGGTTGTGGGCACATCCCCAGTGGGAGGTGTGTAGGAGGCAGCTGATCGATGTTTCTAGCTCTCTATCCCTCTCCCTTCCTCTCTGTAAAAAATCAATAAAATATATTTTTAAAAAAAAAAAAAAAAAAGAAGAGTGAATCTGAATACAGACACATACAGAGGAAAGACCAGGTGAAGACCTTGGGGAGATGTTAAAACAAAATGATAATATGAACATCTAAGTAAGTGATGAATACAAAAAAAAAAATAAACAGGAAGAGATCATCCAGTTGAAGGCAACAACTAGAAAAACTAGAAGATATTGAAAAAAAATCTATAGAGACATTAATAGGTAGAGCCTAGAGTAATTCCTGAAACCAATCATAGACCAGCTCCATGACATTTTCAGGTCAACTATGGCTTCAAGCTTGGGTTCTTTTGATATAATGAGCACCCCTCCCCATTAAATAACACCCTTTCAGATTTCATGGATATCCACCAGATGTTTCCAACTAGTGTCTCTCAACATTGCATAAACATGGAAATCTCCTGGCATACCCTTTTGAAAACATTGATGCCTAAAGAAAGCCCATCCTCAGTAAGTCTGATTTAATTGATTTGGAGTAATGATCACAACTTTACAATTCCTATGTTTAATATCTGAGGGATATAATGTGCAATCGATATTGAAAACCAATGCTATCAATCATAAAAGGGAATATGCCCTTGTCCCTTGATGAGGCTTGTCAGTTCTAGCTGCCACCTGAGTTTTATGGAAAAGTTTTAGCAAAGAATTTCTCAGCCATGTGATTTCAGATAAACACAAATAGTCAGACTTCTAGGAAAGCAAGTTCCTCAAGAAGTTTTGGCAGCCTGCGTCATACAATTTAATCTGCACTTTTGTAAGGTTAATGTTCTTCAGGCCTCCTGGTTTTCTGGGTGATGTAGGCAAGAGTCAGGCTTACAAAAATGTTGTCTCCAGTCATGAAGCTAACATTAATGACAAGGAATTCTCCCACAAATACAACATGGGTGACTCACCAGGAGATCATAACAAATACAGGCCAACTGTCCAAGACAAAATGATCAAGGACTTCCCGTTCTGCACTTACTCATTTATTTGTTTAAAAAATATTTACTTGGCATCTACTGTATCTAGGCACTTGATATATACAAGCTGAACAAAATTTAAAAATTCCTTAACTCACTGATATTTTTATCTCGAACATGAATTCTGTTAGTTTGGGGATCATGGTTTTGTTTTATTTTGTTTTTCTGTTTTATACACAATATATCTTTGATATTTATCAAATTAAAGATGATTAATAAATATTTGATGAATCAGTAAATGAATGGACAACTCAGTGAAAAAATAATTAAATAAGTGAAATATATCATTGCAAAGGTTCTTATGCTATAGGGAAAAACCAGATGCTATAAAAATATGTGCACAGAAAATTAAATCACTCAGGAGATTTAAAACATTTCTTAGGGAAAAAAAATATGCTCAAAATGATGTCAGTATGGTGAGTGGGAAATAATAGGTTTAGAGGCCTGAAGCATGAAAAAAAGTAACTTACCTTGGAAATTTCAAATTTAATATGGCTGGAACTTCAATGAAGAAAAAAATGAAGTTTAAGAATTAAGGAGATAGTCGTGTACAGTTCTCTAGACCATGTGTCTTAGTTTCCTATTTCAGCTGTAGCAAATTACTACAAACTAGTGGCTTAAAAAAACATAAAATGTATTATCTTACAGTTCTGTAGATCAGAAGTCTGAAGTGGGTTTCACTGGGCTAAAATCAAGACGCCAGCAAGGCTATGTTTCTTTCTGGAGGCTCTAGGGGAGAATTCATTCTCTTGATTCTTCCAGCTTCTAGAAACTGCCTCTATTTCTTGGCTCATGGCCCCCATCCATCCTCAGGGCCAGCAACAGCTGGTGGAGTCCCTTTTCATGCTTTGAATTTCGCCTGCCTCTTCTTCTGTCTTCACAACTCTCTCAACCAGTCTTCTGCTCTTGAGCTCACATGATTGGAATGGGCCCACCCAAATAATACAGAATAATCTCATTTTAATCATATCTGCAAAGTCCCTTTTTCCATGTAAAGTAACATACAGTATTCACAAAATCTGGGGATTAGGACATGTACATCTTTGGGGTCATTAACCTGCCTATCACACCATGATGGAAAGTTTGAACTTTATCTTAAAAGCAAAGGGAAGTTACTGAATGGTTTTTAGTAGGGAAATGGTATAATCAACTTTGCATTTTTTAAAAATCCCTCTGGATGATTTATGAAGACTGAATTAGAAAGAAACTATTGTCACCTAAGAGAATGTAATGTTAGTGTAGACCAGAGAAATGTCTACACTAGATGAGATGAAGGATGGATAGATTTAACAATTACTTAGGAGACTGTAATCAGCAGGCTTCCGTGGTTGATTAGATATGGGAGATGAGCATGGTGAATGCTGAGAAAGACAAGCAATACCCAAGTCTCTAGTTAGGGTGACTTCTTAAGTGGAGATGCTATTTACCAAAATAACAAATGCTGGTAGAGGGGCAGTTTTGAGAGAAGAGGATAAATAAAGAATTTTTTGGGGGGGGGGGGGATGTATTCAGTTCTATGAGCCACAAAGACATTTAAGTGCAGATGTCCAATTGAGAATTATATCCAAGCATTTAAAATTCAGAAAAGATGTGTGGACTGCAGACTTATCTCTGGTTGTCATTAGCATACACATGGAAATCAAAGCTCTGGAAAATGTCTAAAGAGGGGAAAAAATCCAAGGATAGGACCTTGAAGAAAAACAGCATTTCAGAGAATATCAAAGGAGGAAGAGTCTGCATAAGAGAATTGGAGAACAGGGCAAAGGAGAAAGAAGAAATGAAAGGAATCTAGTATCATTGGTCCAAGGGACGGGAGTGTCTTAAATAGCAAAAGCGGTCAACTGCCTTGATCTCTGGAAAGAAGTCAACAAGATAAAGACTGTAAGGAACCAAGTGAGCCACCTGGAAGTCATTGTTGACCTTGGCAAGAGTAATGTCATTGAAGCAGGAGGGTTGAGCAGTGATTGGGAAGTAAGGAACAAGAGACCAGGGTACAAACTACTTTTTCAAGAAAGTTGACTAAGAAGATTAGAGAATTTGGGAAGTAGCTAAAGAGTCATATCAGATTGAAGGAGGAGATGAGACTTTTTTGTTGTTGTTGAGAAACATAAATGGGTTTATAACAATTTTTTTAAGGGTCACTGTGAAGGGAGATGGGGGTTGTTGAAAGGAAATGTAGAGTCCAGAGTGTTCCATTTGCTCATTCATCTGCTTGAACACAAGGGGAAAAGAGCTGGAAATGAGGGAGAGTTTTAAATAGAGGAGATATTCAATGGACCAAGGTCTGAAAGAGGAGCTGGGGTCTAGAGCTTGTGTAGAGGGATGAGTTTGACCTTGTCATCCCCCTGGAGTAAGAGGCTATACTATAAAAGGAATAGGTAACAGCTGAGTGCATGTAGGCAGGAAGTTGATAAGATTCTTATTTGGTGGCTTCTGTTTGCCCTCCCCCCCATTTTTTTTTTCTTCCTGTCATGAATGAGAGGTGATGTTGCAACCAGAAGATTCCAAATGGTGAACCAAGAGGGAAAGGAAAGTTCAAAGCCAGAAAAACACTGCTAAGCTTTGGGTCTAGGGGAGGAAGGGAAGTCTGTAAATTCCAGAATAGATGATGTTAAAATGCAGAAAGATGAGGAATGAGTTCTGAAGTGGAATGTGAAGTGGCAAGGCTTCCAGTTTGGGAGATGCAGAATGCAGGGGTGGGAAAGCCTGACTTGTGAGGTGCTTGCGTAAGGCATGGCCCAGCCGGCTACCTCAAACTTGCAGGAGACCCAGGCAACTCCAGGCTTTGCCAGACTGTCTGGGGGCTACAAAGTGAAACAAGATATGTCCTTCAGTGGATTCATAAACTAGTTGGAAATATAAGGCTAATCGATGTAAGACACCTAGCAGGATGCCTGACAAATTTTTCTCCCATCGTCCTCATTTTTGTTGTTAAGTTGAAAGTTAAATTACAATTCAGTACAAAAAGTAAACAAAAAATATGAGTTGAAAATACAAAATGGTATGTGATCAAGTGACTGAGTAATGAGAGACATAATAAAAGGCGAGTAGTATGATTTGGAAAAAGAAAAATAGTAAATAAATTAAACTGCCTTGTGAAGACTTCTTGGAAACAGGCATGTGTAATGGCCATAGGTTGACATGTTCTATTGTCTTAGCTCTCACCCGGAGCCAGGACAAAGCACCGGCACTCCATTGCCCATAGACTGCAGAATGAGCCCCTGGAGCGAATGGTCGCAATGTGACCCTTGCCTAAAAGAAAAGGTAAGCCTCCAATGCTATTCCCTGATGACGTCCCCAGATGGGAGCTATATTGCCAGCATCTCCAGGGAAGTGACTATAAGGCAGGGAGCCTCCAACCAAGTTGCAAACTGAGAAGGAAAGACAAACATCTAAATGCATGTGGGTCACCTTGCCAGGTGATCTGAATGCTGCATGCACACTAAATGAGTGTTATGAGGAACCATCTTTTGTAGCAGAGACTTTGGTCATAGAACGTGTGACATTCTTTTAAACAACATTAGTGACTGCTTTTATGGCTCCCATCTGAAAATCATAGACTCATGTGGGTTTGGAGAGCTGCAGTGGTTTGGGTACAATTTCAGATCATAATCCCATTTTGGAATTAGAAATGTTAACGTTTCCAACTGGTCTGTGCAGTTTCGTTCAAGGAGCATCGTGGTCTTTGGACAATTTGATGGGCAAAGGTGCTTGCACAGTCTGGGAGACCGACAAAGCTGTGTGCCCACTGAGAACTGTGAAGATGCTGATGATGACTGCGGAAATGACTTTCAATGTGGTACAGGTAATCCTTGCGCTCTGGCTGCTCGTTATGGGTTCCTGTGCACCCTCGTGGGTGAAAAGAAACACACGTCTAAGCACTCATATTTCCAAGTGTGAAAGGGGCGCCCAAATGGTCACCTATATATTCTGTACATTCTGTGGTCAAATGTATGCGTGCCCTGCCCTCCAGCATGAAATTGCATCTGACACCTTCGGAGGGAGAAATGTTGGCATTAGACGCACAGTGTCTTTCCTGATTCTCATTGCAGGCAGATGCATAAAGAGGCGGCTTCTGTGCAATGGGGATGATGACTGTGGAGACAATTCAGATGAGGATGATTGTGAAGGTGATCCCCGTACACCCTGCCGTAACAAAGAGGTGGAAGAGTCAGAGATGGGCCGAACAGCTGGCTACGGGTCAGTACTCCACTTGAATGTTCTGGAAGAAGATGAGTGAAAATAACCTCCATCTCTCCTGCATGTTAAAGTGGTACAGGGCTTTCATTGGCAGAAAGAATAGCCTGTGGGGCTATATTCTGCTTGAATTATGTTTGAGCTTGAAAGAGGATAGCTGCTGAATAAGTATGTCAAGGACAAACTTCCTGACCTCAGCAGGTGTCTGTAGAAGGGACTGTTATCACGACTTTGATGATGACTTCTGAGTCCAGAAAAAGATAAAATACCTCATCTATGAACCTCTAGAAGACCATGGCAATGTTGAAATGACATCTTAGCATTTAAAATTGAATTGCCAGCAGTAGGTCTGGGAATTCCATTCAAATGTTTGAATTGCCAGGAAAACTATCCTCCATTGGGCCTTCTCCTAGATCTGAACCTGGTTAGAAATTCTCAGGAGGCTCCAGCATTCTGGAGTTGACCCAGGAGGAATAGGACAAAGAAAACCATTCTAATGACAACTGATGATGGTGTTGAGGCTATGATTCTCATTACAGAGCTGAAGTTTCACTCACTTTTCTGACTAGGTAAGCTCTGATGAAAAGTCTTTGGAAGTTTAGGATCCAGAGTTATGCAGAATAGATACCATTTGCAGAGATCTGTGTTCTGGGAGTTGGGGAAATGATACCAGCCTGGGATGCTATTCAGTTCTGTTTGGTGCAGTCAGAGGACATTCCACAGATGTCCACAGCATAGTCTCCATGCATTGTTCTAAGCAGTAAAGATACTTTGGGTGGCTTTGTTGGCAAATTATCCTCAACAGAGACATAGCTCCTCCCCATCCAGTAGTATATTGACAGAGATGGCATGGCTCTCTTTCATCCCCTGAAAGCAATGTGTCTCTTCATTCTCATAATCCTAGTGCCTGGTATATAGTAGGTGCTTAACAAATACCGCTGGGTGGATACATAGCTGACTAAATTAACTAATGAGAATAAGTGCTGTGGGGAGGGGGAACAATGGGGATATGGACACATGTAATACCATAATCAATAAAAAATTAAAAAAAAGAAAATAAGTGCTTTCTAAAATATTATCAAATGGCATCAGGTAAGACAGAAACTGAGTCCCTGGCAAGACATTCAGGTTCAGGACTCTAGTCCTGGAAATGGAGATGGGGAGAGGAAAGAAGAAGGGAGTAATGGTAAGAGCAAGGTTAATAGAGGGACTAAGGTAGCGATTCTCAACCAGAGGTGACATGTGGCAGTGTCTAGAGACCTGTTGGATGTTGGGATGGGGCTTTCAGGAGTGATATCCAGTCAGTAGAGGCCCTACAATGCACAGGACAGCCAGACCCAAAATGTCAGTAGTACTGAGGTTGAGAAACCCTACACTAAGAAACTTGATGGTTCCTGAGACTTCTGTAAAAATGGAGATGTCTTCTCTCTTAAGTCAGAGGAAACTTCCACATCTTCAATCACAGAAGAGAAAAAATTCCAGAATAATAAGTCAGGCACCAGGTGAAGCATTTCATATATCTTTTATTCACTTTATAAAAACTTGCCAAGCAAGCAGCATTCAAATATCACTCACAGAGCCTTTGGCCCTAAGCCTAAAGGTAGGAATTCTGAATCTAATGCATGGTCTAGGGTTCCAAACTCAGCAGGCCTTCTTAATAATTGGCGGAAATGGTATGGGAGTCAGCCAAAACCTTATAACCAGATCACTGCACGCTCCAGTGAGTTCTGACTCTTCCTGCTGCTTTCCTCAGGGAGAGATTGGGAGTGGTGAAAGCCTAATATTACTTTATTTTGCTTTCCTTGGGATCCAAGAAACAGATTTCTCCTTAATCTAAATAAAAGGGCTTGAAGCAGGGAATTACATATGTTATGTATTCTCACTTCATGCAAATTTACACCATGTCTTATAGGAAAAGGCTACAGAAATCTTGGCCCATTTAGCTGAAAAACAATTATTTATAATTCCTTGGTTTCCTTTGTTCAGGGAAAATAAAATTTGTTATATCGCATTTGCCAGGGAGTTTCACATTGAGGCATCCCAGAGAGTTGTCTAGGCTCCTTAAATACCTCATGCTTTACCACACTCAGGCGTGATGACAGGGAACATAAAGCTATATTTTTCCACCATGCCACTTACCTTTTTCTTCTCCCCACATGCCCATTCCCACAATATCACCTCTCCTACATCACTACAAAGCCCACAAGTTGACACCCTAACTTCAAACAAAACTAACGTTAGACAATGAAACTCAAACATTATTTATTATCTAAATATTTGAATTAAGAATGTAGAAGAGTAGTATACATTAGTAATTCATATTAAGAGGAGGTTTCAAAATAACATTCTTTATTATATTCTTCCATATGACTAATATTACATATTTATTTACTATACATCTCCATTACTCTAATGCAAGGCTATGGTACTATATTGATCTAGAGGTAATAGACATAAACATTCTAACCATAGCAACATGCTTATAAGCTGCTCCTATACTGTCCAGTCTTGAAAACTTCAACAAGTCTTATCAACAGTCATATCCAGTCAGATTATTTTACACATGAAAGTTATAAGTACTCATAATAATTAATTTATACTTTTTTTTTTTGCATTTGAAGGACTTATTTATTTATTTACTTACTTATTTATTTAGACTCTCATTTAAATTCTTATGCCAGGAGAATTGACTTGTATCACAAATATTTCAGCCTCTTGTCTTATAGGCGTCTGAGATTCTCCAGAAATGTTTAGGGAAATCCCCAACCCATCTTGCATTCATTGAAAAATACATAAATCCAAACCAGCTGCAAATGATGTACAACATGCAAGGGATTACTTTTTCTGTGTGATCTAAGAACAACACCACTTCGGTAGAGGGACTTTCTCTTCAGATCACCTGGTAGACTGGAGCTGCCTGTGGTTCTAGATGCAGGTGTGAAAACAGGCATCTCTAAGTGCTGCCAAAGAACACATGTCTTTTTATTTCCCAGGCAATGACATTCGATCCGTGAGAGGTTTTCATGTTTCTTGGCAGAAAAAAATTGGCTTATTCTAGACTAGACTGGCTGTCTCTGTATTAGTGGAACCAAGTCAAAAGTTTTGAAACATTTCTTCCTTAGCTGTGCTTTTGGACCATGGAGCAGCTTCATTGTAACTTTCCAGATGAATCCAGTCAACTGGTCAACTTTCTGATCTGTAAATCAATAACCTTCAAACTGGGATATGGGTACCGTAGGGTACAAAAGGGTCTTCCAAGGGGGAGGGAGACTAGTACATTTTAAGATAATAGTTTCCTCAACTGTTACTTATCTAATCAATCTAACTCTTGGTAAATTCTCAATTCCATATGTACATGTTTTTCATAAAATTGATAAGCTTGATGACTCAGTGGCATTCCAGTTGTCAAGGCCATTCTCCTCGCTCACCTCCCCTTTTACAATCATCCAACTCCCATCACTCATTTCACATTTTACAATGGGGTGGAAAAAACAACTCCAAACATTAACACTCAGTTGGACTCCGAACTTGTAAGCCAGCTCATGGGAGTTGGGGATGTGGTCTAGAGAAATG
This sequence comes from Eptesicus fuscus, assembly GCF_027574615.1. NCBI lineage: Eukaryota > Metazoa > Chordata > Mammalia > Chiroptera > Vespertilionidae > Eptesicus > Eptesicus fuscus. The sequence goes on from NC_072476.1 coordinate 105,820,060, forward strand.
GAAGAGTGTATGCTCTTGTGCCAAACTAAGTATAGATGTGAGGCTCAAACCCATTTGGGCCTCCTTGGCCTGGGGCCATTTATTCCAGGTACAGCTTAGACAGCAATGACTGTTCCTCCAATTAACAAAGGTGAACTTCACAAAGAATGAACTGCTTCCTGTTCATACATTGTTTTTAGGTCTACAAATCAAACTTAACTTTTTAAAAGCTAAACAGGATTCCTATTTCTGAATTCTAGTTTGCCAAATGAAAATATTTTGCCAGGAGAAAAAAGTAGAACTTCTGAGAATGCCTTGCCAGGATGCTGAAATTTTGGGGTTCCTCACAGAAATAATAATATAAACCTGGAGGGAATGAGGTTCTTGGTAGGCAGTGAGACAACTGCAGAAAAGGCTTGGGTTAAAAGAGAATGTGGAGTGGAAGAGCCCCAACGTTGATTCACAAGTTAAAAATTACTTGTATATGTTATACTGCCCCCCTGAGGTGCTGTGTTCTCAAATAATTTAAATATGTGAATTTCAGCATTGGCTCTTAGTTCACTAACGGAGGTTAGCTAAGAGTTACAGCGATGAAGTTAAGACTCTAGGCTCCAGATGGTACCTTGCTCCATATTTATTGTATTTCTTTTTTTAAATATATTTTTATTGATTTCAGAGAGGAAGGGAGAGGTAGAGAGAGATAGAAACATCAATGATTAGAGAGAATCATGGATTGGCTGCTTCCTGCACACCCCCTACTGTGGATCAAGCCCGCAATCCAGGAATGTGCCCTGACCTTGAATCAAAGAACCATGACCTCCTGGTTCATAGGTTGATGCTCAACCACTGAGCCACACCAGCCGGGCTATTGCCTTCCTTTCATTGTGCTCTCCACAGTGTCCTAGTTGCCTAAAAGTGTCTACAAGGCCTATGAGGTATGCTGTCTGCCAGAAACATAGAGCAGAGGTGAACAGGCTCTTGCTTATGTTCCTGAGCATATCCCACACATATTAGGTGATGAGGACATGAGCCGAAGCTCTCTCTTTGCCCCGCTGCAGAAGGCTGCCTTGCACTAGCTTCTGGAATCTCCCCACCTGATGTTCCTGTGTTCATCCTCAGGATCAACATCTTAGGGATGGTTCCCCTAACCACACCCTTTGACAATGAGTTCTACAATGGACAGTGTGACCGCGTTCGGGATGGAAACACCTTGACCTACTACCGTAAACCCTGGAATGTGGCTACTCTGGTCTATGAAGTAAGTCTCCCCAGGAGAAAACACATTGTTCCCCTTTTAGTTGAAAGTTGTTTAAATAAGTCTAATACTAAATAATGTGAAAAATTCAGTAGAATAAGAATTTAATGTAAATATAAGATTGGCTTAAAGAAGAGGAGGTATATCTTGGATCTCTTTAGAAAATATACAGTAATCTGCAATCAACCCTCAGTAACATGGACCTGCCTCATGATAGAGTTTTGGAAAATACCTACTAGTAGACTCCATAAAAAGAATCATCTAAGGTTCTGATAAAACTGAAACTTTAATTAGTGCTACGTTAACTGCTGAGTACACTGCTTTCATGCTATTTAAGGTTGGTTTTTGCTAGCCTATTAATGACAACTTTTCACTCATTTTCCTTCACTATTCCCTTTTGTAAAACCTGCTTGACTAATGTGAGTGGCTATTTTCACTTACCTCCAACCCCCCTGGCTCTTGTGAAACTATTTCTCAAAGTGATTTTTACTTTACAAAATGCCACTCCAAACTCACCACCTTCCTGAATTCTTTTGAACCATCTACAAATTGGACCCATTCAAAGCATTAATATCACCTTTAGTGGTACCTTCTTTGGTCTAAGCAAGATATAATAAAGGATATAATTAGCTTATTCTAAACCAGGAGCTAAAATCTGTTTCTTTCAATAGTCCCATTGGTGACAAAGTCCTTTTTATTGTTGTCTCTCCTACCAGTTTGAGAAACATATATACTTTTTAAAAAGTGTAGTTAAGAGTCCTTTTATCTCTGTCAATGTTGGAAATCAATCCCTACCCATTGTAGCCTAAAAGATCATGTTCTCCCATGAATGCTAAAAATTGTAATGTCTGGACTATTTGGCATTTTTCTCACATGTGACCACATTGTCATATTTTTTGTTCCTGTAATTTCAGAAGAGAATCAGTTTCCCACAAATCTCAGGGAACATTTTGAATTATTGATCTTTCTCCATCTTGCCAGGTTTACACTCTTTTAAAAGCACATTTTTTTGGAGGGAAAAGTGATAATCTTTTTAGAAAGTATTATATATTCTACTTTCTTAAAAACAGTATACCAAAGATAAGGTAACTTTTGTCATTGCTGATGGAAGAGGGTTGTTGTTGTGTTTTATTCTATTTTATTTTTTTTTAGTTCTCAAGTATACATCAAACACTTTTCTTGTCTTAGTTACTATAACCAAACTCTTAACTTCCCTATAGAGGTAGTAACTGGTGAGGGCTGGAAAGTTGCCCGGGACAGATCTTAAATCTACATTTGGAGAGTAAGCCCCCTGTTTTTTCTTATGTACAACCCTGGACACAGATGTGCTTCCTCATTCAGAATGTTTTGAGTTTCACAAAGGAGATGTGGTCTTTCCATGTATATTACTTACACCGCCTCTCCCAATGGAGCTAGGAGAGACATTCTATAATCAAGCATATCAATCTTTCCACAGAAGAACTAACCCATGTTCACACGAAGTGGTAGAAATGAAGACTATAAATAACTACTTATAAGTTCAGATCAGATTAATTCATCCAAATGAGTTTTGGCATCAAGGTTATAAAAATCAGGTAGGGATTGCAGACCTGAATATTTATTTGGTGCCATCTGAGGAAGAGTGCCGATGGAGTTGTTTTAAGGCTTACTAAAGTCCTCCAATCAAGGGTGCTACTACTGTTGGTGCCGCCTTATTCTAATCTCTTATGGTTTTAGAAACTAAATAGCTGAGCTTGTTTGCAGTCAATAAATATTAGTTGTTATCATTAGTTATGTTGGATCTGCTTATTAAGTTGAATAAATATTTATGAGCATCTACTATGCGCCAGTCAATTTACTAACTAGTGACTCTATAGTAGCATTTGGATAATACATACATGGTCCCTGACTCCTTGGAGTTTACCATCTGAAGGCCTATTAAATAAGCAATTATAAAAGGGGAGGGGTTTTCATTTTGTTTTATTTTAAAAGAAGTGTCCTGAAAGCTTATAGAAAATGGATTTGTTCATCTATGGGATCAGGAAAGGCCTCTCTGATGTTTAAGATTTGAAATAGGTGTAAGAACTAAGCAGGGCAAGGGGTGTAATGTGCATGTGTGTGAGAGAATGTGTATCGGTGTGTGCAATGTTTGTGTTATGGGAGGATGGGCAGGTGGTGTTAGAGAACATTCTAGAAAATATAAAAGAGCCCTGTGGTGGGAAGACACATAGGCTGTAGAAAGCTTGAGAACAGTAAGTAAGGAGAGATTAACTTGGAATAAGTCTAGTTCAGACTTTATCTTCCAGGCAGTGGGAAGACTGCAATATGTTAAGCAGGGAAGTGACTTGGTTAGGTTACTCTTCCCTCTTCCACTGAATAATTTTCCCAGCATGCCTTGCTTTAAAGAAAAGTACCTGCATTTTTGTCTTTCTCCGCTAGATGGTAACTTTAGGTTTCCTGTCTTTGTCTGTTCCGTCTCCTGTAACAACATACCAAAGATAGAGTAACTTAGAAACAACAGAAATATATTTCTCACAGTCCTGGAGACTGGAAGTTTGAGATAAAAGTGCTAACATCCTCAAGTCAGGACCCACTTCTGAGTCACAGATCTCTTGCTGTGTTTGCACATGATGGAAGGGGAGGGAGCTCTGTGGGGCTACTTTTATAAGAGCACTAATCTCACTCATGAAGGCACCTCTCTAAGGCCCTACCTCCTAATACCATTACATTGGGCATTAGGATTTTAACATATGGGTGGAGTGGGGGTTGAACATTCAAACCCTGTGCAGAACAGTCGCCCAATGCATGCTACTGAATCTTATCTATGCCACTGACAAGATATGGGTGTCTCCTTCCCAGACAAGTGTTACAACCGCTTTCAGAGGACCTCTGGGAAGAGCGTAGCCATTGAGATTAACAATCTTCCCATTGATACTTGAGCATAGACAACTTGGCAAAGAATGTTTTGATTGAAAGTTTTAATTTTTAACTAGGTTGTTTAGTTCAGGATTTTTTTTTCCATGCAAAAATGAAGCGGGGCGGGGCAGGGGGGGCAATAGATTATGCAAGGGGAAATGCTCCTTCTCCACATTCCCATTCACAGTTGTTCTTCTCAAGGGCAAACTCTCTATGGTTTGCCTATATTTCCAATAATTTTCTATGTGTATATGTATGTATCTATTTTTTTAATTTAATAAATCTTTATTGTTCAGATTATTACAATTGTTTCTCCTTTTTTCCCCCCATAGCTCCTCTCCACCAGGTTCCCACCCCACCCTCTGCCCTTACCTCCACCCCCCCGCTGTCCTCATCCATAGGTGTATGAATTTTGTCCAGTCTCTTCCCATACCCCCCACACAGACACCTCTTTCCCCCTGAGAATTATCAATCCACTCTCATTCTATGCCCCTGATTCTATTATATTCACCAGTTTATTCTGTTCCTCAGATTTTTAATTCACTTGAGTTTTAGATTCACTTGTTGATAGATATGTATTTGTTGTTCATAATTTTTATCTTTACTTTTTTCTTCTTTTTAAAGAATACCTTTCAGCATTTCATATAATACTGGTTTGGTGGTGATGAACTCCTTTAGCTTTTTCTTATCTGTGATGCTCTTTATCTGCCCTTCCATTCTGAATGATAACTTTGCTGGGTAGAATAATCTTGGTTGTAGGTTCTTGCTATTCATCACTTTGAATATTTCTTGCCACTCCCATCTGGCCTGCATAGTTTCTGTTGATAAATCAGCTGATAATCGTATGGGTGCTCCCTTGTAGGTAACTAACTGTTTTTCTCTTGCTGCTTGTAAGACTCTCTCTTTGTCTTTTGCCCTTGGCATTTTAATTATGATGTGTCTTGGTGTGGTCCTCTTTGGATTCTTTTGTTTGGGGTTCTGTGTGCTTCTTGGACTTGTGAGTCTATTTCTTTCACCAGGTGGGGGAAGTTTTCGGTCATTATTTCTTCAAATAGGTTTTCAGTGTCTTGCTCTCTCTCTTCTTCTGGCATCCCATAATTCTGATGTTGGTACGCTTAAAGTTGTCCCAGAGGCTTCTTACACTATCTTCAACTTTCTGGATTCTCTTCTCTTCTTGCTCCTCCGGAGGAGTGTCCTTTGCCTCTTTGTATTCCAAATCTTTGACTTGATTCTTGTGTTCCTCTAGTCTGCTGTTGGGTCTCTGTATAATATTTTTTATTTCAGTCAGTGTATTTTTAATTTCTAGTTGGTCCTTTTTCATATCCTCGAGGGTCTCATTAAATTTATCGGCTTTTTCTAGGAAATTCTTGAAAACCTTATAACCGTGGTTTTGAACTCTATGTCCAGTCATTTATTCTCCTCCATTTCTCTCATCTGTGATCTGTTTCCTTGTCTCCTCATTTTCGCTGCTTCCCTGAGTTGGTAGGGTAGCTTTGTGTGCTAGGTGTCCTATATGGTTCAATGGGTCAGCCTCCCAGTTACCTGAGGTGGACACTCTTGGTGCACCCCTTTGTGGACTATGTGTACAGCCTTGTTGTAGTTAATACTTGATTATTGTTGGTGTCACTGGGGGGAATTGACCTCCAGGCCAATTGGCTATGAGGACCCACTGTGTCTATAACGGAAGAATTGCTGTGCTGGAGACACGTTTATGGGGCAGGACTTGTTCCAGTAGGGCTTTGGTGCTCACTGAGTCTGCCTCTTGAATGTATTCCTTATGAGAGTAGTTGAAATCTGGTGTTGTCCCACTAGATACACTAGTTTCTGGATCTCCAATGGGGTGCAGGTCAGCTACTGTCTGAGGCCACCCAGCAGGAGCTACAGCAAGAATTACAGTTTTCTCCTCTTTGCTTGGGATTTGGCAGTTTTGGAGCAGTCTGACTGGAGCTGCAGTTTATTTGGTTAAGCTGCCACAGGGTAGGCCATTTATATGCAAAAGCCACTGTGTGGAGCCTGGGCGGGTTTGTAGAATGTGCAGGGTGGGGTCTCAGGGTGTCACTAGGCTAGGGCGTGGCAAACAGCGATGGCTGCTAATCTGCCTTCTCTGTCTTTCCGCGTTTCCAAGTCCCCATGTCCCGTGCTCCAGCGCAGTTAACAATGATTGCTGGGCGCACCTCTGCAAAAAAGTCACCCTCACTTTCCGACCCGATGGCCGACAGTCCAGCTTCTCCCCATAGGCGTCTGGGTCCCCCACGTGTCCCCAGAAACTGGATTTCAGAGTGATTGGGAGCTTGTCTCCCTTCAGGTTGAAAAAAAGCAGCGGCCGAAACTGGTTTGGCTCAGTGGATAGAGCGTCGGCCTGCGGACTCAAGGTTCCCAGGTTCGATTCCGGTCAAGGGCATGTACCTTGGTTGCAGGCACATCCCCAGTGGGGGGTGTGCAAGAGGCAGCCAGTCGCCCACCACCAGCCTGATTCACGTGCCTCAGCTTTTCAGCATTTGTGCTCCTTTCTCTTTCCTTCTAGTTGTAAAACATTCACTTAGCCAGCTTTCCCGTGGTTCTGGGTGATAGACGTTTTATCTTTTAGTTGTAGTTTTGAAATTGTTATGCGAGGCGGCAGTTTAGTTGTTTACCTTTGCCGCCATCTTGGTTTCTCCCATGTCTGTATCTATTTTTATTATTTTTACAGGCAGTAGAGTGTAAAGGTGACAAGGCAGTTAAAATCTCAAGTCCTTAAATTAATTAACATGGTAAAATACACAAAATAGTTCCTGGCCCATAAGCCACCCAGAAGTGCTAGCTTTTATCATTTTTTACTTTCTTTTTTTATATACAAGTGGAAGCATATTGTGTATCTGTTATGTAACTTGCTTTATAATTATTAATATGTTAACTTTTAAAAGCTTGCTATGTTCTAAATTTTCCATTTGCATTATCTAATTGAATCCTCACAACCACCTTTGGGCCAGCTGTGGTGAGTTAACTAGTCTGATTCCTAGTCTGTCCCTGTTTCACAGACTAGGAATCAGACTAGGCAGACAGAGGTTATTGTAAGACATGGGGCTTGTATTTGAACCCCAGCAATCTCATCTCAGGGCCTTTACTTTTACCTCCTTTAAAGGCTCTACTGCCTTTCAAATAATTATGGGGGAGGGGGTCTGTGTTTATTTTGGATGGTTTTTGTATGCTGTTTATAACAATACTTTGTTATTCTCATTTAGACCAGAGTTGATAAGAATTTCAGAACTGAACATTATGAAGAACAGTTTAAAGCATTCAAATCAGTCATTCAAGAGACAACATCAAACTTCAATGCAGATTTATCTCTAAAATTCACCCAAACTGAAAAACTTGGGAAGCATAAAAATCTTCCTGAAGGAGGGCCATCGCAAAGTGGACATGACAATCCTTCTACAGGAGAAGACTCCCTACTGCCTGGTTTTCAAGCAAGTGCTGGTGGTTCATTCCGATTTAGGTATTCCAAAAATGAGACTTACCAACTGTTGTTGTCCCATTCTTCTAAGAAGGTAAGACTGAACACTTCATATAGAGAATATAATGGGATATTTTTCAAACTAACCAAATCCCCTCTTTTAAATTTATGTGTTTAGAGCCCATAAGAGAGAGAAAGAATTAACCTTTTGCACTCGGATGTCGAGTGTGACTCGACACGGTTAGCATCGGTAGCAGCTCGATGAAAAAAGCAAGTGAGTGCAAAGGGTTAATATTCAACAAATCCTCCATTAAGTTAAAAAAATGTCAGGAAGAAGAATGGTAACTGGAGAAAAATGCCATATAGGATCTTTAGCAATAGTAAGAGATGTTTGGTGGTAGTAGACAGAAAACAAATGTATTAAGAACTCAGAGCATACTTTTTGACTGAGATTATAGTAATAGACTGTTCAATTTATACTATCTTTAGGCTCCTGTAACTACATACCAGAGACAGAGTAACTTAGAAACAAATTACTGCATACCGTGGTAATTCATTGCAATGCCTTAGGATACTGACCATGTACTTGCTATAAAATGTGTCTCTAAAGTAATAAACGCCATAAAATTGTACACATTACATACGAAATTAGTCTGTTTAATTTGTAATCTGACCTTTAATTTTAGATTTTGAAAATGTGTTTGTCTTTAATATTTAAGCCAGTTTTCAAAGTTTGTATCATTATCTTTGGAATATACTTTCTATAATCAGTATGATACTTGCAAAATGCTCATTATTCCTTTATGTATATCACAATCATCTATTTAGATACCCTTCTCCCACTCTTAGTACTCATGCCTAATGATATAATAGTTTTATATGGTTCTGTATATTGCTTATATATTCACAAGAATACCCACCTAAAATGTAAAGTTTGAAAACCCTTTAAATCATTCAACAAATATCTATTTCTACATTTACTATGTAGCCACGCACTCTCCAGGTGCTTAAAATCCATTTGTGAACCAAACTAACAAAGAGTCCTAGTCCTGACCTTGTGGACAGGACAAAAATCAGCAGGGGGGAAGAAATCAGCAGGGGTAGACAAAAAGAATAAACATGAGAGCAAAAAAAGCAAGCTAAATGGTATTTAGAAAATAATAAATTCTATAGAATGAAATGAAAAATAGAGTAACATAAGGGAAATCAGTAGTGTGAGACAGATGACGGTATTAAAAAGGAAGCTTCATTGAGGAGATAAGATCTGAGCAAAAATTTGAAGAGAGGATATAGCCAAATAGTTATATTTGGGATGGTATATCTGGCAGAAGGAAGTTTTAGAGACAAATCTCTAAAATGGGAACATACCTCCCCATTGGGCCAAAGTGAACCAGAAGGAGAAAAGGTTGGAGAGGTTGCATTGAACCATACCATGAAGGATCTCAGACTGATCTAAGAATGTTTTTTTTCCCCTCTGAGTGACAGAAGAGGTCATTGGAATATTTTTCATAGAAGACTGATAGACCTTAATATGTTTTAAATGATTACTCTTGGTACACTATTAAGAAGAGATTATGAGAGTTAAGAGCAAAAGCAAGGTTTGTTAAAAAGCTATTGCAGGAATCCAGGTGAGAGATGATGGCAGTTCAAACAGGACAGTTGTAGAGTCAAACATGACTCTAAGGTTTGGGACCTGAGTGACTGGAAGGATGGAGTTACTATCAAATGAGATGGAGGTAGAGCAAGTTTGGAGGAGAACACCAGTGGTTACATTTTAGTTAGATTAAGGATGAGATGTCTTTAGACATCTACTTGGAGATATCACATAGGAAGTTGGTGTTATGATTCTGGAGTTTAGGAAATAGATATGGGCATGAGCTATACATTTGGGTGTTGTTATATAGATGGTGCTTAAAGCCATAACTCTGAGATCACAGACAGAGTTAATGTAGATAGAAAAGAGAAGAAGGTCAAAGACTAAATCCAAGGAACTTCAATAGAAACTCTGGGGGAAGAGGAGGAACCAGCAAAGGAAAGTAAGATGCGGCCATAATGCTCTAGAGCCTTGCTACTAAAAGTGTGATCCATGGACCAGCAGCATCTACATCACTGGGAAACTAGAATTTCAGACTCTAACCCAGACCCACTGAATCAGGCTGCACTTCAACAAGATTCTCTAGGTGACTCGTTCATACTTTACAGTTTGAGAACTTCCCTAGAAAATAAGAAAAGAAACACTATCAAGGAGAAAAGAGTGATAAACTGTGTCAAATATACTAATATGTCAAAGAAGATGAGGACTAACAAGCAACCAGTGGCTTGAACATTTGGAAGGTCATTGGTGACCTCAACTAGGGAGGTTTTGTTGGGGTTGTAAGGGCAGTAGCATGACTAGATTAGATTTCAGAGAAATTGGGAAGAGAAGAATTGGAAACAGCCAGTATAGAAAACTCTTTAAGGGAATTTTGCTTCTAATAAAAACAAAGATATAGGTAGCAATGTTTGGACAAGTGAAGTCAAGACTTTGTTTTTAAACCCCTATAAGATAGAAGACACAACAGTATATTTGAATAGGAATGGCCTAAGGCTTACTTCTAAAATAATTTGAGCCAAAGGACGTAACATATTTCTGACAAGATATACCTCCTAATTTTAGCAACAATGCAAAGGAATCCACTTATGTTTTATGCATCTTTGAGATTCCATTGCGAGTTTTTATGCAAGTTATCAGATGGAGAACCATATGACTTATTATAGATACAGTAAATTATTTTACAATTTTTTTTTTCAGAGACTGAGTCAGCCACTATCACCTGCAGTTCGGTCATGCAGTGTGAACAATTATGCTTCTAGAACACAGAAAGTTTGGTGTGATGTTGGTATATACTGAGATGTACCTTAAAAAGTAATATAATGTTTTTAACTTCTATGCAACCAATATGTGCCAACCACAGCTACAGAAGGACAATCTCAAAACAATTATCTAAAAAATCATGGGTGCCAACTGTAATTTAGTTTTGATTGGGACGGTCTACAGTATTGAATCACATAGTTCCTCACTACCCTAGTTTTCTCTTAGACATTCAAGCCATCATTCCAAGGAACATTTAACTGTTGAGCTGTGTTAGTTTGGCTTGAGATCCTTGTCTTACAATAGTGTCTATTCCATCTGTATTATCAAAGCTCAAGAGGACATAGTGGAAGAAAGAGAGAGACCTGAGACGTAGGTTTTTAGTACCAATCATTGGCATGGACTATTTGTGTCATGTGGGGCAAATAACTTGATAACTTTGGATCACAGTTTCTTCACCTGTAAAATAAAAAGATTGGGTTTCATACATACTATCTACATTTCCTTCCATTGTTAACATTTTTAAATCAACTTAATGAGGTATAATTTGCACACAATCAAATGCAAAAATTTTAAGCGTATAGTTCCATGAGTTTTGACTATTGTATCCACCTATGCCACCAACCCCTCAAACAAAATATAGCACGTTTCCATGACCTCAAGAAAATTTCCTCATGCCCTTTGCGGTCAATTTCTTACCACCTGAGAGGCGACCAATGACCAGATTTCTCTGATCATAGCTTAGTCCCACCTGTTCCAGAGCTTCATATAAATGGAACAATATGGAATATATTCTTTTGTGTCTGACTTAATTCACTCAGTGTAATATTTTTTTACAGTGTAATATGCTGTTACATGTATCCATAATTCATTTCTTCTTTTTGCTAACTAGTTTTCCTTCATGTGAACATACTACGATTTGTTTACAATTACCCTGTTTGTGGACATTTTAATCATTTCCAATTTTAAGCTATTCTAAAAGTCTTATACAGGTCTTTCTGTGGATGACTTTTTCATTGATCTTAGATAAAGATGTAAAAGTGGGATTACTAGCCATAGGGTTGCTGTATGTTTACTTTTATAAGAAACTATCAAACAGTTCTCCAAAGTGGTTACACCATTTTCCACTCCCACCACCCATGTATGAGAGGGTGCTAGCTGCTACACATCTTCACCAACACTTGGTATTAATCATATTTTAAGGTTGCCATTCTACTGGGTTAAAGTGATATCTTATAGTCACTGATAAAAAAAAATGTATTGCCTGGGGAAGTTTCAAATTTTGTGACTTCTAAATTTGAAATAATGGTGGCAAAACTCACATTTATTGTCTTCTGCTCCACAACAAAGGAAAAAATGTTTCTGCATGTGAAAGGAGAAGTTGCCCTGGGAAGATTTGTGATGAGAAACCGGGACATCATGCTGACATCAACTTTCTTGGATGATTTAAAAAATCTGCCAACTACCTATGAAAAGGGGGAATATTTTGCCTTTTTGGAAACCTATGGAACTCACTACAGTCGTTCTGGGTCTCTAGGAGGATTTTATGAACTAATATATGTTTTGGATAAAGCTTCCATGGAAAAACACGGTATACCTAGAAATAGAGCTCTAACTTCCAATAATGTTTTCTTCCTATTGCTGACCTCTGTCAGTGGTTATAGGCTTTAGAATAGAGTTATGTAACCTGCTTTCTTGAGAGGACACTCTCCCTGCCCTTCGACACCTAAGACCCTGTCAAACAGCAAACTGACTTCAAACTGATCATGCACTAGTCAGCAGCAGAAATTGCATTGCAATTTAATGTTATTGGTAATGCTGCTTTAAGTGAAGATCTATATGAAAGGTGAAAGAAAGTACAAGAGACATAATTTAAACAACCTATTTCTTATTCAGTAGTCTGGTTAATTATATGTATGATAATTATAGTCAAAGTATTCTTCCGCATTGTAACGGAAATATGGATCTAAATTTTCTCTTAGGGAAAAGGGAGGAAGCAATGTTAACATCACATAAGTCTAACATCTTAAAGCAAAGGTGGAAAATTAGTTCTGCCTGTATGATGATAATTGTAATCATTTGGTGGTAGTTGAATTGAGTCCATGTTGAGTAGGTTTCTGATCACACTTGAAATCATAGAAAGAAGGCCATGATTGACCATCAGTGTTTGCCATACGTACAGGTTAGGCCTCTGTGCTACGTAATTGCCAGCCTAGCCTAAAGGCTTTTATATAAATCTTTTAAGAATAAAATAGATGCAAAGGGACTATGTTAATAAGCTTTAATAATTAATTTTATAATTATGGCAAGTTATAATATTTCTTGAAGAGGTGATAGATGCCTGCATATTTCCTCTCTCTGCTCTAAAAATTGGGGGGAGTGTCCCTGAGGAAGGGAAGTATTGCCAAAAATCACTTCCGTGGCTCCTTCCCTGTAGCCTGTGGCAGTGTCAGGTGAAGAATGGGATGCACCTATGATAGTAAAGCCTGGCTATCTGTGATAGTGTCCACACCGTTGGTAAACATGCTGTGAGTGAAATAAACATGACCTGGCCAGAACCAGCTGCTCCTAGTGCCTCAGTCTAGTTTGGGCAGGTAGAAGAAGCCTACCTGGGGGAGTGGAATAGGAGATGGCTTTGCTGATACTGCCTCACAGGGCTGACGCCTGCAAGATAGTCTCTGAGCCCTGCCTGGTAAGCTATACTGATAGATATCACAGGGGGATGAGCACAAGAGACTGCACTTTGAGTAATTGAAAATCAAAAGAGAAAGGCTCAGCAGCAGTGATCAAAACACAAGGAACCCTTCAGGCTAAGAGTTTTTGGGTGAAAAAAAAAAAAACTCCAAGGGCTGAACTCTTTAATCTTAGAACTATAACCACCCTAGTATGACCTATATCCTTTTTAAATGAGGGGTGAATGTATATGTATTTTTTGCCATTAATTTGATAAACAAAGTCAAAAGGAGCCCATTAGATGCAAATATGAGGATGAAGCAGGACAGATGAGACCTTGTGTTTGCATTCAGTAATGGTGTCTAGGAATCCAAGTATGTTTTTTATAAAAGAGCAAAATTGGAATTTATATATGATATTGAAAGATAGTATCTAATAATTTTCAACTCAATACATTACATAGGTATTGAACTAAAGGATGTGAAGAAATGCCTCGGGTTTAATTTGGACTTATCTGCAGATTTTGGAGTTGAAATCAAAGGAGGTCTTAATAAAGATGATTGTGTAAAGAGGGGTTCTGGTAAAGATGGTAAGTATGGTCTAACTTATTAGGTCAAATAAAGGGGGGGGCAGAGGGTCATGTCAGTGAGCACTGCCTGGTCACTAGGAGCCCTCTTATTATCTACCCTTCTTATACACACACACACAAACACAAAAAAAAAAAAAAAAAAAAAAAAACACACCTAGAAGTGCTTAAAAACTATTTTATCTTTACAGTATTTTCAAAACTGTTATAAACACAAGCAACCCACGGAGGTGTACTCATTGGTGTCACCATTGTGCAGGCTGTGCAGTGCGCAGCTCTAGGGGGCGCCATTCACACTGTAGTCATTACAGATTTGTGCGTTTATGATGGCAATGGCAGAAGAATATCTTGAGAAAAAATTTTCTTTTCTTCCTCTACTTTTCAGAAAGTTTCTGAATGGACTATTGATAGTACTGTATGTGTCCATTAAGAAAGGAAAAGACCAAACTCTCTCTAAGTCAACTTTCCATCCGATTTGAAATCCCTAATTCACCTTCACTCAATTGGTCAAGGGGTAGAAACTTCCAGTTATAAGATAGTACTGGGCGGGCGGGGTGGGGGGGAAGGATAATGCACAACCCAGTGACCATATACAGTTAACATTGCTGTATGGTATATTTGAAAGTTACTAAGAGAATAGATCCTAAAAGTTCTCATCATAAGAAAAAAATGTTTTTGTAACTATATGACATGATATGAGTTAAATTTATTATGGTAATTTATGTCAATTATATCTCAATAAAGCTGAGAAGAGAAATCCCTGATCTATCCTTAACATAAATCATTGCATAACCATTTTAAAAATATAAATATCTTTAGCATAAAAACTACTTCTATTGTTAATCTTTAACAGATTTTCAAGCATGAGGCAGTGCTGAAATTCTCAACTTTTACTCTAATCAGAAATACAAAGCTTGGGACTCACCTTTAATGATGATAGAGAAGCAGAAAAGAGAAAAGCCTGATATCTGTTAAAGCATAGCAACCACTAACATGTGGCCATGATTGGAAGCCACTGATGAACTGAAAAGAAAGCTGAACTTGACACCAGATGTCACCATTTTCATATTTGGCCCTTAAGCTAACTACATAATTTGGGACTAGTCACTCCAACTCCCTGAGTCTCAGTTTTCTCATTCATAAAAATGTGGAAGGATAAAAATCATCTTAACATTTTTTTCTGGTTCAAAAAATCCACAAATCTAAAAGATTCACAAAAGTTTGTAAAAAGAGGTTTAGCCTGGTGAGAGAAACCATGTGGGTAGGAATTTAGAATAGAAAGAAATTTTGCTTTTCACTTTATTCTTTTTTGAATCCTTTGATTTCTTTTATAATATTAAAATCGTTCAAAGCAAACCAACATGACAGATGATTATGAAGGTAAGTCTGCAACAAAAAAAATATAGTACATTTCAAGTTGTGTTTAATTCCCACTTGTGCTTGAATTACCAACATATCTCAATCATGCTATCATTTTTTTAAAAAAAGATGATTGACATCTACAATTAGCTACTAATAAAAATTGCCCCTGGATATTTGGTGTGGAAAAGTTAGTAATATTTATAGGTAAAATTCAATGAATATATTAGACTATACAAAAGGGGTTCAGTAAATGTTTATCAATTATCACAGAGTTAAAAATGTTTGACTTACATCCGCTTTCTCTTCTCAGTAAACGTCACCAGGGATGGCATCATAGATGATGTTATTTCACTCATAAGAGGAGGAACCAAAAAATACGCAGCTCAACTGAAAGAGAAGCTTCTCAGAGGAGCCAAATCGGTTGATGTGATGGACTTTGTGAACTGGGCGTCTTCCTTAAGTGATGCTCCAGTGCTCACCAACGAAAAGGTGAGGAAGGTGTCTTTTCAGATAGAGGATTTTGTCATCCTCCTATTAGCGGTCACTGCTGGTTCAGATGACCAGTTAATTTCATCTGAAAGAGATGTGAGCATTCAAATGCACTCCCATCTCGTCCCAGGGAAGAAGCATGGCATGGAAGAAAGGCACAGAGGGTGGCATGAGACCAACCCAGGCTGAGTTTTGGTCTCTGTTCCTCAGGAGACGGGTCCTCTTTTCTGACTTCTGCAACACAAAATTCTCCAGGGCTCCAGGGTTATTTTAAGGATTCAATAAGACTGCAGGTACAGAGCCTACAGCATAGACGGGTACAAAAGAGGTGCTAGGGAACCTTTAGTGCCCTTCCATCTGCCCCTGGTTGTCCTTGCCTGTGGGAGGCATCACACCGCCACTCCCTGTTCATTCAGGGCCTTGGTGAAAGGGAAGTGTATAAGCTCCCCTTTATGAGAACTCGGGAGATAGTACTCTGTAATCTCTATTTCAAGCGTCATTTTGTTTCTCTTGGGAATCAGGTAAGTTTTCCTGAACGCACGTGATCATTACATTCAGCTGTCTTACCGAATGCGCTGGGAAATAGTACCAAATTGGGGACCCGCCTCGTGCAAATGGGTGGATTCTCCTGAATTTTGTGCTTTTGTGTTACTTTTACCTTCATCTTGCCTTTTCTGTTCTCAGTTCCCCTTTTTTTCATTTCCCCTCAATCACTCTTATCCCCCCACATGTCAAGCTATATTAAGCTGTTTCTGGGAGAACCTGGGTAATCATGAATCACTTAGCCTACGATTTTTGTTAGATTGTGCGACTTACTAGCAGCGATGCACCAATTGTCAAGGAACATCAGTGTTTTAAAGAGCTGTAGTAGCAGTGCTCTGTGTTCTGGTCCTTACAGTCCTAACGACATAGTGAAAATCATTCCTGACTCTCTCGTATAGCGACAAAGATAACACTCATTCTATCAACAAACTACATTTAGCACATATAATTTAATTAGTTTGGAAGCCTATAAGAAATCTAAATACTTAATATTATAATCCTATCTAATAAAGAGGGAATATGCTAATTGACCCTCATACCATCACAAAGATGGCGGTGCACACAGCCAATAAGGAGGGAATATGCTAATTGACTGCCCTGCCCTCAAAGATGGCCGTGCCCGTAGCCACAAGTTGGTGGCGCCCAGTCCCCTCAGCCCCGCTGGGGCGGCAGGTGCGTGGCAAGGAGTCCCTCAATCCCCTCAACCCCCCAACTGCCCAAGGCTGGCCCGAGGCACAGGCAAGCCTCAGATGACGGTTGCCCAGCCACCCAGGGCCGGCCTGAGGCACAGGCAAGCCTCGGATGGCAGCTGCCCAGCTGCCCAGGGCCACCCGAGGCTCAGGTAACCAGGGCTGGCAAAGGCTTGTGCTGCTGACAGTAGCAGCAGCAGAGGTGTGATGGGGCATCGCCTTCCCCTGATCACTGAGTCGCCTCCCACTCCTGACGGCTCCCGAACTGTGAGAGGGGGCAGGCTGAGCTGAGGGACCTCCCCCTCCAGTGCATGAATTTTCATGCACTGGGCCTCTAATATTAATATAATAATATAATACTTGATGTTATAATAACCTAAATACTTACTATTAAACTATATTGTCTTTTTTTTTTTTTTTGCATTTTAGCAAATTTCATGATAGATTACATCCACTGAAAGTACATCTATCTACAAATGACAGAAAGATAGAGTTAGCTAGGCTAGGAGAAAAGTTAGAACTGTTTCCTTACTTAACAGAAGGCCAGTGTTCATCAGAAAAAGGTGTGGCTCTTCAGGAAAACTTCAAAAAGTACATTTTAATTGTTTTTTGTCTTCTTGTGGGATTTTTGACTCCAGGGTTTGAGGTTCCTCTGAAACTGCTGTCATTACATGTCCTTCATCTTTATCTCTTTGAACACTGTATATGCATTTCATCCAAATTGTATTTTCTCCATGGCGCTCACTTCCTGTATCTTAGATTATCTGGCCTCGACTTTCCTTTGAAGGGTAAAACAAGGTGAATTTCATTTCTTAAGAATCAAAATAACTCCACCACATGCTTAGGCTGTTGGTGCCAATGTAGCCAGGTTAGGAAGTGGTTTCTTTCTTCCAAATATATATGACATAGTTGAAATCCATATCGTACGCACTAATCGTGAATGGTGTGCTGGCGGACAGTCGTGTTGATTTTGTAGAAACTCTTGGTATGTTCTGGATATGAGACTATTCACTTAAAAGTGTTATAAATGTCTTCTTTCACTTGAGGACTTTCACTCTTTAATGGTATTTTCGATAACCAATTTCCTCTTTTTGACTTTTTATTTTGAAATGATTTTAGACTTACTATAAACATGCACAAATAACACAGCCAGTAAAATTGCAAAGATAGCACAGAGTTCACATAGACCCTAAGCCCAGAACCCCTGCTATTAACAATTTAGATAACCACAGTACCATTATCAAAATCAGAAAAGTCGCAATGACTACATCACAGGCCTTATTTAGATTTCACCAGTTTTCCCCTAAGGTCCTTTTTTCTGGTCAAGGTTCCAATTAGGTTCCCACGTTGCATTTAGTGGTCATGTCCCCTTAGACTCCTCCAATCTGTGACAATTCCTCAGACTTTTCTTGTCTTTTATGACCTTGACACTTGGGATGAGTATTGGTCACTTGTGTCAAATGTCTCTCAATTTAGGCTTAAAGTAGATTGAGATTGTGCATTTTGGGCAAGAATACCACAAGACTGATATTATGGGGCATTAGTGGGGGGATTAACCAAGGAAGTTGTATGCATATATGCATAGCCCATGGACACAGACAATAGTGTGGTGAAGGCCTGGGGGAGTGCAAGATGGAGGGAGTCACTGGGGGGGAAAGAAGGGGAACATTTCTAATACTTTCAACGATAAATATAAATTTTTTAAAACATGATATTATGTCCTCAATGCATCGTATCAGGAATTATGATTTTCCTTTTTTTAATGTAGTTAAATGCATATTTCTTTTCATTACAGTTAGTGCTTTTGTGTCCTATTTAAATTTGTTCTCTACCTCAAGGTCTTAAAGATAGCCTCCCATATATTACCTTCCAGAAGCTTTATTGTTTTGCTTTAATATTTCCATCTATAACAAATCCAGAGTTGTTCTTTGTGTGTGGTATAAGTTAGAAGGTCACTTTTTAAAAAATTTCTCTGTGAATATTTTATTATCCTAGAACAATTTATATTGATGTCCATCCTTTATAGCACATATCAAAGTTTTCATTTAAATCTACCTGGATGATTATTTTAATATCAGTCCCCTTACTTCCAAAATGTCATTTCCATGAACAGAGAGATCATGACTCATTTTAGTTACTTATATCCTCCTAAAGGCTAACATCATATCTGGCAATAATAACCCTTTAAAAAATCATTTTTTACTAATTAATTAGTTAATTAATACTCCAGTGAATAATGTTACAAGCTCCATCAGTAGAAAAATACCTAAAATTAAATGTTCTGCTTCCTTGCAGCTGTCTCCTATACATAACCTGATTCCACTGAAAATGAGAGATGCACACCTAAAGAAAGAAAATATGGAAAGAGCCATTGATGATTACGTCAATGAATACAGCACACGCAAATGCCACACATGCCAGAATGGGGGCACTGTGCTTCTGCTGGACGGAAAATGTGTGTGTTCCTGCCCAATCACAGCCGAGGGAATTGCCTGTCAAGTCAGTAAACAAATAACTCCTCCAGGTGAGAACAAGTTATTTAATATCATTAGGAACATGAATATGTATTTGGGGGTTATTTAACTTGAAAATCCTGTCTCTCACCTATCTTAAGTGTCAACCTGATGCTTTGTAATCCAAAAAGCATTTGTGTTCTCCCAATTTCCATGCTATTGAGACAAAGGACCTCTATTTTCTATCTATTTGTCTCTTCCATCACTAGTCACACTGACTCTTCCTACAGAAGGTGAACATCCCCTCTAGGATGGAAATGTGTCTTGTATCTTCAACTTCATTCTGATCCCAGCACCTAGACAGAATCTGGCACATCGTGGTATAATGTATTGAGGGGATGAATACATAGATGGGTGAGTGAACCCGAAGTTGAAGTCCTAGTAATCATTAAGATTTGATATTTCTTTGTTTTCTCTAGAATTGAAACTGGAAAAGAAATAAAGTTGTCGGCTTCCTTGGGATCACATGGAAGGGAAAACACCAGGAACACTAGGACTTGCCATGTATGATGCTGCCCATGGAGTTAGTCCTTGATGCCAAATGAAAAGCAACACTCTTCATGAAAATTCTACCAACCTCCCAAGTCGTCTCTCTTGGGTCCATGATGCTTCTTTTCCTCCTTAAACTTCTAGGATGTTTCTTTCTTTCTTTTTTTTTTTTTTTCCCCCTTAATGAGGAGAGTCAGCAGTGAAATAGGCCAGGACTGCTTTCTCCTTCAGGCAATACCAATATCTTCCTAACAAATAAAAATTAAATTAAAAAGAGAATATTGGTTAGAAAGACTAAAGTAATTGCCAAAGTGCTTCGTATAACTAATATATTCTGCTACTTCCGCTACCACAAGTCTGTACCATGCAGTTTCATTCCTGTTAGTCTTTTTTGGTTATTCGTTGATATGTTCGTGCATTCATTGATTCAGCAAATCCTTACTGAGCACCTAGCACAGGCACAGCACTCTACTGGTCAGTCTTAGCTCTCCAGTGTTAAACATGTCCACAGGGGAAAGCCTATTGTATTTGTAACAAAAAGCTACTAGATGCAATTATGTGAAATTGTCTCTATTGGGTCATATTTTACCATAAAAAAAAAAGAGAGAGTGAGAGAAATAAAAACAGCAATTCATATGATCCAACTTAATAGCTACCTTTATGAGTTGTATAAGGTAAGGCTATGCATAAGAAACTGATTAAGGGAGCTGGCTATACCATCTTATCCATTAGCTAGCATGGTAGTTAAGGCCTGAGATCTTTGAAAATATCTGAAAACTCAAGAAAGAAAGAGAGAGAGTGAGTGAGAGAGAGAAAGAAAGAGGAAGGGCGGGGGAAGGAAAGAAAGAGAAGAAAGTCTCAAAGTACAAATAGAAAAAATTCAAAATCAAAGTTAATAAATGTTTAATTAAACATCAACAACATGTATCATATCAACTCCATTAATTATCATTCTTATTAATCAACATTTCGTGCATTTATAAATAAATTTAAGTTAGGGAAGGGCGGAAGTAGAATGTCCAAGGCTGCAGTCATGGTGCAGGAAGAGGAATATATTCTGCACTACAATTTGAATGAGAAGCAGAAGGCAACCAAGGCCAAGCATCCTCCACTCAATGGGAAGTACGAGTATTTGGATAATACAACGGCTGTCCAGTTACTTGCCTGGGGAGATACACCAGAGGAAGCTTTCGAGCAATGTGCAATGGCCATGTTTGGCTACATGACAGATACGGACACGGTGGAACCCCTCCAAGCAATAGAAGTAGAAACACAGGGAGATGAGCTATAGTCTCTTCTGTCTCACTTTTTGGACAAGTTGCTTTATTAGTTCAGTGCTGATGAATTCTTCATACCCGGGAAGTGAAAGTACTTAGTCTTGATCAAGTAAATTTCAAATTACGGTCAATTGAGTGAGGAGAATTCTCATTGTCCAAGCATCCTCAGGGAACTAGAGTCAAGGCAATAACATATTCAGCCATGCAGGTCTATCCTGAAGAGAAGCCAGAAGTTTTTGTGATCATTGACATTTAAGATAAAGAAAAAACTCCTATGAAGAACTGTTTTTTTTTCTCTTTCTTTTGAGAAGATACCACAATATAAATTCTACAGTCTCTGGTGATCTATGATGGTTTGCAGAACAGAAATTTTTTACTTAAAGTATGACTTTCCCACAATGGAAAATCAAGGCATAGCCTTCTTCTGTACTAACCAGATATTCAAATGTTAAAGAATTCTTCAGATGGCAAAAAAAAAAAGTTAGTTTTTCTCAGTTTGTGGAAATTCTCAAGGATGCACATGATTGCTGAGAAGTCACAGTAAATAAACTACTTATAGGAAAATTAAAAAGCAAAATTTAAAAAATATTCAAGTTTTTTAACAACAAAGATGGAATGCATTTTATTTTTTTAATTAATTATTTTATTTTTTATTGAATTTATTGGGGTGACACTACTTAACAAAATTATGCAGGTTTCAGGTGCACAATTCTACAGCATATTACACTGTTTTGTGTGGCTGCCTGTTAGGCTCAGTCACAGAAAAGAGCCTCTGGCTATCCTCCACAGGGTGGGGCCAGCGGGAGGACAGAGGGTAGAGCTATTGCTTTCCTCCAGGCTGATGCCGCACTGTGGGGAGTGCTCCACCCAAAAAGAGGGCATCTGCCCTGTGGTAGAATGACAGCACAGGGATCCTGTCCCTTCAGCTGCCTGTCTAGAGCCACAAACCCCAGACTCTCCCCATGTGGTTCTAGGCCACTTCGCCCTCCCTCTTCCAGAGCCCAGGGTGAGTGGATGCAATTGAAATTTTGTATGTTGGCCCTTTAAGAGGGTGCCTGTGTCTCCAGTGGACTCCTGCCTCTCCCTGGCAAAGAGAAACCCCGCTGCTATTCACACCCAGAGGTTATGTGGGTGCCTCTTCCCAGCTCTGGTGCTCAGGGCAGGGGAGCCAGCTTCAGATTTAGACCCCACACTTCTAAGGGGGAACACCCTGAAGCTGATATATCCATCCAGAACCTCCGCTGCCACCTTTAGGAGCGAGACCAGCCTTTTTCGAAACTCCACCCTTCCTACCAGTTTTTTCGTTTGTTTTCTTTTAATATATTCTATTGATTTCAGAGGGGAAGGGAGAGGGAGAGAGAGATAGAAACATCAGTGATGAGAGAGAATCATTGATCAGCTGCCTCCTGCATGTCCCTTACTGGGGATTGAGCCAGCAATCCGGGCATGTGCCCTGACTGGAATCGAACCCTGGCCTCCTGGTTCATAGGTTGATGCTCAACAACTGAACCACACTGACTGGGCCCTACCAGTCTTGATGTGACTTCTTCTGTAAATCTTTGGTTATAAGACTTCTCTTCAGCTAGTCTTCAGTTGATTATTCAGGATGATTAATCTAAAATTTATTTGTAATTTGAGTTCAATCCTGGGAAGAGGTGAGCATAGCTTTCATCTACACACCTCCATCTTGGATCTCCTATGGGGTGCATTTTAGTATATTGGGTCTGATATAGAAATGGTACTCTAAAAATAAAGGCACTCTGCCCTTTAGGGTATAAAATAGCTTTGGAAGTTCACGAGAATTCCCTGCCCTCCAAAACCTAAGTGAATCAGGAAGAATGAAGGTGCCGAATGAATACAAACACTGAATCTGGTCTTAGACAAGTCACTGTGGAGAGAGTTTTTGACGTAGAGCGTCTGGATCAAGGGTTGTTGTCATAGTAACTACTGAGAGTCCCTTGAACCTTTGTCAGTTGTCAAACAACAAAAGAGCTGAGCCTCAACTGGATTCCTAAGGATCCGCTTAATGATTTATGTGAGTTCCTTCTACTGAAAAGAGGTCAAAAGTGTAGATTCACTATTGGCAGCAAGATCCTTGGGAATCCAGTTGAGGCTCAAAGCTGGCATCTCTGGTGATCATTTCCAGCAGGGTGCACCATTGAGACACCAAAAACTACCCAACAGGAAACAACTGATTCTCTGGACCTAAACTGAGGAAGCGTCACCAGAAATTGGGGCAGATGACCTTCTGGCTACTGAGCCTTACATGGCTCATCCTGGACTGTGGTTGGGAGAAGCAGACTCCTAAGAAGGGAAGTCCAGCCCTTCACATGCTCTCAGACAGGGCACACCACAAATTCAAGGCAAAAGACACGTGAGGAAGAGTCCTCTGAAGTTCTGGCCATATATTCAGAACATTACACTGAACCCCATCTGTCAGCAAAAGAACCTGGAGAAGCTGGGCATAGTTCTCTTGGGCCTCATGGGAAAAGGACCTGTAGGGCATTGCTACATGTTTCCCTTTTGTACTTAACACTTAGATTGTTTATTTATTCTACTAATCACATGATATGAAGAAAGCTAATAATTGTTTGAGGTATGGGTCTCCATCCTCACACTGGCTTCTCACTACTATCTCAACACCCTTTGTGTGTGTGTGTGTGTGTGTGTGTGTGTGTGTGTGTGTGTGTAGTGGGACATTATACAACAGCCCATATAACAGCAGCTCCTGAGTTAGTTTCCCTATGGTAATTTATGAAAACAATACCAAATGTTGGATAAAAGACTATGTCAGCTTAGTTTATTTGAAAAGAAAATAAAACATTTCTCTCTCTCTCTCTCTCTCTCTCTCTCTCTCTCTCTCTCTCTCTCTCTCTCTCTCTCACACACACACACACACACACACACACAAATATTTCTCATGAGAAATATCCATCTTTCTGCCCCTCCACCCTTCAACTCCATGGTGGTTTATTACTCACCACCATGCTGACAGCTGTGAAATGGTTCAAGACAAGAGAATGATGAACTATTTAACAACAGACAAGTTATTAAACCACTAAGCCACAGGATAATAATATCTCCTTCACAGAATTATGTTGTGTCATTAAGACAATGCACACAATCACTTTGTCACCTAACAGACAAGCAATGAATGGTTAACTGTTACTATTGTTGTCATGCAAGGCTACTGGTAAAAATCCTTCCAAATGTGACTAACATTTGTGATACGAGAAGCCAAGGAGATTAAATCTGAAAATTGAAGATAATGGCATATGGCATAATGGTTTAGTACTCTCTGTAATAGTTAGTGGGTTTAGTGATCTTTTTAAAATATACATACCGTAATATGGCCAGCCACTGTGGCTCAGTGGTTGAGTGTCGACCTATGAACCAGAAGGTCATGGTTCCATTCCCGGTCAGGCCATAAGCCCTGGTTGAGGGCTTGATCCCCAGTGTGAGGTGTGCTGGAGGCAGCCAATCAATGATTCTCTCTCATCATTGATGTTTCTCTCTCTCTCTCCCTCTTCCTTCCCTTCTGAAATTAATAAAAGTATATTTTTAAAATAATAAAATAAAACATACATAATATAAAATTTACCATTTTAACCATTTTTAAGTGTAGAGTTCAGTGGCATTAAATACTTCCTCACTGTGGTGCAACCATCCCCACCACTCATCTCCAGAATTGTCATCATCCCAACCTAAAACTCAATAGCAATTAAACAATAATTTGCCACTCCTTACTTCCCCAGCCCTGGTAACCACTATTCTACTTTCTGTCTCTATGAATTTGACTATTTGACGTACCTCATATAAATGGAATCATGAAACATTTGTCCTTTAATTGTACTGAGTGTAATGTCTTTGAGCACATATCAGAATTTCATTACTTTTTTTTAAAAATTGTTGAGAGATTTACAAATGTCTCCCCTTCCCATGGGAGAGGGCCCTTTTACCCCTCTCCACCCAGACCCTACCAGCCACCCCTCCCCCGCCCCAGGACTTCACCACCCTATAGTCCGTGTCCATGGGCTATGCTTATAAGTATACAAGTTCTTTGTTGATCTCTCCTCGTCCCCCACCCCCACATTGACATATGCCTCCATGCTTCGGGTCTTATTTTGTTGGCCAGTTCATGTTGTTCATTAGATTCCACAAGTAAGTGAGATCATGTGATATTTGTCTTTCTCAGATTGGCTTATTTCACTTAGCATAATAGTCTCCATGCTGTCCCAAAGGGTAGGAGATCTCTCTTTTTAACAGATGCATAGTATTCCCTGGTGTAAATGTGCCACAACATTTTTATCCACTCATCTACTAATAGGCCCGTGGGCTATTTCCAAATCTTAGCTATTGTAAATTACACTGCCATGAACATAGGGGTGAATATATTTTTTCTGATTGGTGCTCTGGGGTTTTTAGGATATATTCCCAGAAGTGGGGTCAAATGGCAGTTTTATTTGAAATTTTTTTTTTGAGGAAACTCCTCTGTTTTCCATAGTGGCTACACCAATCTGCATTCCCACCAGCAGTGAACTAGGGTTCCCTTTTCTCCACATCCACTTGTCATTTGTTGATGGTAGCCATTCTGACAGGTGTGGTGTGGTATCTCATTGTCATTTTAATTTGCATCTTTCTGATGATCAATTACTTTGACCATTTTTCATTGGCCTTCTGTATGTCTGCTTTGGAGAAGTGTCTATTCAGGTCCTCTGCTCCCCACCCCAACCCTTTTATTTTATTTTATTTATATATTTATTTATTTATTTATTTATTTATTTATTTTGCTGCTAAAAGCTTTATTGTTTCCATTTGGTCTAATGCATGGAAGAGGGCTCCAGGGTGGTTAAAAGAATGGCTAGCGGTTTTGGGGAGTGGCTCAGGCAAAAGCCGACACCAGGGGAATGCAGAGGGGGCCTCAAAGGCCTCTGGGCTCCAAAGGCTCCTAGTCGTGCTTGAGGGTGAGCATTTCCAAAAGATAGTGACCCAGCCCAGCCTCGGGGCTGGCCAGCCTGTGGAGGTTAGTCAGGTGTCGCCCATATTTTTTTATGAGTTTCACCTCCTCACCCCGGAAGTGGTTCTCCAGGAAGTCACAGAGCTGAGGGTCTGCGCAGATAGAACCAGGGCCTGCAGCTCCACAGGGTCCTTTTCTCCAAGGCTATGGCGGCTTCCCTGGCGTCCTGAGTTTTGCCCACTCATCTTGGGAAGGCTCCTGCAAGTCCTGGAAGAGAATGCAGCCACCTCGCTTATTTTGCTTCTTTAAGAGCTGCTCAGCACCCTCGGGCTTCTTCTCCAGGGGAAAGAAGTGGCCCCCGCCCTCCAGAGCCACACCGTCCAGGTAGAAATGGAAGCCCAGAGAGAGGTGGGTGTGGGAGGCCCGCAGAGGCAGGCTGGCCAGGCGGTTGATAGCAGCCTCCACCTCGGTGGGATACTTCTGATGAGTCTGGGAGCTCATGGTTGTCGGCAATAAGGAGTTAAGGTAAAAAGAAAAAAATAATAACAACGAAACACGGTGTTGGTTGGTTTCAGAGGCTGAGGATGGCTGAGATGGTTAAGATGGTGGTGACTGGATAAGATAAGATGCTGGAGGGTGGTCAGAGCCTGGAAGAAGGGGTGTCCCTGAGTCTGTTCCATGTAAACACTGTTGAAGTGAGAAAAAGATCCAGGTCTGCCCATTTTTAAATTGGATTGTTTGTCTTCCTTTTGTTGAATTGTATGAGAACTTTATATATTTTGGAAATTTAACCCCTTAGCAGATATATCATTGGCAAGTATGTTCTCCCATACAGTGGGTTCCCTTCTCATTTGATGGTGGTGTTGTGTGTTTTTTATTGTTTTTTTTTTCTGTGCAGAAGCTTTTTATTTTTAATGTAATCCCATTTGTTTGTTTTTTCTTTGTTTCTCTTGCCCTAGATGTATTGGCAAAAATTCTGCTACGTGAGATGTCTGACATTTTACTGCCTGTGTTTTCTTCTAGGATTTTTATGGTTTCATGGCTTCTATTTAAGTCTTTTATCCATTTTGAGTTTATTCTTGTGTATGGTGTAAGTTGGTGGTCTACTTTCATCTTTTTGCATGTATCTATCCAGTCTCTTTTGTTGAAGAGACTGTCTTTACGCCATTGTATGTTCTTGCCTCCTTTGTCAAATATTAATTGATCAAAATGGTGTGGGTCAATTTCTGGGGTCTCTGTTCTCTTCCATTGGTCTATAGGCCTGTTCTTGTGCCAGTACCAGGCTGCTTTGATTATAATGGCTTTGTAGTATAGTTTGATATCTGTTATTATGATCCCTCCAACTTTGTTCTTCTTTCTCAGGATTGCTGCAGCTATCAGTGTCTTTTATGGTTCCATTAAATTTTTGAAGTATTTGTCCTAGGTCTGTGAAGAGTGCCATTGGAATTTCAATAGGGATTGCAGTGAATCTGTACGTTGCTTTGGGTAGTAGGGACATTTTAATTATGTTAACTCTTCTAGTCTCTGAGCATGGTGTACTCTTCCATTTGTTTGTATCTTCTTCTATTTTTTCACTGTCCTATAGTTTTCCAAGTATAGGTCTTTTGCCTCCTTGGTTAAGTTTATTCCTAGGTATTTTATTTTTGTTGTTGTTACAATGGTAAATGGGATTGGTATTTTTAGTTTCTTTTTCTAAGAGTTCATTATTGGTGTATAAAAATGCCATCTATTTCTGGATGTTGCTTTTGTATCATGCTACCTTGCCAAATTCATTTATTAAATCTAGTAGTTTCCTGGTGGAATCTTTAGGATTTTCTATGTACAATATCATGTTGTCTGTGAATAATGACAATTTTATTTCCTCCTTTCCAATTTTGATGCCCTTTATCTCTTCTTCTTGTCTGATTGTGTGGCTAGGATTTCCAGTACTATGTTGAATAAGAGTGGTGAAAGCAAACATCTTTGTCTTGTTCCTGTTCTTAAGGAAAATGCTTTTAGTTTTTGCCCATTAAGCATGATGTTGGCTGTAGATTTGCCATATATGGCCTTTATTATGTTGCAGTATGATCCCTCTATTCCCACTTTGCTGAGAGTTTTTATTTTAAAAAGGTGCTGGATTTTGTCAAATGCTTTTTCTGCATCTATGATATGATCATGTGATTTTTTTATCTTT
The DNA here is from genome assembly GCF_027574615.1 of Eptesicus fuscus. Classification (NCBI taxonomy): domain Eukaryota; kingdom Metazoa; phylum Chordata; class Mammalia; order Chiroptera; family Vespertilionidae; genus Eptesicus; species Eptesicus fuscus. The sequence goes on from NC_072476.1 coordinate 105,848,224, forward strand.
CATTTTGTTTATGTGATGTATCACATTAATTGATAAGCAAACATTATACCAGCCTTGCATCCCTAGATTAAAACCCACTTGATCATGGTAAAATGTCTATCAAGTTGTTTGCCTAATTTGTAATCAGATTGTTTTGTTTTTCAGTTGTAAGAATTCTCATATAGAATTCTGGATGTCAATCCCATATCAGATAGATGATTTGCAAATATTACTCCCATTCTAGAGGGTACCTTTTTACTCTGATAGCGTCCTTTGATATATAAAAAGTTTTTAATGTTGAAAAAAATTAATTTGCCTACTTTTTCTTTTTTTTGCTTATGTTTTTTATTTCATACTAAAAAATAATTGAATCTGAAGTTAATGTCATAAAGCTTTCCCCCTATGTTTTCTTCTAAGAGTCTTCTAGTTTTATTAGCTCTTGTGTTTAGTTTTTAATCCATGTAGAGTTGACTTTTGCATATGGTATAAGGTAAGTCTTCAACTTTATTCTTCTGCATGTAGATATCCAGTTTGTTGATCAATATCATTTGTTGGTCAGTGATTTTTTTCACCATGTGCTAGCCTACTAAAGTCAATCAGCCTGGAAGCAACAAGAGAAAAGAGGGTCAGAATGACAATGAATCACTCCACAAATTGTGTTATAATAAATGTTTTCATAACTACATTGTAAATATTCCTAAGTCCTCCTTATAGCATTAATAATAATATGAAGTTCCAAAAAGTCCTATAGAATTGAAAATAGAAATATTCCTATTCTACTGACCAAAAGAAAAAATGCCATTCGGTTTCACTCAGGTATGGCTAATTTGTATTAGGACATAAATAATTATCTATTTAGGTCAGCTTCCTGCCTGTCTAATTCAAATGTGAGCAATAGAGTATAAAAAAGACTAAGTTTGAGTAATTTTTCAAGTGGAGAGAATAGGGTAATTCTAAAGTGTAAAAAAAAAAAAGAAAGAAAAGAATAACTAAGGAAAAAGATTAAAATCTGGAAATGTTTTCAAATTTACTATTTTAAACAAACTTGAAATTATATTCTATAAGTGCAAAAAAGAAGTAAGACCTCACCAATATTTATCCTAAACTGAAAAAAAAAATCCTATTTTAAAATTGAGCAGACAATAAATGAGGAAAATGAGTATATGTAAACCTGCAATTAACTGACAATGGGAAAGGGAAAGAACTCAGGGAATGGTGGAGTGATCTACTTTCTCCTGTCATCTTCCCTGAGTCTGTAAAACCCAAGGCTCACCTGCTATTTCCCAAACTTTCTGGTCTAATCTTCCTGTTGAGAAGGAAAATGAGAAGGAAGGAAGAAAGGAAGGAAGGAAGGGAGGAAGGAAGAGAGGAAAGGAGGGAGGAAGGGAGGGAGGGAGGGAGGAGGAAGAAAGGAAAAATAGATCCATTTTTCCATATAGGACCTTTTCTTTCTTTCATTCATTAAAATGCACATTACCCTTAACAAATTGTTTAGCACAATGACCAATCCAATGAGGGTGCATAGTTTGATGATGTTAGTTAAATCTTGAAAGCCCAGTGAGATAAGAGAATTACAACTTGGATTTAGCCTTGGAGGAGAATTTAAAGAAATGAAGAGATAAAGAATCACGAGAGGAAAATATAAAACTAACAGACGCCACTGAATATTCTGAGTTCCCCCAAACCCAAGAAGAGGGTCAGATACAAATCAGAGCCAAAGTAGCAGAAGAAAGTAAAAAGTGCATTAACATATAACAGAATTCTTCTATGAGCTTTGTTCTTTCTTTCTCTTTGCTCTGCCAGCTGTTTTGATAAAAGACTTCTTAAGTAAAGTTTAGGCTATTTTTCCATTTTCTTACTTCAGCAGTTCTTTTAGAGTTTAGTAAACATTTTCCTGGGGTTGGGTTTAAATTGTAATGACAGCTGTTTCCTGCCCTTCTTGAGTTTAAATAAAATTCCCTCATCTAGGGTATAATATAGTGGGAATGCTCTTTCTATTGGAAGATGAGTTCATTTTGTACTGAAGTTGATAAATAAGTTATTTTTTTCTAGAGCACTGATGTTCTGAAAGGGTTAAGGCCTCTTTTCATCAAAAATAGAAAGTTCAAGAGTGAAAAAAAAATCCATTTTGTTTTCAAAACAAAAAATGAAAGAAAAATAAGCCAAATCAAGGTACTGCCCATTTCCTCCTGCACAACCTTTTTCAGCAGGCCTGGCCATATCCTGCTTCCTCCCTGCCACTTTCCATCTGGCTATTCCATATCTATCCAAGCAGGGAGACTAGAATTTCCTTGAATTTCTATGAATCTATTTTGTGAGTTTGAGTTGTTCTTTGCTGGCAGAATGCAAAAAGCATGTTGATGAAAAGTGTCAAGCATAAAAAATAATGGAGTTTTGACTCACCAGACTCAGTCTGGAAACTTGAGGGGTCACTTAACATTTCTGTGCTTTCATCATCAAAAAGCAACAATGCAGTGATCATCTCCTAGCGTTTGGCAGTATTTTAGCCAAGCGTTCTCCGCCAGCTTCCCAGAAATGATGGGCTTTGGGGGAGGCTGTGCACATGCAGAATTCGTGTGCAAAGAGTCTACCGCTTTTATCAGATTCTGAAAGGAATCCATGCGCCAAAATGCAAAGGTTTGAAAAACAAAAGCTGCGCTAGGATCTTAGGGTGACAGAAGGAAGTACAAAAATTGGAGGAGTTTCAAATCTAGTTAGGGAGCCAAACCTAATGCAGCCAATTCAGTGGGAGAACCATAAAAGGCAAACATATCGAAGAGCTTCATTTCATGGTGTAGTCTGCAGGAGTTCAGAAAAACCAGGAGATGAGTGAGCAAGAATCATGGAAGACTTCCTGGAAGAGGTGAGACTCAATATCCCCCTATTTTATCTCAGGGGTTTTTCCAGGTGTGCTCGTGTTGGATACTTAAAGTAGATAACCTAGCGTTTCTTCCCTAAAATGTTAGCCATTCAGGTGATAAAGCAGAAGTTGTGTAAGAGTATTTCTAACAATTTAATCATCGCTCTTTAAAGCCTGTGAGGTACAGCCTTGACAATACTGTTAATAGTGATCAGTCGTGTGACTTAAATTTTAATTTGTGCTATCTTCCTCCATTTTCCTGTTAATTGGCTTTTAAAAAATGAACAGCCTCGCCCTGTTTCTGGGCCGCACAGTCTCCGCCTAGCTGTCCCCTTCAGCGGATAGCAAAGGGACAGACAGATTTTACACTGCCTGAACAAAAAGTTTTCCAGAATGCAAAGGTATGCACAGAGAATGCATGTCCAAGTACTTGAAGGATTCTAACCAGGTTTGCACTCTCTGAGCTACTTCTCCTTCCAAAGGCAGGGCCCATACCAGGAAAATATAACTTTATCTTCTTTAGATGGTATCGCTGCATTGTCTGTCATCTTTACTGCATTTCCTGTTTCATCTTTCTGCTCAGGGACTTGTGTACTTGGTTGATATGACAGAAAATATACTCACATGTGTCACAATGGAAATAATTGTTTTAAGTAAAGTGATTATGCTCCAAACACTAAAACTACAAACCTATTAGTGGATTATAAGTTATGGTTAAGAGCTTCAGCCCTTACCTGGTTTTCTCTTAGCCAAAATACTTCTTTTAAGTGTACATTTTTCAGAGACTGGTGAAGTTATGTCAGTAACAACTAAAAATTACCTTAATCTGCATTTAGAAGTAAGCAGAAATTGAAAGGGAATTCAAGTGAAAGAACTGAAATTCCAAGTCGTCTTAACCCAAGACTTGTCCAATCAGCTACATTGTTCTTGGAAATTGCTCGATTTCTGTTTAGCACATAACTTTTGTCCCACTTACTGGTACAGAGAGAAAGTCATAGAAAGACCACGTGTAAGTAATTATTATGTAGTGCATGGTGAAAACGTATTGACAGGCTTAGTAGTAAACAGTGTCAGAGTGTAGAATTCTTTCTAACCTGCAGGGCTTGCCTGGCAGCCTGTCCGCCATCTCGCTAGCACGAATTACCTGTGTGCTCCTCCTCTTTGAGGCCTGCACTTTGGATTCCTCTGCGGAGCTTTAGAAAATACTGATGCCAGGGTCTCAAAACTACAGGTTTTTATTTGAGTGGCCTGCAGTAAAGCCTGGGAACTAGACTTTTTGAAAAACTTCCAGGTGAGCCCTAGCCAGTTTGGCTCAGTGGATAGAGCGCCGGCCTGCGGACCGAAGGGTCTCAGGTTCGATTCCGGTCAAGGGCACATACCTCGCAGTCTCGGGTTGGATGCGTGCACGAGGCAACCAATTGATGTGTTTCTCTCACATCATTGTCTATCTCTGTCTTTCCCTCTCTCTTCCACTCTCTCTAAAAATCAATGTGAAAATATCCTCAGGTGAGGAAGAAAGAGAGAGAGAGAGAGAGAGAGAGAGAAAGAAAGAAATGGAGGGAGGAAGGGAGGGAGGGAGGAAGGAAGGAAGGAAGGAAGGAAGGAAGGAAGGAAGGAAGGAAGGAAGGAAGGAAGGAAGGAAGGAAGACTGTCAGGTGATTTTAATGCACAGCTGGTTGAGACCCACCCCTTTAGACCCTAAGGTGCCCCTGCACTGGGATAATCTCTGTTTCGGCAGAGAGTGAAACAAGAGGCTTCTGGTTACGCTAAAAAAGCTGCCACTGAAAGGTCTTCATTTGGCGATTTTTACATCAGTGGCATGCCTGGTTCCCATACCTGTGCTGCCTTGATTTTTCTCCTTCATTCATTCGCTACACATTTATTATGTGCCAGAGACTATGCAATTTGAGATTACTGACTACCAACCTAGCTTGTGACTCCTCCTCAAGCCCTTCCCTTCTTTAAAATACCTATATCAGGCTCCTTTCTACCCGCCAAAACTTGAGCCTGCCCTGCCTTCCCACCTTGCCCTGGCAATGATTCTATCCATATTTCTTATCACATCTTGATTTTGAAAAGCATTTTCATTTTAAGGAATAAATAAGGAACATCTTTTTTAATAAAGGGTTTTGTATTGTCATGGTATAATTAGTATTTGATCGTCATCAATGAAGAAATTTGGTGCCCCTCTACTAGGTAAATGCGGTAGTACTGACAAGAAGATCTAAACATTTGCAACCCCAAATTAAGGACTCAGTTGGCTTTCCTTTCCAATAGGAAACAAGATGGTCTTCTACCTTTGGAATTACTTTAGGATCAGGCTATATATTCAAATAAAAGAAATAATTCTGTGTACCAGAATATGTTTACATAGGTGCTACAGTTGATTGGTGGGGAATCTAACTACTTGGGATCAAATACCATGCCCTTAATGCAAGAATATGTAGTTCACCTGTGTGAGAGGGATTGGGGCATTTGATGCTAACAAAAATTATTGAAAAATTAACACATGAACCTAGATTGAAATGTGCTTTATATTTTGAGTGAAATGAATAGTATTCTATGATAAGCTTATGAGTACCATATTTCCACCATTTAAATGTTGAAATTATTATTAAAATTACTGTGATCCTTTTGATCTTTTTAAGCTTATAGTTGTTGTTTTCAACAAGCACTATCTACGCAAAACAGAAAAGTTAAAATATTAGCAAAGTACAAAATAAGAATTATGTATGATAATACCTCCACCCAAGTCAACCACTGTTAACATTTTAGAGTGGATCCTTCATTCATAGATGATAGATAGATAGATAGATAGATAGATAGATAGATAGATTCCACAAATACAGACTTTACATAAATTAGGTTAATAATGTACACAGAATTTAATATATAGGCACTGTTATACAATTTTTGAGTCAATTTTCTGACTTCAGAACCTCACCTATAGCTGTTCTCATATTATTTAAGGGTCATAACTGGATAAACCTGGCCAGTTATACAAATGTTCTGAGGGCTAAGGTTGATATGCAAATCAACCTTGCATATCAATGTGTGAAAGCTGGACAGACCACACAGTTTAAAAAAGGAAGTACATTCTGCAAAGCTAACTTGCACATTCACTGTCCGACTTACGGCATCTTTGGGGTCACTGGGTGCCAGGCACATCAACTCTTTTCAAGAAAAATGGTAAGTAACCCATTTTACGGCTCTCCTTGGTCTCCTGGCAACACCTAACCTTCTCTCCATGGAACAGAGAGGGGCGGGTGCTTTTGCCAGGTCCTCCAGGCCTTGGGAAGTTTTGTTTGTCCCAGGTTGTTCCATTTGCTATGAAAGCTGCTGAGTGTTTATTATGCCGCTGGAGAGACTGGGGCTGCAGGAGTTCCCTTTTCTGACTCCAGCCTTCAGAATAGAGGAAGAGCTATGCCTTAGAGAAAGAACAGTTGTATTTTTGGTCTTGGCCTCTTAAACTAGCTGAGCTCCAGAACGAGCAATGTCCGTGGTTCCATTAAGAGCACTTTGGACCCAGAAGAGAACTCCAGTGATATGTGTTGGGTAATATTGCTGATGGGGAGGGCCATTTTGACAACACAGTGGATTTTGCAAAAGGAGCTCTTTTGTTTGTTTGGTTTTAAATGTACTTTTTATTATTTTAATTAAGAGAAGTAAACAAAGCCCAAATAGTCCAAAACTTAGGGACACGTTGTGTTCCCACTGTTAACTGAAAGTCATTCATTAGAGCGCACTTAAAATTGTGACCAGGTTCCCAGTTGTACCATAAAAACTAGCCTAAGTTATAATGTAGCTGAACTACAGCGTTCACCTCCTGCTACAATTTCCGATTATTGCTCTGTAAAACTTGGCTTATACATGTGGTGTTCTTACGCTCCAGAGTCTAGAAGAGAGCCAGCCCTCTATCCCACACACGCCCCTCCCCAGCCCCTGAAAGGAGACTGGTTATCCCTCCTCTCAACACAGAGAGGACTTCCTTTACCAGCTCCCTGTGAGAAGACAGGGAAGGAGACCAGGGCTCTCACAGGCTCCCAGTGGGGGAGGGACTCTTACAGGCTCTCAGTGGGGGAGGGAGCGCACTGCAGGCATTGGAATGGAGGGGAAACGAATTCATGGGATGTGTTTGTAGTCTGCAAGCTCTTGAGCCAGAAGGGGAAAGTGTGGTGGTGAGAGGGTAACCATGCCCTGGAGGAGAGAGGAGGAGAGATGGGGTCAGAGTTGCAGTCCTAGGGGGAGGAATGTGCAGTGGTGACAAAAATAGTAGCACATGACCCCCCCCAGCAGCAGCACCTGTAGGAGGAAGGCAGTCACCTATCAAGGTGGGACTCCTACATCCCTTTAGTGTTTCCAAACTGGGTCTCTAGTTCCAGGATTCTTAGAAAACAGCTTGACCTTAATTACTGATCTCCTCCTCCAAAATAAGCCAGGGCATTTCTCCAACAGGTGATCAAAATGTAAAATTTAATACGGTACCAATGTCTCACTGGAGTGTACACATGTTCCTGAGTAATTTTTAAAATGTAAGTTACAGATTCGTAAGAAAAAAAATAAATGAGGACATTGTGGTTCACAAAGAGTTATTTAGATTTTCATGGGGCAAACGAGAGGAGAATAGCAGAAAAAAAGGAAGTTTAACTGCATAGTGTGTGTTTGGTGTAATATGTAAGCAATGTTTTCTTATGAGATTATCTTCTTATAAAAGCAGCACCTGTTATTAAAGACAATTTCTTTGATATATAGATATGCATAAATGAAACAATATATAGTTTCTATAGTCTATCATCTAGGGAACGATCATTGTTAAGTCAGTACCAATCCTTCTAAAATTTTATCATTTAAAAATATATTTTATAAATATCATTTTCTATAAGTGCCATCATACTTTATAAACCATTTCCTTATCTGATTTTTATTAGAAATGTGTTGGATAATATATGAGTTAGGTATCATTTCTAATTTAAGCTTACTTACTCTAGAGTGGGGCAGGAATAAACTTCCAAGTTGCAATTATGGTATTTATCTGCCAATCTGTGTAGCATGTCACTGAAGAGGAAGTATATTTCTGTTCATTCCTCTCTCCCCCAACATAGCTGCAGAAAGGCAGGTAGCATATTAAAGGAAGGAACACAAACCCTACTTTTTCTCCTTGAAAGCATCATAGCATAGTCAGAGGGCTATCTTTGTAGCTTTTTATGTTTTGCTTACTAGTTGTATGTTTTTTCACACGTCATTTAAGTTCTAAGTTTGTCTCCTTGTCCAACAGTGGTGAGATGATGATGATGATGATGATCAGAAGGAGGAGATGATGATGATGATGATGATGATGATGATGATGATGATAACTATCCCACAGTGTTTTTTTGGAGAGTAAATAAGATCACAGTTATAGAGCGCCTATTCCAGTGCAGGCACCAGCCAGACACTAGATGAATATGAGTTTCCTTCCTTTTAGGCCCAAATAAAAAATTTCCTAAAGAGGCCTAGAGACTCCCAGCGAGCACAGGAGGAGTATGGTGACAGCAGTTAAATGTGTGAGCCCTGGCATATAATATCTCATTAAATCCCCTTAACAAACAGAGAGACAGGCACTGCTGTTATTTCTATTGTCCAGCTGAGCACACTGAGTCATGGGAAGGGTCAGTCACTTGCTCACAGCCACACAGCTATCACATACTGGGACTGGAGTGTGTGCCCAATGCTGTCTGCTCTCAGGGTCTGAGAAAAACTAGGTCCTGAGAAGACACAGGGCGGTCCTAGAAAAGCGGGGGACTGGCTTCTAGAGTGCCAGGGGCCTTTCCCCAGGCAGGTGGCCCTCCAGTTAGAGTTGGGAATCAGCTGGTGGAGCAGCCGCTGCTATGGTGGGTGTGAATTGTCCAAATTCCAGGAAGGTCACTTTATCAAAACCTTGCAGAAGCCACTGGGATGGAAGGCTGGAAGCGTTCCTGGCTTTGTGGTTCTCCACCCCACAGTTCAAGAAGGGGAGTTAAATGATCACATGCCTCCTCCCACCTCCCCCTCCCAAGTGCACCTACTGTGTCACAGGTGTGACTAACCTGGCCTCCTCCAGGCTCCATGCAGGAAAAAAGATGCCAGAAAGTGGGGCCCTGTCATTGCCCAGGTGGTCATCGGGAAATTCACCTTTTATTGCCTGCACGTTATAACTATTGGTAGAGGAACTGTGGAAACCTGTGGGCATGAAGCCCAAAAGTACGTGGGGTTTTGCAAGGACAAGCACATGGGTTACTAAGATTGGTGGATGTTAGCCACACAGTGCCAACGAGTGCCGGTTCCAGGCCCAGGCTGTCCTCACACCTGCGCAATCTTGACCCAGTCCCTCCAGCTGCTCAGTGAAGGTACAGAGTTGGCCTAGGTCCATGGTCGGCAAACTGCGGCTCGCGAGCCACATGCGGCTCTTTGGCCCCTTGAGTGTGGCTCTTCCACAAAATACCACGTACCCTAATTAAGTTAATAACAATGTACCTACCTATATAGTTTAAGTTTTAAAAATGTGGCTCTAAAAAGAAATTTCAATCGTTGTACTGTTGATATTTGGCTCTGTTGACTAATGAGTTTGCCGACCACTGGCCTAGGTGTTCCCCCGTGTTCTTTATAATATGACTCCACATTGTAGACGTGAAAGGCCATGGGCAACAGGATTCTGCCTCTCAAACATCTGCCCCTGTGGAAACTGACTTCATCTGCAACCTTAGACAAATCAGCTCCCTCCATAGCCCCAAAATGGGAATAATAGAAAATCATACCTTTTCATAAGGCAAGTGTTTTTAGGTACATTTCAATTTGTAAAATTTCTGGGGGGAGGGCAGAGAGGAACAGATATCAAATAATGCACAAATTTTTGTATGTTTGTGGCTAGTGAGGAGAAAAATATTTTATAAGTACATCTTAGAAGGTTTTAAGAAATGAAGTAAAAGGTGTGTTTGGGGTTTCTGTTTGATTGTTTTGCTCCTTTCATTCAGTGTCTGACTCATAGGTGAGCTACTGACAAACGAAAAGTGTATCACTCACCCACTCATTCATTCCACCAAGGTATGGAGCCTGACTCCATGCAGGGGCTCTGCTAGGTGAGGATGCAGGGTGAACCACCGGTGGCAGGGCGGGGGGCGGGGGGGGGGGGGGCGGTGCTGGCTTCCTGGGTACACACTTCCTGCAGTGGGCACCTGGGTCCCCTGGAAGCTCAGGGATGCGCTAATCGATTCCCAGATGATGCTGATGCCACTGGTCAGGCACTTGGAGACCACAGTTCTGAGGTAGTGGATAGATCAGAAGTTAGTCAAAGCAAACATATAAATAAATAAAGACCTTTAGTAACCTTGGAGGAGATGACTAAGGAGCTAATAGAGCATATAGAAGAGATGTCTTCTTAGGAAGAGGTCTGGTCTCTGGTGAGGTGACGTTTAGACTAAAGCAGTGGCTCTCAACTCTGGTTACACATTAGAATCACTCCAGCAGCTTTTCTGTCACTCCCATTCTCAAGGCCCCCATGTAACCAGTTAAATCAAAAGCTTGACATGGGAGGTGGGCCCAGCGAGGGCTGAGAATTGCTGCACAGGAGTGAGAATGAGCTGGGCACGGGGAAGTGGTGGGGAAAACACGTCTGGCAGAGGAAATGGCGGCTGTGGAACAAGGGAGGCAGAGGAAAGACTGGATCTGCAGGGGGACCAGGATGTCTGGAGGATGAGCAAGAGAAGAGGAGAGTGGCAAGAGGTGCTTTCAAGAAACAGGCAATGGCCACTTAACTGAGTTGTCTCGAATGCCATGACAAGGAATTCCACCTTATTTTGTGCACCCCAGTAGTCATGAGGCTCCTAGCCAAGGAGAGAGCACCATTGCCCAATCTACATTTTGAGAGTAGGGCTTCCTCTGAAGTGACATGTGTCCTCATCAGACAGCCTTGATCATGGCTTGGGACTTTAATATTGAATATTCTCCCTCCTCCTTCAAAATTGTGGCCTCAAATTTGCACACAGCTAAGTTAGAGAATCAATGAAGGCTGTAATGGAAACCCAGTTGAATGCTGGTGTCTTAGGGAAATCAGAATATTTAACATCCCATCTAGAAGGATCCCTTTGGGAGCTGTGGTTCCAACCCACTTCTTTCAAGTAGAGTTGTGATTCTTGTCCATCTTGTAAGTTGGGGGTAGGGGGATCAATCATAATCTTGAATAATATGTTAATATTCCCAAATAGAAATCCATTTACTTCCACATGCTGCCCCAACCCCACCCCCACTCCCTGACTTACTCTTATCTCTCTTCCTCTCTTCTTCTGCAGAAGAGGCCATCTACCTTTTGCAGCAAGAGCTAGCCCAATGTGTTACTTTTTTTTTTCCTCTGTCATCTACACATTGATGCATGAAGAAGGAAATGAGAGCCACGTCTTAGAGTAGATTTTAGCACACACTAAGTGTGTGGCACCCTTGTTCTTGAAATCAATGGGTGTGGGTCTCCAGCTCTCGATTTGGTCATGTTAATATCACTTCCCTAATATTTCGAGGTGCATCCCATCTGCCCTTTATTTCTTCTCATGTCCTTCTCTTTTAAAAATGTTAGAGGATAAAAATACAATAAAATATTATGGCATGTTATTAAACGAACAACAACAAATGCTCACATTCTCACCACCCAAATCTCACACATGTTACTATTTTGCCATAATGTTGCCTCTTGCCATCTTGTCAAAACATAACAAAAGACAGTGTTGAGCCTTCTCTTTGCCTTTCCCAGTTCCATGCTCCCCCCTCCAACAGCAGAGAATCCCGGCATCTCGCCTTCACGGTCACATTTTTATATTTTCATTTGTATGTCTATATCCATAAAATACCCATGTTTGTTTCAAATATTCTTATACTCTCCTGTAGATATTATTCACTTATTTGTCTCTTGTTGACTCCTGAAGTTCTGAAGTCATTTTCAGATTGTCCTCTTAATTTAATTTAGGTAAACCTATTTATCTTATAATTATTTATTTTGTTAGTGTTTTTGTTTTGTTTTTCTTATTAATAGTTTCTTCTTATGTTTTGGAATTTTGAGCTGCAGACCCATTTTGAGAAGGTTCTGTTGGTTGGTTGGTTGGTTGGTTGGTTGGTTGGTGGGTGGGTGGATTTGCCCTTCCTACCTGCCTTCTCTCCACCTTCTCTAGTGTTGTGCTGGTCTCTACTACTTCTTCCTGAAGACTCCAGCCTAGAACCAGGTTTATGTTGACAGCTGCATGACCCAGGCCCACAGTAATGTTGCACTTAGCATATTCATTACATAGTCAACTGGTATTTTGGCCCAGGTTCTTGCTCTGGGGCTGTTTCTAACTCAGAGTTTCTCAACCTCATCGTTTTTATTCATTGTAGGATGTTTAGCAGCATCTCTGGTCCCCACCCACTAGATGTCAGTAGCACCCCCACCCTACCCCTCCTCATTGTGACAACACAAAGCATCTCCAGATATTACAAAATGCATTCCCCACCCCCACCCATGCTTTATCAAAATCATCCCGTGTTGAGAAATGTTTGTCTCTCCTAAGGCAACTTTTTAGTGGCCAATCATTTGGCCTCCTTTCATGGTGCTAAGGATGGGAAAGTGTATCTGTCCCTGCCCTTGGTTTCAAAGAGCCACCCTAGCTCAGGTTTTCAGATGACCCTATAGGAGCTGAACAAACAAATGCTTCCATATCGTGAACCAACAGCCCACCTCGCCCATCCTCCAACCCTTCAGTGTCACTCACTTCCTAGTGTTTCTATTTTCTTTCTGATCTGGAATGGTTTCTCTTCTTTTTAATATGGCCATCTTTAAATATTTTTATTTTCTACTCTTGACATGTGGTTAGGTCAGTGAGAGAGCTAGAAAACTTTAATTTACTGACCAGTTGATTCCTCTTCTCTCTTTTCCCTCACTTCCCTTTAGCGTCATATCTTTCCGTTTTCTTTTTTCCCCTTATCCTTGCTCAGCAGCCTTGGGCAAAACAATAAAGTGGAGGACATGTGTGAGCAGCAGGGTTGATGAGATACTGAGAGAATTAGTCCAGTTTCTTCCAAGTCTCCATCACCCCCTTTCTCCTTTTCCCAACCTGTTAGGACAATTGTTCTCAAAGTGTACTCCCTCAACCAGCAGCATGAACACCATCTGGGAACTTAATAGAACTATTTGGGCTCCAGTCAAGACTGAAAAAGCTGTCCTGGGAGTGGGACCCAGCCACTTGGGTTTATTAACAAGCCCTCTGAGTGGTTCTGATGTAGGTTACAGTTTGAGAGTCCCTGTGCGAAGACTTAGCTAACGAGGTTTGGATCAATGGTTCTCAACCTGGCTGCACACTGGAATCACCTGCCACCCCCAGAGTTTCTGGGTCAGCTGGCCTGGGTGGGGCTTAGGTACTTTTTTCTTTTAAATTCCCCAAATGATTCAAGCATTCAGTCAAAGTTCGATTTAGTATTCATTTACTGCTTAGCCCATTCTGACAATCACTTATGCCAACTCTTACCTGGTGTTTCTGGAATTCTAAGTGCAAACTGGTGAACTTTTAATGAACAGAGTTTAAAATGAATCTGGACTTCCTGAGTTTGAATCTCAGCGCTGCCCATTACCAGCCATATGACTTTGAACAATTTACCTTCTCTATACCTCAGTTTCTCCATGTGTAAAAATGAATGAATAACTATATCTACTTATAAGGATGTTATAAGGGTTGCATAGCTTTATACACAAAGGTCCTCAGAAAATACCTGTCACACAGATATGTTGTACAAAACTTTTCTAAACTATTTTCTAAGTACACATGCAAAGAACCTGCAAAACAAATTAAATCAAAATAAGTATTTTGAGAATGGAAATTTTTTTAAAAAATGTTTAAAGAATATTTCTCTTTTTTACATATTGGGACCTTTTGTTTTATAAAACCTACTTCTCTCAGAATGCTATATGGTCTTTAAAAATATTGGTTAAAAATTACCTTTTTTCATGAAAAATTTCAGAATTTTACTATATGCCTTTTAAAAAGAGCTAGTGGAATTATAAAACCAGAGCTCAGAATCACAGTTCTATAGTCACATTTTAGCTGCAAAAACTGATAAGCCAACTATAAATTCAACCCTTATGAAAATTCTGGCAGAGATTAAAAGAAGTGGAGTTGAAGTAAACATCTGCTGAATTCGATCTTTGACAGACATTTAGTTGAAAGAATTCATGTGAAGTCTAGGAAAAACACTTAAATAGATAGACATTTGGGAGGTTTAACTTACATGAATACATTTTAATTTGTCAGTATATGGACATTGTCCAAAAAAGTGACTTGCAAAGTTGTTTATTACAACTTTGAAAGAAAAGTAGTTGAGTTTACTTTATCACAAGCGGACATTCATCCTAAAGAAACTACTTTTATCACATGCACCCACAAGTGCATGAGACAGCATTTCAGGGCTGGGTAGAGTTTTTGTTTTTGTTGTTGTTGTTTCGTGTGTGTGTGTGTGTGTTTTGTGTGTGTGTGTGTGTGTGTGTTTAATAGCAGAACATAGCTACCCTAACACAATAGGGCAGAGATATACAGTGTTTAAACTAGTCATCTGATGGGGTGAGAGGCAGGGAATTTCCAAACTTTCTGATGTTAATTACCAAACAAAGGGTGGAATTGTTGTAATTTCTGATTTCTAAGAAAGATCCACCTATAGTTACTGAACATGCATAGCATAGATAGTTTCAGTTTTCAGTAGCTATAAAAGTTAGACAACCTGAGCAAGCATTGATTGAATTTGATAAGCAGGACAAGGAGAGTGGGAGGAAGTTCCAGGAAGTATCCAGAATAACCATGTCTTCATGGCTAATTAGGCAAGAAAACCCAGATATAGTTTCTATACATCTTAACTCTTCTTATTTTTCTTCCCTTCCGTGTGGTAAATCCTTCCATTTAATTTCTCTCTCTCTCTCTCTCTCTCTCTCTCTCTCTCTCTCTCTCTCACACACACACACACACACACACACACACACACACACACAGAAGTCTACCAGCACATTCCTGAGAAATGATGCTACACCTACTCTTTGATCAGTAAGAAAACTGGTTTCTCTCTTCTTTGACTTCATTCATTCCAGAGGGAGGCAGGAAAAAGAGGGAATATATCTTCTTGGGCAAGTAACCTGCAAAAACTAGAACCATTCCACACATTTACATCCATAAATACTTTTTAAAAAAATGATTCTATTTAACAGTGTACTCTTTAAGCTATTCTAATAAACTAGAGGCCAGTTGCATGAAGATTCATGCAATAGGCCTTTCTTCCCCTGGCTGCCGGCACCGGTTTTCCTCCGGCACCCACCCAGGACCCGAGCCACAGCAGAGACAAGCCTTCATCCTTCAGGCTTGGCTCCGGCCACAGCGGAGCCTTCAGTCTTCAGTCTTCAGTCTGCAGTCTTCACTCGAGTGGAGCCTTCAATCTTCGCTCAGTGCCTGCGTATGCAAATTAACCTCCATTTTGTTGGGTTAATTTGCATACTCACTCCTGATTGGCTGGTGGGGTCACGGAGGTATAGTCAATTTGCATCTTTCTCTTTTATTAGTGTAGATGTGTACCTTTCTGTGTCCTAGACCCACAGGGGAGACAAAAGGAGAGACATCGGTTATAATACAGGGCCCTTGGAACCAGTAGGCTGAGGCTGGAAGCTGTGTCCTGACTATAAATTCTGTTTTCTCAACTTCTCCTTGTTCCTTCCCCACACTGAGGCCTGGTCAGTCTCCATTATAAGATCTACTTGGTTATCTTACACACAATACCCACTTTTTCTATTACCCACTTGCTTCCTGGAAACTTCAGAGTTGATGACTCCAGATCAAATAGTTTCCCTTTCTGGCCTTAATATTCTATGAGTTGGATCAATTGCACAGTTCTGGATATGTAGAAAGTCAGGGAAAGGTTTGATAAACTTTGCCTTCTGGAAAGGTGGCTGATTTGGGACCTGTTTAGATTGGAAACAATGTCTATATTTGGAAAAAAGATCAGATTTCAGCCTGCTTGGGGTTCCAGGGTTGGTCTCCAGTGTGTGTGAGAGGGTATTGGGGGATGGTTAAAATTTAGTATCAAATAGGGAATTGATGTCTGCAACTCACTTTGAAATGCATCCAAGAACAAAGGTGAATGTGTTAATCAGTAGATGTGATCAAGCAAATGCAAGAAGAGCAAAATGCAAACAACTTTTGAATCTACGTGGGGGTATTTTGGTGTTCATTTCAACTTCAGTTTCAACTTCTAATGCTATATTTGCAATTTTTCATAATAAAAATGGGAGGGGGGAGTTTAAACGTAATATATTCTGGGCAAATGGAGCTTAAAATCTATATAATAAAAGCCTAAGCAACCTTTATGGCAGAATGACCAGAACAACTGGTTGATATGATGTGCACTGACCACCAGGGGTCAGATGCTCAAACGCAGGAGCTGCCCCCTGGTGGTAAGTGTGCTCCCACAGTGGGAGCACCACTCAGCCAGAAGCCGGGCTCACGGCTGGTGAGCGCAGCAGTGGTGGCAGGAGCCTCTCCCACCTCCGCGGCAGCGCTAAGGAACAGCGAGCAGGCGGGCGGTAAGAAGCAAGGGGTCCTGGACTGTGAGAGGGATGTCCTGGGGGGATTGGGCCTAAGCCAGCAGGCAGACATCCCCTGGACTGCAAGAGGGCACAGGCCAGGCTAAGGGACCAACCCCCCACCCAGTGCATGAATTTTATGCACCAGGCCTCTAGTTTTAGTATAATACCCCGTGTTCTATAATCTTAACCAGTGGGTTTACTTATACAGCCTCTGTTTATCCACTAATGTGATATCTACAAAAGAAGTTTCACCTCTAATTGAAAATAGTTTTATTGTTTTTTTTCCTCTTGTAAAACTGAGGTGCATGAGGGTGATAGAATTTTTAAATAAATAAAGGAATATATAGAGAAAGTAAAAACCCTGCCATCTGAACAAAATCTCAATTAACATTTTTTAAAATTATAAAGGACATACAATTTTATTAGTTTTTTATTAGTTTCAAGTGTACAACATAGTGACTCAACATTTATATACCTTGCAAAGTGATCACCACACTGTGTCTAATAACTATCTGTCACCTTACATAGTTATTGCTTTATTATTGACCCTGTTCCTTATGCTGTCGTTATATCCCATGACTTAATTTCTTTCTTTCTTTCTTTCTTTCTTTCTTTCTTTCTTTCTTTCTTTCTTTCTTTTCCTTCCTTCCTTCCTTTCTTTCTTTCTTTCTTTCTTTCTTTCTTTCTTTCTTTCTTTCTTTCTTTCTTTTTCTCACCCGAGGATATTTTTCCATTCATTTTTACAGCGAGTAGAAGAGAGAGGGAAAGACAGAGAGAAATATCCATGTGAAAGAAACGCATCAATTGGTTGCCTCCTGCACGAGCCCTGACCAGGGTCCAGGCCAGGGAGGAGCCTACAACCAAGGTACTTGCCCTTGACTTGAATCGAACCAGAGATCCTTTGGTCCGTAAGCTGACGCTCTACCTACTGAGCCAAACTGGCCAGGGCTGTGACTTACTTTCTAACTGGAAGTTTGTAAATATTTCTCTGGACGTATCACTAGACGGAAGATAAGGCCTTCCCTATGGGCTGCTTGTAGCTGTATTTGTGCAGCTTATCCACGTTCAACTCAGCCAAACCAGCCCCGACACTTGAAGAAAACTTCTACTTTCCACACTCACTCACTTTACCCCCTTCCCCACTTGTTTGGCATGTCCTGCCTTCAGCTACTCTTATCAGTGCCCTGAAATTCTCATCAAGCATCTGTAATATTCAAATGAATTTTCTTCCCAATTATTTTGCATTCGCCATGCTATCTTCTGTACCCCAAGCAGTCAATGTGTATTTGTTATGGACTCAGGATTTTATAAGAGCCCAATCTGATTAAGGCAAAACCATCCTCCTAACTTAATATTGTAACTGCACGGTTTAAAACAAATTTTCACTCTAGATAAAAATGAGAATATCTATGCCCATCTATTTCTGTTAAATTGTGGGAAACACAGAGGTTGTAATAGTAACACTCAGACTTCTTATTTCACGAAATATAAACCAACCTCAGCTCCTGCAATTTTCCCTTGGGTTTGTCATTGGCGTTTCCCAAGGGTTCCTCACGGGGGATTGGCTTGGTCTCCGAGGGGCAGGGAATGTTCTGGGCTCCCAAATGGGTACTGGCAGTATTTATGGGCATTGTTATTTCATGGAACTAGAACCAGATTTTGGTTCTTGAAAAAGTGAAAAGAAGCATTCTTATTCATATTTGAGACATATCTTTATACATCTACTTCAAGGAGTTTCCATGAGTCATTTTCTTGCATGTAACTTTTATAAAGGGCTTCCTGAATTTATAGAAATAACTTGCTTATTTCCATTACAGTCTCCTTTCAAGGAATCTCAAAGAACAGTTTAATAGACTAGATAATCTAGGCAATACAAGTGTACTTTTCTTTAGAAATAGAAAAAAATGGGTTGTTTCTATCATTCTCCTTTTGTATAGCACTGTGCTGAGCTATATCGAAGTTCAAACCATTTTTCAAACTTTATGTTTGAGGAAATAAAGACTATATTAACAATAGCTAACATTTAACTTAGTGCTTTCCATATGCCAGACACTGCGTTTTTAAAATATAAATTCATTACATTCTATCACAATCCTGGGAGGTATATTACATTTACTCCGTTTTATGAATCTGGAAACTGAAGGTTAAGTAATTAGCAAGTAAGTAAGTGGTAGAATGAGATCCAAATCCTGATTGGCTCCAGACCTGTGCCTAAACCACTGCGCTCGCTGACTACCTGGGCACAAAGAAATGGCCCTAAAGTAGTCTAGAGGGAGGGCATGAACTTAGTATTGTGTTGACCTGTATCTCTCATACATGAGTCTTCTTCTCTGTTGTAATTTCGTTAAAAATCAACACCTTTTTGGACAAATACTGTAGTCCATTCTCTGCTGATTTTCCTTTTTGACTCTCTAATCTATTTGGAATTTATTCTGACTCCTGGAAAGAACTAAATGTGAAATTAAAATAATATCTATTTAGATATCCTCTTTTCCCATTTTCATTACTTTTAGATTACCATATATTATGGCTCTCTTTTGAGCCATTTTATTTTTGTGTCATTATCATGCCTTATAATTATTATTTTTTAATACATTCTAATATCTAAAGGGATCTCCCTCATCCCTTCCATCGTTGCTCCTCTTTTCGCAATATTCATTTAAGTCCTTACTCATGTATTTTTCTAGGTAAAGTTTATTATTTCATTTAAGTTCTTTCAAAATATTCTAGTTGTGGATTCAATTGTAATACTCTTAGTATCAAGAACATGGGCTGATATATTACAAGCAGCTTTCCTTTTTAGTATTGCTCTGTAGGGAGTTCAATTTACTTTTCACACTTTGCGCTCTAGAGGTTTGCCACCTACTCAGGCAGCCCAGAGGCACTCTCAGGATGACTTTGCAGGTCTGGGCAGAGTCAGGCCTAGGAGAGCAAACAGACCATCAGAGAGTCAAGTCACTTCACGGGAAAACTGCAGGGCCAGTGCAAACTGTATTCTGGTCTAACTTAGTGAACCAATTGGTCACTGCAGATGAAAGGACTCCTTTTTCATTTCTGTTGTTAGTCTTATGTTATGTCAGTTTCACTTTCCCTTGATGTGGTTTCTAGAGGCAAAATTAATAGAAACTATTCAGAAACGTGTGTTACTCAGCTTTTCATGCGCTAGTTAAGCAATTCCTTAAGAAACAAATTCCAACTCTCTCAAGAAATACTCTTGGAAACCACGCGCTTGTTTTTGCCAGTTTCTTCATGTTTTCAGACAAAATTTTAAACAACCAATCACCCAAAGTTTGAGTGAGACAGTCATCCACCAGCATGTAAAACATTTTCTTATAGAAACCTCTTCAAAGGTGGCTGTCAATCATTTGAAACTCCTCCCTTGAGGGATGACTAATCCTTTGACCATTGTTGTGAAATGGAACACTCCCAAATCACATGATTTTATCTTAAAGCTGCTTCTACTTAGTTTCTTTATTAAGGTGACTTCAGGATAGAACCTTTATATGTATCGAGTGTGGTTATTACATCAAACTCCAGGGTCCCTTGTCTCAGGAAGTCCACTGTTTTTGTTTGCACGCACCCTAAAATCAGAACTCCATATCATTTTAAGAGGTTATCTATCCACTTTCCAATACTCACAGCATGAAGCTTACCCAAGGAATTTGCAGGGATCACCTCAGGGTGATCAGACAAGATCTTACTTGCCTTTCCACCCCTGAGTAGAGTGATTGCTAGACCGTACCATTTACAAAGTGAGAGTCAAAGGACCCTGATCATTTAAGTACTTCTACTACTTAGTGCTAAAAGAAAAACCAAGAACATAAAAAGTGTATCAACCCTTTTAACATACTTTTTTTTTTTTTTTTAAAGAAAGTGAGAGAGATTCTAGACAATTTGGTGGTGATTTCCTTGGTTTTATTTTGTTTTATCAAATCTGGGTAACATTCCAATACTGCTTTTTAGTTACCAAACTTAATGGAATCTTTTTAGTCTTCTCATTAGTATTCTGAAAGTCTTCTCCTGTTCCCTGCAACACCATTCTTCCCTGGTTCTCATCCCGATGCCAGTAACAATTCCTTCTTAATTCCCTTGAGCCTTCCACTTTGGTGACACTCAAGGCACTATCATTTGCATCCCTCTCACTCTGACTCTCCCCCTGGGTATTTTCTATGACTCAAGGCTTTAGCTACTAATCCTCTGCTGATGACTCACATGTATGGCACCTCAAATGCTACTGGACCCAAACCGAAGTCAGAAGTCATCGTCCTTCCCCAAATCTCTTCCTACTCCTATATTCTCTAACTCAGTGAGCCACCATCTACCCAATCACCCAAGCTTTATCCTTCTATGTCAGTGGTTCTCAACCTTTTTAATACTGCGACCCTTTAATACAGTTCCTCATGTTGTGGTGACCCCCAACCATAAAATTATTTTAGTTGCTACTTCATAACTGTAATTTTGCTACTGTTATGAATCGTAATGTAAATATCTGTGTTTTCCGATGGTCTTAGGTGACCCTGCTAGCGGCTCTCAACCTGTGGGTCGGGACCCACAGGTTGAGAGCCACTGCTGTAGAGCCTAAGACCGTCGGAAAACACAGATATTTACATTACGATTCATAACAGTAGCTCTATGTCATTTCATGTTTCTCCACTGTCACCAGTGCCATGCTACCCAACTTAAAAGCACAAACACATTCCCTTTTCTCCAACCATATTCATTGGGTAACATTCAGAATTCAGGGCCCTGTCCTCTTTGACTGGACTATCATAGTCTTACATGCCACACTTCTTAAATCTGTCCTCACTCTACTACGAGATGGGTCTTTCTAAAGCACACACCTAGTTATGCAACTTTCTGGCTTCAAAGCCTTCAGGTGGCTCTTAATGGGCTAGAGCAGGGTCAGCAAGCTACCACGGTCTGAGGGCCAAATCCACCCCTTTGCCAGTTCTTACAAATAAAGTGTTATTGGAACACAGCCATGCTCGTTTGTTTATGTATTGTCTATGGTTGATCTCAACATCAACATCAGAGCTGTGTTGTTTTGGCAAAGACCGTGTGGTCCCAAGAGCCAAAACTATTGACAATCTGGCCCTTTACAGAAGAAGTTAGCTGATGACTGGCTTAGTGGATAAAATCTGAACTCCATGCTATGACATGTAAGGCCTCTAGCTATAGCCTCTGTCTGCAGGCATGGCTCTGGCCACACCTTACAGCTATCCTCTAGCAGTGCTTGTCCAATGGGAATTTCTGTGGTGCTGGATATGTTGCATGTCCGCACTGTCTGATGCAGTAACCGCTGGTCACATGTGGCTCCTGTGTGCTTAAAATATGGCTGGTGCCACTGAATTTTTAATTTTATTTCATTTTAATTGACACAAAGCTAAACTTAAATAGCCACATGTGACAAGTGGCTATCACATTGGACAGTGTGGTGCTAGACCGTGTGACCAACAGTATCTTTGTTCATTCAAAGGGAATGTTTACAATATTTAGAATACTCTGTCTATCTGGGACACTCATATTTCAGGGTCACATTTTCTAACTCCCAAGCCCTGGTATCCCCCAAAGAACTGGGTATCTTCCTTTTGTGTCCTCACCGTGCCATCACACTACCAGGAAAACATTTGTTTTAAGTATATTTTTATTGATTTCAGAGAGGAAGAGAGAGATAGAAACATCAATGATTAGAGAGAATCATTGATCAGCTGCCTCCTGCACGTCCCCCGCCAGGTATCGAGTCTGGGCATGTGCCTTGAACCAGGAATCAAACTATGACCTTCTGGTTCATAGGTGAACACTCAACCACTGAGTCCCGCCAATGGGGCTACCCGGAAGACTTTTGTTATTCTGCTCTGTCCCCAACCAGAATCACAGTCCCTGAATGTGACCCTTGTCCAAATTGCCTCCACCTAAAAAGCCCCAATCCATTGTCGAGTTTGTGCCAGAAGCTTTATTAATACTGGTCAAATGGATTAATTAATATCCCATTCAAACTTTTTTCACTATGTAACTCCTTTTCCTTCATTTATAGTTCTTTGACAAGTGAAGAATAGCTGTTCTCACAAGAGCTAAAATATCCTAGTAACTCCTCCTCTTCCCCATTATATGTTGACTTCTCTTTGGGAAAAATAACTGATTACAATCCCCTTGGCAACCTGATTCTGTCCACACAGCTTGAAGTTCACTTTCATAATAGCATCTTTTTAAAAATATTTTTTCTATTGATTTTTTACAGAGAGGAAGGGAGAGGGATAGAGAGTTAGGAACATCGATGAGAGAGAAACATCAATCAGCTGCCTCCTGCACAACCCCTTCTGGGGATGTGCCTAAAACCAAGGTACATGCCCTTGACCAGAATCGAACCTGTGACCTTTCAGTCCGAAGGCCAGGCCGATGCTCCATCCACTGAGCCAAACCGGTTAGGGCCATAATAGCATCTTTGAGACTTAGAATCCAAAATGCCACATTCCTCTAAAAGTAGTAATGAGAAATCCATAACTGTTCTGCCAACCTACTTGTTTGACCTCTACAAAATTTGTTCCTTCTGCCTTTTTTTGAGAGCACACTGTTTACTTGTGGCTTGTATGAACCCTTAGCTACTGCAGCCAACCTGTTTTTGCAGTTAGTCGTAGCAACTTTTAATATTATCTACCCTAAGGACAACAGGAAATCTGCAGTTTGAGTTTTCCACAGGCATGAACCCAGTTTGTTGAATTGTGCTTATGGCACCAACAACAATCCACAGTCCTTAAAAGGAGGAGCCCAGAAATGTCCATGTCAGTTCCGAGAATGTTGGCGATTCTGACCCAATAAGTGGATTTCAAAGTCAGCCAAGAATCCCAAACTACACATGCTCACAGGTTTCCAAATATCAAAGCAAAACTCTGGTACACCTCTTTTTTGGAGTTCCAACTTAAATATTGACAATTTTCAGTCCCTTTTTTGTGTGTTTTTTTTTGTTTTGTTTTGTTTTGTTTTGCCTGTGGGGAATTAAGAGCTCTTTAAGATAAATTTAAGATAAATGCTTTACATTTTCTCAAAACTGCTAAATGGTTGAGGTTTCAAATCAGATGATTATAACCCATCTCAAGTGGTTTTTAAAACTCTAGTATCCTATTTATATTCTAACATCATATCCCTGTAGGATCAGAGAATGTAGCGAAAGAAGAATAACATAATGAAAGATGAGGCCTTGATTTATTTGTCAGATTACGTCTCCCTCATCTTCCTACCAGGTAGTCTGTGTTGCCCACACACACTCCTGTGGATCATCTGTCTAGTGCATTTGCACAATGGTTGGGAACAGTCTCCAGAGCCAGACAATCCAACATATCCTCTTGCTTCCTGCTCTGCACCTTGGGCAAGCTGCTTCACTCTAGTGGCCAGTTTTCCCCTCTGTAAAGTGGGGGCAAAGATAGTCTGCCTCACAGGAATCAAATGAGCCATCATTGCAGGAAGCTTTTGGTACTGTGCCTACCAGAGAATAAGGAAGGAGCTCAGGGAATGTCTGCTATCTTATTTGTTATTTATGATGCTTCAAGGGTGGAGGGAAAGATTAACCAAAGAATTTGTATGCATATATGCATGACCCAAGGACACAGACAATAGTGTGGTGAAGGCCTAGGGGGGTTAGGGGGCAGGAGCTATGTGGGGTGAAGGCCTAGGGGGGTTAGGGGGCAGGAGTTATGTGGGGTGAAGGGTGTCAATGGGGGGAAAAGAGGGACATCCCATTGGTCACTCAGCTTCACCCCTGTTTTAGAGTTTTCTCGTTTTTATCCTCTAGGTCATCTGTCCACCGCAAAAGGAGCTATACCATTTTACATTTTTTCCCTCTAGGTTAAGCATAAACAAAACAGAAGAAAAATTCTTTTTCTTTCTTCCCTTGGCATAAGAGCATTGCTGTGAAATTTCTTTTTTTTTTTTAAGTGGAACTAAACAAACACCCGCTCCAGGGTCTTCTGATGTAGTCTTCCATGAAGATGGACTCTATAGTCGCTAGTAACTCTGCTTGCCAAGCTGTATGAAAGCCTGTTCCTCCTCTTCTCACCTGGACACCCGGGTCCACAAAGCCTCCTCTCTCAGGTGTCCCTCGGTGCAGCTCCCTTCTCTGTCCTCTCACTTCTAAGGGACTATTGGGGTCGTGGGGACAATGGTGAATTCTCAGCTAGCACCTATTCAAAAAGTCACAAGTAAACCCCATCCAACCAACCATCATCTTATTCTTGCTTCTCTCTCAGAAAAGCCTGGTAAGTTATGCTCTCCATCCCCTCTACCGCAGTCTCCCTAAGATGTACACATCCTCACCAACACAGGCAAACATTTACTAATGATGTGAATAGCACAGAGACTTATGGGATTATGATTCTATATTACATTTGGAGTTGGGAAAATATCACCGTGCAGATGAGGAGAAACACCCCCTACACACACACCTCATTCATATACACACATACACTTCTTTTTAAATTGTGGTAGAACAGACACATACCTTTAATAATGAATTCTGGATTCTACCATTTGACAACTTTAAGAAAATTGTAGATTGTGGTTGAAAAGAAAAACTTTGAATCAAACTAAGAGTGTTCAGATTATTTTTGGAGAAAAAAACACGCAATGAGGTGATTTAACAGTTTCTGGAACATGACACATGTAAAGAGTTCTGAAGGTTTTCAGAAACATATCCTCAGGGTCACTGACAAATTTGGAGGAAATACAATCAAAAAGGAACATGATGCAAAATCCTTGGCCTGATGAAACTTCCTTTGGGCTTTAATGTACGTTTAAAAGAGACTTGCACTTTAAATAACAAATTCCCTGAACAGATGATTGCAGATAGGTGCCCTCCAGCAAAAAGAAAAGCTTAAAATGTAGCAGGAAGAATTCAAATGAGCCAAAACCACAAGGCCCTTTTCCAATGCACCTGCTTTTCAAATAAGGCAGATTTCTCACTGGGAAGTGCTCTGTATCATAGGTCACATTGGGAATGACATTCCCTAGGGCTGTGCAGGGCACCATCAACTCAACATACCTGCTCCTTTGCCTACCTGGAGCCACCTAGAGAAATGAGAAATATAAAAAACAAAAATAAATAAATAAATAAATAAATCCCACGCCCATTCCCAATCTCGATCTCATTTCTCTCCGCCACTCTAGGTTTTGAGGAACAAGTGAAAGAGGAAAGTCGGAAAGAATAAGAGGGAATAAAGGAAAGGTGAGAGAATAAGCTGACCTGAGGATACATAGCTCCAAAGTCAGGGAGTGGAAGTGAAGCTCAGGTCCCCTTCTACCTTGTCCATCTCCCAGAATCAAGTCTAGGAGACCCTGGGATGATGACCCACTTACACCCAAAGCTCTCAACAACCTGAGCTGACCAAACCAGGCACACTGGCATGTGCAGAAACCTTCAGCAGGTTCTCATGCACAACAAAGAGTTTTTCATGTGTTAGAAGGGGAAGTGGTTTGAAAACTTAGCTGTTGGAGGCAAGAGGTAAACAAAGCATAAAGCCCCACCCTGAGAGCCCCTCGGCTCTCCCAGGGGCTAAATAAACCTTTCTAAGAACTACTTCTTAATTTTTGTTTGTTTAGTTATTCTGGATATGCTGCTAGACATTCCATCTACTGATTTGATGGGGGCTGTTGTAAAAATAACATACAAATACTTAGAGGGCTTGAGGGCTCCTTTTTTCTCTTCCTGTACCCAGTAATAAATAGCTCCTTTCGTGGTCAGCTACAGAGACTTCATAGTCCTCATCCAGCTTTCTCCACACACAGTAACTGCCCTTTATTGTCCCCTCAGTAGGCAGGCGGCTTGGCCCACAAAAGTATTGCAAACAAATTTATCTTGGCTTAATTAAATACCTTGATTTTTTTAAGTTCAAAGTTACAATTGAGTCTTTAGGAAAGGCCCAAAGGAAGAAAATAAAAATTCACCTAACAAAGGATAAAGCATTCTCTTTTACCTTCTCAAACTCCCACGATAATTTAGATAGATAGATAGATAGATAGATAGATAGATAGATAGATAGATAGATAATAGATAGATGATAGAGCAGTTCAGTGGCATCAAGTATATTTGCATTGTTGGGTGCACTTGTTTATTTTTATCATCTTAGTTTAGGGTCAACAAATTATTCTGCATCTTGGTTATATCAGCCAACATCTTAGCTAGTCCTTCAATATTTGTATGATTTGTAAATATCAGAATACTTTTACATCTTAGTCTCACATGAGGATGAAAATAATTAATCGAGCAGATGAGACAAAGGAGACAGGGGCAAGCTGATGTCAATCCACTAATCCACCACCTCTGAGGGTGTTTTGGCCAAATGCAATTGACTGTGTTCCATTATTGGTGCCATCAACCTCTAGCTCTAAGAAACCTTTCATCTTTGTTTCAATCCTGTTATTGCAACGACCGGTTCATAGAAATTTTTCATATTCACAGCAACTGAAATGTCCAAAACAAAATGCTGCAAACCTGTTCCCTTCCCCACTTCTGCCACTTCCATCAGCACCACCCATCCTGTCTTGAAGAATACATGTGTTGTAGTCATCTTAACTCTTTCTCTCCTTCTTTGCTTTTTAAGTGTCACTGTCACTAAGCACTTTAATTCAGTGATTATCAGAATATTTCAGGTCATGTCCCAAGTAGGAAATGATGGTATTAAATTGATTGAATAATAAGGAGGCTTGTATCTGAAAGCAATTGCCTGGGGAGCAGGGTGTTCCCCACATCCCCAAGGCCTTCATGGGTATCTCAACTCCCCTGTAACACCTGGGCACACAGGCTGGGAAATTCAACTCATTCTTTTTTCAAAATGTCTCTTATATATGCCCTTTTATTTCCATTTCCACAGCTACCATCTTAGTCAGATCATTATCTCATACTCAAATTATGGTAATATACTCCTAACTGCTTTCTCACATTGCCTTTTCCCAAGTTTATCTTTGGTGGTGCCATTGACTAATCTATTTATCCACTATTTTTGGTATGAATCTATAATAGTTTCTCATTACCTATGATGTGCCTTCATGTGGGTCTCTTTGGCCTCACCTTGTTTGGGACTATCTGCACTTCCTGAATTTTTATGTCTGTTTCCTTCATCAGGTTAGGAAAGTATTTTTTCACATAGGTTTGCAATTCCTTGTTCTCTTTCTTCTACTTCTGGCACCCCCCATAATGCTTAGGTTGGTACACTTTGAGTTGTTCCAGATGCTTCTTAAACTATCCTCATTTTGGGGGGATTATTTTTTCTTTTTGCTGTCCTTATTGGGTGTTTTGTGCTTCCTTCTCTTTCAAATCTCTGATTCGATCCTCTGCTTCATCTACTCTATAGTTGATTCTCTGTAATGTATTCTGTATTTCAGTTAATGTATTCTTCATTTCTGACTGGTTCTTTCTTATGTTTTCTATCTACAGTTTTGTTTCCTATCTCTCTGTTGACGTTCTCATTAAGTTCATCTACTCTTCTAAATTCACTGAGCATCCTTATACCCAGTGTTTTGAACTCTGCATCTGTTGGATTGCTTATCTCCATTATGCTTAGTTCTTTTTCTGAAGTTTTATTCTGTTCTTTGATTTAGGACATGTTTCTTTGTCCCTCATTTTGGCAGCCTCCCTGTGCTTGTTTCTATGTATTAGGTAGAGCAGCTATGTCTCTGGGCTTGGCACAGCAGCCTTATGTAGGTGTCCTGTAGCATCCAGTGGCACAGCCTCCTGTTCACCTGAACTGGGCACTCCAGGTGGACTGTGTACACCCTCCTGTTGTAGTTGAGCCTTGATTGCTGTTGGTGCCTCAATGGGAGTGATTTACCCCAAAGATCATCAGTTGTGAGGACTGGTTGTGACCATGAAGGATCAGCTTTTCTGAGGCTCACCTCACAGAGCATGACTTACTTCAGCAAGGCTCTGGTACCCACTGAGTTTGCCCCTTGAGTTTGTCACTTGTGGAGGTGGTTGGATGGTGCTTTGATGTGGCCTGAAGCTGCCCACTGAGTGTGCTGGTTCTGGGACCTCCCAGGAGGTGCAGGCCAAGGTCAGCTGCCATCTGTACCCTACCTGGGGCCACCCAGCATGAGCTACAAAGTGATATGCAGATGGCTACTACTTGTGATGGGCTTGAAGGTGCCCAGAGAGGCCAAGCTGTGAGCCAAGAATGGCTGTGGCTAGTGCTGGGCCTGAGGCCACTTAGTAAGATGTACAGGGCACACCTAGGCAGATGCTGCTTGTTAGAGCGATTTCAGAAAAGTCTGAACCATGAGCCAAGACAGACAATTTGTGTGGAAAAGCCACTGGAAACTACTTGAGTGGCCCTACAAGTTGTGTGAGGCAGGGTCTCAGGGAATCACTAGGGCAAGGTTACAATATTAGCCAGGTTGATGGAGACTCAGATATGGTGCCTACCTGATAGCAATTTGGGGGAAGGGCTCAGAAAAGGAACAATCTGCCAAGACTTCTGTCTGGGAGAAAGTTGCCCCTCCAACTCTCACCTGATGCCAGGCTACTCAGTTCCTCCCTGTGTGTCCCCCTGGAACTTAGAGCAAATAAATCCAAGTAAGTCCATGTGTGGGCCCTTTAAGAGGAACTCCTGGGACTCCAATCCCTGCTGGTTTTTACAGCCAGAATTTATGGAGACATCTCTTCCTGGCACTGAAACCCTGGACTCAGGGGACTGGTGTGGGACTGGGACCTCTGTAGGGGAGATAGCCCTCCCGATTTTTATCTGCCACATGTGGTCTTTACTTTCTGCATTTGCTATTCCACTTCCCCAGTTATTTAATAGCTTAATTTTTAAATTCATAGATTTTTATAATTTCAAAAAGCCCCAATACCTTCTTTAGTCTATGATAGTCCATAATGTCCAGAAAATTTTCCAAGATGCATTGACCACTTTAAATTAGAGATCTAGTCACATAAATCTTCTATTGTTACTATCATTATTCTCAAACCAATTCTTAGTTTCAGAGCCATATTGATCTTCACATTAACTCAGATTTGAGCCTTCATAATAACATGATTAATATAATTTAACAGAAAAGTATCTTTTAAAATCCTCTTATATGCCTAGAATTCATGTGGCTGAGTTTAGAAAACAAAGTTATACTGTATAGTTCTGGTCCTTTACAACTGGTGTTCAATATTGTACTCACTATTCATATGTGGCTATTTAAGTTTTAATTAATTAAAATTAAATTTAATGTAATACAATTCAGTTCCTCAGGTGTATTAACCACATTTTAAGTGCTCAATGGCAGGATATGGTTAATGGC
This sequence comes from Eptesicus fuscus, assembly GCF_027574615.1. NCBI lineage: Eukaryota > Metazoa > Chordata > Mammalia > Chiroptera > Vespertilionidae > Eptesicus > Eptesicus fuscus. Next base: position 105,877,923 of record NC_072476.1, read on the forward strand.
TACTATATTGGACAGCACAGATATAGGACATGTCTACATTACAAATAATCCTATTGGGAAGCACTACTCTGGAAGCTTATCTACAGTTTTATTAAGAAATATATATACTTGATGTAATTCATAGCTGATGGAATATTAACTAAAAGCCCCTGCAAATAAGTAACTATCATGGGCTTTTGGCCATCATTTATTCACCCACTGTAACACCAAGTGCCTACTAAGCACTCAAAAATGTTTAACAAGTGTTTGTTAAATAACGATGGCAGCTTCTATATGCTCAGTTATCTGGCATCATAATATTTTTTAAAAGTAAAGATTTAAACAGCAGAAAGAGAAACAAACTATTTTATGCACAAGTAGTCCACGTTTCATGAATTCTGACAACATGCTTACATGTAAATGTATGGCAAATGGTTGACACCCGCTCTGCCCCTGCTTGGACAGCTGTGGATTACATCTGCATCAAATCAGCCAGGAGTTATTTATTTTCAAAATGTGCGCTGACCCACTTCTAAGCCCAAGGGGTAAAAATGTCACCTTTGTTCATTTCTCAAGAAAAATATTTTTCAGATCCTGCACTGACTCTGAAAGGAAAGGCTGTTCCTTAGGGTGTTATCATAATTCCCGCTTCGTTTCAAGCTTTCTGACAGTCATCACTTCTTGCCTTCATTCCTGGTTACAATATGAACAGGAAAGCAACCACATGCCAAGCACCCACATTAGCCTCTTTTCTTCAAGAGAATTTAAATTGATCGTTGAGTTTGTGCTTAGGAGATGTGTGATTTTGTCATGACCTCTTCATATTTCAAGGACTGTGAGCTTCTTGGCCCAATAGGACTGTGTGATTCAGTCTTATATGGTTGAGCCTTGAACAACAAGGGTTTGAACTATATGGGTCCGTTTGTACACAGATTTTTTTCAATAAGTATTTTGGAAAATTTTTTGGCGCTTTCCTTACTATCATGTAGCAATCATATCGACTACCCTAGGCTGTATTTTTGCTTCTTCATTATCAAGGCATGAATTGTTTTACCTGTAAATAACTTTGATTTGCTTTTTCACATCTTTTCATTTTTGATGTCTAGTGTTAGTAATCATCTTGCAAGCAGACAACACAAACTTACGGTATTGATAAATACAGTACAATGCTATAACTGTATTTTCTCTTTCTTCTGATTTTCATAATAATATTTTCTTTTCTCTAGTTTACTTTAATGTTAAGAATACAGTATTTAATATACATAATATACAAAATATGTGTTAATCAACTGTTTATGTTGTTAGTAGGCTTCTGGTTAGCAGTAGGCTTTTAGTAGTTAAGTTTGGGGGGAGTCAAAAAGTTATATGGATTTTCTACTGAGCAGAGGTTCTGCACCCCTAGCCCCCAAGTTGTTCAAGGTTCAAATGTAATCCCATTACCTAAGACTTGGCCCCATGGGAGATCACCAGTAAATACTTTTACATATATAAATTATAGAAGATTAACAAATGTGTCTCCTTGCCTGGAGTTAAGGCTTTTATGCACCAATAATATTTTAAGAAAGACAGAAATACAATTAAAAACAAAACAATCCTAATGAGTGACCTTTTCACAGATTGCTCAGCGTTCCACACAAAACCAGACTATCTGACGTGTGTGCTGTGGAAATGGGGCAGTGATTTTGGAACGAGGTAGAGATATTTTTAGAAGATCTAGAAATAAGATTGACTATCAAACATTTGGAGCCCACACTTAGTTTCCGTAAAGAATCATCCATAGATAACAGGAAACATCATTTTCCCTGAAAACACATCTGGCCCATATACGCTAGAGAAAGGCCTGAGCAGGGACTCTCAAAGACCCCTGGGAATCACCAAGTGCCTTTTAAGGAATCCACAAGGTCAAAACTATCTCCATGACAATACTAAGATTGTATTTGTCTTGTTCATCCTCTCTTGAATCTTCAGTGGAATTTTTCAGAGACCACATAATTATATGAAAAGGCTATTAAGGTAGTCTTCCCTTTGAGGCCATATCTTCCTATACTTCAACCAAAACATGCCACAACAGATTGAATGCAGAGCAAACATGAGAGACTACAGCTGCTTTCTGTTACACCATACATTAAAGACATTTGCAAAAATATAAAACAGCACTATGTCTCTCCCTCCATTTTTTGTCTTAGAAAATATATTTTTCATAAAAGTGTTGTTCATGTTAATATATAATGATTTATTACTGTTGTTTTAAATGCATAAATAAGTGAACATTTTCTCAGTTATTATCCACATTAGCAAAAGCCCTCTGTGGCCCTCCAATAATTGTTAAGCATGCAAAGTGGTCTTGAAACCAGAGGCTGAGAACCACGGCTCTAGAATGTGGTGAGTGCCAAGAGGTAAATGGGCTCCCAGACAATGATGAACTGGAGAAGGGAAAACAAGTAGAACCCTGTTTCTGAGCTGACATGAAGACTGCTGGAGATGCTGACCCCGGCTCTCCATCCCATCAGCTAATTACAGACAGCTTTTCAGAGGCTACTTCTAAGTCTTCCTTTACTCTTTTCTCCTAAACCAAACCATTCATTTGCCCGGCCAAATATTTGCTAGTTCTCTTCAGTTGCATACAAATTGCCTGGTTTCATACAATATTTACTCTAAAGAGTTGCACTTACAGTGGTTTCAGATGAGAATTCAGTTTTAATTTGAGAAGATGGTTGTGTCTGTTGGCAGCCTTGGCTGAGGTTGGCTGTGTGGTCACAGCACACAGATACCATTTCTGAGACCTGATGCACATCATCTGGGGGTTTTTGCAAAGAGTTAGACTGGTCCCAAATCAGCCCTGTTTTACCTCCCCAGTGGCTTATTTGTTTAGCTTCATGTGCCACAGTTTAGGTAATACAAGCTAATAATAATTTTATGTTAAATTGATCTCTTCTGTACAATAATGCAATGTCCATTATAATAAAAAGTGACTGTGGAAGGGCATTGGCGTGTGTGTGTGTGTGTGTGTGTGTGTGTGTGTTCTCACATAGATATGGTTCAGTCTCCTTCTTTCAACCACTCTTATCTTGGGCTCAGAGAAAGGTCGCCACTCCTAATTATTCTGTACTAGTGGCCCTGCGCACGTAGCTCACTGCCGCTTGCCTCAGCTGGCCGCCCCGCCCACCGCCACTGTAGCTCGCTGCCCTGCCCTCCTGGTGATCGGTTGGTACGTGTCACGGTGTAACGACCATTTGCATATTACCTCTTTATTATATAGGATGATCCATTTCCTGAGAGCTCGGTGCTAGACCAAACAGTTTGATGATATAATTCTCTGCATCCCTGCAGCCTCTCTTCTGTCTTGCATCCTGCACTTTTCAAGTCCCATCCCCTTTATAAAAATTTGTTATTACTTGGGTGACCCATCCTTACCTCGCCTCCCTGTCAAAGGCATCCCACTGAAGGTGATGGCAATGTGGTCTAATGACCAAAACACAGCTGGAGAGGGGCCAGCTGGGAACTGCTGACTCTCTGAGAACTTGGCCTTCCCTGTGTCAGTTCCCTACTCTGTAAAAGAGAAATACTTAGCTGTGCTTCTTCTATTCACCTCCCAGCCATGTAGGAAGAACTTCGAGAATAATGTAGCCTCTGTGCTCCTCTTTATAAACCCTCTTTCTCACATTGTTAACACTGTTCTCCTAGTTTCCCATCCACCAAATCCTACCCAGGCCCCAAGTAGCATTTCAGGATCGCTTCAATGCATAATAATGTGTCATGTATGCACTGCTTATTTGGCACCTAACATATACTCCCCTGTAATTGTCACTGTACAATGAACTTTCCAGAAATATTCATTTTTCTAAATAGTCTTAAGGTGTTTTGAGAGCATAGATTTTTGTCTTATTCGTCATTGACCATAGCACCTGACAGAATTCCTTGTTGCTTGAAGAGTACTCATATTCAGATGTGAAAGATTTACCCAGCATTTCTTTTGTTCACTCCATGTGCCAAGCATACTTTGTGCATACATTATTTAATTTAATCCTTGAATATGAGGCTCAAAATGATGAAGGAACTTGTCCAGGGTAACACAGCAATCTAAGAGCAACAGCAGTTGGAGCTGGTGGCTGAAGGAGTCTGGCTCTGAGTTAAGCACATTTTTCTTTTTTATCGTAGTGCCTCCCCAATAAATCCTTCTTGATCAATAGCTCTTATTCCTCACCATCTTTTTCTTCCTCCTTTTCCTAGTTAATATCAATCAATATCATGATGTAAAATGAGTATACTTTCCTTTTTAAATACAAATAGGTTTGTACAAGATTATGCTCCATGACTTATTATGGCCAACCTGGGGTCATTCCACTCTCTCTATTAATACTGTAGCCCGGTAATTTCAAAATGTTCTGAGGAGTCCTGGGAACTCAAGGGAGATGTATTAGAGGGTTAGGGTAGAGGATATAAGAGTAGAGGACATACCCACCCCTGCCTCTGCTAGGATGATTTTTAACATATCTATTTTTAACACAGAATCATTTAGAAAAAAGCCTTGTATAGCTTTAGAAAAGCTTGAAATCTGCTATATACCAATCTCAGACCTTGGGTGCTATGCTGCTACAGGCACCGCTCTTAGCAAAGTGGTCAAAATATGGCCTAATCATTGCTGAATACCTCAGGCTGCAGAGCCAGAGAAGACTCCAAACACTGGTCTGGGCAGGACTTCCCCAGAGCCAGCCAGCCAGCCCTGGAGGGCAAACTCACTTCACCGACTTTATGACTTGAAAAATGCTACAGAATTCTACATGCACCTAAATATTCCCTCTGTTGGTCCGCTATGGGAATGTCTGAATCCCTACCCAAAGGACCTGGGATTTAAATAGTTAGAAATTCCAGAGGTAACATGCCGCAGAAACCAAACAGTGCACTTAGGGATCCAAAGACTGGTTGAGTGGGGGTGGGGTCCAACTCCTCCTCATGGTTAATTTCTCTGTGCCTCTTTGCCCATCGCTGAAATGGAGATGACAGCCCCTGCTTCACACCTTTAGTCAATTTTCAGTAAATGTTTTCTGAACGGATGGGTGGATGGATGGGCAGGCAGGTGAATGGATGATTGGATAGATAGCTATCATACATATGTAAAATTATCTGTTACATAACAATACCACTTACGGTATAAGCAAAAGGCCAGATTTAATGCCTTGAAACAACACAGATTTATCATCTTTCAGTTTAGTAGGTCAGAAGTCTAAAATGGGTCATACTGCGTTAAAATCAAGATGCAGGCAGGGCTGGGTTCCTTCTGGAGACTTGAGAAGTCATTGTCTTGCCTCTTCCAGCTTCCAGAGGCTGCCCACATTCCTTGGCTCATGACCATTTATCTTCAAAGTTCAGGGTGCATTGACATTGATGTGCCTGCCTCCCTCTTCCTTGTATAAGACCCTTGTAGTACATTGAGCCCACCTGTATAATCCTAGATAGCTCCCCATCTCAAGATCCTTGATGCAATCTCTTTCTGGAAAATTCCTCTTTGTCATGGATTACAGTTTCAGGGATTAGGAGGTACACATCTTTGGGGGACTATTATTGGAAGCAGTACAAGGTAATTCAGATTCTGGATTCTGATGGACCATTAGAATCTTATGGAAGTTTTAAAGAAAACAGATGCTCAGGCACCTCACCCAAGTACTGTGTTTTTGGGTTTTGTTTTTAATCCTCACCCTAGGATATGTTTTTATTGGTTTCAGAGAAAGGGAAAGTGGGGGAGAGAGAAATATTGATCAGTTGCCTTCCTTGCATGCCCAAACCTGAAATAGGACCCCCAACCTTTTGGTATATAGGACAATGCTCCAACCAACTGAGCCATCTGGCCAGGCCCCAAATACTGTATTTTAATTGGACCACATGTGCTTGGTCATCAGTATTTGCCAAGAGTAACCCAAATTACTGAAATGTGAAGCCAGGGTTGAGAGCCATTGGATAGATGTAAGAAAGTGAATTTGGACCATCACACAAACATAACTTTGAAGACCTCTCCAGCCTTACCTCCTCAATCAGAAGTTGCAGTTTCTAAAGCACCTCCAGTTATTCTTCTGAACACTGAAGTCGGAGGACCACTATTCTAAAGATACACATAAATTAACCATTGACCCTCCCCCTGGAAAGTTCTAGTGAAACCAAGATGTGGAACATCATCCCATGATTCAATGAATACGCTAAGTAGCTCAGAGGGAGGGTCAGAGAGGCTTTGGGAGAATTGAGGGGATGGGGTCTGAGTGGAGTTTGAAGAAGGTATAGAAAAGAGAGATGTAGAAGCTGCGCCTCATACAACTGGAGATGTGTTCGGGATGGATGAAGGAGAGCCTCACATGCCAGGTTAAGGAGTTTTAACTTTAATTTTCTTTTTTTCTGAAGGTTTGGAGAGTCACGAAGAGCCTTAAGCAAACGTGATCCAATTAATCATAGGAAGATCATGCTTGGCAGCCCCGAGCAGAAAGGGTTAGAGGCAGAACACGTCCATAAAAAGCCACTGCAGTTTAAGAGGCAAGAAGTCACTTAGGGGAAGGAGGGCACAGAGGACTTGAAAGATAGTTGTGAGATAGAAGAAACAGGGCATGCTGGTGAGATGTGAATGTGCGAGTCAGAGAGGGGCATCTAACGCTGATTCTCAGCTCATATTTCAGTCTCAGGTCCATTGGACAATCAGGTGAAAATGCCCCTCAGCTGGTTACCTGGTCAAGAGAGCAACAGTGAGAACCTTAGAATGGAGCACAAGGACCATGGAGAGGTGATGCAGCCAGGGCAGAATGGTGTGAGGAGGCAGGCTTTGAATCAGACAGAGGGCGTGGATGCACTTGCCTGCAGAGGAGCAGACTTTGTATACCCCCTTGAATGGGTGGAGCCAACCGTAGGGAACACTAGTTTCATTGCCATCTCTATGCCCTTTGTCTACTTCTAGGGCTATGATTTTCTCTCCTCAATCTTTTCCAGTGGTCTCCAAAGTGGAGGGAATACACCAGAAGGAGGGTTCATGACAGTTTGTTGAGCATGAAGAGAAATTGTTAGAAATATTACATTTTAAGAATATCATCTTTTCCATATTTTGTTTATATTTTATAGTGGATAAAGTATATTCACAAAATTATTTTTATATATCAACAGAATTTACTAGTAAATATCCACATATTATGTATACTAGTATATGGTCAAATATATTGTACTAGAGGCCCGGTGCACAAAATTCGTGCATGGGGGGGGTTGTCCCTCAGCCCAGCCTGTACCCTCTCCAATCTGGGACCCCTCGAGGGATGTCCGACTGCTGGCTCCCAACTACTCACCTGCCTGCCTTCCTGATTGCCCCTAACCACTTCTGCCTGCCAGCCTGATCACCCCCTAACCACTCCCCTGCCAGCCTGATTGATGTCTATTTGCTCCCCTGCCAGCCTGTTTGCCCCCACCTTCCCTCCTCTGCTGGCCTGGTCACCCCTAACCACCCTCCCCTGCAGGCTTGATAGCCCCCAACTGCTCTCCCTTGCAGGCCTGGTCCCTCCAAACTGCCCTCCCCTGCTGGCCATCTTGTGGTGGCCATCTTGTGTCCACATGGGGGCAAGATCTTTGACCACATGGGGGCAACCATCTTGTGTGTTGGAGTGATGGTCAATCTGCATATTACTCTTTTATTAGATAGGATAGAGGCCTAGTGCATGGGTGGGGGCCAGCTGGTTTGCCCTGAAGGGTGTCCCAGATCAGGGGGGGGGTTCCCTTGGGGTGTGGGGCGGCCTGGGCGAGGGGCCTGTGGTGGTTTGCAGGCTGGCCACGCCCCCTGGCAACCCAAGCAGAGGTCCTGGTATCTGGGATTTATTTATCTTCTACAATTGAAACTTTGTAGCCTGGAGCGGAGCCAAATCTTCTGCTTGCTCCATGGCGGCAGCCATTTCTGTTGGGATTTATTTATCTTCTATAATTGAAACTTTGTAGCCTTAAGCAGAGGCCTGGGCTGGCCAGGGTATGCAGAAAGCTTGGCTTCCTCCATCGCTAGGGAAACCCAAGCCTCCCTTCTGCTCTCTCTGTGGCCACAGCCATCTTGGTTGGGTTAATTTGCATACTTGCTCCTGATTGGCTTTGTGGGCGTGGCTTGTGGGCGTGGCTTGTGGGTGTAGCTGAGTGATGGTTAATTTGCATATTACTCTTTTATTAGATAGGATTGCTACCCATACACATTGAAAAATCTTGAGTGACCACTCTTTTGCATGACCAAAACGTAGGAGAGACTTAAGAAGAGAGAGAAGGTAGGCAGGACTCATGCACACCCACTTCCCAAAGGTTGCCGGCATCTTTCAAAAGGTTTTGCCCCTCATAGAACCCCACAAAGCAAGAACCCCTGAGAGTTGGAGTCGCTTTTACCTGTGGACCAAAAAGGGGCCACATACTAAACCTGACCGGCTCAAGAGAGGCCTGTGTGGTGGGCCCTACAAATTCAGAGACCAGAAGTATCCACATGGGATGGTCTGAACATAAAAATTCCTAATGAAAAGCAGGTCATTCTGGGTAGTCACGTCCTACCTGGAGTCAAGGTCTCTAGCAACCTTTACAAACGTCAGTCTTTATCTTATCTGAACCTATCTATTGTCTTTTTTCATCTAAGATAACATGTCTCGTGGTTGAGCATCAGCCTAGGGAGCAGGAGATCATAGTGCTATTCCAGGTCAGGGCACATGCCTGGTTTGCAGGCTCCAACCCTATGTGGGAAGTGCACGAAGCAGGCCATCAAGGATTCTCTCTCATCACTAATGTTTCTATCTCTCTCTCCCTCTCCCTTCCTCTCTGAAATCAATTTTTAAAAAATTTAAAGAAGTTAAGATAACATGCCTTTGAAACATCATGGTAATCTTTCCTAGACCTCTCAGCACCAGCGCATGAGCCCACGGAACCCCTCATTGTTCTCTCATTCCCCGCAGACCATCTCTATGTGCTGTAAATGTTACTTATTAACTACCCTGTACCACTGTTTTGTTTTTTATTCAATCCTAGAGATTTCCCTGCTCTGCTTTCTCCCGTCTCCTTAGTCGACCATCAATAGATTTCATGTAACCCTCCTAACATTTCCTCCTTTGATTCTAATGGTAAAGTCAGCTGCAAAACTGCTATTCGCTGGAGTATTTCTTCCGTTTGCTGAGATTTTGCTTCCGGGCAGTTGTCGTCAGTTTTGCTCTAATAAACGCATATAAATCCTCTGCAAGTTCTGATGTTTCTTACGTCAACATACCTTCTCCTATTTTGAATGCATTTTTTAGAAACTTAGAAGCTGAGAGTTAGAAAAATCTTTGCTGCCGATCAGCTAGTTTTCTGCTTTCCTGAGGAGCAAAAAGGAAGAGCTGGTTAGGGGAAGGAGGATGGGGTCAGAGGGAGGCAGGGTAGAGGAAAGTAGAAAAAAGACACCCTTTTTTTCACGTCTGAACCGGGAGCCCTTCTAGCACTCTGAGGGGAGGAAGGGGAAGCAGTTGTCAAAGTCAGAAAATAAGCAGAACCTGTTTCTTGGCTTCTCTCCTTCATGGCGATCCACTCTCCCCCTGACTGTCAGTATGTCTGGGTGTGGGTTTCTGACAGCAGACAGCCAACTCACTCTAGGAATACACACCTTGGATGACGTGGGATCGGGGCGTGATTGGCTTAAAGACAAAGCTCCTGACCACCAGGCATACTTTCAGAGGGTATGGGTTCATCTGTGCTTTACCTGCTGCTCCTTAGCCTGGGGCCTCTCCTGCCAGTTGCACTCCTGTGCTGAGCAAGCAGAAGACTGAAGCCCACCCCCTCTGTCGTTGCACTACACCCAGATCCTTGAAGGGAAGGAAGCCATCAGGACTGTGATAAAGCCTGACACAAGGCCAGGTCATTTTCACGCCCAAACACGTCCATGCTTTGCTTTCTGAACAAGTCCCTGGAGGCTTTAACGATGCAGCAGACCTGGCGTAGCCGCAGACTCAGGTCACCTCTCTCTCCTCGGAGGTGGCTAGATTGGCCGAAGACTTCATGTCACTTACTCCTTTAAGGACTAGAATATTAATGGTATCATTTTTTAATTGAGGGGAAATAAGGATTATCATTGCTGAAGTATAAGAACAATTGTAAGTACAGTATTCTAATTTAGAGAGCAAACAAGCAAGCATGTCTATAAACAGGCCAATGCTTCAGGTAGTAATTAGACTGACCAGATAGAACTAGGATAAGATTTCTCAATCTGGGGTAGAGGGGAGGATGACATGAGACAGGAAGAGTAAAAGAATTTGCCTGAATGATAAAAACAAAATTTCTGATATACTAAACAGATGCTGATACTGGCAGGGATGAGTTGAGTAAGCTGACTTCCTCCACCCGCACTACGTAACTCACTAATTTTCCTCCTATAGTATTTTATTTCCTTGTGTTGCACAATAGAGTTGCACAGGATGGGGGAGAAAAGGCATAGTATTCAAACCCACACAGAATGAGCTATTCATTGAGACCATCATTTGCTTAGAATTTATTTTGCTGAGTGAGCGGGAGAGCATTGAGCATTTAATAAAGTATCCAGAAGCACTGAGGTGTTAGCTATCATTCTTCAGCACGTGTAAGATATAACACTTGATTTAGGAAACCTTTGAATCATTCTTTTATTTTATTGCTCTGGTTTCCTTGTAATTTATGAAAAGCTTTAGTAAATAACTACAAATTTAATGAAAACTAGATATTCGAATAATAACCCGGTATTACATCATGCAAGTAATTTTTTCCAGTTCCACCTTTGGTTAACACCATCTCAAGAGGGATTATCTGTGAAGACAATATGCCCCTCATACTTTGTATTCTTTCCTCTAAATCAGGGGTGGGTAACATCTGTCCTGCGGGTTGTATAAGGCCCTCAAAATCATTTGGTCTGGCCTTGCCAAGGCATTAAGGACGAGTTAATTAAGTGTTTGACCAAATATAGCAAGCAAATTTTTCAGTTGATAATTTTGTTGTTGTTGTTAATCCTCACCCGAGGATATTTTTCAACTGATTTTTAGAAAGAGTAGGAGGGAAAGGGAGAGACACAGAGAGAGAAACATTGATGTGAGAAAGACACATTGATTGGTTGCCTCATGCAGGCACCCCAACTGGGGCTGGGGATCGAGTCTGAAACCGAAGTGTGTGTCCTTGACCGGGATCAAACCCAGAACCCTTCAGTCCGTAGGCCAATGCTCTATCCACTGAGCCAAATCAGCCAGGGCTGAGTTGATAATTTTGTATGGCCTGCAGATAATGTTATAAATATCCTATCCAAATGGCCCTTGGCAGAAAAACAGTTCCCCATCCCTGTGAAGGGAAAAAGTACTACTGCTTAAAAGTCTTACATTAATTTGCTGGCTCAGAAAATTGGTTGCATATATCCAGAGTATACAGTAAAATAGGCATTTTTCCATGTATTGATTATAAACCATGTAACATCAAGGGGCATGGGGGAAACCAAATGAAATTTTTATCATTATCATATTATTGTTATAAAAAAATAGATTATTGCACAATTTTCCTTTGTGAGAAACACTTATATAAAAATAGAACAAAAGGAAGGGTTATTTTTACATAATAAGGTAGATTTGAGAGAGTAGCTATACTTCCTTTTACTTCAGGAATGTATCACTATGTTACTAAATTCACCTCATGGCTTTTTATTAAATCTTCAAACCTTTCAGACACTGTCAGCAAACAATACTACCATCCAATCCAAATAAAACATTCAAATTTTAAAAATACAATCTTTGCAAATATGTACATTTCTTCTCCCTCATTTTGGAAAGCAAAATGTACCTCTTCCTCTCAGAGGTATAAATTGTTAGACTTACCTTTTCCTGGGATAAATGCATTAAAAAAAAAAAAAAAAAAGCAGCTGCTCAACACACCAGGAAGCCACTCTCAGCCTCTAATAAAATAATTCACTCAACAGTGTTTATAAAGCACCTGCAGTGGGCCAGGCATTGTCCTGGGAGCTAGGAATCAAAGACAAATAAGAGCCTTAAGCTGGGTTGGCTCACTGGATAGAGCGTCAACCTGCAGACTGAAGGGTCCCAGGTTCGATTCCAGTCAAGGGCACATACCTGGGTTGCAGGCTCAATCCCCAGTAGGGGGCGTGCAGGAGGCAGCTGATCAATGATTCTCTCTCATCATTGCTGTTTCTCTTTCCCTCTCTCTTCCTCTCTGAAATAAATAAAAATATTTTTTTAAAGACAAATAAGATATAGTCTCCACCTTTAAACACCTCAAGGTCTAGTGCGAGAAGCATAGCTGTCTCCAATAACTAAAAACACTACAGGAGCCAGAGAGCGAGGGTGCCTGGCCTGATCTTGAGGGGCTGAGTTCAGAAGGAGGTGATGCCTACACTGAGTTTTGGGGCATGAGTACGAGTTAACCAGGTGGGGGAAAAAGAGAGGAGGTGCATTCCATGGGGGCAAGGCAAATTCTGGATTTGGGGGAGGGGTTTTGTTTTATTTCAGCCTCACAGGGGAGTTAGACTGACTTTTAAAAGTGAACATTTCTTCTCTTTCTTTCTTTCTTTACTGCCCTCATAACCATCCAGCAAAATTCAGAGATGGTAGAGCGCTCCCCGGGGCAGGGCCCAGGCTCCTCCTGACTTCTGGCTCTGCCATCCCTGGAGCAGTGCCCTAGGTCATCAATGAACCGGATGGCTCAGGCCCACAGAGCTGTCCTGTCTGCAGGGAGGGGAAGTTCCACCCAGTAGCTACAGAAATCTCTTCGGCTTTGATCCCATTGGCCAAAACTTAGTCATCTAGTGGCCAGAAGGGCTCGAAGATGTTCTATTCAGTTTCATTGTACGCCTGGCTCAAAAGCAAGAATTCCCTTCCTATAGAACAGACGTTGGCAAACTTTTTTTGCAAAGGGCCTCATAGTATTTTTGGCTACGTAGAGTCTTGGTTATGTATTGTTGTTCTTCTTTTATGTTTTGTTTTGTTTTTGTTTTTGTTTTTTTGCAACTCTTTAAAAATACAAAAACCATTCTTCGCTTGAGAGACTGTGCAAAACAAGCCGTAGGCCAGGTTGAGCAAGTGGGCCGTCGCTTTCCAATCCCCACTATAGACAGAAGGATGAGTGTTTGGGGAGGAGTGTGGCCATCTCCGGCATGAGCCGTACAAGATTACAAACCACTCAGAGGAACGGCCTTGACTGTTCACCTGTCTCATCTCAGCTTTGTGCTTGGCCCATGAAGTAGGCGCTTAATGTTCATGACTGATGAGTCCACGAATGAATGAATGAATGAATGGTAAAGGAGGTTAATTTACCAAAACAATTTGTTAACATCCCACCCGGTTCCAATGGTAGTCTCTTAGCATGGATTTTTATTTGAATATTCCACGTTTGGGGGTGGACTTCCCTAACTGACCTCCACGGCAGGGGTCAGCACTGCATATGCAAACAGATCGCAGAGCCAAAGCCTTCCAGCTTCTCCCCACATGCCCTGGTAGCAGGCAGGTTTTGGTTTTGCTCTTTAAAATATCACGTGCTTGGTGGGAATGTCAGCAGAAGTGTCCAGGCTGAATAGGCACTTTTCACTTCCCCTCTCTCTCCTCCTTCTTGCTCAATATCCTGCGGACATAATAGCACTCTTCTTGTCTAAGTCAGCCTGGTGGGGGGAGGGCGGGGAGGATCACTCAGCCATTCCCCTGGACATCCCCGAGGCCAGGCCTCAGAAGGGGCCACAGCCCTTGGATTCCCTGTGCCGAGCAGACACAACAGCCAAAAGTGAGAGGGTGCCCGCCCCTGGCCCAGGAAAACCCACTGCAGGAGGCCCCGCTCCCACCTCATTCTGCCGGAGTCAGGTAACAGCTGTGCCCAGGTTTCTTCTCTCAAATAAGTGTGCCGTTTTCTTTACAGCAGGAAAAGGTGCCCCCTCCAGATTCGGGCGGCACAGACGGTGCTGCTGGCTGGGAAGGCTGGAAGAGAGGCACGTTGGGTTGGAAGATAGCTGGAGAGGCGGAAGTCAGGCAGGAAAACCCAGCCTCATTGTAGCAGAAGGGTGATCGGCAGATAAAAGTGTGTCATCGGCCGCTTTGTAACTGGATAGGGCCTCTCACGTGTTCCTCTTCCAGCCGCTGGTGCCGCTGGGATGAGATGAAGTCTTGCCCCAAACCAGACACAGAATCCCATTGGGCACAGCAGCTTGCTTCATCCTGCTCCTGACAGCGCGTGCTCATCCGTCTTTTGTGATGAGAAGGAACAAGTTTCTTTTCCCCTGAACCTTAAGATCTGGCCGGGGCTGGGGATTCATGCGAAATTTCTACACAGAGGAGAAGAGGGGCTCTGCTGCTGCCATCAGCCCTGCCTTCTCGCGGGAATCCCAGGAAACCGGGGCAATGGATGGCAGAGGGCTGCAAATCCTCTCGGGAAGCATTTCAGAGCAGCAGTAACTCCCACATTTGGTTAGAACCTTTGGCTCTCTTGTATGAATTGCTGCCTCTTCTAAAGAATTCACAAGGTCTTATTACCCACCTTTTAAGTAAACTCATAGTGCAGTAATTAAAAGAAGAGGAGAGGCCTCTGATTCTGCCTCCTACCAGCTGTGTGACTTTGGGGGAGTCACTTAACCTCTCTGTGCCTCAGTGTCCTCCTCTAACATAATGAGGATAACAATAGCACTAACCTCAGAGAGCCGTTGTAAGTATAAAAATTACATACATTTATTGTTTGATAACATATAATACCAGAGATCACTAATATTTGCCATTTTTAATATTTTGTCATCAGAGAGATTACTCTGTGTAGGAAAATAGGTGGGTCTGTGAACACAGGCAAAGTCATGACTGTGCTTTCCTGCCCTGTGCTGAGGCTGTCAGAGAGGTTTTACTGAGATTAATCTACAAGGTGAGGCACAAACTTCAAATATTCTAACGCCCCAAGAAATTAATGATGAATGATAGGGGAGGGGTGGGGGGTTTTCTTTTCAATAAAACCACATCTTAAAAATGCTCTGTGAAAGGTGATCATGAGTATCCAAGGAACTGAGCTGTATTCAAGGGACCCCCTGGAGAAGTCAGCCTTCTCTTTCACAGAGAAAAGCCTGGGAAGGATTTCCTGCCTCTTGGGAAATTATTTTAAAGGCTCAGATCCACGCTGCCCACTTGCCCTTTCCATCCGTGTGTTTAACTACTGTGGGCTTCAAATGCTCCCCGGCTCCTGCCCACATCCAGAGGCCCCTTCCCTGGATTCCGAGCTCAGAAAGGCTGGTTTCTGGGGAAATCCTACAGCCTTGAAAGTTATGGCCACCTCAGGGGGCAGTCACACTGCCACCTAGTGGTCTGGATGCTAAGTGCAGGCGATTGCTTTGAAGCTTTTTCTAGTCCTAAGGTGCCTGTACAATCAGGTTTTCCCTCCCTTGGTATGCATGTTAGCAAGAGAGGTCAGGGGAAGTAGGCAGAATATTCCATTTGTTTGGTGTGTTAGCAGAAGCTGCCTCGGTGGACATTCTAAGAACAAGAATGTGGGGGGAGGACGGTGGCGCACTGGCCTGGTTTAGGCCGCGGTCCCAGGGGTTGTGGTTGAGACTGTGGCTCCAGACTCAAGATCTGAGTTTGAACGGGGGCTCTGCCACTCACCTGCTGTGAGTCTTGGGTGAATTACTGCGCCGCCCCCACGCTTTGGTTCCCGTATCTGTAAAGTGGGGATAACAGTAACCTCTTCATGGTTTGCTGTGGGCTCCGCGCCCAGAAGGCAGCCCAGGAGCCCCCTGCTGTTGGTGGGGCTGTGCCTAGGAAACAGCTGCAGTAGAAGCTGCGACCCCACAGGTCACGCAGCTCAGGGCAGTGGGAAGCCCAGTGGCTGCGCAAGGAGACCCAGAGTCCAGTCTTGTGACTTCGCAAAGGCCACTTACCCTGTTTCCTTTCCTGTAAAAGGAAGAGCTTGAGTTAGCTGATGTTTAGGAAATTTTTCTTTTTCAAACACTATGATTCTAAGGTAATGCTCCCAAATAAAATGGGTCTACCTTTAAGGCCCATTTTTATTATCTTCTTTTCTTTTCCCTTCCTGCTCCTCCTCTTCCTCCTCCTCCTCCTCCTCCTCCTCCTCCTCCTCCTTCCTCTTCTTCTTCTTCTTCTTCTTTCTGCAAAGAGCTTTACTGGTTCCATTTGGTCCGATGCATACGAGATGGCTCCAGGGTGGTTAAAAGAGTGGCTAGTGCTTTTGGAGAGAGGCTCGGGTAAAAGCCACACACCAGGGGAATGCAGAGGGGCCCCTCAAAGGCCTCTGGGCTCCAAAGGCTCCTGGTCATGCTTAAGGGTGTGCCTTTCTAAGAGATACTGGCCCAGCTCAGCCTGGGGGGGCAGCCTGCGGAGGTGAGTCAGGTGTCGCCCATCTTCTTATGAAAGACGGAAGTGGTTCTCCAGGAAGTCACAGAGCTGAGGGTCTGCGCGGGCAGAGCCCAGGGCCTGCAGCTCCAAAAGGAACTGGCTCAGGTTCCTCTCCAAGGCCGTGGCAGCTTCCCTGGCGTCCTGAGTGTCACCCACTCATCTTGGGGAGACTTCAGCACGTCCATGTCCGGGAAGAGGATGCAGACACCGAGCTGGTTTTGCATCTTTTTTGTTGTCGTTGTTAATCCTCACCCGAGGATATTTTTTTTTCCATTGATTTTTAGAGAGAGGACAGGAGGGGGAAGAGAAACAGAGAGAGAAACATGACTGTGAGAGAGACATATCGATTGGTTTCCCTCTGCACGCTCCCTGACGGGGGCTGAGCCTGCAAAGGAGGTACATGCCCTTCACTGGAATCAAACCCACTCCCCTTCAGCGGGCAGGCTGACACTCTATCCACTGAGCCAAAGATGGGTTGGGTCAGAGAGCATGGAAACTTTCCCCTGGGGATAACTCTACCATACCCTCTGCTTTCCCTGTCTTCCCCGCAAAATAGACTATTCAAAATACATTTGTTTACCCTATTATTCCTACCCACCAGGGCAGGTTTTGCATAGTTAAGAGATACTCAGCGCCCTTTCCCTTCTTCTCTGCCAACTCACAGAAGAAGCGGCCCACGCCCTCCAAAGCCACATTGTCACTGCGGAAATAGAAGCCCGGAGGGAAGTGGGTGTGGGAGGCCCAGGGGTGCAGGTTGGAAAGGTGGTTGATGCAGCCTCCACCTCTGTGGAATAATTCTGACAAATGTGGGAGCTCATGTTGTTTGGCAATAAGAAGTTAATGTAGGAAGAAAGAAAGAAAAAGAGGGGGAGAGAGAGAGATCGAGAAAGAGAGAGAGAGAGAGAAGTATTGTCTGGTTTCAGAAGCTGAGGATGGCTGAGGTGGTTCTGAAGGTGATGACGGGAAAGACGCTGGAGGGTGGTCAGGTGTCCCTGGGTCTGTTCCACCCAAATACTGTTGGAGCAAGAGGCAAATCCAATAAAAATATGAGGATCAGAGCAAGACAGATCCAGGATCCTAGAGGATCCAGGTTTTTAATCATTTTTGTTACCTGTATGCACCATGGGATGCCACACCCCCCAGTAGTAGCTATGGCTGGCTGGGCTGGTGATTCTCCACAAAGAAACCCTTTGAAGAGCACAGCAAGAGGGGGTTGGGTCAGTGTGGTGTAGTTTTTTATTGTTTTTATTCATATTAGAAATTTGGCATTGACCCATTGTTGTCTTTTTGCCACACTTAAGTCATTTAAAATGTTATAGAAGTTTTAAAAAACATTTGAATGAAATGAACATATTGCTGGACAATAAAATGTTCATATATAAGCATGATCTTATTGAAATGCTATTTTCTCCTCCTTTTTGAGTCACTTCCATTGTATTTACCAATCACTATAACTCAGACAAAAAGAAAGAAAACATGTCACTGTGGGGAAAATATTGAAGTAATTTTATTAGTTACAGCGTTTTCACTTAATTTAATAATTCTCAAAAAAAATAGTAAACTATTTTTTTCTAAATGTTTGTATTGTGGTAAAATATCTGTAACATAAAATTTGCCAGTTTAATTAAAAAGAAAATTACTTTAAAACAATAGGTAAATCCCTGTGGTATGTTTATTCTTAGAAAACCATTTAGTATTTAGAAAATTACAGAACAGGAAGAGATTTTGGTTTGTTTCATTTTTTATTCTATCCTTTGAATTAACCATAGATGCAAACTTTTTTTTTCTTATCTATCATCCGGACAGAAAAGTCTATTTTATATGAATGCATTGCCATCTATCTCATTTTTGCCGTGGGCCTTCCCAAATCATAGCCTCCTTCCCTAGTCATATTGGTTCACATCCGCAGCCTCCCTCTGGTAATGAGTTCCAAGGTGAACAATAAACACCATCGCAGGGTGACAATGGCTGAACCAGAGTGGGGCACTAGGCCTCTGAAATGCTGGTTGGATGACTCATGTCTGCCTCAGTGGGTAGTTTGGGGGAAAAGAAACTTAATAGAGTTGTCTGCCTAAATAGCCCACCCCTGCAGCAACACATGCACGGACCAATCATCAAAAAAGCAAGCAGAATTGTCTCCTCTTACTCGTTTCCCCTTCCCAGAATGCCTGTGATGTTTCAAAGTCAATCGGATGTTTTGGCTGAGAGCCCTACTCTGTCCCCTACTCTTGCTCTGTTTTCTTGCTTATCTCAGATCTGCTATGATCACCTCCATGCGCAAAACAAAAATGTTAACAGGCACCTACAATGATTAGGGATTCTTGGACAGAAGGTCAATTACTAGGGTTAACAGAAGATGTTTGGGATCAGAAGGAAACTATTAAAAGAATTTAAGTTCAAAATAGTAACTATACAAGAAAAAAAAAGAAAGGCATGATTTCTATGGTTTATTGACACAGAATTTAGAGTCAGAAGACCTAGGTTCAATCCTCCTTCCTACCACATGCTTGCACTTAGTTTAGCCTTCTATTAAAATAAGAAATAACCAAGCTTCGGGACAGCCCAATGAGATGCTGTATGTAAAAGTTTGTTTTAAAATGTGATTAATAGCCCTAGTCAGTTTGGCTCAGTGGATAGAGCATCGGCCTGCAGACCGAAGGGTTCTGGGTTCAATTCCGGTCAAAGGCACATACGTTGGTTGCAGGCTCCTCCCGAGCCCGGGCCCTGGTCAGGGCACATGCAGGAGGCAACCAGTCGATGTATTTCTCTCACATTGATATTTCTCTGTCTTTCCCTCTCTCTTCCACTATCTCTAAAAATTAATAGAAAAAATATCCTGGGGGGAGGATTAAAAAAAGTAATTAATAGTTCTAATAATAAAATTAGCAATCCTATGTAATAAAAGGCTAATATGCAAATAGACTGAACAGTGGAACAACTAAACAACCAAACAACCGATTGCTATGACATGCGCTGACTGCCAGGGGGCGCTCGCAAAACATGGCGGGTGTCGGCAGCAGGTGGTAGAGCACAGAACATGTCGGGCATCAGCCACAGTGGGATGGTGGAGCAGGTGAGCAGGGGCGCCAGACCAAGGCGAGATGCCAGTCGCTGTCATCAGGGTGAGCCTCTGGTGGTTACTGGAAATTCTTTGCTCCTGCATGCTGCTGTCCCACCCAGCGGTCCCACCCAGCACTCGCATCTGCTGCTGATGCCGGCCCCGCTCACACCCACTGCTGGCACTGGAGCCACCGCTTGCACCCACTGCCAGTGCCCAGCGCTGGTCCTGATCGCTCGGCGCCATCAGCAGGTACAAGCAGCAACTGTTGGCCCTGATCACCCCTGAGGGCTTTTCCATCTCCCCCTGCTCCTGAGGGGTGATCAGGGCAGCAGCAGCCACTCACACCTGCTGAGGGCGCCGGCCCCACTCTCACCCGCTGCTGGTGCTGGCCCCAATCGCCCTGTGCCGTCAGTGGGTGTGAGTGGGGCCAGCACCATCAGCGCATGGGAGCAGCAGTTGCAGGAGCGGGGCTGCCAGCAGAGAGGGGACTGGGGGCTGCGGCAGGAGGGGCCGGGCCCCCGCCCTTGTGCCCACTGCAGCCTCACTGCCCACAGTTCCTTTCAAGGTGCACAAGTTTGTGCACTGGGCCCCTAGTAAGTGTATAATAACCAACTCCAGAATTTTTTGCTAACTATACAAGTGTACATGTTTGGGGGGCAGACTGTTGAGATCATTGTACCCTGGAATAAGTGATCTTAATAAAACACAGACTTTACACTAGATAATGGCAAAGTGCCATACACTGGAGCTAGGAGTCACAGCACTCTCAGAAGAAATGAATGGACAGTGAAGATCCAGAGTAGCTGAAGCCATCACGCACCTGGGAAAGGTGAGGGGGCGTGGGAAAAGGGTGGCTAGGGGCTGAGAACAGGATATACACCATGAAAGGCTTGAAATTTTGAACATCACAACTTTAATGAGAAAAGGTGCAACCCACAGTAAAGAGCCCATGATGAGAGAGATGAGCGAACTTGCTTGTCTCATGGTGGAGTCTTGTTGCTATGACTTATATGGGAGAAACAGTGAGGTAAGAGGTGTGAGGTGACCATATTTTTCATCCTGATTACTCAATACTGAATGCAGTATCTTCAAAGAGTAAAAGGAGAAGAGGTAGAGTGGGAATGGAGGAAGTTAGAGAGAGGGTTCCACATCATCATATTCTGTGGAGTGAGGTTTCAAAATAGTATCCATCTCTCTTTGTGGAATCTTCCATAATCCTCCATTTCTACTATCCAGTTTTTACTTTCCTCACATCCAACTGTGGATCCCACATTGACAAGCAGCTGCCACCTGTCTTGATTCATTTATTGAGTCTTCCTCTTCTAATCCTCCTCACACAGGACTTTTCACATGCTGGGAAGGAAGTCTCTAGAAAACCCCACAGAGCCTCATACCCCTGCCCCCACCCCGCTCCATGTAGACCATACACTTTCAGTTTCTAACTTCTCATCAAGGACAGAAGGAACTTGCTGCCCAGACTGGGGTGTGTGTGTGTGTGTGTGTGTGTGTGTGTGTGTTGTGTGTGTGTGTGTTGATGTGGGTTCAGAGGGATTTGGGTGCTGAAAAAAAAGGGAACATAATATTTCTATTTTGTTTTTCCCATGTCAAACAGTATCTCTCTGCCATCAAAAATTTTTATTTCAAATATCATGTTTTTAGCAAAGTGAGTTTTCTTTTGCTGCTTCATATTATGAAAATGGAATAAGTGTAAGAAGTAGTAGATGAAATTAAGATCTCTTTGAGTTGACAAAGTTGGAGGTACAGGGAAAACGACAGGAATTACATTATGGTGTGTGTACGTTGAATATTACCCTCACATCCAAATAAGTCATTAGTAAGATATCGATGAAGACAACTTTCAGTTATCTCCATCTTCACTAGTCAAAATGTAAGTGACTCTCCTCCAATTTGGTATATTTAATTAATGCAGGGTAAGTAAATTATATCCTAAGCAAATATAAACTAAATTTGCTGGAAAATTATATAAAAACAGAATAACAAAAATAAGTAGTTTCAGGACTGTTTTGGTGTTCTGTACTCTCTACATCCTGTCACCATTCCATCAGCATCAAGAAGTCAAAAACTTATAGCAAAGCAAATGCCAGAAACACATGCAAAGTCACATCAACTTCCTCATCCATTTATGCATACACCATCAAAGTCAACACTGTATTTGTGCAAAAGCGATTTGGTAGAATAACCAGGAAGAAAAGGCGACAATTTGTATCATGATGGTGACTTTCAAGCTCTTGGTCTTTAAAGACAGAGTGTACACAAAAGCCTAACTGATCAGTACAAGTGAGAGTTCAAGGTGACACAGTCTGCGCAAGGTGGGCCATCACCATCTGAGCTTTACCACTTGCTGAACCATCTTGCTTTCTCATTTCAATTTACCCCAGAAGAGAGAACCCAGAAGGAGCTGGGAAAGGGTCAGAGGAGCAGGTGCCCGAGCGAACACGCAGGGCATGATGGTAACACAGGGACATCTGCAGAGGTTTTCTCAGGCCATTTCCTGAGGGAACCCCGCACACATGGCTCCCAGAGAGACCACCCTCTGTGCTCTGCCATGTGTTAGTCTCCTTCCTGCGTTACACCTGAGAGCACAGAGCTGGCCACTGCCGTTCCATCTCCATGCTCACAGGTCAGGGGTTGTCACAACCAAGGCTAACCCTGATGTCTCCACCACTCGCCCCTCCTGCCTGTGCCCTGGCCCAGTTGGCAGCAGCCTGCTCCTGCCCCAACAACACAATTTGTGGTGAGAGGCACGTTCCCACATCCTCTTGAAGAGGGGCCTGGTGCTCTCTCCAGCCTCAGAGGCTCAGCCAACTGGAATCCTTCACAGAGCATTCGCCATGGAGTAGAGACTGTTCGGCAGAGAGTTCTTAAACATAGATCCATGACTGGGGTTCAACACTCTTTAAGAAGCTTAGGAAGTCATTTCTCCAACAGTGATCTCTGGGCTCAAGCATGGTGAAATTCAAGTCTAGTCAGCCCATCAACCACTCTGTATGAATACGTGACCCACAGAGTTTATTCATGTATTATTGCTTATTCGTTATTATTTTATTATTTTCCATATGAACAGCTGTAAACCTAATTTGCCCTCACCCAGTATTTTGGAAAGAAATGTGCCAGGTATCAGGGGAGTGCTTGTTTGGGTGGGTGGTGGCAGAGGGGTGCTTTCTTGAAGAAAAGAAATAAAACAGGTCCCTGCTTTTACATCTCATTGGGGAAACAGAGTACACACATTTAAGCATATAAATCTTTAGACCGTGTTGACAAGGATGAAAAAGTTTAGTGAAGTTTTATTATCTACTAGAGGCCTGGTGCACGGAATTGTGCACTGGTGAGGTCCCTCGGCTTGGCCTTCGGGGATTGGCCCACACCAGCAGTCCTACATCCCCTGAGGGATGGAGGTAGTAGTGCACAAAGTGGCAGGTGCCCTGGGAGGAGCCCAAGCCCAGGCCAGGTGCCACGCCACTCCCGCTCATCCTGGCCCCACTGTGCCTGCCACTGCCACCGCTTGGTAGGCTCACTGCCATTCCGCTGCAGTCTCCGTGCACCCGTCCTAGGGCGATACCGGCGCGCCCATGACCAAGAAGTGGCCGCAGGCTCGTGCCCAGTCTCGATGCCGGTCCCGATCTTGGTCCCAGTCTGGATCGGGGAGGAGTGTACAGGGGGAGTGTCCGCGGGAGAGGCTCACGCTGCCACAGCTGCACTTGCCAGCCATGAGCCTAGCTTCTGGCGCCCGTTGGTCAGCTGAGTGGCAACTATGTTAAGCATCTTCACACTGGTTGGTCAGTGTGCATCATAGCTACCAGTCGACGGGTCGACCTGTCGAATGGTTGCTTAGGCTTTTATATATATATAGATGGTGGAACTTACCATCTACCATCAAGTACTGCCTTTCAGCCAACTTCCATTAACTCGATTTTCACAGCTAAAAACAATTTGAGTAGTTTTGCTATGTAATTGCTAAGAATAAAGAGTTCTTAAAAAGTTGATTTTCATATTAAAACTAGTGGCCCGGTGCATGGATTTGTGCACATTGAAAAGAACTTAATTAGAAGAAATATTTTAATATCACTACTCACCCTTTCTCTATAATGGAAGTGTCAACCAAATTCATGGTCAACAATGACAGATTGAAACACACACGTGTGATTGGCACCAGCGAGAGCTTTATATATATCATACATGCGAGTGTCAACATTTATTTTTAAACTAGAGGCCCGGTGCATAAATTTGTGCATGGGTGGGGTCCCTCTGGGTGGCCTGCAGGGATCAGGCCGAAACCCGCAGTCCAACACTGCCTGCAGCTCCTACCTGCCACTCCCGCTCATCCCGGCCCCACTGTGTCTGCCGTGGGCTCCAGCCCAATCAGTCCCAATCAGGAGAGGCTCGCACTGCCAGAGTAGTGCTCACCAGCCATGAGCCCTGTGCCTGGCGCCCTCCCAAAGGGAGTGACCTGCGGGATCGGGCTGAAACCGGCTCTCTGACATCCCCCGAGGGGTCCCAGATTGCGAGAGGGAGCAGGCCAGCCTGAGGGACCCCACTGGTGCACGATTGGGCTGGGGAGGGACTGCAGGAGTACTCCAGGGTGTGTCCGGCCCATCTAGCTCAGTCCTGATTGGCTGGACCCCAGCAGCAAGCTAGCCTACTGGCCAGAGCATCTGCCCTGTGGTCAGTACATGTCATAGTGGCTGGTCAACTGTCTGCCCCCTGGTGGTCAGTGCACATCATAGCAAGCGGTTGAGCAGCCTTAGCATATCATTAGCATATTACGCTTTGATTGGTTGTTCGGTTGCTCTGCCATTTGGTCTATTTGCATATTACCCTTTTATTATATAGGATTGCCAGTGCACATCATATGTACTGGCCGGTCGGTCAATCGGACAGACGGATGGTTGGTCACTTAGCCTTTTATATATATAGACAGTTCCCTTTTCCAAGTTTACTAGGTATAGCAAATCAAGTCTCTTTAGAGAAAAAAGACAAGTTACCACTCTGCGCGTATGTGTGTGTGTATTCAGAGGACATGATCATGAGGAACATAGCTGTTACTTTATTTGACCTAGACAACATAAACCAGTGAGGCTGAATATTATGGCAGCTCAGACAGATGCTTGAGTCTATTACACATTCTCACCAGCTTCTTTCCTACCTCAGGGCTGGTAAGTTATCTGGCTTCACAAAGAACCTTGTCTCTTCCCAGTCTTTTTGTAATGTCAGTCAGTCTGGATGAGGGATGCCCGGTGGTCTAGAGCATCAGTCGCCAACCTTTCGGACCTCACGGACCACCAGTGGTCCGCAGACCACCGGTTGGCGACTGCTGGTCTAGAGGATGGGTACCAGGAGCTCTGGTCATGACCAGTGGTCTGGACAATGGATGGAAGATGGCCTGGTTAGGTGAGTCCTTCAAGGAGTAGTCAGGTTATCTGGATGTTTGATAATTGTCCAGCTGTGTATGCAGACCATGTCACAGCACTGGAAAAGGTAAAAAAAGTTTAAGTTCCAGGCTAGTTAGAACAAGAATACAATCTGCCCCCATGCCTCAACCCTCATAGTGGGAATAATTCAGTAGCTTGGGCAAAGGGACTCCAGCTTATGTACTCCCTGTCTTCACTCTTTCCTCAGGGAACATAACAGCACACAGAGCACGGCCCATTCTCCTCATGCTTTAATGACAAAAGGGACACAAACACAACTTAACGAGTGGACTCAGGCTTCACAGTTATTTTATATCCATTCAGTAGCCATGACCCATGGATATTTTTATTTCCTGTGTGCTTTACAAAATTACTCTTTACAGAAATGAGACTTTTAAAGATAAGAAACTTTAAAAACAATCTCTAGTTGTAGCCTTCGTATTATTTAGTTTTTATTTATAGGTTTTAGAGTATACTCTATAAAAAAATTAAAAGCAGACTTTTTATACAAATTGGCAATTATAAAAATAGTCACATGGACATAAAGTACAGCACAGAGAATATAGTCAATAATTTTGTAATAACTGTATATGGTGTTAGGTGGGTACTAGACTTACTAGAGTGATCATTTTGTAAGTTATAGAATGGCTAGTCACTATGTTGTGTACCTGAAACTAATATTATATTATATGTCAACTGGAATTGAAAAGATAAAAATACATTATTTTTAAAAAGCAGACATTCTGATAAGGTGTCTTCATATCACTGTTATACAATTATACATTGTTCCTACCCTATTTTTTAAGTAAAAAGAGCCCTAGAAAATGGAATGGATGTTCAACCTACAATGAAGTCAAGATAGGAGAATGTAAAAAAAATGTTAAATCATGTTTGACTTTCTATCATTATCATTAAGGAAGAAATCTGGCTATTATTGTTCAGATTAAGGGCTAATCTGGGTGGGTGTTAAAAGTTTATCTAATAAACTTATTAACAGTGATAATTACAAAATAACCTCTAAAGCTAAGCAGTCAGTATAAATGATTAAATAGTTGTAAGTCCAGGCTACTTGATTTGCCAGGCCTATTAGTAAGCTCAGGTGTTGTTACCATTTCTTCAGTAACAACATAAGAACATGCTCTTTCTTATCCTATCCTTCAACACCCAGTGAAAAGTTTCAGAGTGTGCATAAACTAAACTCAAACATACTAACTCTAATATGTTATCTATCGGTATTTGCTTCAGTTATCATTAAAACTAGGACAAAACAGTAACAACTGTTACTTCACAAGGCAGTCACCTGAAGGAAGTGATGTTATGTGACTGGTGAATTAGAAAATACAATGAAGGCAGACAAGCAATTCTTGATCACATCACATTACACACAATAACCCACTTAATCCTCTTTTGAAAAACAAACCCTGTGAGAAATAGATACGGTTATTATTTGCATCTTATAGGTGAAGACAACATAGTAGGTAAATCACATGGTTAGTAAGTGGGAAAGTCAAGGTTTTAAGACAAGTCGATGATCCCAGCGCTTGTGCCATTAACCAAGATGCTGACCTGCCTCCTAGATCTGGCTTGACATCTGAGACAAGTTCCAACTGCAAATCAACCACTTCCATATTTTCTAAATTAAAACCAGGACATGGCGTTTGACAATGGGTTAGTGTGTTTCCTGGGGTTTCCCCCATGAAATTCAAGATGTGAAGTTGCTATCACTGAGTAGGAACTCACTTAAATTCCTTGGTTTCTGTTCCTTACCGACCCGGAGGAGGAGGTGGACTAGGTGATTTCTACAGCTTGACCCGCTTCATAAAAAGAGCAAACCCTCCTATGTACCAGGCGCTCTTTCATGTACTTTATGAATATCACTTTATTTATTCTTCCTAACAGCCACCCTATTACAGGGCCTTATTCCCACGACAGAGGTGAGCAGATGAAGGCCCAGAGAATTTCTGTTCCTTGCCCTCGATTAAACAGTTAGAAAGATTCAAACCCAGCCGGTCTGGCTCCCGAGCCTGTGTTATTAACCACTCTGCCTTGTGGCCTCTTGTTATAAAACCTAGAATAAGTTATAGACCTAGAGTAAGTCCAGAGTAGAAGCATGCTTCCCCAGAAACAGACTTTCTTCCAGTAAAGAGAGCAGGCAAATTCCAGGTTGAGCAAATTCTTTCTGCTGCTCGTGCTCAGGTTTGGAGTTCTCTGCAGCTTCCATCTCCCTGGAGGCACAGGGCGGTACTTGTCTTCTTCCCCCCCCCCCCCCCCCCCCCGCCCAGGCCACCCCCAATACCCAAACTCTCCCTGGTCTAGGCCTTCAGGGATTGACTGGAAAGACTGAGGACTTGAGGAAATCATGGGGCTCAAGCGAGGCAAGGTAGAAAACAAGATGTTTTCAGAGACTCGGCTCTAGGGTAGTAAATTAAAGGAGCAAAATTCAAGCTGGAAACTATTTCTCTCATCTGGTTTTCATCGCCTGCCCAGGTTCCTTTCCCCCAACCCGCAAATACACACGGGCTGCATTTTGGCAGGAGACAAACTCCCGTTGAGGGCATCATTGCTTTGAAAATCACTATTCACAGGATTCAGCTCAGTGCCAACCTGCATTCCCCAAATATGTATCAAAAGCCTGGCCTCGGCCCAGGTGTTGTAGGATACAAAGAGGAATGAGACAGTTTCTGGATTCTGGAGCCTCAGAGGGACCTGAGTCTGCACCCTTCTGCCCATGGTTCCTGGCTGTGAGTCCGTGAATGTGCTACTTAACATTCCTCATAATAAGAGTTCCCATCCCATGAGCCCCTGCTGTGGGCCAGGCAGGCACTTGACAAATTCCATCTCTAGTGTGCATGACAATTCTGGCAGGTCTGTGCCATTCTATAGATGATGCCACAGAGGCCCAACTAATAAAACTAGGATTCCCACCAAGGTCTCGTGATCTTTCCACTATGTCCTCTTGCAGTTTTAGCCTCCCTTTTCTTTCCTGGGCAATGGAGTTAGGTATTGCCATCCCCCCAAAGTAGGAGAATAGCCACACAGGTACAAGCATGGTTCAGAATCAGGCACACATATTTACACACTGAACGATGGTTCCTACTATTATGAAAGGAAGTCATTCTCCGGCATGTACAAGTGTCTGAAGTGATACAGCAGTTAAGAGGACAGAGCACATCTCCCCAACCGGACAGGGTCTGGTTTTGTGGTATTCGAGTGGGCCCTGGAGAGATGAAAAGTGCTTGGGTGTGTGGCAATGAGTGGTGGGGGAGGGAAGGGAGAAAACGTTTTCTAGGTGAGTTTGAAGGCACGAAAATAGAAATGGCGATGGCCACACGTGTATCTCCAATGTGTTGTGTTTTTTTAAAGCTTCAGATTTTCAAATATTCTGAAAGAACTAGAATATTCTAGAACTTGCTTTTGAGAGACAGACCAAACACACCCTAAATTCTACCAGATTACGTGGGACTATACCCACAGGGAAGGGTAAGTGCCTGCTGTCTTTACTAAGCAACAGAAAGGAGGACAGACACTGTGTGGCAGGACCTCTGAGAAGGAGTGACAGGTGTCATTATAGAAGAGGCAAGACTGGAGAAACCCGAAGTCTGGACATGAGACTTCCCAGCCAGTCTCTGCACCCTTGTCACCTCCCCTGAGGGCCCCAGACTGTGTCCCCTAGACAGGACCAGTCCTGGGACGGAACACGCACTGCCCACCAGACTGCTTCCAGTTAAATCATTAGCATTAAATAGAAAAATCAGTAGGAAAACACTTTTTATTACTTACACATAAAGTGAGTGGGTGTTTCTGCCACGTCTCCCTGTGAGCAGACAGACCTGACATGTGGGTGGGTCAGGAGAACTCGTGCGAACCACAGAGATGCTAAACAAGGCCATGCACGTAAAACATGCAACCCAAGGGCTTACTTTCATTTTTTAAGTGCAGTTTCTATTTGAGAGGCTCATCCGTGAAATATGGAAGAGGCCGCTTGTTAGAGACTCCCATATTTTTTCGAGTGAAATAAAATAGACAAATACGAAGGGAAAGGTAAATTCAACAAGCTAGCGAGAGAAACAGCGGCAGGAAAGGGAAACAATGAGTGTGACAAACAAAAATAAGCATGTCAGTCTCAGACAACCCCAAAAAGTGCATGCACACGAGCCCTCCCCCTTCCACAAGCTCTCACAACTTATGTTGCCATAGAGGAAGGCCAGTGTTACAATATCTCGCTACCCAATCAGCAGCACCGCGGGCCTCAAACCAGGAAACCCTGTAGAGTGCAGCATTTTCAACTGTGAAGGGCGAGCTGTTCTCACTGGTTTTTGTTCCCCATGCTTGTAGGATGGAAAAGCAGATGTGAAGTCTCTCATGGCGAAGTTCAGCGCAGCGGGTGACCCCACAGAGGAGGTCTCGGTCAGCAGCCGACCCTTCAAGGTCACCGGGCAGAATTCCCCTTCAGGACTCCAGGCCAAGAAGAACTTCTTCAACAACCAAGGAAATGCCAGCCCTCCGACGGGACCCAGCAGCGGGCCGAAGTTTGGGGGCCCAAAGCCACCTGTGGGGGTGAAACCTTCTCCTGAGGAAAAGCCGGAACTGGAGCCCAAGCCCCCGTTTCTGAAGCCCGTGGGAGTGGGCCAAAGGTTTGGACCCCCGGCCCCCAGAGACCCCGAGGGGAAAGCGGCCTTTCTGAGACCCGTAGGCCCCAAGCCCAACCCGCCCAGAGAAGATGCCAAGCCCGTGTTTCCCCGGCCTCCTGGGAACAAGCCTTCGCTGCACGCTGTCAACCAAGACCACGACCTAAAGCCGCCAGGCCTGAAGCCCAGGCTTCACCCTCCAGCCCAGGAAAGCGACCCCAAGCCAGTGTTCCCTAAGTTTCCTGGGGTGCAAGGCAAGTTTGTGCCAGCCCCACAAGACCAGGAGCCCAAGCCCCTCTTCCCCAAACCCGCCCTGGGCCCGAAGCCATCCCCCAGTCTCGATGACCCCCACGAAGGCGAGAGCCCCACTAAGAACGCGTCTCCACTCAGAGGACCCTCAGCCCCCCCAGGAGTCAAGTCCAAAAGCGGCTCTTTAAGGCCAGCGAGGGAAGACCCAGAGGCGAAAGGCCATGGAGGCGAGACGTCAAGTTCACCTTTCCCTGGAGTGGTCCTGAAGCCTGCCGCCAGCAGGGGAGCCCCGGGCCTCCCCAGAAAGGCCGAGGACCGGAGAGAAGACAGGAAGATGGATGCTGCTAAGAACGTGTTCCTGGGCAAGATGAGCCAGGAGGAGCCGGCCTGCGGGGCTCCGCCTGCCTTGCTGCCTAAGACACCTTCTAAGGTGACGATGGCCGGGCCCTGGGGCCAAGGTCAGGAAAAGGAAAGGGGAGACACCACCCCTAAGCAGAAGCCCCTGCCCCCCTTGGCTGTCCTGGGCCCTCCTCCACCGAAGCCCAGCCGGCCCCCCCACGTGGACCTGGCCAAATTCCGAAAAGCTGCTCCTGCGAACAGTAAGTGCTTCTCTCGTTTCTGCTTCACGCACTTGCTTCCCCAGCTGCGGGCATCTTCGCTGGGCGGGGGGAGGGGGGGAGCTGGTGATGAGGAGGGATCCCATCCCCAGCTGCCGTGGGGGTGACAAGCTCTTTGGGATGGTTTGGCTTTGGTGTGGGAGCTCTGAGAAGGTAGGGCTGGCTTGGGGGGTGGAGGCAAACACATCCATTTGATTTGATGTGCGGTTTCGCTTAATGATCATCATTTCATTGACTTCCTTAGTTTGGTTTCATTTCTGTCGAATGGGACTGTGGTGTGTCACTTGTGCTACCACCAAGGAGTTAGACGGACAGATGAGCCAAACCCTAAGGCGGCGATGCTCACGTGGGGGCGATTTTGACACCCCGGGGAGGCACTTTTCATTGTCACAGCGGGAGGGTGCTACTGGCATCTACGGAGCAGAGGCCAGGGACGCTGCCGCACACCCTACAATGCACAGGGCGGCTCCCCACGACAGTTATCCGGCCCCAAACGCCAGCAGTGCAGGGTCCAGAGACCTCCTCCCAGGGACTGTAATGTCCACGGCTCCATCATGTTTCCTAACCCCAACATTCAAATAAGAGGGCATCGGGGCTCTTGCGAAATGGCACTTTCTGTTTTATGTCCAGCTGCTTCCTATTTCTCACTGTCAAGTTTTCCGAACTTCTCTGATTTATAAAGTAAAACATAGTTCAGGTAACAAGCCAGACAAAGGGGTACATTCTTCTTCGGGGGGGACAGCTCATTTTCTACCAGAGAGGTTATCACAGTACTATGGCACATGCCATCATTTGATCCTGAGGGACTTGGCAAAGAGGTGTCACTCTGCATAGCAATGACAGAAACTCACTTATGCCTGAAATGATGAGTATTTTAGGCAAATGATGTGTTAACTGCTGTTTATTGGGGGAGGGGGGGTGTTGACAAGTAACCACACCACTATTAGACATACTTTTTTTTCTTACAAAAGCATGGTCCGATTAAAGCTGCTTCAGGAATAAGGTTGTTTTTCTGTTTTGGCTTCATAGAAGTATCTTACAGTCAATAGGTGATCTTCCTGAGCTCAGCATTTTCAGTGTTGATCAACAGCTTAGCGATCAAACCTCCCATTAATCTAGCATGCAGAAAGCAGGTGTGCAGTGACCCCAGGATCATCACCTTCTAGAAAGACTCAGGCTTGTTACACTTGTGTCCTCCTCATCTGTCACCTTCTCGTTTCAATACCGGTCCCTAATTCAGAAATGTTCGTTTGGGGAGACCTTCTACAAGGCCCCTTCTTATTTCTCTTTCCTTGTTTCTCTGTATCTCAGGTTTTAAGAGGTGCTGTCATTTGCTCCATTTTATGGCTCCACTTCACGCCAAGGGAACTGTGCTGAGGTCCAGCAGAAATCCTTGGGAGCTTCCTCCCTGTCCGCCCTTGTTGTTTCCTACCAGGATTGGGTGGTGGGACCCCGTTATCTGGTGTCAGGCTATTGAGTGAGTTCTCACAGATGCTAATGAAGTCCTCTTGCTGGCTCTGCAGTCCTGTCAAGGTCAGCACTGAGTTGGTTTTCAGTGCAATGTAGCTCTCAGGGACCCAGCACAAGTGCTCAGTATTCGAGTTGATTCTTGCCCTTCTCTTTCCCTTTACAACCCTTTCCTCCCCCCTCAGCCCCCATCCTCACATGCCTCCCCACTGTGCAGGTGCCCCACCACACCGTTTGGATTCTAACACCTCTCATCAGTGTACCCCACTTCCAACCTCTGGGCCCTGGGTGTATATTATGTTCCAAAATGGACCCCATTCCCTCTTCACCCACCTTTTCCACAAATCAGAGCTCAATCCTTAATCTAAACTGACCTCCAGTTGGCGTCAGGATAAAGCAATCTGTTTCATAAATTTAAACTCTGAATAACATCCCTTTCAAGCATTCGCTTTTTTCAATTTTTTTAAATAGAAATCACATCCAGCTCAGAAATACAGCAAGTGTAAAAAGGTGTAAAATGGAACATCGTGAAAAGTTGTCTTTAGTCCTTTCCTGCCTTTTGCTGGGTCTTCCCAGCCTCGGCCTCACAGGAACAACCACCCTTCTAATTTCCCCCTCCATCCAAAGTTTATTTATGTTTACACAACAAATAGAAATACAGATACTAGCCACCCCCTGATTTTTACTCAACAAGTAGAATATTATATGTAATGCTCTGATCCTTGTTTCTTAAAAACACTGATAAATCCTGTTTGTCTTTCCACATTTTAACGAGAGGTAACTAACTGATTATTCTTTAAGCTGCACAGTATTGTGATAAGTGGATGACTCACCTAATTGATTTAACAGTTTGTATTGTTTCCAAACTTTAGCTGTCAATAATCTTGTCTATGTATCATAAAATAAGCATTTATGTTCTGAACACAGAGAATTTCTTAATAGGCAGGTCTGCTACCCTGGCTAGTTTGGCTCAGTGGATAGAACGTTGACCTGTGGACTGAAGGGTCCCAGGTTCAATTCTGGTCAAGGGCACATGCCTGATCAAGGGCTTGATCCCCAGTGGGGGGGGGGAAGGGGGTGCAAGAGGCAACCAATCAATGATTCTCTCTCATCATTGATGTGTGTTTTTTTTCTCTCTCTCTCCCTCTCCTTTCTTCTCTGAAATCAATAAAAATATATTAAAAAAAAAAAAGCCAGGTCTGCTGACTATTTTTCCTTAATCATACTAAGCAATTTAGCATTCCATTTAGGAAGGTTAAAAAAATACCAGAATTAGAAAGCATATAGTGTCCAAATTAACTAAAGCTTCATCTAATCATTTTGTAGGCTTTCAAAACTCTAAAACTATTTTCTCAGCCTTTCCACCTGATTCTTTCCCTTCAAGATTCATGTCCAATTCCTTAAACCTCATCTTCAGATCTACCCTCCATCTTTATCATCTTTGTCCAATATATTAACCATTAAAAATATTTATTCCTTATTGAGGACACGTTATGTATCTGATACTCATTTTCCTGTTAAAGCCAATGAAATGGGAATTCTGTGAGGTCAGGTTACCTGCCCCAGGCTGCACTGTGACTGAGCAGCAACAGACCCTGTCCTCCCTCTCGGAGCCCAGGTCCCCATCGCCACCCTCCCTGCTGGGCTCCCTCTCTCAAAACCTAAGATAGGGATAGAATGAGATAATAAATTAAGCATAAATGAAACCCAAAGAATCCTCATTCTTCTCCCTCTCTTCGTCTTTTGGTTGAAACAAGTCTTTTTTTTTTTTTTTTAACTAGAAATACCACTTTAAGCTTCATGAAGACAGACCAGTCTGCTTAACATTATTTATTTGGAGCCTAGAAATAAAATATTCCTGTTAGTTACTCAGGTTTGTCTTCCAACCAGAATCTCTTTAATCAGAATTTAAGATTAATGCTCTCTATAGCTTAGCAGTTCCTTTTTCAACAAGTAGATAACCCTTGCCAATAGCCTGGCGCTCAATTGAATTGAGTTTCTATGCAAAATGAATATTATGCACAGAGTCCTTATGTAGAGTTTCAGCTGATTTTCTTGTAAACCAGAAGTGGGAATATTACATGGTGCTTTTCTGAATATGGAGCTAATACCCTTCCCATTACAGGTTACAAAAGGCCCACCATTTTTTAAAAATCCAAAATATCGGAATGTTCTTTGAACTAACATTTCTCCTGGCTCTTTATGGCTCCCAGGCCGGTGGTGGAAGGACCTCCTCCCCAGCATCCCTCGCATGCCTGGCCAGCACAGCCCGGGTTGGGAGGAAGCCCTGGCCCACCTGTGGTTTGTGTGTAGGAGCTAGCAAGCCCTGCTGGGAAATAGTCCATCCAGTTTTGTTCTGTTTTGCTTTCCTAGTCTTGTTCTTAACACTGGGGAGAAAGTAAGACTCGTCTTCCTGTGTTGACTTTAAGAATGACCAGTGAAGCATCTTGACAATCGAAGGGGCAAGGTCAAGGTCCCAGGTGGCTTAGCAGTGGGCTAACGGTGTGACTGACCCCTCCTCAGCTACTTGTGTGTCACTCTCATCCATGGACAGCGTGTGGAACCAAAAGGCCTCTGGCCTATTTTCACCGACAAGTGACTTATTTCTAGGAGGGGTCAAGGTTTTTCTTCATAGACCCCGAAGCTCTCGCCTTTCCTTCTTCTCTGCAGTCTCCTTTCACGTGTACTCTCTGAAAATTGCCGATTAGGTACTTACAGACCGCGCTTTATAGCGGCGTGTTGCTCCCAGCCAGGACAGGGCAAAGGGATTCACTGCTCAACCACATTTAAGAGACTCGAGGACAGGTGCATTCTTACACCAGGGTTTCTATAAGCATTGACACCTGAGTGCGCGCTGGAGTCTAAGAGCAAGGTACCAAACAAGCAGATACCTTTTCGGAAGCATCTCACAGACGGGGCTCTTTCAGAGTACTGGGGAGCGGGAGGCGAAGCTCTGTGGGGCGCAGCCTGGAGTGGGAATCATCGAAAGCATGGCTCAGCTTCGGTGGCCACAGACACTCCACTTGCCGTTTGCTGTCATTCTCCAGGAGCCTGGTGCACGCTCTGTGGCTGGCGTCCACCCTTACCTTTAGCTCCAGCCCGAGCACGGGCTATTTCACTCACCCTCCTGAATCCCTGGGAAAGCCGTGTTCTGTGAGACCTGTCAGTCTTCCCTCTATCCCTGGTTGAAACTTCTGAGGAAACACTCACTGTCAATCTGGCAGCTTACCTGGGTTTAACTCTGTAATAGAAAAGCCTTGGGCCCTAACCGGTTTGGCTCAGTGGCTAGAGCGTCGGCCTGCGGACTCAAGGGTCCCAGGTTCGATTCCGGTCAAGGGCATGTACCTGTGGTTGCGGGCACATACCCAGTAGGGAGTGTGCAGGAGGCAGCTGATCGATGTTTCTCTCTCATCGATATTTCTAGCTCTCTATCCCTCTCCCTTCCTCTCTGTGGAAAATCAATAAAATATATTTTTTTTTAAAAAAAGAAAGAAAGAAAAGCCTTGGGGAGAGCCCGCCCTTCTTAATCGCACAGGTCCAAGGTCAGATCTTAAGAGCTGCCTGCTCTCTGTCTTCTAAAACTCTCTCTTCTGCTCTTCTAAGATAAACCAGCTCCGCAGTCTGCCCCATTGAACAACCTGCCCCCCGCTGCATCATATGCCAACAGCATCCTTTGGGCTTTTATTATCCAATGTTTTTGTCATATTCGTAAGCAATCTACATGATCTTTATTTTTATTTTCTGGCATTTCATTTTACTGAGGAGAAGTCTGAGACCATCCTGAATGGCCATCTTTGAAAACGATTTACTTTTCTACCTAGATTCCCAAAGAAATCTCTGTTCCTAAGGTTTAAAAACTTAGCCAACATGTGTCTGTGTCAGTCATTCTATCCTCAATGTCAATCATTCTGTCATCATTCTAAACTTGTGTCAATCATTCTGTCATCGGTATTTTCTGAGAGATGATGCTCCTCTGAGCTCGGGGGTTTTCGGTTCCACATGCAGAGGGGTCACACCATTTTTGTGACCGATGGATGATAAATGCATCTACTTGCTCTGATCCAGGGTGATACACTTGTCTTCCCTTGAGAGCCGAGATTTGAGTCCTGATACTGCTTTTAACCCACTCTTCTGTGGAGGGAAGGATAGCTGTGCTGGTCTTGAGGGCAGTTCTTGCTGGAGATCTGGACTCTGTTCCTTCATCTGAGACCTCCCCCATCCAGTGCCTGATACCACAGCCAGGCGACTCTGACAGCTCAGCCCCCTCTGCCTCTGCTGTGACCCTGTCGTGGCACTTGGGGCTTTCTTGCTATAACTTCCCTCCCCCCTTTTTTAAAAATATATTTCTTTATTGATTTCAGAGAGGAAAGGGAGAGGGAGAGAAAGATAGAAACACCAATGATGAAAGAGAATCATTGATTGGCTGCCTCCTGCATGATCCCCACTGGGTATTGAGCCCAGTGCGGATTGAGCCTGCAACCCAGGCATGTGCCCTTGGCTGGAATCAAACCTGGGACCCTTGAGTCGGCAGGCTGACGCTCTATCCACTGAGCCAAGCTGGCTAGGGCTATAACTTTCCCCTTGACCAAGCTGCTCAGTCACCCCCGAGTTCATGTCTCCAGGCTGGAGCACATTAGGGGGAATGCAGAGGTTTTTCTAGGATCACTGTCTCTGCAGTACTGCGCCTGAGCCTGGGAGCACATGGGAAGCTCCACTTGCACCAGAACCTTCTGCTTCCTCCCTTAGCCACCACGTTTTGAAATGTATCCAATGAGGTTATTTTCCTTTGCTTGTGTGGTGACCACTAGTGAATTTGAGATAATGCTTATCTCGCCTTATTTTGTTTTCACTATTTTATTTGGGAATTGGAGGAAGAACATGCCAGAAGTTCCCTCCCTTATTATTTAATACCAGCTCATATTTCCATTATAATCCAGGGTGAGCAATATTTCTGAAAGGACCATCCATTGGCCCCTCCACAATTGGAACAGAGGAAACTCACATGAATTGAGTGCTCACAGCCAGTCTGGTTTTACATCCTCTGGTCTATGTTTATTAGTCAAGGACTTGGAGGACCACTCCTAACCCCTCCCCAAGTCTCCTACTCTGAAGAATATTCTGGACACAATCAATCACAGCGGGGCAAGGGAGAGACTCAGGGGCCTGAGGGAGCTTCACCTCTGGGCTGTGGATAGCACCTGACCTCCGCTCACATGCAAATTTCCAGACAGCAGTCCTATTGTAAGCCTTTACCAGCCAGTCAGTTTATACTGAGACTAGGAGAGGAAGGGAATACTGGATGGGAAAATGAGCAGAGAGAAGGAGAGGGCCACTGGGGTTGACATATGGGGAAGGCACCTTACTTCTCCTCTGGCCTAAGTCATCCTGCCATTGAGAAGGCCCTCAGCAGGGTTAGGTTCTCAGTTCCCTGCTCAGTGATCCATTTGGTCTTTGATTTTTTTTTTTCCTTAACCGCTCAGATGCCAGATAGTCTTTTAAAATTGATGTGAGCACAACAATAACCCACACACCATTTGATTTATAGGGAAACATTTCCTTACAGAGATATTCACCCTGCTTATAAGAGGGATAGTCATTTTTCTTCATTATGGAAGAGAAATTTCTGTAAAGCTCGTTTGCAGCAACATGCCATGATTTACCCCATGGTAGCAACTTCCTGTGATCAAGAGGCAGGAGTTGGTATGTTGTTAAGCCACTTACAAAGGAAAATATAGAAATCCCAGAGGCCTAGTGCACAGATTTGTGCACCGACAGGGTCCCTAGGCCTGGGTGTGTCTGTGGGAGGTAGGTTGTCTGGGGAGGGACTGCGGGAGGGCTCCAGTGGTATCTGGCCCATCTCACCCAGTCGCAATCGGCTGGACCCAGCAGCAAGCTAGCCTACCAGTTGGAGTGTCTGCCCCCTGGTGGTCAGTGTGTGTATAGCAACTGGCCGAATGGTTGAACAGTCAGACACTTAGCATATTAGGCTTTTATACATATAGATTGCCAATCAACTGGCATTATTTCAACATTAGTAGCATTTGTGCTAGATCCAAGAAGATTTGTACATAAACAAATATTTTCTTTTACAGTGGCTGAAGTATGAAAGGCATGAGATGCTATAATGTATGCCAAATTGGATCAAAATTAGTTCATTCTTAAACTAATCATGCACCCCATGAAGGTAAAAACATTAAAATGGAATTTCAATTACTTGAGAAAGGAAGGAGGAGATTAAAAGGAAAGTCAGGTCTCAGAATCAAATACATAAAAACTCTTTCTAATTTACTTCAATTGTGCATACACACATAAAATTTAAAAAAAACAACTAGATAAGAAGAGTGAAATGAATGTCTTCTCGCTGGGCAGGGATGCCTTGCTTCGTCGAACCTGCTAACGTAACTTCTAAGCCCAGTCAAACAAAGCCCTGTGTTAAAGGACTGGGAAATACAATGAGCTGCCCATTGATGTGCAGTTGCCACAAACGGTCCTTCTTTGTCTTGTTGGAAACTATTTCTTTTTTTCTTTTTTTTTTTCCTTTTTTTTATTAAGGTATTATGTGTGTACATATCTTACTGGAAACTATTTCTGAATGTGGGTTCATAGTCTAAAAGCACCTCTTTGTGGATATGGCTTTTATTTAAGAAAATGAAATTAACTTTTATACAAGAATAACTCCAATTATTGGAAGAGCAAAAGTATGCCTCAGGAGTAGAAATCCAGCTACCTGTTTTTATGAAGCTATCTGGAAATTTACAAGAACACACAAATACACATCCTTTTAGAGAAAGCACAATTATATGGTATGGCCTGACTCTAAGGCGCAGGGAGCCATCTAGAGCACTGAAGTAGTTGCTTTTCCAACATATGAGAAAGAAGACAGAGAAAAGTAGCCCAAAAGTTGGAGAATTTAACTGCTATGTCAACACTAGTAAATAGACAAGAAACATATGCTCTTCTATTTCAATTACTACTAAAAAAAAAAAACACATTAGGCTTTGTTCTGTCTGACATAGCAAAGGTAGAAAAAACAACTAGAACACCCAATAGCTAGAGATACTATCAGACAAAAGTAACTGAAGATGAGACATCTGGTTACAGGAAAAAAAAACCCAAACCATGTGAGGTTTTTCTTTCCCCAAAGTCAGAACCTGCATGGCGAATCAGCTGTTGGTGTTTATTCAACAGTCTGCATCTGTACAGCTGCTGGCTGCACAGTGCGGGGCTCGTTCTGCCGCCGGCATGCTCCAAGCCCCTGGGCCTGTGCTCCCGGCCACCAGCCCGTGCCTCCCGGGGCTGCCCACCGGTGTGTTGAGACAAAGAGGGGCAAGGAGAAAGCTTCTCTCCATGTAACACTGCTCTCTCGTCTTGATTTTCTTACAATCCTCTGAATAAGGTAGCTCACTGTAATTCCCCAAGTAATTGTGTGGTGATAGGGTTAGTGAAGCCAAGCAACTAAAAGTCTGTCTAAAAAAAAAATTAAAAAAATGGCGAGGCAGATGTATAGCACGGATAGCCAAAGTGAGTCCCTTTTTTGCTGGAATAAAAGATGCTTAACTATTATTAGGTGGTGAAAGAATCCTAGATTTAAAAAGCCCCCCCTCAGTAAGTGGTTTGTTTTCAAACCCTACAGTATTTCCTGTTTCTCTTCCCAATTGTCACCTTGAAGAAGTTGGGGTACCCCATGCATGTACTCTCAGTTCCTGAGGATCTAGACTTCAGCCTCTCCATGACCCTGTTTCTCCCTTAGTTCTGGTTCGTCTAGATTGGGTAAGAAAGCTAGACACACACACACACACACACACACACACACACACACACACACACACACACACACATAACCGTGACTTGCTCCTCAGCCATTTTTTTCAAAAGCAGTTTGATGTAGAAGAGAAATAAGGCAAGTCTGTAAAATACGTTAAATACATTTCAGTCATCCATGTTACTCTAAATTAAAGACAATTTTCTAAACCCAAGCAAGCAACCTCCCTATTTTGTAGGAAGAGGCTGTCTTTGATTTCTCCGACACTTTGAGTTCTTAATCCTCATGGGGAGGAATTAATCATCCTCTGGCTGAATGGCCTGCAACCAATTGAGGTTTCTAGACCTTCTGCCAGATCTCTACCTCCCAGTTGGGAACTTCTACTTTCCCCACAAAGTCTGAGTAATTATCTAATGGACCGACTGTGTGGGTGGACCATTACAAGGAGAGGTAGTATCTTAGTCAGTTCAGGCTGCTATTACAAAACTACCATAGATTGGGCAGCTTAGAAATAAGGGAAACTTATTTCTCACAGTTCTGGAAGTTGAGAAGTTCAAGGTCAAGGCACTGACAGATTCAGTGTCTGGTGAGAGTCTACCTTCCGGTTCAAAATGACTGTCTTCGCACGGTGTCCTCACATGGCAGAAGGGACAAGGGAACTCTCTGGAGTCTCTTTTAAAAGGCCTCCACCCTCATAACTTAATCACCTCCTAAAGGCCTCACCTCTTAGCACCATCACATTGAGGGTTAGGTTTCAAGATGTGAATTTGGGGGGCACAAACCTTCAGTCTATGGCAGACATCCTGTGCCACCAGGCCTAGGAAATGACATTGCCCCGACCATCTGTCTCCCTTTTATTTTCTTGCTTTCTTCTTCATTCTTATCTCGTAAGCTAAGATTTTTTTAAAAAATCTTATTCTTTTCTATTCCTCCATACCATCACCACAAATTTCCTTTCTTCTGAGTCAGTGAAACCTGCTAGTAAAACCCACAGAAAAATGCTGAGGGTTATGGAGGCATGTGGACCAAAGAGGCTGCTGAATTCTGAACTAAGAAAACATGGCAAATTCCATGTGCCAACATGCCTTTGAAATGGAAAAGCCAAGGTAGGAAATAAAAAAGCAATTAGCGTGGTCTTGAAAAATCTGGATAAAGTTAATTTCAAACACCAGCCATGTCTAATGGAAAAATCCAGTGGTCTCCACAGATCAATGAAGGACCAAGTGGTTTGAATTCTCAGGCTCACTTCTGACTTTCAGTTCCTGCTCCTTCTGCCTTGGATGGGTTTAGGAATTGCCTGCCTGACCCTGTGCCATACCGCAGTCACCCCAACCAGACGTGGTGCTTTCCTTAGTTCTCACTGCAGACCACTCATTGAAGGCATTTTTGTGTGCACAACAGTTCACTGAAGGGGTGAGGAGGCAGGAGTTTACATTGCATAGAAGCTAGAAACTTGAGATGGCATGTGGGCCACAAACCTTTATTTATTTATTTATTTATTTATTTATTTATTTATTTATTTATTTTTAAATGTATTTTTATTGATTTCAGAGAGGAAAAGAGAGGGGGAGAGAGAGAGAGAGAAACATCAATGATGAGAGAGAATCATTAATTGGCTGCCTTCTGCACATCTACCACTGGGGATCGAACCTGCAACCTGGACATGTGCCCTTGATTGGAATCAAAACCGGGACCTTCAGTTCGCAGGCCAATGTTCTATCCATTGAGCCAAACCGGCTAGGGCACTACAAACCATTTTTTAAAAGCAGTTAAGTATTTGCAACTCAGGCTCCTGTCCCCTCTCCCCTTGCTCACCTTTTCCTTCTTCTCCTCCTTTCTTGACTCCCCCTTCTCAATGGCTAAGAAAAATAAGGACATTTTCTTCATTTTTTTTTTGTTGTTGTTGTTCAGAATAGTTCAACTGTCTCTAACCCAAAGCCTTAAACTCAGCTGCGGTCTTCCTTGGCATATAAGCAGATGTTTCTTACTCAAAGGTCTCTTCACCACCTCTTCTGGGAGTGGAAGGAGATAGTTGAAAGGGGTAGCCAGGTGGGGGGAAGTGGTTTCATTTTGTATTGCTATGATATTCATTGTATTACTAGGAGCAAGCTACTGATAAGTAGAATGCATCCAGGAGAGTTTGGTCAATCCGATAGAAGTACAGGATCTGAATTCTTCCAAATGGGTGTGATAATCAGGTTTTCTCCTCTTAGAAGATCTGTGCGCTGGAGAGCAGCTTTCTTTTACCAGACCTAGAATTTGAAAGTTTTCAGGTTTTTTCTGGATTAAAATATTACAAGGACTCCCATGCAAACCAATGTTCTTTACGTGTCTTCCTGGTCATAGTAACACTAAATGGGTCTCTAAGGAGAAAGCCAAAATGGATAGACATTCTGACCATCAATATGTATGTCGCATTCTCAGAAGGACAAGAGAACATCAAAATTGGGCCTTAA
Source organism: Eptesicus fuscus (assembly GCF_027574615.1). Classification (NCBI taxonomy): domain Eukaryota; kingdom Metazoa; phylum Chordata; class Mammalia; order Chiroptera; family Vespertilionidae; genus Eptesicus; species Eptesicus fuscus. The sequence continues at coordinate 105,919,917 of NC_072476.1, forward strand.
TTTCAAAGGTCATCAAACTTTAAATTGCATAAGAATGCCCCCATAGTTCCCAGGAACCCAGGGATTGGACTCCCTATCATCATCACCAGGTGGCTCGAAGGTAGGTCATTACTGGGCCACAATGAGAAATACTGCAGTCTAAGAGAATGACTACACTTGGTCCAGGCGTAAAGGGGATGGTGGAAAGAGGTAGGGTTTCTAAGCCCTAGGAATTTTTCTGAAAACAAAAGAAAAATACCATGAGATAAGATACTAGAAGTTAGTGATTATATCAAAATATGGAAATGAATGAGTGACCTGTTTAAGCAAACAGATAGGATCCTATGGTTGATCTTTAAAATTTGCTTAGTTAGGGTCGGTGCCAAGGTGCTATTCAAATATCTAACATCTGTATGGCTGGCACCAGAGTCCTGAAAGTCCTTGGCTATGTCAGGCTTAACCGTTTAGTTGCTGGAGCATAAAGAGGTCTGGGAATCTCTAAGGAATGTCTGGAGCCCTTAGACTCTAAGGCTTTGAGGGATGTAGCTGGTTTAGTATTTTGCCAGTTAGTGGTTAAACTGTACACACCCTGACCACCAGCCTAGAACAAGGATTTTCAACCAGTGTGCCCCAAGAATTTTTAAAACATGCAATCCCTGATTATTTAGTCAGGGGCACTGACCTCTTTTCCCTTAGATTGTCAAATAAAAAAATAACAATAGCCAACATAACAATAGCAGTCTGGTGTAAATGAATCAAAAGTACACCTATTTTTTTCTCAGATCAGCAAAACATATTTTTGTGTGCTGCAGAACAGTAGTAATTACTAGTAGTTTATGTGCGCCATGAGATGAAAAGTTGAAAATCGCTGAACCAGAAGAGTTTCCCGCCCCCACACATCCCCCCGCCCCTAGAACTCTGGAATCAAGGACTCCTGCCACTCTCTCCCACTCTTTCCCTTCTACCCTTTTTCACTTCTCTATTCCCTTTTATTTTTATTCCTTCTCTCAGTTTCTGCCTTGCAGTGGCCTTCAGGTTAGCTCAGCACAGACTTTTTCACATGGCACATATAATTGCTAGTCCTTAAATTAAAACCCAACTAAGGCAGTCCTCAGGGCGAAGAGAAAAATCGAAGAGCTAAGATAAACAGACTTTGAAAACATGAATAAGTATGTTTCGCTGTAAGAACTGCTGCTGTGTGACAGAGGCCAGAATGACAAAGGAGCCCACACTCCTGCCCATGTGACCACACTTGTTCCCTTGTGAGGCCTCCATGGTTGGTGATAGCCCCGCCCCACCACTGAAACTGGGCAGGAGGGCTAAGGGATGAGCAGAGTTCAGTCCCCTGGGTGTTTCTATGCTGTGAATCTGATCAGCACCCGAGTGCAACTGTACTGGCCTAGTACCCCACTAACCAGATAACTCATCACTTGGTAACACGTCATCTTTTTTCTTCCACAAGGTTAGTGTAGCTAATCTTCAAAATAGGCCTAGGTTCGTGTAGCACATAAAAGAAATTAAGTCAACGCGAAAGACAGGTAGGCAGTTGTCCTAAGGGTGCCTTTATTTTGTGTAACGCTTTGCAGTTGATCTTCAAAGGCACGCGGTGTGCAGGAGAGCACGCTCAAGTTTTGATGCTGCAGACAGATCCCCGAGTCTGTGAGCCCCGTGATGAAAGGGGAGGGTGGATGTGGCACTGATAAAAACAGACATTGGTTCAGGCTTGTCGCTGTATTTTTGTAAACTGGAAACTTTTGTTAATCTCTCCGTGAGGTTGATAAGAGCTTGCTGCCCGCACTACCAGCACTGATCTAGGAGAAGCGCGATGCCCTGCACACACAGGAGCGCTCTTCATGGTCTTGGAAGACGCAGGCGTTGACACATTGTCTTGCACCAGGGAGAGTTCGGAGCAGATGCTTTGTGCTACAGCGCCTGGGGTCCCACACAAGCTCTGCCCCTCCCTCTGGGCCCCACGGAAGGTTCTTAGCCTCCCAAAGCCTCACTTTCCTCATTTGTTATCGTAAGTAGATTCTGTCGTAGGGTTATTGTGAGGATTAAATGGAACTGTGGCTAACATGATCACATTTTCTGATATGGTCACAAAATTCATCTGGAAAATCAGTTTTTAATACATTACTGTGTTCTTTCTAAAATTGAAAATTGAACTTTCTTCTAAGTCGTCAAACAGGACTGGGTTTGCCATTAGATGAAATAAGTTTTCATCATGTCAAAATATCTCTCCTGACACCGATTATAAAATTGCCTTTTTACCCATCATTTCTCCAGGCAGTGTTTTTCCCAGTGTGACCTGTAGACTATCCACATAGGAATAAGATTTTTAAAAACTTAAGATTGCACGCGCCCCTGCCCCAACCCCAATTTTACCATTACCAGCCAATTCTACCAGCCCCCTTCCCGAATCAGAACTTCTGATTCAGGTATAAATGGGGCCTGAGCACCTCCACTTTTAATAACCTGCTCAGGAGAAAGTTATGCACATTAACAATTTTAAAAATGTCACAGCCCGGCCAGTGTGACTCAGTAGTTGAGCATCGATCTGTGAACCAGGAGGTCAAGCTTTGATTCCTGGTCAGAGCACATGCCTGGGTTGGGGGCTCGATCCCCAGTAGAGGGCGTGCAGGAGGCAGCCAATCGATGATTCTCTCTCATCATTGATGTTTCTATCTCTCCCTCTCTCACCCTTCCTCTCTGAAATCAATAAAAAATATTTTTAAATTAAAAAAAGTCACTCAAATAAGCTCTTCTTTTATTTATTTATTTGTTAAATATAAAAATATAATAACCCAGGCATGTGCCCTAGGACCCTTCAGTCTGCAGGCTGACGCTCCATCCGCTGAGCCAACCAGCTAGTGCTAAGCAGTTGGTGTGAACCATTCTAGACCACCCAGCTGTAGACTCAGGTTGGCCTGAGGGGCCACTGGAGCTGGCCTTGGCCGTTCACCTGTGTGAAGTGAGAGAGCGCTGCTGGGCAAGATTCATCCCCAACAAGTCAGGAATTCCAGCCAGGCCTCCTGTCAGGGGCCAGGACTCTTAGGTTAGGCCCTAGCAGTTCAATGCATATAGTGCACTATTTGCACTTGTCACTAAAGGCACCTTGGATACAACCACTTCCCTTCCTGGACCAAAGTGAGAAAACCTAACAGGGAGAAACAAATACCAGCAGGAGACATAGGGGCCTTTGAAGACAAACTTTGTCGACTGGGTTTTGCTTGGAGCCAGGCCTGCCTGCAGCTCGTTTCTTTCTTTTGGAGACAATTCTGCCCTGAACAACTTCGAGGATAATGGAAATATCCTGAAACACCTAGAAAATTAATACCAACAGCAGGCAGAGAAGGGAACAGTAGCACAAAAGTGTGTGGGGCAGAGGTGCCAACTGTCCTGGGAGAGCAGTAGTGGGAAGACAGGCCTCTCTTCGTGCCGGGCACTTGCTTTTACCAAGTATTTGACTTGACGTCACCCACATGCCAAGTGCTCTGACCTTCAAAGCGCGTGACTATGGCTCCTTGTTTTCACCTAACTTGGAGCTGTCGTGAAAGGGGTGAGATGTGCTAACATGAGCTCAGTTTTCCCACGTTGCACCTGCATAGGTCACACCAACCCACTTAAAATGATGTACGTGGCCTGCATCTCTGGGAAAGCCTTCCACTGAATTAAAACTTATATTAAACCAAGAGAGACCTCGGGCCTAAAGGAAAGCATTTACTTTTATTGCTTAGAGCAGTGGTTCTCAACCTTGCTAATGCCGCGACCCTTTAATACAGTTCCTCATGTTGTGGTGACCCCCAACCATAAAATCATTTTCGTTGCTACTTCATAACTGTAATTTTGCTACTGTTATGAATCGTAATGTAAATATCTGTGTTTTCCGATGGTCTTAGGCTCTACAGCAATGGTTCTCAACCTGTGGGTCGCAGGGTCACCTAAGACCATCCGAAAACACATATATTTACATTATTATTCATTAACAGTAGCAAAATTACTGTTATAAAGTAGCAACGAAAATAATTTTATGGTTGGGGGTCACCACAACATGAGGAACTGTATTAAAGGGTCACGGCATTAGAAAGGTTGAGAACCACTGGCTTAGAGGTATCTGCACAGTGTCTCTAGGACCTTCCTCAAATTTTGGTGAAACTGGCCCTAGCCGGTTTGACTCAGTGGTTAGAGCGTCGGCCTACGGACAGAAGGCTCTCGGGTTCAATTCCAGTCAAGGGCATGTACCTTGGTTGTAGGCTCAATCCCTGGCCTGGGTCAGGGTCAATGTGGAAGGCAAGCAATTGATGTCTTTCTCTCAGTTTCTCCCCCTCCCTTTCACTCTCTCTTAAAATCAATGGAAAAAAAAGTATCCTCAGGTGAGGATGAACAAAACAAAACAAAAGTTTTGGTGAAACAAAATGGCAGTGGTCTTTAATATTTGACCACACACACACACACACACACACCCCAGTGGCCTCTGTACCTGCCCCCTTGTCCTCCATTCACTCCAGGATTATTTAATGAACAATAAAAAAATGATAATAAATGAGGTTGCAATGGGAGAAAGGAATAAAAGCAATAAAAGATGAGACTAGGGTGGTAGGCAAAGGACCTTACAAGCCATGTTAAGGACTTGGAGCTTTTGCCTAAATAAGAGGGTGACCTGGTCATATTTGATGTTTGTGAAGGATGGTTCTAGAAGCAGTTAAAGAAGTGATACAGGCAGGAGCTTGGATGAGGAGGTGGCAGTGGAGATGGGAAGAGGGTGGATCTGATAGATCCTTCGATTAGAAAATGATGGGTTGTGAGAAGTGAAATAGGCAGGTAGTTACGAGGGTCTGAGGATCATAGGAGCTTCAGTTTTCTCTTTACACTGTTGACCCTTCAGCCTGCCTCTTGGGACCCAATGCTTTGCTGTGTTTTTACATTGCTGTCTGTCTGATAGACTGTTATCTAGATCTCTAACTTCCAATATAGAAGCTGCCGGCCACAGGGGGCTACTTACATTTAAATTAATTAAATAAAATTTAAAATTCAGTTCCTGTAGCCACATTTTAAATGCTCACTAGCCACCTGTGGCTGGTGGCTGTAGTATAAGACAGCACAGGTATTGTACATATCTGACATCCCAGAACATTCTACTGAGCAGCGCGGATCTGATGACCCGCTGCTAGCTCAGCTTCATCTCCAAAGCTAAAGGGACCATTTCCTGCGATAGCATGCACATTACATCCCACATGGTGTGTGTTAGTTCTGGACCTGAAGCCCTGTGTACTGTGAGTCCCATGAAAGGGAGGGCCAGGCCCCATACACCCGCACGTCCCTTCCAATCCGCAACATGTCTTTGTGTTGCATGCTTGGCAAGCATTGGCTGAGCGAATGCATAGCTGAGCAAGTCAATATCTAGAATTCTGTTTCAAAAATATACAGAAAAATAATCACTTAAGTAATTTCTTAGATTTATTCTGGTGAAATTGCTACTAAAAATTACAAACGTAAAGTATGATAGCCTGGTTTAGAAGGCAGCTTCAGTGAGAGGGTTTATCACACACAGTGGTAACATTCTCAGCGTAGAGGCAGGAGAGGTAGAAGTACCCATGTAGTCGGGGTTAACGAGACCAGCGTATGTGGGTAACGCCTACCCCACTTACCACTCCATGGAGACAGCAGCAGCACTGGCATTGGTTGCTCGAGAATCTCTGCTTCCATCTCTCATGTGTTCTGGCCCCGAAGGAGCTGGACAGCTGGCCTGCTAACCATAGTGGTGGTGAGACTCCTGCCCACATAGTCTTCCTGGAACTGGCCAGTGTCACAGCAGGGACTTCCTGAGAGTCACAGTCAACACCCAGCCTGCATATGCTCATCACCGGGTTGTTACTAGAGATCCCCTGCTCACACAAGGCTGGAAGGATTGGAGTAGGAATGCAGTGTTGGTGGAGAGCTTAGAAGGAACGATGAGGCCCGTGAACATAAAACACGAGAGGCAAAGCCCGGGTAGAAAGAAGCACACTCCTGTCTTCCAGCGGCGTGATGGGGTCTGACACATTTTCCTGTTTGTGTCCTAGGAAGAAGGAGCACCTTGCCTTGTAGTAGGAGCTACAGCAAGTCAATGGGCTCTTCTGCTCCCCCGACCTAAATATCCCCGGGGGGTCAGAGGAAAAGCTTCCTGTTGGAACTTACGCCTAAGCTGAGCCCATAAGAGAGCAGGTGTCAGTCAGGCCAGTGAGGGCCGCAGAGAGAGGGCTGTGGGGGGGAGAATGGAGGAGCATGTGCTGAGGGTGGAGACAGGTGAGAGCTTGGCGGTGTAGCCGAGTGAGCTTCTCTGTAACTTAGAGTATCCACCTGAAAAGTGGGAAGTAATGTTACTGAAAAGATAAACCCTGCATATCGTTCCCCATCCCCTACCCCTGCCCCCCCAGGAATTCCACCCAATACTGCTGTCCAGCTCCACCAGGGGCAGCGGCCATGGTCAGTGGGCCAGCTCCGGAGCCAGGCTGTCTGGGTTCGATTCCCAGCGCTGCCCCTCAGTAGCTGTCAGACTTTGGGTAAATTAATAATTTGCGGTTTCGTCACCTATAAGGACAATAATGCTACCCACCTTCTAAGGTTTCTGAGGAATTACATGAGTGTTTCCGTACGCAGAGCTTTCAGAACGGCGTCTGGGACGGAGAAAACACTCTGCAAAGGCTGCCTGCTGTGGCCGTGGGCTTAAAGGCTCTTGTTAGCTAATGTGAAAACAAGCTTACATCCCCATGGGGAAGAGCTTACAAACCCACGGGGAATCAGGGCTAGAAAGATTTTAAAACTTTGCACATTTCTGTGTGTTCCACAAGATACATTTCCCAAAATGAGAGATTTCCTAAGCTTATGAGAAAATTATCAGGTACCCATCAGAAAACTATTGCAGGATTTTAAAAGATATGGAGGGGAAACGCTGTCTTATTATACCCAATGATAAATATCAGGTGATATTTCTTTAGAGATTAAAAAATTAGCCTCAGTTGTTATTAAAAATATAATGACAGGGTTTCTGTATTTTTTTGAATCTTGGTGGAGTTAAAAAACTTAAACATTGCTCATGTTCTTTTACTTTATTTGGACATTCTACCAGCATTTTTTTCCCTTTTCTCCACATATTATATCACAATCTATTCCTATTCTCCCCATTTTGCAATGAAGAAAACTGAGGCTCAGAGATTGTTGTAATTTACCCAAAGTTATTCAAGTAGTAAGAGGTGGCCCTAACCGGTTTGGCTCAGTGAATAGAGTGTCGGCCTATGGACTGAAGGGTCCCAGGTTCGATTCCGGTCAAGGGCATGTACCTTGGTTGAGGACACATCTCCAGTAGGAGGTGTGCAGGAGGCAGCTGATCGATGTTTCTCTCTCATCGATGTTTCTAACTCTCTATCCCGTCCCCTTCCTCTCTGTAAAAAAATCAATAAAATATATAGCCGAAACCGGTTTGGCTCAGTGGATAGAGCGTCGGCCTGCGGACTCAAGGGTCCCGGGTTCGATTCTGGTCAAGGGCATGTACCTTGGTTGCGGGCGCGTCCCCAGTGGGGGGTGTGCAGGAGGCAGCTGATCGATGTTTCTCTCTCATCGATGTTTCTAACTCTCTATGCCTCTCTCTTCCTCTCTGTAAAAAATCAATAAAATATATTTTAAAAAAATAATAAATAAATAAATAAATAATATATATATTTTAAAAAAGCAGTAAGAGGTGTAACCAAAATTGAACCCTGAGTCTCCGACTACAGAGTCTGAATTTGTATTGACTATTTGAGCCCTGAAAATGTTTATTCCATAAAGTGCTGGGGACCCCATGAGACATACAGGAGGCACTCGGTACAGGCTGGTGCTTATCTCAGCATTGCCCATGTACTGAGAGTTCTGCGGCAAATGTGATGGGGGAAGGTCATTTTAGCATATTTGGGAAATCCTGGGTTTAGCAAAGTTAAATTCATTTTTATGGTCTTTAATATACTACTATGTATTATAAATATCAAAGGGAGAATATAGTTTGCAGCAATTTTTCAAATCATATTTGACCACAGAGCTCTATTCTCTCTCTCTCTCTCTCTCTCTCTCTCTCTCTCTCTCTCTCTCTCTCTCTCTCTCTGTCTGTCTCAAAAGAGCGTAGGCCAATGTTCCCAGGAACTAGCTTTGGAGGAAATGCTACATGAGATAAATGCAGAGTAGCAGATAATACTTACAATTCAAATTCACTGGCGAAAAATCTTTCATGTTTGCCAGGAAAGTTGTTTTACTGTGCAAAGCAGAAGCAGCATAAAAAGGAACCCGAAGGCATTGTTCTCCATCTCAGCTTGCTTGAGATGGGGAAGCTGAGTGAGAACAGCTTTGCAAAAATATGTCACCAGTGAAGTAGGAAGTGGGTATTCTTGCAGCTTCTAACAGCTTCAGCAACTTTGTAGTTCAGAGCCAGAGCTGCAGGCACCGTCTCTCAGAAGCATACACACATGCACACGCAGCCTCAGGACATGAGAGAGACGGGGAAGCGTGTACAGCCGCCCCCTTGTACATATAAATTTTAAGGTTTAAAAGTTTGCATTAAAGCAATTGCAAAGTCTGGAAAACTTACTGGGGAAAAACTAGATTTTCATTCTAACGATTCCCTAGTTCTATCACAGCCATCAGTGTGAGCACCATAGGTCCTAGTGAAGCCAGTCGGCCCGCAGTTCTTAAATTGGACGGTGTAGTTGGGTGTAAAGTCAAAAGACTGCATCGGGGGCTCAACTCGGTCAACCGTGGGTGATCCAGGACAATTTCTCTGACCACCTTCTCATTAGCAAAACGAAAGAGGTGAATTAGATCACCCCTAGGTGCCTTCCAGTTTCAGGGACCGGGTGCAAACTCCCTGAGATTCTAAGGAAGTTACAGACCTCTTCTGGTTGTTAATAAATAGAAGCCTCTCTCCCTATCCGGTTTGGCTCAGTGGATAGAGCGTCGGCCTGCAGACTGAGGGGGTCCCAGGTTCGATTCCAGTCAAGGGCATGTACCTTGGTTGCAGACACATCCCCAGTGGGGAGTGTGCAGAAGGCAGCTGATCGATGTTTCTCTCTCATCGATGTTTCTAACTCTCTATCCCTCTCCCTTCTTCTCTGTAAAAAAATCAATAAAATATATTTTAAAAAATAAATAAATAAATAGAAGCCTCTCTGAATAGCAAAGGCAGTGTAGTAGGAAGGCAGCAGCAAAGACAACAAACTGGGGGCTAGCCACAGCCCTTAGGAAACCAGTCCGGGTGTCCAGGCTCTAGCCCGCAGGGCCGCTGTATAACGTTACTAAGTTCAGGGTGCTACTGAAATAGTGAGTGTGGGCCACCGATGCCTGGAAACAATGACAGCTGACAAAAAGTTGCATTCCGTGTTCCCAGGGCCAACGTGCCTGAGATAGTCCACGTTTTCCAAAGTCTGAAATGCATTCTGTATGAGGATGAGGGGAAGCGCCCCCTTCCCAGAGGTGGGCGATGCCTGGTAAAAATGGACACCCCCTGCTCAGGAAGCCAGGCTAGCGTCTGCCCTTCCTGTCTTCACCCCTGCAGCTCAGGGGAAACTTCGCTGTGCTTTCACTGCCTACACCATCTCCATCACCCTGGGCTTGGGAAGCCAAGCCAAACCACGGGCACACGGCATGATTGAATCAGAAAATCAGGAGGCTGTGTTGCTATTCTTATGTTGCTTTTCACTTTAACAGAAGACCCCATTTCTGAAAACCTCTAATGTTTCCATCTTTGTTTCTCTTCCCGCTGTTGATGACTTCCTGGAGAGACCAGCAGCGTTCACCTTTGCAAGGATTGGCACTTGTAAAGTGAAGCCACTCTTAACCGGGGCCAAAGGAAGACTAATCACCTGGCCATCTCAAATTGCGAGTTTTTACACGTTTAGTTATGTGAAAGGACAGACATGCTTTTGTTGGGGATTGAGCCCGCAACCCAAGCCTGTGCCCTGACCAGGAATGGAACCGTGACCTCTTGGTTCATGAGTCGACGCTCAACCACTGAGCAACACTGGTCAGGATCCCCATGTCGTTCTTAAAGGTCACCTTGGGCCATGGTTTTGTGGTTCTGTCTTTAGGAACAGGGATTCTAATTCCTTGGTAATTTGCTCCAGACGTAGTTAAAAGGGATTCTACTCCCTTTGATGAGCCCACTTTGCCCGGGTCTGTTCCCTTTCTGGACAGAGAACTGGTTGCCAGCATTCTATAAATGGAAGTTAAAGATCACTCCTGGTCACTTTGCTTTTTTATAGTCTTTTCATTCTGCCCTCCCCTCAAGTCATCTTCTGATTTTCCCCATTGCCTTTCATCACCCTCCACTCCTACTTGTCACTTCCCCGTCCATCCAATTGCGAAATGGGCAGTGCTGTGGCCTTTTAATGAGGCTTTTCCTGTTCCTAACCACCAGGTTCTCTCACTACAACTATGGTTGGATCATGTAAGGTTTGGTTCTTGTAGAAACGGCAAGGGGCGTTCAAAGAATGAAGTACTAATTGAAAGTGTCAGCTAGTACATGGTACAATATAATTGAGGGTCAAAAATAAACAAGATGTATTCCCCTGGCCAGTGTGGCTCAGTTAGTTAGGCGTCACCCAGTGCACCAAAAAGTTACCCGGGTTTCGGGCTTGATCCCAGGTAGGGGACGTGCAGCAGGCAGCCAATTGATGTTTCTCTCTCACATGGATGTTTCTCTCTCTCTCTCCCTCTCCATTCCTCTGTCTCTAAAAATCAATTTAAAATTATTTAAAAAAATAAAAATTAAAAAATCAGCAAGTTGTGCTTTAAGACTAAACAAGGAGAGGTTGTCATAATAATACAGGGTGGGGCCAAAGTACACTTACAGTTGTGAGTACACAAAACACAGCATTCATCCTTATATTATTATTTATTAGTTTTTGTGTTATTTTCCATATGAACAACCGTGAGCCCACTTTTGCCCCACCCTGTACATTTCAGGCAAGAAGGTGCACAGCTTAGTAGTTGGATGACTACTTCAAGTTACCGGTCTCTTCACAGCCTTCTACGTTTTTACGTTGGCCTTCAGATGAGACAAGGTGTCCACCATTTATTCTACACCCGTGATTCTCAAGCTTCCATGTGCAGCAGCATCACCAAGAAGGCTTACTACAACAGGATTGGCGGGCCCAGAGTTTCTCATTCAGTCGGTCTGGGGTGGGGGCCTGAGAATGTGAATTTCTAAGCTCTCACGAGATGCTGCTGCTGGTGCTGGGTTTATGCTTCAATAACTACTGTCTTATAGGATAATAGACAAATGTGAATAAATGCTACCTCCAGGTTATTGTTTAATTCTCTTTAAGCATTTACCTTAAAAACATCTTATACTTTAAGCTAAACCTTTTACTAGATCAGTAATACTAGCATTAGCTGACTGGAGATGTACTATTTCATTTAAAGGAGTAGAGCTCTAGCCGGTTTGGCTCAGTGATAGAGCAGACTGAAGGGTCCCGGGTTCGATTCCGGTCAAGGTTGGTTGCAAGCTTGATACCTGGCCCTGGTCAGGGCCCTGCAGGAGGCAACCAATCGATACGTCTCTCTCACATCGATGTTTTTCTCTCTCTGTCTCTCCCGCTCCCTTCCACTCTCTCTAAAAAATTAATGGGAAAATATCCTCGGGTGAAGATTAACAAAAATAAATGAAAGAGAAGGAAAGGAAATCAGCATCAGAACTCCCTGAGATTCTAATCAAGAAGGCAGACCTCTGCCTTCAAAAGCATCCGAATCCAAATCTCTAAGGGTGGTTTCTAGAACCTGTTTATTAAATAAACCCGTGATTCTCAAGCACTCTAACTGTGCAAACTACTGCCGTAAACCTCAGTGTGAGAATCAGCCTCATAACAGTGTATGAAGAGGTGAATTCTGACAACTTAATAAGAGTCTGAAATATGAGTCCTATTTCAGTTGGGGTGTCTAACATATAAAATATCATTTTATCTTTTAAATAACTATGTTATAAAATTTATTAATCATTTATCTATGGGTAAAGGTACCTTAAAAGTTTTTCTATGATTGCTGTATACCGTTGATTGAGAAAAGAAATGTAATGGGAAATGGAGTTACAACATGGAACATAATAACATAGTAATGCTGAACTATAAAGAAATATTCCTAATTAGAAAACTGTAATTAAAAATGGAATATGAATATGGACTAAAAGGTGAATTTATTCAATGGTTAAACACATGCTACTAATTGCAAGGTTTTATCAGCACCATAAGAAAATTATACAAATACACCCAATTCGACTATGCTTTCCCTCACTAAGGAATCTGTAATAAGGGAAGGGAATGAATGTTTATGGGGTATCTACTGTGAGCTAGGTCCTTGCAATCAGCACTCTTGTCAACTGACATAAATATCATAACGTTAATTGTGACGTAGAATTTTTATCATTTTACAGGTTAAAAAAGGCTCAGCAAGATTAGGTGATTGTGTTGGTAAAAGTGGAAAAGGATTTTTTAAATGTCCAGTCCTGAAGAAGATAGGGGGAGGGAAGCCTTTGGCAAGTCCACACGGCTAAAGCCCCACTGGAGGACAATCTCACAGACACTCTGTGAGCAGAAAGTGTGCACGTCCTTCATCTCAGCAACCCTACTTGCAGGAATCTCTCCTAGGAATCTCCTACCACATGTACACAGAGGAGCATGTAAGGGGATGCTCATGGCCGTATTGTTAGAAGTCAAGGCGGGGAGACACACCAAGGAGCATCCCAAAGCACTTGGCCACAGTTCCCGAGAATCAGGTGGTCTCCGTATAGGTAAATACAATGTTCAGCGGATAGAAATATTTGGTTTTTTAATCAGATATTTCTATGCATGCGAACAGAGGTGAGTAACTTTGTAGAAAAAGTTCAGTAAAGATAAACAGAGGCTGACTCTGGGAAGGAGAGGGAAATAGGGAGTGAGAAGCCATGTGACATTTTACTTATCTGTATTGTAAAACTTCTTCCAGAAATGATTAGTATAGTATTTGTGTAATTAAAAATGCTTTTTTTTTTTTTTTCAAGAAAGGAAGGAAGAGGGAGAAACCTGAGATCACAACTCTAGTAGGAGCTTCTATTTGTTTTTTTATATTTTCTCTTCTGGCCCTTCCTGTCTTCTGTCTTTTTCTTCTCAGGGTCTCCGTTTACCACCTAACGCTTTTGTGCTATCTCTTGACTCGGGGTCCCTCCTTTCTTCTGCGTAGGTGATCTTGCAAAAAGAGCAACAACAGTAACAGTCATTGTCATGGAAGTGCAAACATCAACTGAACCGAATACCTTCTCTTCTACTCGATTGTCCACACACCTGTGCTTCTTACAGCAACACTGGGTTGTGGTCACTTTGCCTGCCCAGTGATTCTTCCTCTGCGCAAGCGCTGCAGGAAGCTCTGACTTCTTGTTGGCAATTCTGGTTCTCTTTTCTCAACTCATCGTGACCCTGTGCCTGTGATGGTCTAATGTGCCCCCTTAAAATCTCATCATTTTAACAGGGGGGAAATACTGGCTTTCCGGATGAACCTATGATTAGGCAATTTCTCTTAATAAACTGTTTCTTTATGGCAATTTCCTCTTCCTTTACTTAAAAAAAGGCGTCACTCAGATTAATGTAGCCCATAAATGTGCCTTGTTTGGTATGCAGAGTCTTTTTTTTTTTGTTTTATTTTGTTGTCTTAGTTTTCAACATTCAAAAATGGGAAGTTTTCTTAAAATATATTTTGTTGATTTCAGAGAGGAAGAGAGAGAGAGAGATCAATGATGAGAATCATTGATCAGCTGCCTCCTGCATGCCCACACTGGGGATGGAGTCCACAACCCAGGCATGTGCCCGGACCAGGAATTGACCTCCTGGTTTATAGTTTGACGCTCAATCACTGAGCCATGACATACAGGCAAAAATGGGAAGATTTTTTAAGAAAAATCTAGATTTGTTCTTCACATGTTTACAATAGCAGGAACCCTGTAGTAACCTCCCTCCATTCCCACCCCCCAGTCCCTATCTCCCCACTGAGGCAGGGCATTAATCTGCTCACCAGTCAAACTCTCAGCTCAGGATAAAAATGTAGGTTTCTGCCTGGCTTCCATAGATACTTGAGTTTGGGGCATCTATTTTTACTTGCCCATCTTCTGAGCTGTGATATTATCTCTGTAGCATCTATGTTTACTCCTTCTCTGCTCATTGATGCTTTATTTCTGGGTTATAGTGATTTTATTTGAAAAGTATTCATTCACCCAAAACATTCACTATTTCTCCAACACAAGGATCAGTTCATCTGAGGATGTTTCTAAAACGAGTTCTGGTGCTTTCTTTCCTCCCATACAAGTTATTAGTGTACTTTTAAACAACGTTAGCATTTGAAGAAAAGAAATTCAATGATTATCTCCTGCCCAGTTATGCTCTATCATGGATCCAGAAAGAGGCACTCTATAAGTTCTGAGCATCTGACCCAAAAAACACATCTCTTATATCCTCACGTTTTTCTTCTTAAAATAATACTTAACATTTTTTTAAAATAAAAGATTCAAAAGTTAGAAATTGTCAAATTACTGCCTAATTCAATTTCATGTTATTTTATGAATTTAAAATAAATAAAATCATTCATAAAAACAACTTATATTTCATGACTACATATAATTATGCAAATAATTATATGATAGCCAGCAAAGTTATTAGGTTTTTAAATATTCAGAGACATTGAAAGCTAAAGTTCAGTTTGAGATGGAGAAGTTTAAGATAGTGATCAAAGCCTTTCTTTACTTAGTTTCCTCAAATTGATCATGTATGTTTTGATCTCTACTTCTTCGCCTTCATCCTAACTTCTGCTTTGATTATCTATATGCAAAAACTGACGTTTCAATATTACTTCTTTTTCCATTTTGATGGACACTTCTAAGCTAACCAACATTTTCTTGGCAACTTGCTTTCAAAGCAAAGGGTTTCTTACTAATATCGTTGCAGTGCTTTGTTTTCTACTAAATTAGTTTTCAAAATTTCCCATCCACAATGAGCTTACAAATCCTTTGAAGATAAAGACAGATGACTCTGAATTAGGGCAAGGAAAAATTCTGTAAAACTAGATTTTCTAAACCAGTGACCCGGAGGTTTCAAGTTCTTACCTTTGAAGGCTGCTGAGGATCTTCTGGAAATTTTAAAGATACTTTGACCTAAATATATGCCTATATTATCAATAATATTCTATATAAGATCAAATGCCAATTATAAAAGAGACAATGTTCATTTTTTCAGCTACTTAACTAACACACACACACACACACACACACACACACACACAAATAGAATGTCTTATAAATATGTCCTTAGCCTCACTTTTAAACATGGAAATGCAAGTTGAAATGTCATATCTTTTTTTTTTTACGCATCAGAATTGTTAAAACTAAAAAAGTATAATAACACACAATGTTGGTGGGGTTATGGTAACACAGGTATTCTTTGGGCTAAAAGACCTACAAGCTCACTAACTGGCATTATTTACCAAAATGTTTCCTGTTTGTTTCTTTTGAACTATCAGTTTCACTTTCCTGAATTTATCATACGGATACATTTACACTATGGTCAAAGGAATAAGTCCAAGAATAATTTTATAATTGTGATTGTCTAATAATCCAAAATCATAAACATATAAGAAACAACCTACAGTTCCTCAAAAGGTTAAGCATGGAGTTACCTAGCAGTTCTACTCTGGGCATATACCCAAGAAAAATGAAAACATGTCCACACAAAGACTGGAACGTGAATGTTCATACCAACATTATTTATGATAGCTAAAAAGTGGAAACAACTCAATGCTCACCAGTTGATGAATGGATAAATAGATGTGATAACCATACAATGGGCTATAATTCAGCCAAAAAAATTACTGAAATCTGCTACAACATAAACTGCAAAACAAGTAAGTGAAAGAAACCAGTCACAAAAGGCCACATATTATATGACTAGAGGCCCGGTGCACGAAATTCGTGCACAGGGGGAGGTGTCCCTCAGCCCAGCCTGCACCCTCTCCAATCTGGGACCCCTCGAGGGATGTCCGACTGCCCATTTAGGCCCGGTCCCAGTAGGATTGGGCCTAAACGGGCAATCAGACATCCCTCTCACAATCCAGGACTGCTGGCTCCCAACTGCTCACCTGCCTGCCTGCCTGATTGTCCCTAACAGCTTCTGCCTACCAGCCTGATCACCCCCTAACCACTCCCCTGCCACCCTTATTGATGCCTAACTGCTCCCCTGCCAGCCTGGTCACCCCTAACTGCCCTCCCCTGCAGGCCTGGTCCCCCCCAACTGCTCTCCCCTGCAGGCCTGGGTCCCCCCCCCAACTGCCCTTCCCTGCAGGCCCAGTCGCCCCCAACTGCCCTCCCCTGCTGGCCATCTTGTGGCAGCCATCTTGTGTCCACATGGGGGCAGCCATCTTGTGTGTTGGAGTGATGGTCAATTTGCATATTTCTCTTTTATTAGATAGGATTCTATTAATATGAAATGTCCACAACAGACAAACCTATAGAGACCAAAAATAGCTTAGTGGTTGACTGAGGAGGGGAGAGGGGACAGAGAGTGGTTGTGACTGTTACTAGGTACAGGGCTTAGTTTTATGGTGATTCATATGTTCTAAGATTGGATTATGAGGATGATGATGGATAAACGATTGTAAATACACTGCCAAGGAATTGTATGCTTTAAACCAGTAAATTACATCCTGATAAAGTTATTAAAACATAATCTAAATATCTATCAGTGATGAGACCTGCCAAATAAAAACTATGGTAAATCCATGCAATAATGAACTCCACAGCTATGGGAAAAAATAATAATAAAAATAAAAACTGATCGTCCTATTTGTGAGAATGTAAAACAATCTCTTTTTAAAATTAAGTTAAGGAAGCAAAGTCCAGAATAACGTATTTGATTTTACATTTGTGTAAAAATAAAAAACGAATGGAATACTTCTAGCAAGACACATAAGAGTTTGATAACAGTTGTCTCTGAGGATGGGGCCTGGGATTTAGGATCTAGATGTGAGGTTTTCTTTTCAGTATTCCCTCTTTTTATTGAATACTTTACTGTACATATTTATTTGGTAACAAAATATTTTAAGCTTTTTTTTTCTAAGGGAAAAAAAAGTCCAAATCTATACTAATAAAAGATTAATATGCTAATGAGACCAGGAGACCTTCCAGACATCCTTCTGGACAAAGCCATGGTGGTGGGGCCAAGACAGAGGCAGTTAGGGGTTATCAGGCAGGCAGGCAGGTGAGCAGTTAGGTTCCAGTGGTCCCGGATTGCAAGAGGGATGTCCGACTGCTGGCAGTTGAACATCCCCCGAGGGTCCGAGATTGGAGAGGGTGTAGGCTGAAGGACAACACCCCCATGCACAAATTTCATGCACCAGGCCACTAGTCAATAAAGAAGGAAATGCCCTGCTGTGAATGTAGATGCCCAGCGCTGTGGCCATGCCCGGGTGCTGACAGAATAGAGCTGCTTTCAGATGGTTACCCTTTAACCAGGGAGAAGATGAATAAATAAATGAGTAATTTATGGGAATTTTAAAGAAAAGAAAATTAGTATAAGAAAGCACATGGGAGTGCCCCGCTCACAAATGAAGAAAAGTGCTCTGGACAGTGTTAGGCTGCCGGGTGTTACCATGAAGGAGACAGCCAGCCAGCCACACTACACTTAAAGGGCCCGGGCTCTTCAGAAGCCTGCTGTCCACACAGTGGGCAGATGCACGGAATTAGCATGTTGTGTCAGGCACAAGTGGCAGTTTAGAATAAAAAAGTTTAAGTTATTAAAAGTCTGAGTATTTCAGTCCCTCTACACAGATGGAGTAAATGTGCCCTCAGAGGCTTATCAAGGCCCTGTTCAATGGAGAACACAGTTCTAGGTTCTGGGATAATTCATAACTAGAACACCTATTATATGCTGGGCAAGTGCACATATTGTTTATAATTCTCATAGTCCCCCTATAAGCTAGGAATCAGTAGTCCCATCTTAACAGGCAGGGCATACAAAACCCAGGGAAGGGAAATAAATATCCTGTGTCCTACAGCCAGTCCTTGATGAGATTAGGAGTCAAACCAGGTCCGAATGACACCAGCACATGTGGTAAGATCTTCCCGAGACTCGGTCCTGAGGTGTGAGTGTGTGTGTGTGCTAGGGGTTCCGTGATGTGTGCACCTAGGTTGATTTACAAATCATCTAACGTGGAATTCACCAATTAGACTCCAGAAATGCCATATGGTGGCTAGAACTTTTTCCCCCATTTGGATGGGCAATAGCTATGTGCCTATCCAGGCCCGGAGAAACGAAAAGTCTATATTCTGTTAATGTAAAAAACCATTGAAACCTGTGAAGAATTTTTGTGAGTTTATTTGAGCCAAGTTGTCTGGGAAGCAGAACCTCAACGAATTGAGATAATGCTCTGGAGAATGGAGGGTTACATCTGTATTTATACATTGCAATCAAAGGAAAGGGATGAAGGTGGGTTACAAGAAATCCATTGGTGATAGATTAAGGAGGTGGGATAAAGCAAAGTGGGGGGGAAACCTCTGGGATAGGGTAAAATGTGAAATGATGGACATATGCTTCTTTTACAGAGATGGATACAGGATAGTTTTACATAATTAACTTGATAACAATAACAATGAGGGAATGTCCTGGTGCCATTTGTTGTGCCCTGAGGGGTCCGGGTAAAAAGGAAGTTACAAGTTACCCAGACATTTCGCAGATATGTTATCTTAGAGACAAAAAGACAAATGGGCTCAGTCAAGATCTAAGTTGATCTTTGTCAGGGAAAATACTGGCCTAGGACATGACTACCCACCATAACCTGTTTGTAGTTAAATATTTAATTTCCAGACCATCTTTTGTGGTTATTTTAGGTCTCTGAGTTTGCAAGACTGCTATGCAGGCCTCCCCTGAGCTTGTCAGGTTAGCATGTGGCCCCTTTCGTCCACAATTCCGAGTTGCCAATTCAATGTCTAAATCCTAGGGAAGGCACATAGTAATTCCCAAAGAATAAATAAACATATAAATGCCTTCAAAATATTTGAAGTCAGGATAACTTGGTAGTAATTTTATCCGCAGCACTCCTCTCCTTTGTGTGATCATGCTTCATGTTTATACAATGCTTCAGACTTCTCAGGATGCTTTCGTGTATGTGTATATCAGCTCTTCTGATCCTTAGACCCCGGGGAAGTGGCTGGAATGGTATTCCTGCCATTGGACAGATGGAAAAACTAAATCATGTGGACGTTAACTGATTTGCCAAAGACAGAAAAAGCTCTTTGGTGATAGAGCTGGTGGTAAAGTCCAAGTTTTCTAATGGCCTGGCCTAATTCTAAAGCATCCTAGCAAAACCAGAATCAGGAATGCCTGGCCTAGGGTCAGGGATTTATTGTAATCGAGGGCAATTTGATGCAATGTCTTTGGGTTTGTGAAGGAATCCGACTAAAAAGGAAATGGAAAACCACAATTCTAAATGCTCCTTAGAGTTCTGGGACGTGAAGACTACAGGTACCTTCTTAGTCAAAAGTCATAAATGTCAGAATCTATGGGGTACCTTTCCTGAATCCTCATAGACTTTTGTGTTATAAGCGTTATGTAACAATATTTAAAACCAGCATGTGGTTTGCAGAAAAATCTAAAGCGCAAAGCTTGTGAAATAATGCAATCTCCTTCTTCTATGAGTACACTAGCACCTTTATTGTGTCTTCATTAATCATCCCTCCCCCTTCTCCCCATTCCTTCTTTTTCCTCGATTCTCTTTTTCTGTTTATGGAGTTTTAGATGCTGACAGAATGCCATCACTTTGGGGAGTCTGTGTTTGAGTGAATCTGGAGTCACCCTCAGGGCAGGGCCAGATAACTCCTGGTCCCGCTGACTCATAGGGGGCCCCTCCTAGCCGTTTCCTCCTCATAAAATGACCTTGGAGTTCCACCCATCCGGGTGTGCCTGAGCCGAGGCATATGGCTTTGTGCAAAGCCTCTTCTGAGCTTCCAAAATTACAGAAGATGAAAAGTTTGAACCAGAGACTGTTAACTTCCCAGATTCTTGAGAGCTGTTTTCGTGTCTATAAGATTTTGCAATTTCTCTCCCCTCCGTTCCCAGCCCACCTCATTTTTGTTTTTCTGTAACCAGTATGAACTGTTCCCTAATACAAGTACAGTCAGTCCTCTTTTGGTTTTTGCCATTAGTCTCATTTTTATTATCGTTAAGAATTTTATTATTAAAATTATTGCATCTGTTGTGGAAGTTCCAATGTTACAGCAAAACGTTAAGTCAAGCTCCCACTTGACTTTTTTAGCAAAACACCCAGTTTCTCCCTGCAGGGGTTCAGAACAGGCCTCCCCAACATGTGCCACTTTGGCCTGTGAATCATTTGGAGCTGAAGGCAATTGAGACCCTGCAGGTGCACAAGAAACTTTGATCTCTCCTTTAAAGCATATAAACTAGGAGCCTCGCTCACAGTAAGTTATAGTCAGAAATGACTTTGTATGACCTATCCATGAGGCAGGGCAAATGTCTAATTGTTGAACATCTGCTCTTACCATCCTGTAAATGACTTTCCTCCCCTCAGAAGCCCCAACGTGCCTCACCTCATCCTTAGCTCGGAATGTCACATAGACCTCAGTTACCTTTCCATTGCAGAGCCTCTTGTGTATGTGGAGTTCCATACATACGTATGTAAGGAAACTTGGTGACCTTCTCTTGTTAATCTGTTCTGTGCAGATTTTATTAGACCAGCTAAAAGTACTTTGAATGGTAGAGGAGAGCTTCTTCCTCCTTCACATCCTTCTCGAACGCTCAAGCTCTGTTAAAATGCCCAGGAATACAGTTCCTGGATCTGACTTGGGATGAGAGTGGGCATTAGGTGGCAAATTTACCTGATTAGCTCACTGTCACGAAGTCATCCTGCACTGTCCAGGAGTCAAGTTCTGCCCACTGCTGTGGGCCCCATATCCCTACACAATTCTGTCATTTTTGAGGAAGGAGTACCAAGTGGTCTTTTCAAATGCAGTATTTTACTTTATTTTTATAATTTTTGTAATCCTCACCCGAGAATATTTTTCCATTGATTTTTAGAAAGAGTGGAAGAGAGAGGGAAAGACAGAGAGAAATATTGATGTGAGAGAAACACATTGATTTGGTTGCCTCCTGCACGAGCCCCGACCAGGGCCGGGAGGAGCCTGCAACCAAGATACATGCCCTTGACCGGAATCAAATCCTGGACCCTTCGGTCTGCAGGCCGATGCTCTATCCACTGAGCCAAACCGGCTAGGGCAAAGGTCCAATATTTTAAAGCCACAGGCAATAACCCCTAAGCCTTGGAGGATAAGATCCATAAATAGATCCATTTGGGGTATTATCTCTCAATTTTATATCTCTAATTCTTGATGCCAACTAAACTCTAAGCTTGTTGTTATTTTCATTATTTTATTTATTTTATATCTTCTAAGTTTTTTAATGACTTTATTTCAAATTCCTCAATTCCATTCCTTGAGACTTTTCTTTCCTGCCAGCTCACATCAGTCATTCATCTTTGGGGACCCATGTTCTACTAGCTCCTAAATGTCTACATTCCTGCTATCTGGTTTCCAAAGTCAAATTATGATATATATTATAAATTCAACATTCAAAACACCCACATGTGTGAATATGTGCCTCAGAATGACTTTGCCTTCTCCAAAGCCAGTTCTGCCCTGCCTGAAACTGAAAAGCCTTAGGAAATTCCACTAAGAGGAAAGGTACCCACTGGAAAAGCTGGGCTTACACTCAGATCCTAGCAAAGCATAGTAACGTGTTCATTTGAACTTACCAATAATTTCCTTTTCTTTACTTTGAGGAGCAGTAGAACATGGCAGAGAGGCCAAAGACATTATAAGAAACTAGAGGCCCAGTGCACAGGTGCGGTGGCAGGCGATTAGGGCAATCGGGGCTGCCGGAGGTTGGCTGCAGGGGGAGGGACCACAGGAGGTTGGCTGTGGGAGCACACTGACCACCAGGGGGCAGCTCCTGCATTGAGCATCTGCCCCCTGGTGGTCATCATAGCGACCTGTCAACCAGTGGTTCGGTCACTTAGGCTTTTATATATATATAGATTGCCTAAGGTTCAAATTCCAGTTGAGTTTGATCCCAACTTCTATCATTTACAAACTCCCTGAACTTGGATAGTTTTCTTAACTATCAAATGGAAACAAACTAACAGCATATACCCAAGATTGCAAATATGAAATGCCTAGAATGGTACCTGGCCCCCCCCCCCAAAAAAAGTGATCACTTTATGTTATTATCATTGATCTCAGAAATTTCCTATAGATTTAAAGTGTGTTTCTTTTTTACTTATTTTGTTATAACCCACCCACTCTTTCCATCACAACAGGTTAGATGTTTCCTTTTGAGAATTCCAATATTACTACTTGTATGTTGGTATACTTTTAAAAAAAAGTCCAGATTGAGATTTTAGAGCCAATCACTTTTCAGTCATGGATGTCTACTTGCTTTTGTTCCCCTGAAAAACTAAGGTGCTTGTTCTTAGAATTATTTTGTGTGCATGCAAATATATTCCTTGTAGTATTTGAAAGTGACCACAGATTTTGAAAATCAAATGTTTCGCTGATCAATGCTGGTGGAGCCTCGGAAGACTTTAGCACATGTCCCCCAAGCTTCATGAGGAACAGGGCACGTAAACAATTGGCTTAGAGCCTCATTCAGCCAACCAGTCCCCCTCCATCGCTCCGCCCTGCTTTCCTCTGGCTCCGTTGTACTCTCAGGCAAGCTCTCCCCTGCCTGTGGCCAGGTGGCGGCCCACAGCTCCAGGGGCACCCCTGGAGTTCCCAGTCCTGGGGCAAGGCAGGCGTGCTCTTTCCAGGTAGCCCCAGTTATGACAATGAGGGAAGGGAGAATAGAGGCAAGCAGAGCAGCGGGGCCCACAGAGGCCCACTCGAAAGTCTCATGAGTCTCTGTCAAGATGAGCAAGCATGTGGGTTTGGGGGTAAGTCAGTTTGTAGAGTTTCCAATTCCCCAAACCATGTCTGTAATTCCTCGCCTCCAGCCCTTAGATAACTCTCATCTGGTAACACCTCCTGCTTGTCAAGTGTTTTTCCATGAAAAGATGTCACAAGTGGCATATGTGCACAATGGTTCATAACATCCACTCACAGTCGCTTATTCTCTTTGTGTACAGCTTTTAAATCACTTATGAAGCTATCAAACCGCATAATTTACAAATTAAAATAACAAGATACCATTTTCGTCTGCCATGTCCAATAGGATGATAAATGTTTATTCCATAATAAAAAGAGGCATTTCAAATCAGCAAGTAATAGCTTATTAGATAAATAGGGCAGGGGCATTTGATAAATGATTTAAGAACAACAATAACAATAAAAACCATAAAAATAAATCCTGATCTCAGGCCTTACTCCAAAATAAATTACTAATAGTTTTAAAAAGTTAAATGTAAATGCATACATACATACTAGAGAAGTCAAAGAAAAAAGAAGGCGAATAATTATATGTTCTCAGCGTGGGAAAGATCTCTCTAAATGTAATTCTAAGTGATAGATTTTATATGTAAAAGAATTTATTTATTGATTTAGATGTAGAGAAAAGACAGTAAATCCTACATATCAAAATATTGAACTTATGACAAAAATGAAATTGATATACTATTTCTAATAAAAATATCATCAGTTAGGAATTTTTATATACCTGATTTATAAGGGAACTACTTTTCCCTACCTCAACTCCCCCGAAACAGCTGCCAAAGAGATGAGCTCCTGCTGGGAGGATTGCGCTGGCTGGGGTGTCCCTAGTCAGAAGCGCAGGGCCTGAGCAAGCTTAGAGCTCCAAGAAGAGGACTGGGATAGTGAGGAGAGAGGGCAATGTTCTTAACAATTACCACAAGTGAGAAACTTTGGAAAGAGGTGGGAATATCTAAAAGGAATTAGGACGCTTTTTGTATAATATGTCATTGAAAAGCCTGCCATTGACCATTAAGGAAATTTACAGTTAAGTACTACATTTTCTTTAAAGGTTTTGAAGACTTTGAAGATTTGATTGTTTGTGGCAAGGTTTGGGGTTGTCTTTGTTTTTTTTTATTTTGTGTTTGTTTGTTTGTTTGTTTGTTATGGACAGGCAGAGGCAGGGGCCAAGCAGCCACATTATTCTCTCTAGTTTGTCCACGTAAGAAGCAAAACAATTAAGATCCTTAATAAAGAGGTTTTATGAACCAATAAAGAAAAGCAAATACTATTTTTAAAATAGGCAAAGGATTTGAATAGATAATGCCATTAAAATGAAAAATGGTTTTAAAGATGAAAAAAGTGACCTCACTAATGCTTAGACATGTGAAACTAAAACAAAATGTTTTTCAAGAGGCCACCCCCTTTGCCTTTCAAAAAATTGCCCCAAAGCAAAAAGGACACGAAATACAAACTCTGCATTTAGGAAAACCAGGCAACGTGCATAATTCCTAAGCATAAGGTATGAAATCAGAAAGTGAATCGGGGACTGGCAAAGAGGACGAGGGTCGAAGCCAAGGCTGGAGATACAGAGACAAGTGATTTGATTCATTATTTAGCCAATGGAACCTAGACAGTTTATAGAAATAAGCAATGGTATGCTGGCAAATGTGGAACAATTCTCCAGGAAAAAAACATGTGTATGTGTGTTATGTCTACATACATACATGTAATAAATTGTATTGATATAAAGGATATATAACACACAAAATACTGATAATAAAATATACAGTACTTTTTGTTGAAAATTCCATATAGCCCATTGTTAATTTTTACATCTGTAACCAACCTATGGTTGCAGTTAATGAAGGAGTGTAGCTCTAACTTGAATGTTGATTAATATTTTCACTTATGTTAACAAGACAAATGTCAAACAACAAAGATATATGTCAGACCTTCACTCACTTACCAGTGATTGAGTGACTACTTTGCTGAGTTGTGTAACAGTTTTCAAATCCTGGGAAAATGTTTCCTCAATGTTTTATCCCGTTCACAATGTAATATCTACAGAAGCAACACACTTTTAAGTTTCATCTACATGTGTTCATTAACTCCATGGGGGTGGGGGGTTCTTAAACAATATATAGGTGTACAAAGTTATCATGTTGTACACTTAAACATCTTACAATTTTACTTGTCAATTATACATCATTAAGGCTGAAAAAATAAAAGAAATGGGACATTAAAAATGCCATGTCCCATAATACTTGGAATATTAGACTCTTTGAAGCATTAATTCAACTTAGGATGCATTTCTTACATTTTTATGTTTAAAACTCTCAATTCTGCATACTTGGAATAACCAGTTCTTGTATCTTGAAGACTTGTCTTAATTCATGGTATTGTTTGTTTTACCTCTTAGGTACCAGCAAAGGCCAAACGCCTTACTCAACAGCCTCCCTACCACCACCTCCACCACCCCATCCGGCCAGCCAACCGCCATTGCCAGCTTCTCACCCAACACAACCACCAGTCCCAAGTCTACCTCCCAGAAACATTAAACCTCCTTTAGATCTAAAGTAAGTAAAAGGTTATCTTGTCATTTCTTTGTCAGTCTCTTGCCATAGATTTCCAAACTGTGCTTGGCTGAATGCTGAGGGTTCCGTGGTAAAATGCTGGGGACACAAAGGTGGACAGCTAACAGGGAAAAAGAATGTCTAAGCAGCTGCTCTCATACCTCCAGACCCTTGAGCAACTCTTATTTACCTGCTTTTACGGTGGTTTTTTCTCTTAAGCATTCATCAGAAGAAAATGTCTACTGCCTTTTTTAAAGTTCTGAAGCATTTTTCAGGTCAGCACCACCACCATCTCTTTCCCCATCATCACCAACACCACCACCATCATCACCATCAGCCCCACCACTACTACCAAATTTTACTGACAGCCTATGATGTGCTATGCATTTTACATATATAATCCTTATAATTGTAATGAATTACTCGTGTTATCATCATTTCACAGATGAGGAAACCGAATGCTACAGAAGCTAAATAGCTTCTCCAAGGTCACACAAGAATAGAGCAGAAACTTGAGCCAATGTCAGTCTGAGTCCAAAGTAAAACAAGTTTTCTCTCATCATTCAGTTTTTGGGCTGTTTTTAAAACCTAGGAAACTTTTATTCAAGCTTAAATTTTCTTAGAGGGTACATTTTAGAAATTTCAGAACTACATGGGTGGCTATGCATGGACTCTTTATCTGTGATTTACCAGAATAGCTGGTCGAGGAAAAATCAAGTGGAAGATTGGAGTAGAATGAAATGTTGTAGGGTTTTTTATTTGAAGTATTCAGACTGTGGCAAGCATGGATCTTTATGGCAAGTGAGGCTAGATCTTCTCATTCTTCTAGAGAATTGCTTTCCATGATTCCCCTTTTCCACAAGTAAGTAATATTGAGCTGCAGTTTGCTTTTCCTTCACTTCAATCCCCTACCAGATTGATGTTCTTTGCAATTAAAGTCTTAATATCCATAATCCGTATAATAGAGCCTGTTAGTAATAATATCTGATTGACAGCTTTCTTTAAATGTTGATGATTACAATTTAGAGTGGGGGTTGGAAACATGCTAGTCATGGGTAGCCTCCAATATGTTTCACTTTATTATGCTTTGGGAAGATTCAAAGGCAGTCACCAGAAGGTGTTAGAGCAGATAAATGACTATTACCTTCTCTATGGCCAATGACGTACGTTCAGATGAACTGAATACCCTTCCAAACAGTTAAGTTTATAAATTCTAATTTAAGTCTCTAAAACCCCATGATATCCAGCTACCAAATAAGAATGCAAGCCATCTGCCTACTAACATATAAATGCTAAATAAATATTAGTTTAATTAAAATAACTAATTAATATGTGTTCTTCGATATGTGATTTCCGTGTAATTACTTTCCTTTCATATGTATTCATCCTGTGTCCTTTTCTTAATTTCTTTTCTACTTTGATAGATTAACCCACTTGATCTGAACTTACTAGTAGTACTTTTGAATTTTATGATGTGACCCTATCCCAGCTCCTGGCTTCAGCCAGGCTTCTGGGTCCTGTGTAATTCCAATGAGAGGTTGTATGAAATAGCTTGAGCATGAATTCCTGAACATTTACAAGACATGAAGACTGGTACATAATAGCTCGATCAAAGAAATGTGAAAAGAAAGAGTATTTGGCACTATTCCTGCTGTTTGGAGGTCCCCAAGTCCCCCCATATGTTTGATGGTTTACCGAAAGGACTCACAGGGCTAACCATAGATAGTGCTGATGGCTCAGGTTTATCATAGCAGGCCTCAGTTCTAGGGCCGAGAACAGACACATTGAGAAGGTCCTTCAGCTATGAAAATGCAATGCACGTGTGATGCTGCTTCCTCAGAAAGCCTAGCAGAGACAGGTTTTGATTGAAAGCTGGTCATATAGGCACCTGCTACCTAGCAACGACCAAAATGCCAGACTTCTAGAAAAGAAGCAGCCGTTCATCCTAATCACAGTGTTCATCAAAGCACTCTTACCGCCAGGCAGCTTTTCTTATCAGTGGAGGGAATTCTTTAGAAGCTGTGTTTCCAGATACAAGCCAAGGGCCAACGTTGGTAGCAGATTCTTCTAAAAATAGCAGTTGTGGGCCTGCTGTGCTAACCTACTCCCTGGAATCCACAATGATGGGGTGGGGAGTAAAATGTTGTAGAAGGAAGAAAGGACTTTATAAACAGCCTGGTAACCTGTACGGCTATTTCTTAAAGATGCTGGTTAGTTTCCCAGCTTTGCAGGGAATTCTTGCAAAGTTGAAAAGGACCTGCTGATCAGCCAGGCTCTAGTTCTTATTTGATGAAAATGACAGCAAAAGCCACCAATTGTAATCAACTTTACCTTACCCTTGTTTCCATCTTATTAAGGACTTCTAATTAGAAAGTCTGATTAATTTAAGAGTTGACAACTTCACAAAATACTTACTCTCAGAAGAAAGATGGAGAGGAATAAGAGTCTTGGATGTTATATTGCCTAGATCAACTACAGGGTGTCGCCCCAAAATAGCTCAATTTTGAAAATGAAATATATGTTAGTAAATACTGCCTTTATAATTTTTCAAAGTGTGTGTATCCATTTTTTGGGACACCCTATGTAATTGGAGCTTCTCAAAGTTGATTGTCAGATGGAGAGAATAGAGGAAATGAATGCTAAAGGACATCTATAACATAATACTTTTATATAGTGAGAACTTCTAAGCTGTCATCAGAGAGCTCAAGTAAATTCCAAAATGAAGAAATATCTGGGTTAGAAACTTTCCCCCTAGTAGAGGAAGCTAGATAAGACACAGAGAGGAAATGAAAGCAAAATGGGTCTTGATAGTCTGGCTCAAAATTTTACATTTAATGTGAGAGGGAAATTGATGGAAAACTCTTTAAGTATAATTTTAAAATATGGGTGTTTCTGTACTTTTCTCCACACCACCACCCTTCAAAACACACACCTGGTGTCTCCCTGGTGCCCCCTCTGCTGGCCTGCAAATGCCATTCCTCCCATCTCCAATCAATGGCCACCCTCAGAGTCAAGAGCTAATAGATTATTTTACATTCACTCAACAATTACTGTTTAAGCCACTACTTTATGCCTTTGTAATAAGAGTTCAGGAAGTAGTGAATAAAACAAAGACCCCTGCCTACCTGAAACAGGGGCAAGGGAGCAAAGGAGTAAAAATAACAAACAGGTAAAGGATATACTGTCGTATGTTAGGAAACATTGAATGCTCTGGGGGAAAATAGCGCAGGGTTGGGTGGTGGCGTGCAAGAGTGGGAGTGGGGTCAGTGTGTTGCAACTTTCAACAGATGTGAAGGTGGCTCCCTTCTTGGAAGGTACACTTTAAAGTTAGCAAGGTGAGGGAGTTAGACATGCAGACACCTGTAGAAGAACAGTTCTAAGTGGAGAAAACAGAACAAAGGCCTGGAATGTTCAAAGACTAGGAAGGAGGTAACGGGCTGGAGTAGAGCAAGGGAAATGAGACAGTAGATGAATGTGGAAGCAGGGAGAGCACTTAGGCAGATATTGCAGAAACGCAGGCAAGACATAGAGGGGCGTCTAACGAGGGTGGTGTGCAGATTCTGAATATATTTTGAAACAATTTGGATTCGGAATGTGAAAGGAAATGAGGATGGAAGATGGCTCCCAGGTTTTTGGCCTGAGCAACTCTGAGGATGATGTTTCCATCAACTGAAATGGGAGAGGCTGCAGGGGAGCAAGTTTGGGGTGCAGGAGGTAGGAGGGCGTGGCTATGCAAAGCTTGAGGTGTCTCTTAAACATCCGAGTGGAGACGCGGAGGAGGCAATTGGGTATAAGAGTGATGAGTTTGAGAGAGAGTTATGGTTTAAAAATATACATTTGAGAGTCAGAGGCACATATTCCACACTTAAAGTCACAAGACTGTTAAGATTCCTAAGGAAGTGAGGATAACTAGAGAGAAGGAACAAGCCCTGAGTCCTGGGAGAAGAAAAAATCAGGAAAGGAGAATAGAAAGAAACAACCAATAAAGCAGAAAAAAAAAAAAAACACAAGAAAGAAGGTAGTGTTCCCAGGAGGAAGCAGTGACTGACTGTGTCCGAGGCTGCGAGGGCCAGTAAGCGAGTGCTAGGCAGATCAGTGTGGGTGGAAGTCTCAGGAGCAGTGGGGACACAGGCCTAATCAAAATGGCAATGTAATACCTTAATCAATAAAGAAAGAAAAAATGGCTTTAAAAGAACAAGAAAGGAAAGCAACTGGAAAACTCAAGTACAGACAGCGCATTAAAAAAAGAAGAGGGAAGCAAAGAAATGGGGCAGTAACTAGTGAGAAAACGGAATCAAGATTTGTGGGGGGTTTTTAAGATGGAAGAAATAAAAGCCCTGGCTGGTGTGGCTACATGGTTAGAGCGTCATCCCGCCCACCGAAGGGTTGCAAGTTCGATTCTGATCAAGGGCACATACCTGGGTTGCAGGTTTGATCCCTGGTCCTTGTAGGTCATAGCACTATGGGAGGCAACCAATCAATGTGTCTCTCTCACATTGATGTTTCTCTCTCCTCTCTCTTTCCCTTCCCTCCCTTCCATTCCGTCTAAAAATCACTGGAAAAAATATCATCAGGTGAGGATTAACCAAAAGAAAAGAAAGAACAGCGTTTGTATACTAATGAAGATCCCATGAAGAGGGGAAATAATAGTGGCAATGAAAGGGAAGCCTTCCTGGGACCAGGGACTAGAGCAAGTGGGACTGGTGCTCAGGTGCGGGCCTGGCTTTCCAAGGAAATAATGGACTAGTGAGGCTTACAGGGGTGGGGTCTGCATTGCCCAAGTCAAGAAGACAGCTCTCTCCCTGGGATTCAGGAAGGGTTTCAGGAGACAGAGTGGCCTTTATCACCTGCCTGCTCCCCAGAAGTCACTTGTAATTATTTCACTCAGGTCAGGGTGCCACAAGAGTGGAAAAGTTTGGAGGCAGGTGAACATTAGAAAGAATAAACAGCTTTAAAAATAAAGTCGAGGAGGCCAAAGTTATATCGTATTTTAAATTGTATTGTCTCCCCACCTAGTGGTCAGAAATCAGCTAGCTATATTTCCTGCTGTTTTCCTCAGACAACCGAGAGGAACTGAAATGCATCAAAGAGCATCTTCCTCATGATTAGTGTTCAACATCAGTGTAACACGCTTTTTGTGCTATTTTAAATTTTCAATTATAGTTTTAACAGTATGATGAATTGTTCATATGAAAACAGAACCTGCGGTTGAATATTTTAGTACACAAAGCAAATTACATGGTTATTAATAGTAGTGAGACAGGAAAAGTGAGGTAAGAAGAAATAATAAATAACGGGAAGTGACCGAGGTTGGAAAAGGAAAGGTTAAACAGTTCTTTTCCTAAGGTCATCATAGTCGATGTAAGATTTGGTTTGGGTTTCTTTGGGGGGGTGGCTCTAAAATGGAAGGAAAAGTAAGAATTTACTATTATAACCTTTCTATTCATTACAAATGCTTTCAATTCTTCCCGATCGAGACTTGCCGCATTAGTGTGCACTGCCATTGGCTCACCTGACTTCATCTGCAGAGCAGTGGCTTCCACAGCCAGAGGGGTGTTTTGTTTTGTTTGTTTTGTTTGTTTTGTTTTGTTTGTTTTGTTTTGTTTTGTTTTGTTTTAGGGGGAGGGGGGTTACAGAATGTATTTTCTTAGGAGAGTTCTTACCCAGTAGTTGCTATTTTATCACTGAAGTAAGAAACAAGATCACCTGATTATAGGGGAGAGGAGAGGAAAGTGGTGAATAGCCATTGAGATAGATGCAAGAGAGGGTTGACCAGAAAGAAAGTGTAATTAGATTATAGAACAGTGTAGAGGGTACAGTCGAGATTGAATGTCAATTATTTATAATATCCAGAATCAATAAAGTGGCGATTTTCTCCAGCTATGCTAATCAACTGTAGAATAAAAATAGAAAATGTAGATGTTCCATAAATAATTAGGGATTTGCCAAGCCCAGGCATTAATAACTGTGTAGAGCCGTTGGAGTGAAGTGGTTTGAAATGAAGCACCTTGGGGTCCAAGCCACACATGGTGGGAGTAAGTTTGGGAAAGAGAAAGGAGTCAAAGATTAGAATTAAATCTCTTGGGTTTCTATACCATAAACCAAGCAAATGCCTTCAGAATCCCAGAATTGGATTATTGATGTGCTGCTATTTTAACAACACAAAAAAAGCCTATTGCTGCCCTGAAGCAATGGACCCACTGTATGTGCTCACTGTGAATGGACAGTTCTGTGCTCAGCCTCCCGATGCTCCATGTCTTGGCAGCAGTTGCAGCATAGATATAGGGCTGAGCCTATTCTAAGGACTTCTGAAGTTTTTCATCAGAGCAGATATTAAAGAGAAAAGAATCAAAAAATAATCATTTTTATTTTTTTCTTATTTTTTATTGTGAGGTGAGCATCGACTTGTTCTATTTTCACTTTTTCTTCTTTCTTGTTTCCAGAAGCCCCGTCAATGAAGACAATCAAGACGGTGCCATGCACTTTGATGGTAAGGGGCAAAAAGGTGTTTTATTTATCCTTCTGTTACCTCATATTATAGAAGTTTAATCATTCTCATAGGGTTATTAATGGGGCATCATCATCATTATGGATCCATGCAAGTCCCTTCTCTGGTTTTATTTATTTATTCATTTTATCACCATGACCTGCTCTCTTTCCTCTCTTCCCCTTACCAGAGACAAATAGTCTAATGTATTTAATGTGTATGTGTCTGTATATATTCTTTGCATACTGTTGTGTGTATACATTTCAATTTACATGAATACTATGTTAGAGCTCACTTTGATCTCTTTTATTTTTTTTTTTCACTCAACATCTTGTGTTTTGGAAGACCCATCCATGCTGCTATATGTACTATATTTAATTTGTTGGTGTTAACTACTGCATACATTCTCCATGTATGTACTCCATGGTATGCATGTTAAGTACTCTATGGTATACATCCTATGCATTCACATTTTACATTTCACTCCAACTCACTAGTACAACAAATAATAATTCCGTGCACCTTCTTGCCCCCATTTGGACCCCTGAGAGACTCCTTATGGAGATAGATTTACCCGGCAGTGGCATGGCTGCTCCTATGCTGTGGCGTGTTCGTTTTGATGGAGTGGGAGCCGAGGGCTCTCCAGAAGCTCTGCACCTGTGTCCACGCCCATCAGCAGGGCAGGAAGGTTCCCAGATGCCTACCTTTCACCAGCACCTGGTGTTATTCAGCTTTCCGATTGCTTCCAGTCTTACGTGTATAAAATGATACCTCGTTTTCATACCTCTGCTTACTGTTGAGTCTGAGTACTTCACTTGTTTATGAGCCTTCATGTTTCCTCTTCTGGAAGTTGCTGGTTTATATCCTTTGGCCATTTTTTTCTTGGGGTTGTTGTCCTTTTCTGGTTGACATGTAGGAGGAGTTTCTTGTATTCCAGATATTAATCCCATGTG
Organism: Eptesicus fuscus; assembly: GCF_027574615.1. Lineage (NCBI taxonomy): Eukaryota > Metazoa > Chordata > Mammalia > Chiroptera > Vespertilionidae > Eptesicus > Eptesicus fuscus. The sequence continues at coordinate 105,952,893 of NC_072476.1, forward strand.
AGTTGCAGAGATTGCAAATACCTCCTCTTATTCTGTCCATTGTCTATTAACTTAGCCCAGGCTGTCCTTCACGGAACATATTAAATGTTAATACAGTAAAAATTATTAATTTTTACCTTATAATTTAAGCTTTATAAGTTTTATTGGAGAAGTCCTATCTCTAAAGTCCTATGTCTAGGGAAAAAGTTATCTTATTTAAAAAAATCTAATTAACTTGATTTATTTGATACATGAAAGCAAATCGCTGGGACCAAGTAAGTCAAAAAGGGAAAACTAGTTGTGATTTTCTGATAATAACTTTATTCCAGAGAAGCCTGTAGCAAATGTGCATGCCTTTCATAAAGAGAATGAAGGGTGTCTTCATTATCTTATGAAAGCCAATGAAATGATTTTATAATTAAATGACAAGTATCAAAAAGCCATAATAAGGTTCTAAACCACATATTCTATTTTGTACTTCCATGTCTTTGATAAAACATATGTTAGATTATGAACTGTCTGTAATATTATATTACATCTAATAACTCTGTATCAAAGTGCTTCTTAATTACAGTATGTTAAGTGTGATTCTTTTTTTTAACCCGTTTAGGTGCTGGAAATCTAGATGAGGTCAGTTTTTTTCTTTCTCATATTATATTGCTGGAACTAGATTATTTAATAATCATTTTGATTCATTTTTATTAGTATAAACTAACAAATGAAAATTCTTACAAGATATCTTTCCATTTATGATCTTAGTTCATCTAAAATGCTTGAGACATTAAATACCAATTGTTACTCTGACTCATAGGAATTCTGTGGCACTGAACATAAACTTAAGTCTGGCTACACATCTGAATTATATAGCAGGAGATAAAATGAAATCTTCTGGGGTTTACTTTCATGGTCTATCTCTAAAAAGGAAAAAAATTATTTTAAATAAGCCAAATGTACATACACTTAAATTTATGTTTGTTCTACTAAGTGCTTGATCTATGAAAATATGTGTATGCTCCCTTTTTTAAATAACTAAACTTAATTCTTATTCATGTTTTCTTGACAGGAAGAAAGTGATGGAGAAACATATGAAGACATGTATGAGTTGCATTTTTTCCATGATATTTTTCTTCTAAGATGAATAGAATGACTTGTAGGTGGGAGAATGGATGGATATTCAGCACTAGGCAGGGAAAGCTTTTTTGTTCAAATGACTGAGATATAATGGTACCCTTTATTTTAATACAAAGGACTAAAGAGTCTTTTATTGTCTGAAGATTTCACAGAGAACTCTGTTAAAACGCTGTTGCATGAGAGACCAGCATATTTTTAATATAATTTTATTGGTGAAGAGAGGGAGAGAGAGAAACATCAATGATGAGAGAGAATCATTTATCTGCTGCTTCCTGCACGCCCCCTACTGGGGATCAGGCCTGCAACCCAGGCATGTGCCCTGACCAGGAATCAAGCTGTGACCTCCTGGTTCATAGGTTGATGCTCAACCACTGAGCCACATAGGCAGGAAGAGAGACCAGAATCTTGCCTCTGGATCAGGCGTCCTCAAACTTTTTAAACAGGGGGCCAGTTCACTGTCCCTCAGACCGTTGGAGGGCCGGACTATAGTTTAAAAAAAACTATGAACAAATTCCTATGCACACTGCACATATCTTATTTTGAAGTAAAAAAACAAAACGGCAAAAACACCCGCATGTGGACCACGGGCTGTAGTTTGAGGCCGCCTGCTCTAGATAGACCCCATGTGTGTTCTCTGGTACCTGTGAGTGCATGGACGAGAGAGAGAGAGAGACAGAGACAGAGAGAGAGAGAGAGAGAGAGAGAGAGAGAGAGAGAGAGAGAGAGAGAGAGAGCGAGCCTTTATAAACAGTCTCTTCACTTGTTGCACAAGCTGTAGGAAAAGCAGAGCCTTTGGAAGGAATCCTCTCTGTGTGCCTCCTGTGGGCTTTAAGAACAATCACACATCCAGAAATGTTGACCACCTCCCTCCCCCACCCGCCCACCGGCTTTTTACCTTCATGTGACTTCAGATACTATCTTCAGTTGTGGATAGAAACCCCTCTGGATAGTGAGTCTTATCACATCAATGCCTACAGCTGTTGAAACAACCTAACAATGTTTATCCACAGAGAAGCATCCAAAGAACGAGAGAAGAAAAGGGAAAAGGAGGAAAAGAAGAGATTAGAGCAGGAGAAAAAGGAACAGAAGGAGAGGGAAAAGAAAGAACAAGAGATAAAGAAGAAATTTAAAGTAAGAGCTTGCTTGCTGACAGGTGGAAAAGAGTAACCTTTTTTTATAATTGTCACACAAAAGGGGCACCTTTCTTGAAACCTTACATGGCTGGAGAATTAGTTGTTGTTTTCGAAGGAGTGACTATCTTCACAACAGACTTGTTTTTGTCCAATATGCTCCCTTATCCCATGTAATACGATAAAATTCCAATAAAATATGGTGGCTTATACTTAGTGGGCACCCAGGAAATCAGTTGACTGAGCGAATGAATACTCAGTCACTCAAGTCCATTGTGGCTCTCCTCCTTACACACTCCATATGAACCTACTTATGCTGTGAGCTTTGGACCACACACATCTCTGGGGCATGTATTATAGTAGTGCAAGGGACACAAGTGTCTCCGGATGAAGTCATCTGGAGACACTTGTCTTAGAATAAAGTTTCTCTGAGCTACTCTAGCTGCCAAGGTCTAGACCTGCCTTGATTTTAAGCGTATGTACACATTGACTTCTGATACCTGCTGTTTCTCAGCCCTCTGCATCCACCGGGATGTCTGACCTCTGTCTCCTCTAATCTCTGATTCTGATTGTGTGACACCTATTACTACCACTGACACTATATTGCCTGCTCTCTTCTCTTGGCTTCTTGAATGACATGGCCCATCTGGGGTGGGTCTGGTATGTCAGCTATATTTTAGAGTGAGTTACAAAATTATTCTTTACTTTATAAAGGATTCATATAGTTTTCTTTAAACATTGAATTCCCCTAAAATAATTACTACATAGTTTGAATTGTAAACATTTTATTTATATATAACTTCTCGGTATATTTATTATATCAAAACTAAACTTCGACAACATGGAGCAGGGAAAATGTAAAGCTTAGTCGGTTGAGTAGATGTGGATTCAAATTCCAGCTATACATGTTTGTTTTGGAATTAAATAAATTAATGCACATAAAGCACTGTATCTATTATAAGTTCTCATTAAATTTTTAAAAATCTTACTATATGTAAGTAAAATTAAGATTGCAATGTGAATAGTAAAACATCTTACTCTTCCAGAATGTATGGCTCCAACATTTATATTTTTCAAGTGGAACATATGAAAAATTAATTTCTTAAATGAACGTCTTTGCAACACACATTTTATAAAGAGAGAGTTTATAGTTTTGAAGGAATTATGTGAAGTTTTTCCTGTGTTTCTTTTGTATTGCTTCACTCATTCATCCAAATAACATTTTTAGTAAGAAAATTATAGTGTGGGGGAATCATACCACTAAATATGAACTCAAATGTTTCTCAAGACTAGGACTTAACAAGCTATATTCCTCCCAAAAACCTTAATAGATGTCAAAAATAAATAAATAACTGTAAGAACTGCTCCATAATACCATATTTCCTTAATTCTAAGACATAAAATATTTTGCATTTTGAAATTCTGAAATTAGGATGCATCTTAACATTAGTGGCACATCATCATTTAAGTTAAGCTGTTTTATTTCTTTCTCAGAAGTACATAATGATTTGTCTCACTATTCATAGCATCATAAGTTCAATAAAATGAGGCAAAAGTCACAATGCATATTTGCATATCAAAAGAGCCAAGAAATTCTGTTTTAGAAGATAGCAATTTAAGATTAGAAAATTAGATCTTTAGGATTTGTGTTCTAAACTAGATGATTCCCCTGATGTCAAGAAACCACTGTACTATTCAGGATATTAATTTTCAAAACCTCACCACATTTGTTTGCTGGGTTTTTGTTTTTGTTATTTACAAAGCTATTTCTAAAATGTTATTTTTTTTATGGCAGGTAATGTCTACTCCATGCTCATACACAGACAATACCACAAACTTAGGGAAGAAAAGGAATGAATGAAATTGCTTTTCCCACGAGTACACCGCCCCCCCACCCCCATCACCTACTCCTCCCTTAGCTGTTCTAGGCCTTCTAGAACCATCGGAATAACTTCACAATGCGGTGTGAGAAGAAACCTTCCCGTACCAGGCAGACCACCCAAATATCCCGTAAAAACACAGAGAGAGCACCCTGAGTGGATTATCGTACATATGTGGTATTTGGTTATCAGTGGCTTCCTTTGCAAGCCCTTCACAGAGTTGCTACGGTCCACAGACCTCCACTCTCTCCGGGACCCAAGCACATGCACCTGTTCTTTGCTGGCCCTGCCTGACCCCTGGGAGTTTCCCCTCACTGCTCCCATAAGAGCATTCCCAGGAATGACATGCCCCCTCCATTTCTAGTTTAAACCTGTAGCGCTTGGAAGCAGGCAGGTTGGCAAGTGGTGGACATACTGGCTTTCAAGCTGCATTCCTCAAAGATTCTCTGAATAGCAAAGAAGCCTGTGTGATTGTTTTCTTTTCCTCTTTGCAGCTCACCGGCCCCATTGAAGTCATCCATCAAGCCAGAGCTTGCTGTGATGTCAAAGGGGGGAAGAATGAGCTGAGCTTCAAGCAAGGCGAGCCTATTGAAATAATTCGCATCACGGACAACCCGGAGGGGAAGTGGTTGGGCAGAACCACCCGGGGGTCATGTGAGTGCACATTTTCCGATGACTTCAGATTGTCCTCTTTTGGAGCCAAAAATGAGAAATGCGCCAATGTTTCCAGAGCTGCTCATAACCATTGAGTTAGGAGCTTTGTTCTGGGTGGACAAGGATAGGAAGGTTTAAAGTGACAGGTGTACTAGTAGTTCCATCTTCACTTGGTCTGTGTTATCTTTTAGTGGGGAACAATGTAAATGTTTATTTTACTCCAGGGAGGAAAGAGAGCATTAGGCATTAGGCTCCTCAGTGGTGTTGGGTGGAGGGAGGGAGAGGGGGGAGTGGCGAAGAGAGAGAGAGAGTCATGTGAATCACTTTGGAATGTTGAAAACAGATTCTAGGCTTACTCCAAACCACAGCAGCATAAAACTTGGACAAGTTACAGTAAAACGTGTGTCTACATGGGAAGTCTATGAATCAGAATTGCAAGCAAAGAAATCAGGGGCCACTTTAAAGAGCAAATGTGCAATTGATGTTCTATTCCTAGCTTTCAACTATTTAAGCTGCAGTCACCTGAACATAAATCATTCCCCTTTCGGTAGATGGCTATATTAAAACCACTGCTGTGCAGATTGACTATGACTCCTTGCAACGGAAGAAAAACTCTCTGGGTCCTCTTTCATCGAGACCCGTTGAAGATGACCAAGAAGTGTATGATGATGTGGCAGAGCAAGATGAGGCTAGCAGGTATGTGCAAAGCAACACAGCTCAGACTGTCTCCTCGCCAGGGATTACGGATTTTAAGGCCCTTCTGTATTTTACCTTCCATATTTCCTACTGCTCTCTACCACTAAACTGAATGACCGTGTACAGTAAGTTCAATATGGGCGCAAGGCCATTTGGAACTCCAGATATTTTTGTTTTACTCTTTGTTTACATGTATCAAATACTCCTTGAAAAATAATGAGCCATTTGCCCGATCTTGACAAATAGGTCATCGTTCCAAAATGCTGTTCTATAATATTCATTTGACCTTAGGGATATGATGCCTAAAATAAATATGGTTTTGTAAAATATGAGGCATGAAATATAACACTTAGGTCTAACAAATAATGAAACTTTTGTTCTGACATCTTTGAGCCTAAATATATTTGTTGTTCTTATTTGAACATATAACATAAAATAAGTGAATGCTTTTTACTATAACTCTACTTCACTCTTTAAAAGTACAAAAGTAGCCCGGTTGGTGTGGCTCAGTGGTTGAGCCATGGCCTATCAACCAGGAGGTCATGGTTCAATTCCAGGTCAGGGTATGTGCCGGGGTTGCAGGTTCAGTCTCCAGTAGGGGGCATGTAGAAGCCAGTCAATGATTCTTTCTCATCATTGATGTTTCTATTTCTCTCTCTCCCTTCTTCTCTGAAATCATTAAAAATATATTTAAAAGTACAAAAGTAAAAACTCAATTCCCTATGATCCCTGTGTATCAAATAAGGGGCCGACTTTCCATTGCCCATTCATTCCACCAGGTTAGGATGAAGTTCCCGCACACAAATCCTGGGAACACCTTCCCACAGCCGAGGAACCGAACAAGACATGGAGGAGCCAAGAGGAGAGAGGAGGCAGCTCTTCCCACGTCCCTTTTCTTCTCTTCTTTCCCGTCTCCGGCTTCCGTTTCCTTTTTCCTTGCCTCTGCCTATGTCTCTTTTCCCTAGCTCCGATCTTCCTCACCCATTCTTCTCCTTCTTGCTCTTCCATTCCCCTTCTCCTTTCATTCCTTCTTTCCTCCAATGTCTCCCCTTCCTGGTAAAATCATAATCTCCTCAAGTTGAAGGAAAAGGAGAACAATGTCCACCCCAGCAACCAACCCTAGTTTTCCTCGGCCCACATTGTGGCATCGGGAATCCACCACTGTGGTCCCCAAGCACGTGATCTGTGCTAGATCTTCTCTCTGGTAAAAATGTGTGCCTTCTTCATCACTCAGATTTCAAAGAAAAAAAAATGTTTTAATTACCAACCATTAAAAAGAAAGTAAAACTATCAAAAATAGTAACATACTTTCAAGACACATGAAGAATTAAATTTCCCTCTTGTGGTCTTCCCCTCTTGGTGTTAATGAAATTGGTTGTGTTTCTTTCTGACAGTTTGGTCTAAAATGAATTATAGCCTGCAATGCCTTCTTACCATGTTTGCCCATAACTTACACAACATACATCAAAACATGCAACATGTGCACTGGTGTTTACAGATCATGAATTGGCTTTAGTCATCAAAAACCCATTAACCTAGTTTGGGAGTCAGTAAATGTCAGTTTCAAGGTCAGTTGAAGTTCTACATGGTCACAGTCTGAGATTTACAGAATTTTGGACATATATCTTCTACCTATATTACCATGTTATAGTATGTTTATCTTTTAGTTATTTTTCCAAAATCACATTTCTCTTGTTTGGGGGCTGAAGAACTGCATCGTATTAATAAATACATGTGTACAGTGATGCACATACTCAAGAAAAAAAAATCCACAAAAAAGAAGGATATTTTTTTAATTGAGCATTCTTTAACCATACTAGGTGAATATTTCCCAAACATTACTACCTTCTCCATCTCATCAAGTCCCTACATCCCACAACTCTAAAAGACATGCTCCAGTTAGTAGACATGTAGCAGAGAATCTTCTATGTAATAAAATGGAACTGGAGGCATGGTTTTAATGCTCCAAAATTTAAACAAGTATAAAGCTACAATATTTACTAGCCTCTATTCCTCTCACGCATACTTAATAAGAAAATGAAAGAAGAGACGTAATTTCTACACAAGTTTTGTTTTTGAAACTACAGCTGCTGCTAGCAGGGATCTCATAACAGAACATGCTTTGTCCCTAGAACAAGAAAAGATGCTGACGATAGCCTAGCCGGCAGCTTGCCCTGACAAGAATAAGAGACAGCCCCCTCCTCTCCTCCCTCCTCCAGTGCCTCCTGGTCCCTTGCACTCCTTACTCTTTCCTGATCCCTCCCGGGGAAGGAGAGCTGACTGTGCACTACAAACTCTGAGCAGACACAGGCTCAAAGGCACAGGTCCTGACAGCTGTCCTCTTTCTCTTCTCATTTAAGACAATTTCTGGAATAAATATGAAGATGGAAAGAAAGGAAATTACAAATGCAAATTCCAATCCTCCATCACACAGCAAAATTTTTCTATATATGTTTCCCTATCTTTTTCCTTCCATTTATTCTTTTTCTCTTTCCTTCTCTTTTCTCACACTCTCCCTCTCCTTACCTCTCCTTCATCTGTTAAATGTTTTGTATTCTGAACAGTAGTTTGAGAAAGCTAAAGAATTGCTCTAGGCATGTGGCTGGTGTGGCTCAGTTGGTTGAGCATGGACCCATGCACAGGGAGGTTGCCAGGTAAATTCCCCATCAAGGCACCTGCCGGGCTTGCAGGCTTGATCTCCAGTGTGTGTGTGTGTTGGGGAGGGGGGAGGCCGGGGGCGGAGAGGAGCGAGGTACAGTAGATAGATGTTTCTCATTGATGATTCTATCTCTCCCTTCCTTCCTCTCTCTCTCTAAAATTAATAAAAACAGAATTGATCTAGGAATTAAATAATGTGTGGCAGCTTTGCTCCTGATTCTGATAACCTGGTTTTTTGAAAATTGAGTATCAGAATTTCCAAGATGGGATATATTTGCCAAGAGTGTCAGCCAACCAGATTGTAACTCTTCACATAATTCTAACTCTCTGCTTTATGCTCAAAAGCAAGTGTCAGAGAATATGAGTGTGAAAATAGTTGTAAGTAAAGAGGATACTTAAACATCATCAAAAGTTAATTTCTTGCTTACATAGTAAAACATTTATAGAGTGTTTTTCTATAAAGTTCCATTAGCAAGAGACTTTTATTTCTATATTAACCATAGATTTTCATCAGACAAATTTCTCTTATCTGCCTTTAAGGTTGAGGAATCAGATATTAGTATAATTATTCTGTCTGTTTATAATATCAGACTGATAGCTGTTGTGGGTAGATTAGGCAAAGGGTGAACATGGCGGTCCAGGGAGTGCAGCCAAAACAACGTTCTCCAGGAAGGCAGGATGCTGAGGTTCTGGTCTCAGCTCTTCAGTTCATTGAAAAGGTTTGGTCAAGTCATTGAATGTCTCAGAGCTTCCGTTTCTTTTCAACAGATTGAGGGAATTGAAGCAGATGAATTCTGAGATGTTCCAGGTCTCACAATTTACACTTCCTTTGCTGTCACAGAATTCACATTTTAGTGGCAAACACAGGCAAGGAAACAGATGATTATAAAATAGGGATATAGTACCCTAGCTGGGACTCAGTGGTTAGAGCATTGGCCAGGGAACTGAAAGGTCACGGGTTCAATTCCAGTCAAGGGCACATATCTCAGTTGCAGGCTTGATCCCCGGCCGAGGTAACCAATCGATGTGTCTCTCTCACATCGATGTTTCTCTCTCTGTGTCTCTTCCCCTCCCTTCTAATCTCTCTAAAAATCAGTGGAAAAAATATCTTTGAGTAAGGATTAACAAAAAAAATAAATAAATATAGGGATATAGAATGATATATAAGTAAATAAGAAATACAAGCAGTCTGGATTTAGAAAATCAGGGACTACACTCTATAAAGCCCCATGAGTAAGACTTCAATTTTTAAAACTTATCCTGTTTAAAATAAGATGTAATGTTATGTACTAAGAGTAAAATGCTGTGGTTATAAGATGTTGAAAGAGAATTGATTTGATGCAATAATAGTTCTATATGCCTCATGGAATAATACTCTTTTTTAAAATAAATCCATCTATGGAATTATGTAATAATGTATAACCCAAAAACTGCCTTATGGGAAAATGTTAGGAGCAAACAGTACCATTGTTTTGAATACTTTATGTAGTATCAAAACTCACTTGCTTCTGATTAGGTTTGTTTTGTTTTTGTATTTTGTTTTGTTACTATAGGCCTTGTTACTATTCATCTCTTATGAAACAGAACAATTTTTCTTCTTCTTCACATATCCTAAGAACTTTTAACTGGAGTCTTATTTCTCTTATAACTGCTCAATACAAGTACTTCTCTTCCTGATAACTACGAAACTCACATGCGAATTTAATCTGTCTCTGTTTCTTTTCTAGCCACAGTCAGAGTGGAAGTGGAGGTAAGCCACACACTTTTAGCAGAAGTTTCTCCAAGTCTTCAACATTTTTGTGTACATTAATGATGCAATTCCTTTGTCTGCACCTCACGAGGAGCATATTAAAGCGGTAGAATGAACACTGGACTGAAACCAATGGCCTGGATTTCAGCCCTGCTCACCGAGTGTCCCTGAGCAATTCACTTCTTTCTCCCAGGCTTGTTATGGGTCAGAAGTTGGCTCCACTTTCAGTGTGCCCAGGGCAGCGCTGATTGTGCCAGTTGTACAGCCATCATTACTAGAGCATCCTCCTTCATGTTCAGAAGTATCCTTGATTGTATAACTTATATGGTCACCTTAGCTGTGACTCTTAAAGATCCCTTGACTTTTCATTAACAAAATGAGGGAGTTTTACTAAAACTTTGCAGTGCTAGCATTTTCACCCTAAAAGTCAAATTTCAAATTCATTGTACGTTTTCTAAAATTTTTATTGAATTTATTGGCATGACATTGATTAATAAAATTATATCGGTTTCAGGTGTATAATTCTATAACACATCATCTGTATATTGTACTGTGTGTACACCACTCCAAGACAAGTCTCTTCCATCACCATATATCTAACCCCTCTTTATTCTCTTCTACCTCCCCATACTCGCCTTTCCCTCTGGTAATCACCATACTATTCTCTGTGTCTATGAGGCTTTTTTGTGTGTGCTTAATCCCTTCACCTTTTTCACCCAGCCCCGGACCCCTCCCCTCTGACGGCTATCAATCTGTTCTCTATCTATGAGTCTATTTCTATTTTGTTTGTTAGTTTGTTTTGTTCATTAGATTCCACATATGAGTTAAATTATATGGTATTTGCCTTTCTCTGACTGGCTTATTTCACTTAGCATAATACTCTCCAGGTCCATCCATGCTGTTGCCAAGGGTAAGGTTTCCTTCTTTTTTATAACCAAGTAGTATTCCATTGTTGAAATATACCACAGCTACTTTATCCATTCATCTACTGATGGGCACTTGGCTATTGTAAATAATGCTGCAATGAACATAGGGGTGCATATATTCTTTCAAATTAGTGTTTCTGGCTTCTTCAGATATATTCCCAGAAGTGGAATCACTGGGTCACAAGGCAGTTCCATCTTTAATTTTTTGAGGAAAATCCATATTGTTTTCCATAGTGGTTGTACCAGTCTGCATTCCTATCAACAGTGCACGAGGGTCCCCTTTTCTCCACATCCTTACCAACACTTGTTGTTTGTTGACTTATTAATGATAGCCATTCTGACAGGTGTGAGGTTATAATTTGCATTTCTCTGATGATTAGTGATGTTGAGCATCTTTTCATGTGTCTATTGGCCATCTGTATGTCCTCTTTGGAAAAGTGTCTATTCAGGTCTTTTGCCCATTTTTTAATTGGATTGTTTGCTTTTGGTGTTGAGTTTTATAAGTGCTTTATAAATTTTGGATTTTAACCCCTCATCAGAAGTATCATTGGCAAATATGTTCTCCTACATTGTGCATATTTTTGCACAGAGAAACTACTCAATAAACATTTGTTAAATAAATGTTTGTCAAATACCGAGGTTCCTGGGGGTTGTGGGATAACAACTTAAACAAGGTATTTTAACTTTTAAAATATCACATTGATGCAGTGAAATAAAAGAAATGAAAGGTTTGTTTCAGCTACCATCAATATTTACAAATTCACATTTCATTCCTTTTGCTTTTCTTTACTTATACCTTGATCAGTAGCTTTTTCTAAATGTCTTCTCACTATTAAATTTTTCTTATCATCTTCTCCCCTCTCTTTTTCAACAATAAATATTTAACTCTATTCTTTAATTAATATTTCTTTTTCTAATATTTATTCTATACATGTCTCTCTAGTGCACAGTACCTTTTATTATCCCTCATATTTGTATTGTATTTCACCTCTAAAAATGCTGTCTACACAGAACAATGTACCTACTATCTATGTGAGAGTGAGAGTAAAATTATTTTTCATTTAAATAGCTACTACTTTTATTTAAGTAGCTATTTACTTAAATAGCTATTATGTTTTGTATAGTTAAATGAGGCATATTTATTATCAAAGTTCGAGCGACTATTACATAACAAAGTTACAAAACTAACAGAAGCTTTTTCCTTCTTAATCCAAATGAAGGGATGTTCCCACCTCCCCCAGATGACGATATTTATGATGGGATTGAAGAGGAAGATGCTGATGATGGGTAAGAATAATCAGTGAATTTCCATTTTGCAAATTATTGTATTTACTAAAATCTGTTGTATTTACTGAAGTTTTGCATTGTAGTTAGAATAAAAAAGCATAAAATAGTGTTCTTTTTTTAAATTACCAAGAAAAATGATTTAAATGTTTAGTTAACAGCCATAAATCAGGAAGTGTAATTATACCACATTCAAATGAAGTGGTATATTGTTTGGAAAAACCTAGACAATTTTGTCAAAAGAAGTGATTTTAAAAAGGGATAAAGAATTGCAGATATTTGGGTTGTTGTTTTTTTTTAATTTTCCAGACTTTTCCCAATCTTTTATTTCTCAATTAATAATTTACTTTTACAACAGGCTCCGAAGAGTCTATCAGTTGCATGGCCATTCTTTGTACAATAATCATAGTCATAGGAACCCCAAATAAATTGAGACCATATTCTATATGTGGCAAAACCAGTACTGAATATCCTACCCTTGAGTTGTTTAAACTTTCAAAATGGCATATTTTAAATTTTAAGACCTATTAGTTACTTACTTTTAATAAAAAAATAAAACTAAATTGATGTTTAAAACTTAATCTTCATTTAGCTTACTATTTTAAGAACCAAGAGAAAACTCACCAAATAGAAAAATAAAATACAACGTACCTACTCCTTACCTTACTAAGCAGCAGTATTCAGAGCTCATGACTTTTAAGTTTAATCGCACCATCTTGGTGGCTACAATGAGTAGCTCACTGCCTGAATGATCAATGCTGTCTAATTATAACAAGCCTGAATGTCCACCCAATGTCTTCGTGTTCCATTGATTATGCCATTCTGATCAATGCCTGCATGCCCCTAAGCTCCACACTACAGGTTGAAGAGAAGAGTAACTCGTGGTCCTGGGGAATTTTGAAGATTTTAAAGGGAAAAGATGACAGAAAGAAAAGTATACGAGAGAAACCTAAAGACTCTGAGTCAGACAATAATGAAGGTTCATAGTAAGAGTCAACCAACCAAATCCAGTGCACAATAACTACACTAATACTAATTTAATCAAATCCTACTAATATTTTGTAACCAATAACCGAATTCTGACAGACTTACACAATTGTAATATTATTTTAAATTAATCACCTTAGCCTCACTTACTGTCTCACCCTTAAACTCCTACATTTACATAAGAGGAGCACAAAGTATTTTTTAAAAAACATTGTGATTCAAAGAGATATTTTGTTTTCCTGACAAACATGCACAAATACACACACACACACACACACACACACACATACACATACCTTCACACACTCATAACTTAATAGGACTTTTTAAACTGTAACATTAGATATAAAAGCTCACAATTCCTATGCCATATTTTATTATATAACTAGCTTTCCCGTTGCAGGAAAAATCCTGCAATAGATTTCCTGCTGCACTCTACCCCGCCTCCATTCCTCCCTTGTTTGCCCACCTCACCTTCTCCTCCAGCCCGCCCGCGTTTCCCTTCGCCCCCGCCCCGCCTCCGCCCCGCCCGCCCCGCCTTCTCTTCCAGCCCTCCCTTGTTTTCCTTCACCCCCGGCCCCGCCTCCGCCCCGCCCTTGTCACCCGCCCCGCCTTCTCCTCCAGCCCACCCGCATTTCCCTTCACCCCCGGCCCCGCCTCCGCCCCGCCCTTCTCCTTCCCCCGGCTCCGCCTCCGCCCCGCCCTTCTCCTCCCCCCGGCCCCGCCTCCACCCCGCCCTTCTCCTCACCCCCGACCCCGCCTCCGCCCCGCCCCCCCGCCCCCCCCCGCCCCCCCCCGCCCCCCCCCCCCCCCCCCCCGCTTGCTTGCTTCTTCGAAGCTTTACTCCCTTCTGCAGCTGTTGGCTTCTTTGGACGCTGTCTTGATATGCAAATTAGCCGCCATCTTTGTTGGGGCAATTTGCATACTCATCCTGATTGGTTGGTGGGCGTGGCTTGGCTGGTGGGCGTGGTTTAGGTGTAGCGAAGGTGCGGTCAATTTGCATATTTGTCTATTATTAGATTAGATATTTTACATTAACTACTCCTCAAAATATACTTACTCTTTTTTAAAAATATCTTTTTATTGATTTCAGAAAGGAAAGGAAAGGGAGAGAGAAAGAGAGAGAGATCAATGATGAGAGAGAATCATTGATCAGCTGCCTCCTGCATGCCCCCTACTGGGAATTGAGCCCACCACCCAGGCATGTGCCCTTAACCGGAATGGAACCAGAGACCCTTCAGTCCACAGGCCGACGCTCTATCCACTGAGCCAAACCAGCTAGGGCAAAATATACTTACTCTTTTAAAAAAGTAATTTGCTAGACCTAAAGAACACATTTGGAATTTCCTTTCTCTAAACACACTATTTAAAGTTTTTGTAACTCACTTTCACAATAGTGACATATTAATTCTATTTGAATGATATATTTATACAATACTAAAGTTATCCTAAATATCTTCAGTTTGTCTAAATAAAAATTAATGCAACAATTTTCTCTCTCCATCCAAAAATAACCCTTAGTACAAATTCCATTCATGTGAATTTGAAGGATCTTAATCATGTTATCTGGTACATGACTCAACTCTTTTGTGAGACACTAAAACATCACTCAATAAATAGGACACTTAAAACTATAGCTGAACATACAAATATTTTGATGAAGCATTACTCAAATATAATCCTTACTTAGAAATAAAAGCCAAGATTATTTTTTCTGCTTCAATTACACAAAAGCTAATTCTAATTTTGGATTATTTGAACTAATGACCTCTCATACTTTCGTAAAACTGTGCACCATTCTTCCAGTGATGTGTGTTTGTGTGTGTGTGTGTGTGTGTGTGTGTGTGTGTGTGTGTGTAAAGTTCAGGAAGTAATAAAAGCAAAGATCTTTTTCTGTTGCAACTAAATGACACCCAATCCTGATTTCAGATCACTTCTATTAATAAGCTCTCTCTCACTTGTTTCAATGTATATGCCTCTCTTATTCACCATTCTCCTGTTTGGGGATATATATTGGGGAAACATGGTCATATGAAGAATCCTAGACCTTTGTAAATTTCAATTCTGCATTTTTACTCTTTGAGTCAAACAAACAGTTTTGGCCTGAGCTATGCCACAATGAATCCAAAATATTGAGGCCATTTAATTTACCTTGTGGTAATAATATGCCCAAACCTCATAAGACAAATCTGAAAACATGATCCAATGGCTACGAGAAAATAAACCACTGAATATCTTGACTCTTGCCTTTTTTGGCTAACATTGGAGTTCAAAAAAGTCTTGCTAAATTCCAAATCAATGGATAGAAACTGGACTTAATGGAGAAATGGAGGATGAGAAAGGAATGATAGTCAACAGATGGGCCTCAATAAGCCTCCAGTCTGTTACTTGTTCATGTCTCTCTAAAATAAAGGAATCAATTTCTGTGTTTATATTGGTCTGATTATAATTGTGTTTTCATTTTCTTTCCAGTTTCCCTGCTCCTCCTAAACAATTGGGTAAGTAATAAAAACTAACTATATATTTTATATCTCATTTCTTGCAGATTGGGGAGTGGGAAATCATTGGATATAGTCATAATATCTGGATTAAAGTTCTGACTGAAAATAATAAGTTGTGGAACCTTGTCTAGTAACTTCACAGTTTCTCAACAATGAAATAGCATGAAGAGGAAAATTTTAAATATTGATGGTTTTTAAACAATTCTTCCAGTGGATAAGGGTCATAATGGAGAAAGGGATAAGCAGGCAGGGGTGGACACCAACTTCCCCATGTTCCCAATTCAATCAGAGCTTGATATATTGGACTTCTGCATAACAATTTCTAAAAACAAATCAGATTAGATGCCACCAAGGCCCTTCTAAATCTACTTTTTTTATTTTTTTAAATGTCTAATTTATGTTATATTTGGAAAATTTTCCACTGCTAAATATAAACATTTCTTCTTTGTACAATTTCAATCAGCTTTTTTTTTTTTTTTAATCCTCACTCGAGGATATTTTCCCATTGATTTTTAGGGAGAGTGGGAAAGAGAGGGAAAGACAGAGAGAAACATTGATATAAGAAAAACACATCAATTGGTTACCTCCTGCGTGAGCCCTGATCAGGGCCAGGGCAGGGGAGGAGCCTGCAACCAAGTATGTGCCCTTGACCAGAATAGAACCTGGGACCCTTTGATCCACAGGCTCTATCCACTGAGCCAAACCAGGTAGGGCAGCTTTTTTTTTTTTTTTTAACCTGTGCTGAAACAGATCTTTAATTTTTTTTTTCTTAACATTTACTTGAACAAAATAAAATGTTGTCTCACAAGAATATTCAGGGGCTTTCAAAAACTTTGTTTTAATTTCTAAATAAATTGAAAGAGCAAACCAAACACAAAGACAATATGTTCTTTCAGGCTGTTTATCTGAGTTTGTTTTCAGTTATAAATTTGGGACAGTATATAAGTCACTAATTAAAATTAATCAATAAATAATGATGACCTGTGTCTTAATCTATAATTTTCAAAGCATATTCAAGAAACAGCTCCACAAGGAGCAGGAATAAAATATAAGAAATTTTGATCAATTGTATTTTTTGTTTTAATTTTCTTTTGTTTTTTTTTTCCATGTTCTAAATGTATGTACATGGGATAGTAATTTTTTCTGTTTCTGGAAACCAATATGTCTTTTTTTTCCCCAACATATTTATTATGGATTCTTCATATAGCTAAGCAGGTTTTATCCTTTGAAATTAATTAACCAAAGTGGAACACACACACACACACACACACACACACACAGATTTAAATTTTAAATTTTCTATGATAATTGTTCCTTAAAACATTTGTACTCTTCCACTCATCTCTTCATTTGCTGTGGATCTTTATTAACAAAATGCCTAGAAGGAGGAAAAGTAACTACACAGACTGGAAAAGCCATTGAACCAGTTAAGGTCATAGCAACTTTTCCATCCATATGGATTCTCAATACCTGCTGGTAACAGAAGTGTCTTATTAATAGAATATTCTTTCCCTTTTAAGGTGGTGCCATACCTAATATACATACTATCACTGTAAGGTAAAAGTTAATGAGGAACAGATCAATGAGTAAAAGAGAATGATTGATAGAGAGGTAGATAGAAAAGTAGATAGACATAGAGTAGACATAGAATGAGCCCTGGCCAGGTGGCTCAGTTAGTTAGAGCGTCATCCCATACGTCAAAAGGTTGTGGGTTTGCTTTCCAGTCAGAGCACATACTTGGGTTGTGAGTTTGATCCCTGGTCTGGGCACATAGGGGAGGCAACCGACAGACGTTTCTCCATCACATCAGTGTTTCTCTTTCCCTCTCTTTCTCTTCCCCTGCCCCTACTTCCTCTCTCTCTTAAAAAAAAAAAAACACAAAACAAAACTCAATGAACATGTCCTCAGGTGAAGGTTAAAATAAATAAATAAAAATTTAAAAAATAAAATGATATATTATTATAACACCCCAAATCCCAAAAGAATGTTGATTTCAATACTGCCATTGACCAGTAATGTCATTTTTTTTGGTCAGTAACCTACTAATACCGCCATTCATCACACTTGTGAATCTTCAAATAACCTGTCACTGTTTGGGGTCTTTCATGGTCACTGGCATTTGGAGGGACATTTAACACAGGCATCCAAGGAGGTATGAACTTCTTCCCTTTAAGGAACAGACACTACTTCCGGGAGAAATGTACAGAGGCCACAGGAATACATATTTTGTTCTCCTTGAAACATTACATGCCCATGTTGAAATTTAAACTAACAGCATTTCAACATTGGATATTTTGTCTTCTGTTAGATATGGGGGATGAAGTCTATGATGATGTCGATGCCTCTGACTACCCCTCGCCTTCGGCAGACATGAGGTAAGATGTTCTCATTACAATGAAGTGATGAAAGTGAAACTGCTCAAGAAAATTGAACTCGGGTCAAACTCCGATGGGTGTGCATCTGCTGTGTGAGATCGTGTTCCCTCTGTCTTCTCCCTGGTCCCAGCTCTAACTTTCTGCCAGGTTTGTGAGTGGATAACCCTGATCCTCCTCTTTCTCTCTCTCCTTCCTCACCTCTTCCTCTTGCCCTCTCCTCTCCCCGTGGTCCTGCTCATTGTCCCCTGATTATCCTCTGCTCCGTGACTCACTGATGTCTGCATTTGTTCGTTCATTCATTCATTCATCCATTCACTGAGAAAATACCTGAGAGCTCGATCACATTGATCTCCCTGATTCATCTCCTCCCTTTATTTTTACGGTTCCCCCAAAACCATTTTGTCTTGACTACTCTTCTTATTGTATATATCAGCCTCCACCCACCTTGTTTAAGCCTCTTCTACGGGAGGAAGATTTGTTCTTTAACAGGCCTTCTGGTCTGTCTCTTTTCCACAAAAGCATCAGTTTCTCAAAGGTTTATTCAAATAAAAATTTTAAAAAAAAAAGGTCAACAGTGAATAGTGACATTCTTCAGCTCACCTAAGGTTTCAATTAAATTTTAGGCTAAAATTGTAAGACAATCTAAAAGCAGTTGATACAAAAGGCGTTCCTTTTGAAAGTTCTTTTGAAATAGAAAATCACATGGTAGGATGTATTTTTATGGCTCAATAACTATGTGAGATGATCTGATACATACTGTTTATAAAAGCAAACACATCTCTGGCTTTTTTAAGAAAAAAAGAAAAGTGAACAAAAAGATCCTGGACTTGATTAGCTGAAGGGTGAAAGTAACATAAGTGGAATACAGTAAGTGATATCTTCTGAGCTGCACTGGTAAAAAATGCATAAATAAACTCAAAATATTTATTTTTTATCAAGATTGTTAAACTAATTTTACTGGACAAGAGACAGTACCAAGATTAAAGAAACCAAAGGGGAAATATGCTGTCATTTACTAGTATATATGAGCATCACGCTCCATAGGCAGAAAGACAAAAAAGCATAAAGGAGAACCGGTCTCCTGTCTCAGTTCTCCATGAATGGAAAATGTCATCTTTAGTACTGTTTAGCTTTAATATTCCTCACCACTGGGAAATGGCTTCTATCCCTGGCAGTTTTCAATGCCTTTTTTCTGTTTTATATTACTGTAGAAATGCCGCTACATTCCACACAACAGCTCTCTAGGAACCCAGAGTCACACATTGACCCTTTTCTTCACGAAAAATAAACACCAGCTGATTCAACTTAACCTGACATGCAGCTGTTTTCTTAACCAGTTGCTTATTTTCAGAGTTTAAAACAATTTGATGTTCTCTAGCATAGTATTCTATTTTTAAATAAATTCTTTTCAAAGATAGCTGGTGGGGAAGTTTTGACATTCATGTACATTCTGATAATGTCAGAGTGCTCATCAGGTATGGAATGTTGCACTCTTGCCCAGAGTACCCAAAGATGGGAGATACTGAATGAGGACGCAGTATATTGTCCTGATTCATCTCACAGGGGATTCACTAAATTCTAAGGTTAAGAATTTAAGAAACAACATTTTAAATAAATCAGTTATAGACAAAATTTTGTCTTGTCAAACTCACGGCCCACAGGCCGCATGTGGCCCACAACAAATATTTTTGCGGCCCAGCCAATAAAACCGTATGTAAGAAAGCTTTTAATAAAAATTTTATAACTTAATTTTTACAATATCTTGTTATACATAATTATGAATAAGGAACTATAATGTTTGCTAATGACTGATTACTATAACCGTGTTGCATTCATTTCCCTTACGCGCCTACTACGCGCAGGCACACCATTTCTCTCCACTAATACCAGCAGCGAATATTTTAACAGCCAATTGCCACGTCATTAGTCTTGTACTGACTTGTTTGGTATGCACAACAGGAAACATTTTGCTTTCAGAGAATAAGAAAAATAGGTTTATTTGTGTTACACTTATTAATTTGTGCAGTTATTCAGTGTCTGGTAAGTTAATATTCAAGAAAAAATATTAATTTTTATTAAAATGTTCTATTATTTTATGTTAACGATTACTCACTTATTTCAGCCCCTTTGATTCAGTATGTCTCTATTGAAATAAACCTACGTTTCTATGAAAATTGAAACTTTCGTTTTTTTGCTGCCCACATAAACTTTAACTTTGTTGATTCGGCCTGTGTTAGCCTTTGAGTTTGACATGCTTGCAGTATACCAACCCCATTTAGTCTAATTAATTGGAATTTTAAATTAGTTTAATGTAATCAGAATTGCTAGAAATTGGGCAAGGGCAATTTATTTTTTAAAAGCTTCCCAGGTAAGCCTGGCTGGCATGGCACAGTGGTTGAGCATCAACCTATGAATTAGGAGGTTACGGTTCAATTCCCGGTCAAGGCACATGCCCAGGTTGCAGGCTCGATTCCTGGTATGGGGCTTCTAGGAGGCAGCCGATCAATGATTCTCTCTCATCATTGATGTTTCTATCTTTCTCTCCCTCTCTTTTCCTCTCTGAAATCAGTAAAAATAGATTTAAATATATACTATACATGCATACGTAAATATATATGGCACAGAGCTTCCCAGGTGAGCTGTATGGGGCCAAGCTGGAGAACCACTGTCTTGGACTTATTCACCTCTTACAACAATTGGCTTTAGTCCAATTGGTATCACTATGGCTCCACTTTAAGTAGATATGAAAAGGCCAATACATGGATAAACTTCTTAAGCTATGAAAATCCATTTTTAAGTGCTCTTTTTAAAAAAGCATTTTCTATGACATTGGCCAATTCATTAAATTATCTAGGAAGGAAGGAAAACTAGAAAGAGTTCAAGAATAGGTTGAATCATATGAAACTACTGATATGTGACCATGTTTAAAGTATTCCTCAGTGACTTTATACGGTTCAACCTATTAGATCATCTCTCACTTGCATTTTAACTCGGAATCTTTTTTTTAAATTACTTTATTGATTAAGGTATCACATATTTGTCATCAACCCCCTCCCATTCCCTTCCCAAACCCACTTACACTCATGCCCCCCTCCCCCTGTTGTCCGTGATCACTGGTTAGGCTCATATGCAAGCACACAAGTCCTTTGGTTGATTTAACTCGGAATCTGTATTCTCTTGAAGAGCCTCTTCTGCATTATGAAATGTCATCATTTATTACAATGACTGTATTAAGACAAATAATGAAAAACAAAATTTAACAAAAATTTAATGTTATCACTAACATTTCTATTATACATTATTCTTTTTATATTTTCTAAACTAAGTGTTGTTTTACATGTGTTCTGCCTTCTCAGTCAAGGAGCCAAGGCCAGGACAGAAGAGAAAGACGCTAAGAAGCTAAAAAAGCAGGAAAAAGAAGAAAAAGACTTCAGGAAAAAATTTAAAGTATGTCATATTTAAATATCATACAAAGTTCAAAGTGCTAATGAAAAAAAATCCTATGATTTTTAAGTTCCCAAATGAATATTTTAGAAGTGTAATGATCAGTATCACAGTTATCCATCATAACTCCTATATTTTCTGTGAAATTTATTCCTATAACAAATTAAGCAAATTCATACAGTGCATAATATACCTATTGAAATAACCATCTAAATTTAGCTGTCCTTTGAACTTTGATAAGAAGATAATCTAAAAATAAGACAGATAAAATAAATGTGGTGTATATATAATGGAATATTATTCAGCCACGAAAAAGGAAGAAAATTTGTGACAACATGGATGGACTTTATACTAAGTGAAGTAAGCCAGACAGAGGAAGACAAATATTGTCTGATATCACTTACATGTGGAATCTAAAAGAAGCCAAACTTGCAGAAACACAGAGGAGAATGAGGCTTTACCAGAGGCAGGAGGGGTGGGGGAAATGGAGAGATGTTGGTCTAAGGGTAAAGAGTACAAACTTTCAGTTATAAAATGAGTAAGTTTTAGGGATTTGATGTACAGCATGGTCATTGTAGCTAGCAATACTGTATTATACACTTGAAAGTAATTCTTAAATGTTCTCACCACAAAAAAAGAAATGGTAACTATGTGAAGTTATTGAGGTGTTAGCTAAACACAGTGATCATAATTTTAAAATATATGAGTGTATAAAAATAATAATGTATTTAAAATTTAATAAAATTTTAATTAAAAATATTAAATTAGGTTGGTGAGGTTATATGTGATTTTTTCCACACAAAAAAACTTTTCTTTGCTGTTCTTACATTATCTTTTAGAAACAAGGAATTGTTTATTAAGACTTTCTTAATAAATACATCAATAAATGCGTTACTTGAATAATACTCATCAATCAATGATGTCTTTTTTCCAGTATGATGGTGAAATTAGGGTCCTGTATTCAACCACAGTTGTTCCATCCTTAACTTCTAAAAAGTGGGGGAACAGAGAGCTACAGGTGAAGCCTGGCGAATCCCTCGAAGTTATACAAAACACCGACGATACAAAAGTCCTCTGCAGGAATGACGAAGGCAAATGTAAGTCACTGACTACTCTTCCGAGAAGCCCTCAGAGTTTAGCAGCCAAACAAGGCTCAATGACCACCCCTGCTTTCATTAACTCTTTTATTCTCTGCTTTGTGAATTATGGAAAACATTAAGAACACTTGCTGTGTTGCAATCAACATATCTGATTTCCATTTGCTCTATTTCCACTGCAGTGCCAAATTGGTGCTTCTTGAAAGGGGGTCCCACAGACACCCAGCATCAGGAGACCCTTGTGTGTGCATTGAAATCGCAGTTGCCTGCCCCCACCCTTGACTTCCTGAGTCGTGAGCTCTGGGGTCGGAGGGAATCTGTGATCATAACTCTTCCCAGCTTCTTCCTCTGTACACTGAAGGAAGAGCCACAGCTAAGGTAGTGAGGGGCACTAGCTCTGGCCTGGTTTTGAAATTATATAGCACATGTCACGCCTGGAGTTTCCAGTTTTCCTACCTTGCAAATTCACTTGTTTTCATTTCCTGTGTGAACACATTTAATACTGCATACTATTCCAAGTGACTACAAGACAGTCCTTGTTCTCTTTGACTCTGTCAACTATGAAAACAGGCAGATGCAAATGTTTTGTCAAATATTAGAAAGGAAGCTTATGAATTTTGAAGTCAAGGAAAGAGTAACTCAAAACTATGTTGTCCTATATTTGAAATCGGATATAGGACAGCATGGCTGCCCCCTATCAGCTATGTTAGCCTGCAGAGAACACGTGAACTCCCAGTTGAATTTTAATGACAGGAAGGTGACTCAGGGACAGGAACTGAAATGGAGCTTTAAGAACAAAACAGTGACTCAAGGGTGGGGAAAGTGGAGCTAAAGTTATCATG
The DNA here is from genome assembly GCF_027574615.1 of Eptesicus fuscus. NCBI lineage: Eukaryota > Metazoa > Chordata > Mammalia > Chiroptera > Vespertilionidae > Eptesicus > Eptesicus fuscus. The sequence goes on from NC_072476.1 coordinate 105,976,227, forward strand.
GAGGAGGTGTGGTTGGCTTTTCACAAGAGAAAATGGAAGGTGGATACAAAGGAGAACAGGCAGTGTAGTATTAAGATTTAGAGCTCACTGGAGATAATGTGTCCACAGAGCTCAAGGAAGCAAAGAAAAGCCCCTTTCAGACTAGCATTTGGGAGGATGTACCCAAAGGAATGGCCTTCAATGCAGAAAAAGTATAAGCACAAAAAGGTCATAAAAATGTTCAGCATGTTTAAATAATTAAATAAGTTGTGACAAATATACTGAATTAAATATTTTACCTGATGATCATGAAAATAACATGAAGAAATTCTCTGGATACAGTAATAAGAGGGAGAAGAAGCCTGCTTAATGTGGGATAGGATTTATAGGCATGTTAAAAATCATGTAAATAAAAACATTAAAGTGGATGATTAGGTTGATGGGCCTAAGTAATGTGTTCCCTTTCCTCTACGATCCAAATTATCTCACATATTTCACAGCAGAGACTGGCCCTAGGATCTGTCTCCAGTTGCACATGCTCTAGACACACCTTGCCTTTGGTCTGGTGAAAGGAAACCTTGCCAAGCTATTCTGAGACTCCTGTCCCCAACCGTAAATCCCATTTGGAGCAATGCTCCTTGACATCAAAGTGCCTACACAGCACGTGGGGACTTGTTGAACATGCAGATTCTAATTCAGCGGGTCTGAGGTGACGTGTGACATTCTGAGTCTTACCAAGCTCCCAGGTCATTGATGCCGCTGGTCCATGGAACACGTTAGTTACAAGGATGTGTCTGACCTGCTTGACAAACATGTGTAGGTATAGATGTAGTTGAGCAGAAGTAGATAACAGCACCAGACACAGAAGAGATGCCTCTCTTCCTAGGAACCAGTGGGTCTTGAGAATGAAGAGAAGCAGTAGCCTTTCAGATGGTTTTGTAAGCTGCTATCATTCCCTGTTTGGACATCAGTAATCCTAAGTATTGTGAGGAATACTGGAAGGCTCCTGTCCTCTTGGAATTCATCATCTTTAAGAAATGAAAGGTGGAAACATTACGTAAAATTCTGGGAGATGACACTCAAGGAATCCATGTAACTTTTATCATTTTTCCCTGATGCAGTAGCAACACGCTTTGCAATTCTTAGCTGGTTTGGGAATCCATCTCGAACAGGATGGAAACCAGATGGTTATGTCAGTAGTATGTGTGTACCTGTTGTTTTTATTTAAAGACTTTCTCTGCATTGGACTTAATTTGGCTTCTTCATTTGAGAGGTGATTCTGGGAAACACATGTAGGCTAGTGAAGAAGTAAACAGGGGATGGAAGACAGTTACCACTCGAGTAATTAAAGCTTAATCTAGTAGGGAACTTGGAGTGGCAGTTTCCCCTCCAGAGCGAAACAAGTTGCAGTATTTATAGCACTTCTGTTCATCAGGAATGGAAGCCCACTCCTGGGAAGGTGGCAAGTCATTCAAGATACATGCCCAGCTTGCCGGCTCAGTCCCTGGTTGGAGGAATGCAAGAGGCAACTAATTGATGTTTCACACTCACATCGATGTTTCTCTCTCTTTTCCTTGCCCTTCCTCCCTCTCTAAAAATCAATTAAAAATATCTTTAGCCTAGTACAGAAAGCCCTTTCTGATCTATCCTCATGCTCATCAACTATTTCCCACCTGCAGCTGACACCCTAAAATTACAAACTCTTATTTGTCATTCCCCCAATAAATTACTCTATTTCATCCTTCTAAGCTATTTGATTCTACTTGGAATGCTCATAATTGTCTATTAAAAACAACCCAGTTGTCGTCTAAAATTGGACGCATATCCACTCCCTACTCCCAACTACCGCATCACAATTAATATCTCCCCTGCCCCACCAAGCTACTACTTTTGTTGCTTTAATTGCCTTTACTAATCAAGAGTCTATTATTCTTATTAGACTCTGAGCTTGAGAGCAGCTTCCATGAGAGGCTTTCAACATTGTTATGCCAACACATCCTAAGTGCCTGGCACCTTGCTTAGGGCTTGCTGAATGGAATTTGACAATCTGGACATTGCAGTTGGAGAACCAGATAAAAGTCTGACAAACAGACATTCACGGGAAAATGTCTTGAATAGTTTAACTGGTTAGGAAAAGGAAGTTCTCTGTCTTAGCCTTAGTGCTGCAGTTCGCTTGTTGTGTATCATTTGGGAGCCCTTAAAACTTTCAGTTCCTTATTTCTGCATCATCTGATTAGCAGCAAAGGCATTTGCAATCCAACACCCTGGTGACCCTAACGTTTTCCTTACTCTCCATTCTTCTTTAATCCATCAAAGGAAAGAAAACATCGCTTACTTAAACCCAGGGTTGGTAATGATAGGAACTAGAGGCTAAAGCATTAACACTAATCCCTTCCCACTGTGGAGTGGAGTGTAAGCCTCTCACAGGCTTTAGCACATCCGATCAAGTCTCACCCACTGACTTGTGAAGCGCAGCTCTCAAAGGCGCTGAGAACTTAAATAGATATTTCTGGCACATTCCCAAATGTTTCGCATTTCTCCCTAGTATTTGTGCATATTCCGCAACTCAATGTCTCATGAGCTGTGAGTTTTCCCACCTCTTGTCACTGGAGAAAATTTTTCTACAAAAATATGCAATGAGACACAGGCTGAGTTATTTGTGGCTGAAATGTCCTCCATTTCTTTTGTATATCAGAGAAAAGGGGATTTTAAAGGTGCTTTAAATTTTCCCAAATCCAACTGATCATTCTTTGCTGAAATAATTTTGGTTTTAGTTCTAAAACAACACATGAAGAAAAAAAATTTAAGTTTAGAAATTTGAAGTCCACCTTGATGTGAATCCTCAGAAATGAGAGAGATACCTACATAGAGAGAACGTTCTATAAAAGTAGGATAATATTATAATAATTTATATTCAGTATTATACACTGCATTTTGTTTTTCCCTTTTATTATATTGTGAGCATTTTCCCTTGAAATTGGACATTGTTCTACTTGCCTGGGTTAATCTACACAATATGATTTTATTGTTTTGTAAATTGCATGAGGCCAAATGGAGTAAATTTCACTTTATATCCGGACTTGCTCACAACACATCAAATAATGAAGAAATAATCAAAGTGGTCATTTTTATCAAGTGAAAAAATGGAAACTATTAAAATGAAGACATTTTCCATTTTGAAGATGACTTTGTATTTCTTTCCTCAATAATCTCATGTTCCCATCACCCCTCTGCAAGGTGAGTCATTAGTCCTGGGACACAGCTGCACTTAGCAGGCAAATGTTTGCCGAAGACACTGCTGGCACAGTCGGGGGCGGGTGTTCCTTCCTTAACGAGCTGTACCCCACCACATATTTCAAAACATTTGTTTCAAGCCACTGTGTTCCGCTCTATGAATGTGAGGTTTCCAAATAACAATTTCATATTATGTGTGAGAATCCCTGCCAAAACCCACAAGATTATAGGGCTAACCAAACATGGCAGCCATTCCACGTGGTACAGAAACATAAGGCAGTTTTTATTCATTTCATTTGCTTGTATTTTTTTAATATGTTTTTTATTTACTTCAGAGAGGAAGGGAGAGGGAGAGAGAGAGAGAAACATCAATGATGAGAGAGAATCGTTGACTGACTGCCTCCTGCACGCCCCACACTGGGGATCGAGCCCACAACCCCCGGCATGTGCCCTGACTGGGAATCCAACTGTGACCTCCTGGTTCATAGGTCGACGCTCAACCACTGAGCAACACCAGCCAGGTGCTTGCATTTTTCATTATCATTCCTTTGTGATGGATGTACATAGAACATGTGAGCAAAGAGAGTATTTTTGTACTGCAAAAAAATTATCTCTAGGAACTATAATGGAGAGATTATATAAAAAATCACAGCAAGTCACTTGTTTTGACACTGCCGTGAAGCATGCTTTTAACCGAATGAAGTTTTAGCAGAGGCTTTTTAATGTACTAGACAGCAAAAACTATGCAGTATTAAAAGTCATTAACCCAGTAAAAATGCTATTTAATAGTCATTTTGTAGCTACTAAGCCCCCAATTATCACATCATCCCAGGGAACTGGAATAGAGCAGCAGAGTGCCATCCCACACTTGATCTCCTGGATACAGTTTTCTTTAAAATATTCACAGTCATTGATGTTTATGTATCAAACACACAACAACAACAAAAATGGAACATTCTACGAAAGAGAGGATCTAAGAGAATATAATTTTTGAAATTTATTTTGTGAAGTCAGATCATTAAGCTGTGTCATGAGTTATTAATTTTGGTCAAGTAAAGGACGGTTTTAGTGCTTAATTACAGAGAGGGTTTTATTCAGGTCTACACAGTTTTAGCATAATTGAGTTTTAAAAAATAGATTACCTAACAGCACAGGAAACAAAAAACCTTTTATTTCTAAAAATCATGATTATATTCTCTGTTTTTACCTTTATTACTATTAATCTTCTAAATATGTTTTAAACCAGAAATATATTTGATGCCAGAATACTTCCAGTCTCTGACAACACTATAATTTCTTACACGTTTCTCTAGTTTTCTGTCTTCTAATTTTAGTTCAGAGCATCTATAAAGCCCCAACAACTCACAATGAGATTGACATAATGGTTAAAAGCTTTAGTTTATATATATGTCATTATTTTTCCATTGTTAACTTAAACATGAATCTATCATGCGGACACAGTTGTATTGTTTCCCTCCTCCCCCAATGTGTTTTAAGAGAAAATTCAAAATGAAAATAAAACCACAAATTTTAACTAATAAAAAAAAAAGTTGGTGACTATTTCCATCTATGGAGAACTATTCCCATTTGATTCTGGCCCTGGACATAATAAGTACAGATAAAGACAGATTTAGTTATTGGAACCTGACACAGAACCACAATTTTTTCTTAAACCTTGTTATCTGCACCATTTTTCTCATTAAAGAGACACATAAAGTTGAATTTGTTAGAGATGAGCTTATCTCCCTTTAAAAACTGTGTTAAAACATGATATATACCTTGTTTAATGTCTCTTAACATGAAATGAGTGAAGGAACTGTGATATTAAAGACTACCCCAGTATGATAAGTTTTAGTTGTTCTTACATTAATAATTTGCTACTTTTGCTTTGTCTGAAATAAAAAGAAGGTATAAAATGGTCTAATTTTTCATACTCTGAATAAAATATTACTTTACTGTGCTCTTATCATTTTGCAATATTCTTCACTACTTTTATACTGAGGGAATTCAAAAATAACCTTGATTCTTTCTTTTTCAAGTATGATTCTTATCAACAGTTTTCATTTGAAGGTGGTGAATTTCTTGAGAAAATATTTTGGTGAAGTTTTTTTACCCTGGAATATTTCAAGGGAACGTTTATTTTTTTTAATTTTAAGCTACAATTTAAGTTGTATGATCCTAATTTTTAAAAACCATGTGTTTTCATGTGAAATCAATAGTAATATGACATCAATATGTTTATAAGTTGATTATTATTTGTGTAAATCTTTGCTTATGAGCTTTCTGGTTTATTCTTTGTTACACATCTACTTTGATTTAGAACCCAAACTACAGCTGAAGTGGATCAAAGCCAATAGATTGACTCAGTGAAAGAAGTGATTTAGAGGCTGTATTGACAAGGCAGTAAATGGTACTATTCTCCAGCATACAACAGAGTTCAGGCAGTAACACAAAACTAATGTTTTCAAAGGTTAGTAATAGTAATGAGATGTCAGCAGACATTTTCTGAAGAAAATAGTCTATATTTTTTCTAAGAGTATTTTTACACTCTGAGGGGCAAACAGAAGGTGCTCAAAAAAGTTGTGGGGTTTTTGTTTGTTTGTTTTGGTTTTTTTGCTTTCTTGCATAAAATATGGTCCATTTCCTACTGAACCAGGGAATTACTAGGATCCCTGCTATGTGTTCTTCTGTAATGATTTGTTCCATGACAGATGAAAATGCAACTATTGAGACTGTCACCTGGCAAAAGCAGTAGAGGAAGGTCCTTCACATTGAAGACAGAAAGCCCTGAGGAGACCGTTCAGAATGCACATTCCCCCAAGTAGCACTAGGTAGCTGGCATCTGAAAGCAGTGCTGATTCTGCCCAGTATACTAAAATTGGAAGTGTTAAGTCTTAGATATGGTAGTATTTAAAATACCTACCTGTGAACTACTTTTGTAATTTGAGAAATTATGCTTACTAAATTCTTCCTATGGGTCACGTGGGTGACACCTTAAGAAATAGACTAAAATTTGGAAGAACTTTGTACTACAACCTGCAGTAGTTTAGAGAAGGGAAAAAAATATATTTACAGGGGAAAGGAGGAAGGATTTTAAATGGAGGAAAAGAGACATGTTGGAGTGAGAGAAAGAGAAAAGTTGGAGAGAAAAGAAATGAAGGAGAGGAAAGTGAACATAAGAAAAATGGGTCATATTTGAAGATAGACATACAATTATTCAACATATTTTGTTATGTTAATACTAGTGGCCCAGTGCATGGATTCGTGCACATTGAAAGAAAATTAGAAGAAATATTTTAATACTAGAGGCCCGGTGCATGAAATTCGTGCACGGGGGTGTGTGTCCCTCAGCCTAGCCTGCACCCTCTCCAATCTGGGATCCCTCTCACAATCCAGGACTGCTGGCTCCCAACTACTCACCTGCCTGCCTTCCTGATTGCCCGTTTAATTCAATTTCTTAAAGGAAGAGTAAAGATTTTTCAAGTCTGCACTACTAATAAGATTCATTTTCTTTTTCTTTCATAGATGGTTATGTCCTTCGGAGTTACTTGGTGGACAAGTAAGTTCATTTTCTTCTTCTGTTATACTTGTAAAGAATTTTATGCTTTGCTTTAAGAAAGATTCTTAACATCATTTAAATAAAATAACCTACTGAACTATCAGAAATCAATTTTAAAACAATATGCTATACTATTGTCATACTAATGTCAGTACCCAAAATCCATAATAAAGTTTAGGTTTTCATAAAGTGTCACTTTAAATAGACAAGAAGCCCTTCTCATTCACCATTATACAGTTCACAGTTTTCTATGTTCATTGGAGACAGACATTGCAAATATTGGAGACAGGTCACAGCCTCGAACACTTTCATTAATACTTTTCATTTCACTTGCTCATTAATGCAATTGGTTGAATTGAATTAATCAGGGGTCAATTATTGTCTACACAGTAGGTGTTAATGTCACCTATTAATAGTTTATAGTTGGGCCCTTAATTGAGGACTTTTCTTTACTCAAACCAGGCATAGTAGAGTATGAAGTTGTCTTTTTTGGAGGCATGCCAGAGAAAATGTAGCAATCAATGATTCTTCTATTCTTATGAATAAGTTGTTGTCACTGTCTGGTGGCAGTATGCAACAAGAGTCCCCCCAAACATTGTGAGATTCTGTTCCAAGTAAACCAGTGCAAGAAATGATTCCATTATCAGGCTAGGTCCTGTTCCAACACAAAGATTTACAGAATTCAGCTTTATAAAATAAGTCAAAGAGGATTCACACACAGACTATATCCACAAACACCCTGGCACCAATCAGAAAGAGGGAAATCAATGTTAAGGGCTCTGTCTGCAAACTAGTATAGACTCAAAATAAAAGGAATCATACTACTTTATTTTCTTCAGAGCATTAATCACGGTGCTGGCATGGGGTTTCTCAAGAGATTTTATTATATATATAAAAACATAGAAATTTCATGGAAAGAATGTGTGGTAAATAAGAGGACATCTTCCCCAGTGATTATTAGGGGTGATTAAGAGAGACTTTAAAAAGAGGACTCTGTAAGTAATTATTGGTATACCGCCCATTGAAATGAATACTTGATAAGTTTGTTAGTGGATAATAGGAAAATCTGTCCTCTCTGCATTTGTATCAGATTTTGCATTAGCCAAAGCCTCCCTCAGTCTCAGAGAAAGGATCCAAACAGAAGACATAGGAACTCAGAGCATCTGCCATGGTTGGCAGCAGTCTGAAGGGCCTGCTGCTGCTTCATGAGAAAAGCTCAAAGCTAGAACAGGAACCAAATGTGGGTCTGGTCTGCATGACAAAGTCACCTGACATTTCTGGACTTTGAAACTGTGTCCTACATTTCAAGGATATATTAACATGTATGATACCTTCTATTTTACTTGTGTGAATACCGTTTTCTCCTCCATTAGATTATAAGCTTCTTGAAATCAAAGTTTGTGTCTTCCTTGTATTTATATCTCCTGGGACATGGGAGGCACTCAGTCTGCGTGTAGAATAGAATATTTCACAAAGGGCCAGGTAAAACCTAAAATGTGTCAAAATAGCCAGAACTAGTATTATGAATGTTGCCTATCACTATAAATATTTTTTAGAATTATATAACATAAGAATCACCATACTAACTACATCTTGGCTACTTATTTTATAACTAATATTTATATACTTTAAAATTATGAGAAACATGCAAAATGATGCATCTGTTTTCTATGTCAAGTATTATATTCCATTCAATATTTGAAGTTCAAGTGAAAGTATAAATCTAATATTAACAGATATAATGAATTTGTGGGTTTTTTTTTTATTATTGTAAACTCCACTGGTTCTAATACCCCATGATTTTCCAGCTTGTTTAGTTCAACAAACTCTTCTTACCAAGCTCAGCTGTATGCTAGGCTCACTACTGGGTCTAAACATGAGGAAGGCATGGACTGTGCTCCTGAGGCGTGTTTCTGATTACTGTGTGTATGGTAAACAGAAATAAATTGGGAAGGTGTTTTTTAGAATGAAAGAGGATTAGTTTAAGCCAAAGAAAGGAGATGCAGAGGAATATGAAATTTCTCCCCATTTATAAATGCATAGCAACTTTTCATCTTTAAATGCTTTGTGTCATATAAAATTATATTATTAAAATTTTCATCTAAATATTGCTTTAATGTTAAGATATTTTCTTTAAAAATAAAATTTCTTTTCTACAATTACAGTGATGGAGAGATCTATGATGATATAGCTGATGGTAAGTCTCCCATGGCACTGACCACAGAGAACAGACAGTGAATCTATTGTCCTGTCAAATTCTAAAAATAGCTTGCTGATTTATTAGAACCTTCCAATCTGATCAGAGTTTGAATCACTTGAAAATGTTAGAAAAGGTAAATGTCCTCATATAATGAGAAAGAATATTTTTGCACATAACTGGAAATTAAGGGAGAATCTCATTTATTTTCTTTGAAAACAGAAGTAGAAAATAGTTGGTGAATTTTTTATTATACCATGAATCTTAATAAGAATTGTTTTTACCGACAAAATATATGTGTACCTGGTATTCATTTCATAGCCTATAATACTCACTAGTGTTTCCTAAGCATTATATATTCCTAAATTATTATCTAAAAAATTAATTTCAACTGACATGAAGCATAGTGTTAATCATGTTGCCTTTTAGTCTTCTTTTAAACTTATTCTTACTGATGTTTACTATTCCCAACCTCATTCAGAATGCCTACCACAAAATACATTTAATTCAGTGGCAAATAAAAGAAAATAATCCCCAGTTTCATTTTGTTAGAGAATAAATTTGTCCATAAACTTTATTGGAATTGAACACTGAGCAATAAAAGTGAAATAAATATATGGCCTTCCATGTAACTACGTTGTTGTTTTTTTATAAAAGAAGCCAATTGTACTTTTTAAAAATTTTAAACCAGGAGCATATGCATCGCCCATATTTCCAACCTTGGAATACTGAGGGGGTATATGTTTTGTATAACCACGTTTAAATCTGCATTTTTTTCTTTCAGGTTGCATCTATGACAATGACTAGCCCTCAGCTTCGGTCATTCTGCAGTGTTCACTTGATGCCAGTATGAAGTCTAGGCTTTAATTGGCATACGTTATTGGTTATCATAGAAAATGAATGCACAGAACTACTTGTTATCATTTGTTGTAAATTCTGAGTATCTTTATAAAGTTTTAACATTTGGACTTGGAAAATGACCTCTCTGTTTAATCAACATCTTGGAAGACTACATCAATGAGATAAGAATTATTAAATATCCTATCTCTGCCTCAGCTAAAATTATGAAGACACTTCTTTTAGACCATCAATAGCAACCCCCCTTCCAAAAAAATAATCATTTGAGAAGAAATGACTGTGTTGTCTAAAGATATCTGAGGAAGAAAAATAAAGAAATATTTACAAAGGACCCACAAGAAGAAAACTCGTTTGCGCCTCTAATTGTGACTATATCTTATATTCTCCTTCAAATAATCTGTCTTTAAAAAGGCTGAGCTCTTGTCTCTCCAGAAATTATAATAGTAGCAGAACTTTTGTACAAAGTTTGCCCCTATTTGTTCATTGTGAATATGTGTTAATTATTTGATAAGAATGTATGCGTTTTGGTATGCACATCTAAGATTAAAACTGTAGAAGGATCCGAAGGTTTCTTTTTGCAGATTCCTACACTAGCCGCATATTCTTGTGTTCTGTTTAAAGTGCTCTAAGTGGAGTAAAAGTGAGGCTTACTCTAAAATTATGCAGAAGGAATGTGGACTTTGAAATTGCCCTTTTATGGTGCATCTTTACGATGAAGACTTTTTAAAAAGTTTTTGTTGTTTTTCAATTACCTCTATGGAGTTTTTGAAGAAACCGCTTTACTGGAAAGTTGGCCAGCAGAGGGAGTACAAATTAACCAATCCTAGCGTTCATATGTTCATATTAGGGTGTTCCTATTGATACACCGTCTTCCCAAAGCAACCTAGAATCAAAATGCGAAGTGTCTGGGTCCCAAATGCTAAGAACGCTAAACACTATGATACAAAATGCAAAATCCTAACTCCCAAGAAAATTGCTTCTGAAGAGTGACCCCATGGAATTGAAATAATTTCAAATGGTTGTAAAGGACCTCAAAGCCTTCGTATGGGTAAAGTAGGATTTCCATTAGATGAATTGGAATTTGAAAATAGATAATCAACTTCTACTGCTCAATTTACACATTCTGGAAGTGTGAGGCCCCCAGATGAGAAGCCACTGATCTCAAAGATCCCCCCAATTATGAAATATTTTGATGTCTACCTTTTGATAGGGAAACCAGTCTAAGCTCACATGATGAACTGAATACCAGGGCCAGAATGTTTTCTGTTTGTTAAATTTGGTAACAAGTGTACATAATACACTGACAGTATATTTCCAGTGTTTTTTTTTTCCTGACTGAGAACAGTATAAATTCCATAGAGTATCAGTTTTTTTTTAATTCCAAATTAGATCAAGGGAATATTTTAAAGTTTTGGTTTATACACCAAGAAATAGACTCACACACCTAGGAAAGATTTATGTAATAGGTTATCATCTTAATATAAAATAAATATTTGAAGTATGAATTCTAATGTACTAAATATTACTTCTGTTATAGTTTTATGTTTGGGATTTGGTCAAGTAAGAAGAGCAACAAATGAATAACACCTTCAGCAGATAAGTTTGCCTCGGACTTCATCAAGAAATCTAGGCCATCTGCCTTTCTCTCCTGTAACTTCATGCCACATCTGCAAGAGTCTTTCTCTAAGCCCTTCGTGACCTCTTCTTGCTTCAGCCTCAGAGGATGGGGTACCTCCTGTTCCAGGCCAAACTTCCCTCAGTGCTCCTGATACTTTGCCTCCGATTTTGTGGTAGAAATTGAGATAACCAAGTGCAATTTCCTTCGACTTCCAACAACATTCAACCTTAGCCCCATATCCAAACACTAGCTTAGAGAAGATGTTACTTCTCAGATTGATAGCCACAAGCTATTTCTTCCTCTTGCTGCTCCCAAGTTTTCTTCCTCCACAGTTAATTCATTCCCTTTCCCTTTCCATTTCCCTTTCCCAATCTCTCTCTCTCTCTCTCTCTCTCTCTCTCTCTCTCTCTCTCTCTCTCTCTCTCTCTCTCTCTTACACACACACACACACACACACACACACCTCACACACACCCTTTCTAACCATCTTTTCTTCCCTCCTTTTCTTTATTTTAACTTCTCCCATTGTACAGATTCCCTCCTCTAGGTTTACAAATACACTGAAGTCTTTTCCATTAAAAAAAAACAGCAGGAAACCTTGCCTTGAATCCCAAACATATCTCCCACTACAGCCCATTTCTATCTTCCTTTCTCATCCTATTGTCTTAAAATTGTAGGCTCATGTGGCAGCCAGGAGAATGTGCCTCACAGACCCCCAACCATAGGGAGCTTCGTTGACCAGAGACCCCAGCTTCTGCACTCTGAAATCCATCACCCCAGCTGGGCCAACACCACACCTCCCACAGACTGCTCCTGTGGAACCAATGACTGGGCCTGGCTGGCCTGATCCTGAAAGATACAGAGCCCTCCGGTGGTGACTTGGTTTGAAGACCACCCATCAGCCTTGCTAAAGCTTCCTTACCTTGCATAACACTCTGAGACACTTCTACCCAGCCATCCCTCCCTTCACTGGGGTCAGACTGGCATTGTTCTCTGGAGGTTCCTCCAGCCTTCCCCAGCTTCCTCCCCATTTCCTCTCACACATGTACTTTTCTCAGGAAAAAAAAAAAAAGTATTGCACTTTCACCCCATCTTGGTGTCTGCGAACTGGACACAGTACAGCTGAAGAGTTTGTTTATAAAAATACACATCTTCCTCTGCAGATCAACTGAATCAGACTCTCTGGGGAAGGGATTTTTTTTTAATCAATTTTTAATTAACACTAATATGAGTTCAGTGCTTAGCCACTAAACATCTTCAGCCAACCAGATGTGGACCTTGGGAGTAAATGCTACTACTCAGAGTTATCTGCCTTCAGGCCCAAATGACCAGCCTTTTGACCCTCACCTCACTTATCACCGTCCATGAGCCAACCAGGAAGAGCATGACCTGTGCCAGATGAATGAAGCTGAGACAGACCCTGAAGGAGAAGACAGCTGTGCTCTGCAGACCACACTCCCCTCAGCAGGGGATCCAGCTGCAACCAGCAATTCCCCCCTCCCTTAGAGGGGGTCTGGCAGTCCATGTCCACAAATGAATGGGAAGGTCACAAAACTGAGACCAACATTATGGACACCTTTTTCTAAAAAATTTTACCATGCAAATTAGAAACATGGTATGTGATAGCCAGATGGGAAAATAAAAAAGGTCCTTTTTATTTTTGTTTTGAGGAATTGTCTTCTAAGACAGAAAAGACTTGAGCTTCATCATAAGTTAATGAGAGGGATCTAGTTGAGAGGGGAAGCTGAAAACATAAGAGAGATGCGATATAATCAGAGATCTAAATTTCTTGCAAAAGTTAGATTTACAATTTTTCTCTAATTGTTTCTTGATACATCTGTAAAAAGCTAAGCATTATACTGGACATACCATACGGACTCAAATATTATCACTTATTGTTATTGTTATGACTAATTTGAAATACTTTCTGATGCTGCCTCTATTGTCACAAGTGTGCCACATATTTAAGGGTTCATTTTAGTGACTGGTACATCATTTCTCCTGCCTCCTGCTTCAGATGACCAGCTAAGGTATGTAACCTTAAAGTCTGAACTTCGCTAAGACTCAGGATCTTCATTTATAAGGTATGAAAGTACCTCCTTTGCAGGGTTGTGTATACTTCAGCATTGAGTGCAGTGTCTGACACACATTAACTATTATCATCACCCTGGTTGCTATTTGCTATTACGCACTTTGAACATGTCAATGTGATGGAATCCTATTAAGATGAGCATTACTTCAATGGCGGTAAACTTACTCTAAGCCCTAATTATTCGCCAGCTGATACTTGAGAGTAATATAGAAACACTTAACATTAAACACAATAAAAATTTAAAAATAATGAATAAATGCAATGTTTGTGCCATGTCCAGTTTCTACATTTGAGTATTAGGTTCCTGTGTGGCACATCATTTTTTATTTGGTATTTCTTGCAACTATACTGTAGGGAGATAGTTGTCAAAGAGATATACATGTAGATGTAGATATATGGAGAGAGATGCACCATGCCAAGGTACATTTTGTTTACATATTAAACACATGGTAATATTTTTCTTGAATAATTGGGTCTTCTATTTTTTCTTGCTCACTTTTGATAGAGACATTGGTAGAGAAATGGTTCTTTCCTACAAGAAACATCACAATGCCAACATGATAATAAATGATAAATGGCAAATAATATGTATCTTTGGTATGGGCACAACATGGTGGGGACTGTGACAAACAGAATATAAGTTCTCTGCACAGGAGTGAGGGCTAATTCAGCTAGCCATCTTCTGGCCCTCTACATCCCCCTCTCAAACCTTCTCCATTCTGCTCTATGCCCCCCAAGACTAACCTTTAGGGACTGCCTCAAGAGGCTCCCTTGACTTATAAATTCCAGTTTCATTTGGCCAATGAGGAGCACTAGCAAATCATCAGAGGGACAGGAGAGTGAGTTTGAGATATTCCTCCAGCTTCCTCCTTGAGGTACCATCATGAGCTGGCTGTGTCCTTCACCCAAGGTCACAGCTCTGTCAGACAGACTTCTCCACTTGCTGATGCTGGGTTCCAGGTCTACTCCTTCCTGTTCCTTCTGGATTTGCAACCACTCCCTGACGTTACCAGTTCCAGGGGACTGCTCTTTACTGTGTGGTTTCCCTACACACATTTGCAAGCAGTTTTCAAATTTTCAACTTGAGTGTGCCATTCGTTTCCCATCCGGGATCTACTGATACTATGAGTCAACTGTGATGGATTGTGGGTCCAGTATTGAGAGACTCTTCAATTTTTCAAAAGAACCTGATTATCAATTTATATATATATGCAATTCCTACTTTTTTATAAACAGTTGATTTAATTTTTCTTAAGTACACTATTCAGACCAAGCAAATGATTCCTGTAGGCCAGATTTGACCCATGAAGTGAGTCTACAACATCTGCCCTTTATAATGGGAAATAAATCAGATCAAGCACGGCTACTCTCTAGCTATCCAACTCACCAAGAATGAGGAGTCTTTCTGTGTGGGTGAGTGATGTACAAAATTTATTTAGTGTTTAGGACAGCCAGATTCCATTTCCATTGGTAGCAGCAAATGAGACTGAGAGGTCTAATAGGAATACAATCATAAAAACTAATGCTGCTGCACACAAATTCCTCAGCATCGGGATATATTGCAAATGCCATGGCCTGCAACCCAGCAGAAGTTTAAAGTCAAATTGTGGTTTGGCACTTTCCCAATAGCTAATATAGGCTGTTTGTGGCCAGGTTCTTATTAGCAAAGGAGAGCTAATACCTAAGACCACCAATGAATGTCAGCCCTCTTGTCTCAGTTCAAAAACTTTAAGTTGATGAAGAGTTTTATGCAAGCATGTAAACGATCTCTTTCCCTTCAAATTCATGATCTAACACATGTCAGCAGATACCAAAGCTTGACTCTCCATCGCGTTTCTAGCGGCAGCACTGAAGCGTTTAAATGATGATGAAATTTGGTTTTTGTGCTTTAGCTAAATGATGTGCTTGTCAGAGCTTCACCCTAAATGGGAGAAGCTATGTTAAGAAAAGCACTGAAATGCTGTTGCCACCCACATGCCTCAGGGGACCAGGGTTGTCGTTTGGTTTCTCTTCTTTAATACATACAGACCTAGCAGAGGTCCACCAAGCGATGATGGTTACTAACCTCTGAGAACTAAATGAATGTACAGGACTAGAAACCAAAACCATGAAGTATTCAAGGACACATGAAGGTTTTTACGCCTTCTTCCAGAAGAGAAGCAACACAAACATCTCCTCTTCCTTAGACAGCGGTAGAAGCAGACGGACTAGGCAGGTTTCTTAGGTTGGGTTCCCTAGAAGTAGAGCTTGAGACTGGCATTTGTGTGTGAGGGATTTGTTGAGGGGCTCACCCAGGAGAAACCTGTAAGGAGTGAGGAAGCAGGATAGCTCAGGGGAAGGAGTTGGGCAAGGACGTGGGTCCAGCTGTAGCCCAGCCTCAGCCTGGTTCCAGAAGGAAATACAGAAGCAGCAATGGCCTCCTTGGGTCATTGGCACTGAGACAAGGGGGCTGGGCTGCACCTCCGAGGCAGTCATTGCTGCCAGAGGCTTCCTCCTCCTCCAACCTCAACCTCCTACGTGAGACATCTCTGAGCATCATTGCTCCTTTGGTCTGAGGACAATTCTCTGGACTAAGGTGCAGCCGTGAGCTCTAGCTGCCAGTTTCTACAGCACCTAAGGAATGGGTGCATTGGCCAGTAACTTGATAGGGGTAGATCAGAAGTAAATTGTCTGCAGAAATAATGGTTCTCATGTTAAACAGGAAGAGACATAAAATTGTATGAACCAAATCCTAAAGCTGGCCCTCTTCACATCGTAAGTAGAGAGAGTGCACTCTAAAATAATGATAAAGAGTATAGTACAGTCCATACATAGACCAGTAACAGTCATTTATTATCATTATCAAGTACTATGTGCTATGCATAATTGTGTGTGGTATACTTTTATACCACTGACAGTGCAGTGTGTTTATTTACACCGCCATCATTCCACCTACATGCATGTCTTGCACTACAGTGTTACAAGGGCTACCACATCCATAGGCAACAAGAATTTTCCAGCTCTATTATAATCTTAGGGGACTACCATCATATATGCTGTCTGTCATTGACCGAAATGTCATTAAGCAGCGTGCAAATGCATTTCTTCAATATTTCTCTCTGTCCTAATCTCTCTCTCCACTTTTCTTGGGACTCTAATTGCAGATATTTTAGATTGTTGGATTTTTTTTTTTTAACATGGGTCACTAAGGCTCTTTTTTTCCCCCAGTCTTTTTCTTCTCATATTTTTTCTATTGGTCTATCTTCAAATTCACTAATCCTTTTTCTTTTTTAGTGTCCCATATGTTATCTTCTGATGGATTCTTACATTTTGATTTTGATATTGTATTTTTCATTTCTAGACTTTTCACTTGATTCTTTTCTTACAGCATACATTCCACTATTCAGAGCCCCCATCTGTTCACTCATTATGTCCCACTTTCTTTTTAAATCTTTGACTATATTTGTAAAATTCTGTTAATTCCAAAATCTGTGTTATCTCTGGGTCTGTTTTATTGACTATTTTTTCCTCATGCCATACATCACATTTTCCTGATTTTTCACATGTAATACAATTGTATTATATGTTGGACATTATAAATGTGTTTGAGAGTTGGAATATTGTTGCTTTCTTTTTAATGAGTTTTGTAGGATTTCCCCCTTCCCCATTCGTTGGTTACTTTATTTGCAGATCATACTGACCCTGTTGAGACTTGGTTTTAGGTTTTGTTGGATGTGTCTATAGTAACCTTTATTTTAGGGGTAGTGCAGCTTTCCCCCTAAATGATTCTCTTTACAGGGTCTCCAGCAACCCTCTTCCTAAATAATAGCCTTTGGGAGGTCTTAACTGAATGTTCAGAGTGTTCACCACAGTTTCTGTACTTGTTGGTTGGAACTCTCATGTCTCTTAGCAATCTGCAACTTCTGGACCCTCCATTCAGTTCCTATCTCCCAGGAGCTGTTCTCTGCCGGGCCTCACAGTCTCAGCCTGTGGTTACGCAGCTTAAAACTCAGCTGAATAATCAAGAGGATTCAAGTACCGATTTCTGGAGCCGAGCTACTACTCTGTCGGCTACCTCCTCTCTAATATTCTCAAATGTCCACTGCCTCCTATGTCTGATCTTCAAGCTTTTTGTTTTTGTTTTGTTTTCCCTTCACCCGGTGAGACTGGTGTCATCTGTTTGATTTCCAGAGCTTCAGTTGCATTTTGAAAGATATCCTCAGGAAAAAGCCCGAGAGAATTTGGAGTTCACCTTGTTCGTTTCTTTTCTCTCCAGGTCATAGTGCCATACCATCCATTGGCCAAAACCTAAACACAGTTGTTCAGATATTTTGTATAGATTAATAGTTGTCGATTGTGAGAAATCAAATCCAACACCTATTTTCCAACATGAATGAAAACAGAAATTCTTCATTTAAAAAATAATTTCATATTTAGCTCTTTTATATTCTATTTATTATCATCAATATCTGAAGTTCATGAGATATAATTATATTTATTTTTATTTCTTATTATTATTCAGGATGACTTTGTCCTATGAGCTGATGATGTTTGAACCTGAGCTGTTATTTGTTTTGTCTTCATTGGTGTAGAGCCCAGGACTTCCCTCCAGAAAGGATTTGTAATTGCTACCACTAGGAGCTAGGGGGCGCTACCAACCTGGGTCCCCTTTGGTCCACTCCTAGGACCCTGGGCTTAATGCAGAAGTCTCCCCTTGCGCTTTTCTGCCTCCTGGTCCTGGCCCAGTCTTCAGATCTCAGGTGTGCTGTTGGCACTTGTCCTCTAGACAGCTCTGCTTTTCCAGTTTCCCATGTGCTCACTGTCCCTTAACTTTTAGTGACTTTTTCTTTGTTTTATGTTTTTTGACGGAGGAGTTTGGGATGTTTCTTAACCAAGAAAAAAAAAAAAAGGGAAAAAAAATATTTATTATATACATGGACAGTAGAGCTGTCATTTGGTCAGTAGGTTAAATTGTCATGCATCATATAAGGTATCTTGAGGGAAGATTGGGAATTCTGTAGTTCAGAGGAGCTCAGAACACTCTGTCAGGAATCCTTCCCACTTGGGCACGGGGCCATATATCATGTCCAGGAAGTGGATTTAAGGAGTGTGTTTTATAGCCTCCTTCTCAAAACAGACACATGGATTAAATAGAACCTTGCAATGAAACTGCATGTATGTAAAATAATGAAAGCACAAGCACAAAATTTTAAAATGTGAAAGATCACATGCTTCTACCCCTGGTATTAGCACTTTATCAAAATCATTGCACACAAAATAGCCACAATAATTTAATCAGACATAACAAGGTCAGCCAAATTTTTAAAAATTGAATTGTTCTTTGAGACGTTGGTTAATAAGATAAAGCTATCTGATTAGCAAAATATTTAAAAATAAGCATTCAGAATATGAAGATAATTTTCTATATCTTTTTTCAGTGATGTTAAAAGCCATGCATAGTGAATCCATTACTTTGCAAAAAGAGACTTCTTTTTGGTAACAGACAAAAAGGTACATATCAGGGGGCAATATAGTGGCATTTCTCGCTATGCTAAAAAAGGCTGGGAAAAAACCAAAAAAACAATTTGTTGACAAAACTAAAATGCAGTCACATTTGTCAACTAAGATGGAAACAGGAAAAGAAAAGAAAAGAAGCTGAAGATTTGAAGAAAAAGGTATTTGAACAAATAGGTATTATAGAAACTTTTCTGTACAGGTAGGTGAAATATAGAAGCTTCTACACTTGTCTCAGCTTACGGTGTTTGCTAAATTCTGTTCAGTAACGAAACACACAAATAACTACTTTTCTTCTGTGCCACCAAAGTGAATATGTACCAAGGAATGTGCACTGTTATCAGTAAACAGCTTCTTAAATAAAAGCAGTGTTTTATGAAAAATCGAGGAAGCAGCTGCTATAAATGAAATTTAAGAATTAGGGGGATTCACAGAAGAACAGAGCTAGTGCCACATGTGATAGTTTTATACAATAAATACCTTTAAAATACAGTTTAATTTTCACACATGTTGAAAAGAGAAGGGGAATGAAAATCTTTCATACTGTATAAATGTTTGATATTTATTTAGTGGCAAACTTTTTTCATGATGGCTGGTAGCATATTTTAAAAAATATTAATCTTTCCCTTCAAAGTAAATGTGATAACAATAACAAAGAACGATATTACTTATAAAAAGAAATGTGCTACAGAGCATTTATAAATATATATTTGAATACATTGCCACAGTTTTGTGATTTTTTTTTCTGAAACAATTAAAAATATAAACGTGTCAGCTCTATGATATTTACATACTTAAAAATCTTGGAAACATTTTCCTAAGCTGCTTAAAATTCTTTAGATTAAGAGTTTTCAAACAATTTGCTAAAATGTTTTAATGTTATGCCTTCCAGTTGGCTATGAAAACAGATTGACATTAAGAAAGATAGACATTTATTAGCCAGATTACATAAAAAAACCTTTGTATAACTGATGGATGGAATTGAAAAATGAGTATTAATGACTTAGAAACTACAGTCAATAGAGTAGTTCTCCCATTTTTTATTTGTATTTTGTGGGGTTTTAGCTACTAAATCCCAACATCCAAATAAACTTTTCTTAAAATTAAACTTTTGAGTTTGCTGTATTGCAAAATATTTAACAAGTAATTTAAAAAATAATGAAATATATTTACTTCCATTGCTTTTATTTGTGCCATTAGTAACATAGCATTAAAAATTATTTTTAACCATTTTTATTTCATATTCATGTTTTACTTAATGAAAACGCAAACATAGATGCATTGGAGGATGTGGACACATTTTTTTAATGAGATGCACAAACAAACAACTTTGATAGGTCCATTACTTAACAAATCATTATAATCAAACATATATAATTGTGATTTAGCATCACCAACAAAATTTCTCTAAAATCTTTTTCTTAAAAAAATTACACAAGTAAAAATTTATTTTAGGACAATAAAAGTGGGGAAAAGAAAGACTTTTAGAAATCACTCAAAATTCTACCAACCAAACAAAATCACTTGAAATTTTAGTGCATACCCTTCCAGATTTTATTTTGTAAGTATATGTATCTTCTTCTTGCCCAAACATAAGCTTTCCTTCATTTACTACTGTGTTTCTATAGGGCCTTTATACCTTACAGAATTTTAAAACTAAAATTTAAAGGATGGAAAATTTAAGGAACAACAATGGGAGGCTCCTTCCTGCTGTGGCCAAGGCTGGATCTTTATCAGCAACCCTGTGTAGCATTATAACGTTTGTTGAATTTAGCCCATCGCCTGTCATTTTAATGGCCTTTATCTAGATGTTAAATGTGTGGTTTAACTCTGAAGAGAAAGTACCCAAAAAGAGACTGGTCAAAGGTGGCTTTTGACTTGCTTTATCTTCACGTGGCCTATGTAATAGGGCAGATGATAAAGGGAACTAAGATTTTGGCAAGACTTTGTTTCTGTTCAGTGTTACCACTGTATCTGAAGCCAATAAAATTTGGTTAATAAACTGGAATTATCGGCTGTGTGCAGTAGGACAGAAAATAGAACCCAGGGAGTGACTATCAATGCAGTCATTACATCTTCTGAATCCAGCAGTTATCTCTTAGAGGTGTGGTCCTGGGCCTAATCTCATAGAACATTTTTTATCAATGACTAATACTATGAGAAAAAGCATTCATTCACACAGCAAATGAAACCTAGCTGGGAAATGAAAACTAAGAAGAGGAAGTCACATTCTCAATGACCAGAGTAGAATGAAAATGACCCAGAAAATTGGAGAAGTAGTAAGAAGTAAACAACATGAGTAAGACACAGGAGTGGGCTAAAAAAAAAAGGAAGAAAAACAAGTTTCAAAAAGAGGAATGGCTAGAAATTGGCAAGCATGGAGGATAACTTAAGAGATTTTTAAGAAATAACAAGCAGACTAGGGTCAATAATGGAGTGCTATTGTTTAAAAAGCAAACACAGCATTGTGAAGTGTATTCCTTACTAACATTTACCTAAACTCTTGCTTCTTAGTTGAGTGCCATTTGCAAACACTAAGTACTTGTTTTGTTTGTTTGTTTGTTTATTTTACCAGAAATGCCATTCATCTTAAGAACAATTGTGGAGAACACAGCCATTCAAGTGACTAAAACAGTAACAGAGGAAAACCTAGTCTCATTGTAAGATTGGAGAGGGATAATTTTTTTTTTCTTCTGCAAGAGATGGAGTAATTGAATTATGATCTTTAAACAGGAGCATACAAGTTATAAAGATGAAAGGCTGTTAAATTCAGGCTCTTCTGCACCCTAAGTAATGTAAAACTGGATTAATTGTACTCAACTTTTAGGAAAGACTGAAAGAGAAAAGAAAGTTAAATTGTATTAGGGAGGAGTTCACTTAGAATAGATAGGGATAAGAAAGACAGTTGGAAAATTGGAACAATTTAAAGAATCTGGTAGAATTTCCATTGATTTCAACTCTTCTAAAATGGTGAAATGTGGTGATACAAGGAGGGATGAAACACATTTTTAGCCAGACCTCAAGTTTTGTGATTTTTGCCTTAGAACCTAACTAAAACAAATCATTTGCACCAAGACTTAAATGCTGAGAGAGAGAGAGAGAGAGAGAGAGAGAGAGGGAGAGAGAGAGAGAGAGCTCAAGTTTATTGTGATTAAAATTATTCCTGGTGATGTCAGGAGATATTTTTAAAATGTACTCTGATTGTGTACTTGAATCCAAGTGCAATATCAGTGTCAGATATCTGATGCATATGTAATAAGAAAAGACCTGTAGCCTTCCCAGGGGAGTATCCTCAGGAAACAGGGTTCCTATTTTCCGGATACTACTCCATACTGCTTTTCTTTTTCAAACTTTCCATGTACAATTGACCTCTATTAATTATAGGACATTTTAAAATCACAGACCACCAAACAAGAACAAAAACTATATATATGTAGTTCCACCACTACTAAGGGGGAAAAGTCATTTAACCTTTTGATGTGTATCTTCTCAGACTTTTTTCTACCTACACAGATTATGTAAAATATTTTATAAAGTACACTTTTAATTTGGTATGTATTTTAAACGTTTATACAAATGGGAATTTCGTAATCTCTCGCTTGACTTAATAGCACAACCCCTACCTTTGCTCATGTGTTTCCAATTGTTCACTATTATTAACGACTGCAATTAGTATCTCCAATATTGGTATGTGTTTTTAAGCAAGAAGGGGACTGGAACAAAGCAATCCGGGCATTTACTCAACGAGCTGATCATATATCGAACATTTACTTGTGCCGGACTTGGCATGAACTGGACGCTGGCAAAGAGAGGTGGTTAAGGCAAGCTTTCCACGGTCGGTTACCTTTCCGTCTCTGGAGTAAAGACAAGGGTTGAAGAATAGGAGGCAACAAAATGCTCAGCCTGTCTTTAAAGTGAATCTGGTTGAAAGAAAAAAGTTGCTGGGTCAGGGGCCAGGTGCATGTACATTAATTAGCTAACGCAGTTTCTAGAATGAAACTCTCCCGCGTTAGCAATGGTTAAGCTTACACATTAAAAATATCCATCTACCACATTTATGTTAGCCCAGTTCCAGCAGCTACCCGGCAGAAAACCCGGACACAGCCCTCTGGGGCTCTCGGTCCCCGCGGAGAGGAAACCCCTACCCCGGCCTCCCGGCCTCCGCGGGCGGGACGCCCACCCCGCACCGCAGCCGAGCGGACCCTCCCCGACCCCTTCCACGGGTGGGAGCTCCCGCCGAGCGGGGCTTTGCAGATCCATGCCTGGCTGCTCAGCGCGGCGGCCGGAGCGAGGGCGGAAAACAAACTCTGTTACGTGTTCACTGGGTTGGAGCAAAGCGACTTTCGGAAGGGAAATGATGAATCGTGCGCAGCCTTTTGTTTTTGTTTTCAATAAAAATCATTTTAATGGATGAGTCAAGGGGTGGTGGCGGCGGGTGGGTCGTCCATCCCATCCCAGCGCTGGCAAGCAAGCGGGAGAGTCACGCAGGACGGTGTCAGCAGGTGGCCGGCCGGCCACGTCCCGGCCTCCTCCCAGCCCGCCTGGGCTGTGACCACGGCTCCCGCGGCGGCCGGAGGGGAAGCATGCCCTCCGCCGTGCACTCGCATCAATGGGATTCCCCTCGTGGGAAATGCCTCCTCCCGGCGGACCTGCACCCGGACGGCCGGGCGCGTCGCCGCAACGTCCGGATGCCGGAGGGGAGGATGCACGAGCCGCCGGCGGCATCCAGACCCCGAATCGGCACGGAGACCCGCGGACGCCCGCCCGCCCGCCAGCCGCCGCGGAGGGGCGGGGACGAGGCCGCGAGGGGCGTGGCCGGCGCGCGGGAGGGGACGGGTTCTCGCGCGATTGGGCGAGGTTTCCGGTGTTGTGACTGAAACCCGTCAATATGGCGGCGATCGGCCGCGGCCGCTCGCTGAAGAACCTCCGAATACGAGGTAAGCCCGCTGTAGCCCTGACCCCCGCCGCCCGGCGCCCGCCGCCCCTGGCCCCTGCCTGGCCCCGGCCCCGGGCTGCGGGGCGAGCTGGGCGCCGGCCGGGGCGGGGCTGCCGCCGCTGGCCTGTCCGCGGGTCCTAACTGGGGCTTGTGTGTGTGTTTCGCGCAGGGCGGAATGACAGCGGCGAGGAGAACGTCCCGTTGGACCTGACCCGAGGTAACGCGGGCGGCGCGGGCCCGGGCGAGGGTGCGGGGCGGGGAGGGGCCAGGGCCGCGGGCCGGGGGCGGGGCGGGCCGCGCGCGGGACCGGCGGGGTGCGGGAGCCCAGCCCGGGGCCGCCTCCCGGACCCATCCCCCTTCCCGGGGTGCCCGCTCCCCTCGCCCCGAGCGCTGCTCCGGGGCCCGGGGCGCTGTGAGTGCCGGGGAGACCCGCGCGGGACTCGGCGCCGCCGGCCACCCTCGGGGCTGCCGGGGTCCGGGAGTTGGTGCAGGCGAGTCCCGGCGCGCCCGGAGGGCGGTGGTGGAGGCTGTTATTTAGGCTGCGGGGAGGATGTCGGAGGGGAGAGCGACCACATCCTGCCTTCCCGGCCCCCGAGCAGAAGCGGGACCTGCTCGGTCCTCGCTGCCCGCCCGCCCGCCCGCCCGCCCGCCTGTGTTCTCCTCGCCCACCGCCACGGGGACCCGAGCGGCGGCCACCCGGCTGGAAAACCGAGGGGGGCGATCGCTGCCCGGCGTCCGAGGAGCGCCGCTCCCCTCCCGCCTCCCGGCCGGGCCGCCCCCTCGCCCCGGCCGCAGGTTCATTGTTTACCTTCGGCGGCGGCCACGGGTTTGTTTACACCTCGGGCGCTGCGGGAGCCCGGGGTGTATTTGTAAAGACCTAGTCCCGCCTCTGGCCCCGCGTCTCCGCTTCCCGTCCCCGTGCCGAGGTCAGCCGACGGCGTCTGGCCGCAGGGTTAGCGGTTGTGGACGAGGGTTTTCTGCTCTCTGCCCCGGTAAACAGGATTTGGTCTCCGCATTAAGAAGTTCTCTCGTTTCACACTGGCCGCAGCGTTCTTCGAGTGCCACCCGGTTCAGCTGCAGAATCGGTTTCCTTTTTGAGATCTGAAAACACTTTGGGAAGTTAAAAAAACAGTCGTAAACATTCTGCATCAAATTTGAAAAAACAACTTGGAACCTGTGTTGTATTGGCGTACTGTTATCTACGGTATTAGACGTGGGCTCATGGTTGAGGCTCATCCCTGTTTAAAGCGCAGTGCGTTTCTAATTGGTTTTTGTATATCATAATGTAAGATTACTATTCTATAAGCCAAGAGGCTGCTTTTTAAATTTAGCTACCAGCGTACGTTTTTGTAACAATATTTTATTCTGAAAGTTCAGGGGCTTAATATATGTGGGAAAAGATTTTTTAGTAAATTTCCTAACAAAAGAAGCAAAATTCCCACAGGGCTCAAAATTAGCATTTAGTTCTGTAACAGATGTCGTTTATTAGTGACTTAATTTATATAAATCACTAATTTGTATGTTTTAGATGGAGGTGAAAAGGTCATTTATTAGATTTTGTGTCTTAAAAACCTGCTTGGATGTGGTGCTAGAAATAAGTGACAGTTGTGCTTTAATTGAGTTTGCTGAGTTCCTATATAGTGGTTTCTCTGGCAGGTTTCTCTGGCAGTTCCTATATAGTGGTTTCTCTGGCAGAGTTTGGGGTTGTAAAAGAGCTATGTGCAACACAAATTTGGTTTGATGCCTTTGGTTTACTTCAATTTTACTCAGATAAACAGATAATGCTGTACATTTATTATTTAAAATACTATATTTCCTGAACATTTAGTAAACACTTATGTTCATAGGGGTTTCTAGGTAATACAATAAGTGCAGAAAATGCTATTTCTGCTCGCTCTGACAAAATGTACTTCAGTTTGTAAAGAATATACACAGCCTACTGAAACTGATTGCAAAAGCAATATACAGCTAACAGTGAGAGATTATATGAGAACAGTATTCCTGAATCTTAAGAAAGTTTAGAATAAAAAAAAAAGTAATCTGAGATTCATTATATAGTGACACTATTGTTTAAGAAATTGCTATTCTGACAGACATTTCATTGTTAACCAGAAGGCTTGTAGATCTAACATGAAGAAAGTTTATGAGGAATTACAATTTGGTAATATTTTGAGAACTGTGGGACACTGGATTGCAGCTGAAGGGCAGCTGTTTGTGGTTGGATTACAGTATGTTTAGATAAAGTTTAGGTAACCAAAAGATCTATATTTATAATGGTGAGGCAATGTTTGCTCTCATTCTGATTTTTTTAATGTAACCTTTGAGAAAGTCATTGTGTGGCTATCTAAAAAAATGAATTTTAAAATAAAGGTCATGGTCATTGTAATTCCTTTAGGAAAAGAGAGCAGACTGTACAGATAGTTCTGGGTTGTAATCTCAGTTGTGATACTTAATAGTTAGGTGATTTGGGGAAAGTTATTTGACCTTATTAACTCTTGGTTTCATCTCAGAAAAAAAAAAGATAATTTCAAAGAGTTATTAGAATGTGAGAAGTAAAAGACTAGTGCTTAGAGTACTCAGCACAGGACCTGATACTTTGTGAGCAGTAATGTTAACTAACTGTTAGTTGCCCTCCTATCAAAAATATCCATACCACATTTAAAATATTTAAAATGATTGTTTTGAATATTACAAACTTGCTAATAAGGAATTAGGGTATTGAAGTTCTCCCTCTCTTTCTCTCTCTTTTTTTAAATATATTTTTATTGATTTCAGAGAGGAAAGGAGAGGGAGAGAGAGAGAAACATCAGTGATGAGAGAGAATCACTGATCAGCCGCCTCCTGCACCCCCCACACTGGGGATCGAGCCTGCAACCTGGGCATGTGCCCTGACCAGGAATCAAAACATGACCTCCTGGTTCATAGGTAAGACACTTAACAATTGAGCCATGCCAGATGCGCCTTTTTTGTGAGTCATTAAATTGGATGTAAATGAAGTAGAGTTCTTGAATATAACAACTGTAAAAAAGTAATGTGAGATTACCAGTAATTTAGGTATAAGCAAAGAGCAATCTATTAATGAACTTAAGGTAAAATACGATACTTAATTTATAAAACCTTAGAATTTTTCTCCCTGACTCCAGAAAATTTCCTAGTAATAATAACTTGGCTAGTCTTGCAAGCTTCTTGAGGCATACGAGAGTTTTAAGATTCTGTTAAAAGATGTTGATGGATAAATTTCATCCTAGTTTAGGAACTTCATTGTAGTAGATCTTATGGGCAACTTACTGGTTAATTGTTGCTTTCAGTTTTGTCTGGACAACTACCCTACTTAATTTGTGAAAATCCCTGATATTTGCTATTGGTATCATTAAATAATCTCAGTTTTACATGCCAAAATATATTTTGAACCCATATGCTTTCCTTAGCTACTTCTACTGCAAGTATAGTGTATTTTTTGTCAGTGCAGTTGTGCATCTCTTCCTGGTACTAAAAAAGACAGTATTTTTCCTGTGTAAGCCCTTCCTAGTATAATTTAATTATCATATTCACAGGGAATTCTGAGGACATGGACACACTTATATTCAAATGTAATTATGAGAATATAATTTATTTAAAAGTATTAAGGGTTTTTTTGTTTATCCAACCCTTTTACTTTTCCATTAGTAAAAATTTAAAAAAATTATTTTAGTTGATGTTTAATACTTACAAAAGTAGGAAGGTTTTTTGAATGATGATTTGAGCAATCACTTTTTGTTTTCTAATTTCTAGTTAGAAGCTTACTCATGTTATTTACTCACTTCAGTTAGACAAAAGTATTGACTGAATGCTTATTATATACTAAATGCTGAATTAAGTGCCAGA